>NC_133173.1:24042292-24663889 GCF_040802235.1 Manis javanica | reverse complement strand
GGAGACTACAGAAGTGAAACCATCTCTGGAAGGATTTATAAGCAGAATGGATAAGATACAAGAGGCCATTGATGGAATAGAAACCAGAGAAAAGGCACACATAGAAGTGGATGCAGAGAGAGAAAAAATGATCTCCAGAAATGAAACAATATTAAGAGAACTGTGTGACCAATCCAAAAGGCACAATATCTGCTTTATAGGGGTACCAGAAGAAAAAGAGAGAGAAAACAAGATAGAAAGTGTCTCTGAAGAAATAATTGCTGAGAATTTCCCCAAACTGGGGGAGGAAATATTCGCTCAGACTATGGAAGCACACAGAACTCCCGAGAGAAGGGACACAAAGAGGACAACACCAAGATGCATAATAATTAAAATGGCAAAGATCAAGTACAAGGACAGAGTATTAAAGGCAGCCAGAAAGAGAAAAAAGGTCACCTACAAAGGAAAACCCATCAGGCTACCATCAGACTTCTCAACAGAAACCTTACAGGCCAGAAGAGAATGGCATGATATATTTAATGCAATGAAACAGAAGGGCCTTGAACCAAGGATACTGTATCCAGCATGATTATCATTTAAATATGAAGGAGGGATTAAACAATTCCCAGACAAGCAAAAGTTGAGGGAATTTGCCTCCCACAAAATACCTCTACAGGGTATCTTAGAGGGACTACTCTAGATGGGAGCACTCCTAAAAAGAGCACAGAACAAAACATCCTACATATGAAGAATAGAGGAGGAGGAATAATAAAGGAGAGAAATAATCTTCAGACTGTGTATATAGTAGCTCAATAAGGGAGTTAAGTTAGACAGTAAGGTAGGAAAGAAGCTAACCTTGAACCTTTGGAAACCACGACTCTAAAGCCTGCAGTGGCAATAAGTACATATTTTTCAATAATCACTCTAAATGTAAATGGACTGAATGCATCAATCAAAAGACACAGAGTAATAGAATGGATAAAAAAGCAAGACACATCTATATGCTGCTTACAAGAGACTCACCTGAAATCCAAAGACATGCACAGATTAAAAGTCAAGGGATGGAAAAAGATATTTCATGAAAACAACAGGGAAAAGAAAGCAGGTGTTGCAGTACTAATATCAGACAAAATAGACTTCAAAATAAAGAAAGTAACAAGAAATAAATAAGGACATTACATAATGATAAAGGGCTCAGTCCAATGAGAAGATATAACCATTATAAACATATATGCACCCAATACAGGAGCACAAATATATGTGAAACAAATAGTAACATAATTAAAGGAGGGAATAGAATGCAATGCATTCATATTGGGAATCATTACCACACCACTCACTCCAAAGGACAGATCCACCACACAGAAAATAAGTAAGTACACAGAGGCACTGAACAACACACTAGAAGAGATGGACCTAATAGCCATCTATAGCACTCTACATCCAAAAGCAACAGGATGCACATTCTTTTCAAGTGCACATGAAACATTCTCCAGAATAGACCACATACTAGGGCACAAAAAGAGACTCTGTCCTCAGTTCCTATTCTGGACCCCTATCCTCTCTAACTTGTACAGTACTTGGAGTGAAAGGGACCATTACTACTCGGCACTTCACTCCACCCTTAGGATATCTCCTCCACAGCTATTATTTTTCACATCCATTTTTAGGTGTAAGAGAATGCAGTATTTCCCTTCTGGGGTGAGACATACTGGAAAAATTACATAACAGGATGATTTTTAGCTTTCCCCCAGCTAATCAAACTCTTCTCCAACTTCTAGTTGTTCCCAAAACACCTCCTGAGCTTTTCAGGACTGGGAGCAGTCTATCAATCCTGCCATTTGGGATAAGGGAATCCCAGGAAGGTCTAAGTATGCCACCCTAGTAGTCATCCAGCTCAAAGATTTTCTAGCCTAAAACAGTATTCTACAAAGCCTGAGGCTCATAAAGGCCTCCAGCCTCTACTTTCTGAATACCTTAAACATGAGTCTGCTAGTTCCAACTAATTCACCTTATAATACTCCAATCCTGGCCATCAAAAAGAAAGACCAGACTTATCGTCTAGTCCAGGATCTAAGAATTATTGGCAAGGCAGTTGTGCCACTCCACCCGGTGGTCCCTGACCCATGTACTCTATTAGGAGCTATTCCACCTGACAACTCGCAGTTAAAACTCTAGATCTCAAGGATGATTTCTTCTGCATCCAATCAGAAAATAAGTCACAGTCACTATTTGCTTTCGAATGGACCTCTCCAGGAAACACCTCTGGTGAGATAACCTGGACTTTCCTCCACCAGGAGTTTAGAGACTGTCCTCACCTGTGTGGACAAGCCTTGTCCCAGGACTTAGCCCACCAGCATCATAACAATGAAGGCACGCCATACAATATGTAGATGATCTTTTAATCTGTTCCACCACAAGACTCCTTTAATCATACCATTCAAACCCTTAATTTCTTAGTTGAGTTGAGATAAAAAGTTTCAAGGGCCAAAGCTCAATTAGTACAACAAAAGGTCACTTACCTGGGAATAATCCTTACTCCAGGAAAGAGAGGCCTTTCTCCAGACCGAGTCAGGCCATTATTTCCCTTCCCCAACCTACTACCCACAAACAACTCAGAGCTTTCCTAGGACAAAGAGGATATTGCAGGTTATGGAAATTATGGACTCATTGTACAGCCTCTCTATCAAGTCCTAAAAGGAAAGGATGACTCTAAACCTTTAAACTGCTTAAGGACCTGTTAACACGGGCCCCTGACCTAGGACTCTCAAACCTAGCCAGGCCATTTCAATTGTACTCCCATGAAAGACAAGGAGTGACCTCTGGAGTTCTAAGTAAAAAATTTGGGCAAACTCACCCACTTGTTTTCCATCAAAACCAATTTATTCCTCAAAAATCAAGCAGTTTTTTCTTATGTAGATTAAATACCTACTTGTGCCTATCAGCTAATTGGACTGGGACTTCTACCTTAGACCACCCGGCCCCTAACACTGACATAGTCCCCAACAACCAATCACTGACAATTCCTCTGTCTTCTCACATAAGAGCTCAATGAGTTATACAGTTCATTCCTCTCTTAACAGTCTTAGGAACCACCACAGGACTAAGCTCTGGCATAGCTGGACTATCTTGCTGTCCTGTTACCAAAGCCTGTCCAAATATCTTTCTGACAACCTAGAATAAATTTCCCAAAGTATTATAACTCTTCAAAATCATATAGATTCCTTAGCAGCAGTCACTCTTCAAAACAAAAGAGTACTGGACCTCTTGACTGCTGTAAAAGGAGGCCTATGCCTCTTTCTAAATGAGGAATGTTGTTTTAATGCTAACCAGACTGGACTAGTCAGAGACACTGTCCAAAAGCTTTCTGAACGTACCTCCAGAATCCAATAACAACTATCGGAATACTGGGGCAACTGGTCTCAGATTTGGACCTGGGCATCCTGGTTGCTTCCCTTAACAGGACATATACTGATGCTTCTCCTAGCCCTACTATTTGGACCATGCTTACTAAATCTCTTAACTAAATTTGTTTCTTCCAGACTAAAGTCCATCGAGGCCAAAGTCCTATTGTCACAAGGATTCAAGCCCTTGCAAACAAATTAATCAGCTATCTTCCTGGGACCCCTAGATGAACACCCTTACTTTCCTAATCTCCACCATCCTGACAGCCAACAAGCATAGGGACCCAAATGACCACAGCATCCCTAACTAACAGGAAGCAGCCAGAGAAGTCATCTCCCCTCATCTTAATGATTTGGGACCCAACTGCTTGAAGGGGGAACATTAGGCAGAAATACAGAAGTGAGTGGGATGAAAAGGAGAAAGGGCCCTCCAAGGTTGACTCAGGGAGTTGATCAAATAGAGCCAGAAAGCCATAAATGACTCAGAGAGTTAATGAGATGAAATCACAGGGTCCACGAGTGACTCAGGGAATTTCCAGGGGCCCCCTGGATATGAAACAGCTAAAGCATAGGCAGAGCACAGCCCCTGTCCCCATTTCACCAATCAGAACAAGCCTAGAGAGCTGACAGATGTCAATAAAGGACCTCTCTGTCCTCCCAAAACCACACAAAAGAAGCCTCAGAACGAACATCCACGCCTGCCTGTCTCACCTTCGTCAGGCCCGCTCTGCTGCTCTGTGCAGAGTGTATTAAAACTTACTTTGCTTTCCTGACTTTGCTCTCTCTTCTCACTTCCCTGCAGCACTGAGCCGAGTCCTTTCCTTTAACATATTATTTTAGAATTTTTCAAGTGATTTTTATTTTAGGTTTTTATTAAAAATATTTTGAATGAAATATTTTTTTCTGATTTCCCAGAGAAAGATCATGACCCCAATATCTCATCTTTGTCATTCATCAAGTATAATATTCACTCTTTAAAGTTGTAATTCACAGGCCTGAGAATTAGCCTGAGGAAGGCTGGATATTTCTCAGATACTACTTCTACGACTCCAATAGCTACTACAAGGTCAGTTTCATTTCATTCTATTTTGACACACTTTATTTTATTTTACTTACTTTCTTAGGTTCTGAATGTGTACTCAGTGTAGCCAACTTTTCACCAGAGAAGGAAAGCAGAAAGGGACCAAGGAAGTGGCAAGGAGACAAATTAATTATGATTCTTAATGTAAAATTAATCTCTTCTAAAATTGCAGCACTGATAATCATAATTAAGAATATGTTTGCATTTAAAAAGAAGGCTTAAATTGTATGATTTTGATTCAAAAGACATTACATGAAAAGCACAACATGTGGTTATCTGCCTCAAAATTTCTGTAACTTAAGAGAGAAATAAAAATATATAGAATTTTCAAAAATAATTGTAAAATATGAGGAAAAATATTATTTTCTCCAGTACACTTTAACTTACTTACTTACAAATCACTCTATTTCTCCTTAGCGAACCTAAATGCATATTCCTCCTGAATATTTCTCCAGTCAGACATACCATAGTATAAAAGCACTATACTTTTTCTCATTCTACTCAAGGGTACTGGCTCACCTTTTTAAAAATATTACCCCTTAATTAACTGTTTTTTTTCTTCTGCAGAAGGAAACAAGAGACAACATAAAATTCCTTTTTATTTTTTACTTTAAACTCCTATAGTTCTAACTGCAGGTTTTACATACCAAGAAGTAATTATAAACAGTTATAATAAGAAAAGCCCATATTTTGTTTTTATGAGCTCTAAATTCACGACAGTAGCTAGGAAGGTAATTTTAAAAAGTTCTGAGGTAGTAATTGTACTTTTGTCCATAAACTTCCCCATGATGGTTTTTAATTAATCAAGTCCTTTTACTGTTCCTTGTCTTCCTCTGCTTTGAAACTATATACTTATTATTATGCTGTATAAATAAAATAAGACCCAGTTCAATTCATTCATTCCGTTACCCAGCAGATTTTTAGGTGCCTATAAGCACCAGACACTGTATTAACAAACAATGGGACGCAGTCTCTACTATTGAGAACTCTACGTCCAGGAATTTTTTTAAAATTTTATTTTGGTATCATTAATCTACAATTACATGAAGGACATTATGTTTACTAGGCTCCCCCCTTCACCAAGTACCCCCCACATACCCCTTCACAGCCACTGTGCATCAACATAGTAAGATCCTGTCTTCTCTGTGTTGCACACCCCTCCCCGTGTCCCCCCACAGTATACATATTAATCGTAAAGCCCCCCCTTTCTTTTTTATGGCCCTTATCCTTCCCTTCCCACCCGTCCTCCCCTGTCCATTTCCCTTTGGTAACTGTTAGTCCATTCTTGGCTTCTGTGCATCTACTGCTCTTTTGTTCCTTCAGTTTTCTATTGTTTTTATACTCCACATATGAGTGAAATCATTTGGTACTTGTCTTTCTCCGCCTGGCTTATTTCACTGAGCATAATACCCTCTAGCTCCGTCCATGTTGTTGCAAATGGTAGGATCTGCTTTTTCTTATAGCTGAGTAATATTCCATTGTGTATATATACCTCATCTTCTTTATCCATTCATCTACTGATGGACATTTAGGTTTCTTTCTATCTTGGCTATTGTAAACAGTGCAGCGATAAATATAGGGGTTCATCTGTGATTTTCAAACTGTAGTGCTGCATTCTTAGGGTAAAATCCTAGAAGTGGAATTCCTGGGTCAAATGGTATTTCTATTTTGAGCATTTTGAGGAACCTCCATACTGCTTTCCACAATGGTTGAAATAATTTACATTCCCACCAGCAGTGTAGGAGGGTTCCCCTTTCTCCACAACCTTGCCAACATTTGTTGTTGTTTGTCTTTTGGATGGTAGCCATCCTTACTAGTGTGAGATGATATCTCATTGTGGTTTTAATTTGCATTTCTCTGATGAGATGCGATGTGGAGCATCTTTTCATGTGTGTGTTGGCCATCTGAATTTCTTATTTAGAGAACTGTCTATTCAGCTCCTCTGCACATTTTTTAATTGAATTATTTGCTTTTTGTTTGTTGAGGTGTGAGAGCTCTTTATATATTTTGGATGTCAACCCTTTATTGGATCTGTCATTTATGAATATATTGTTCTCTTACATGTAGCTGTCCAATTTTGCCAGCACCATCTGTTGAAGAGACTGTCATTTCCCCATTGTGTGTCCATGGTCCCTTTATTGAATATCAGTTGCCCATATATATTTGGGTTATTGTTTGGAGTCTCTATTCTATTTCATTTATCTGTAGCTCTCTTCTTGTGCCAGTACCAAATTGTCGTGATTACTGGTGATTACTGTGGCTTTGTAGTAGAGCTTGAAGTTGGGGAGTGAGATCCCCCCACCCAACTTTATTCTTCCTTCTCAGGATTGCTTTAGCTATTTGGGGTCTTTGGTGTTTCCATATGAATTTTTGAACTTTTTGTTCCAGTTTATTGAAGAATGCTGTTGGAAATTTGATGGGGATTGCATCAAATCTGTATATTGCTTTACTAAGGATGACCATTTTATGATATTAATTCTTCCTAGTCAGGAGCATGGGATGAGTTTCCATTTGTTAATGACCTCTTTAATTTCTCTTAAGAGTGTCTTATAGTTTTTAGGGTATAGTTCTTTCACTTCCTTGGTTAGGTTTATTACTAGGTATTTTATTCTTTTTGATGCTATTGTGAATGTAATTGTCATCCTGATTTCTCTTTCTATTAGTTTATTGTTACTGTATAGGTAAGGCACAGATTTCTGTGTATTAATTTTGTATCCTGCCACTTTGCTGAATTCCCGTATCAGTTCTAGTAGTTTTGCAGTGGAGTTTTTATCGTTTCTTTATGTAGAATATCATATCATCTGCAAATAGTGACAGTTTAACTTCTTCTTTATCAATCTGGATTCCTTGTATTTCTTTGTTTTTTCTAATTTCCGTGGCTAGGACCTCTAGTACTATGTTGAATAACAGTGGGGATTGTGGGCATCCCTGTCTTGTTCCCGATCTCAGAGGAAAAGCTTTCAGCCTCTCGCTGTTCAGTATGATGTTGGCTGTGGGTTTATCATATATGGCCTTCCTTATGTTGAGGTACTTGCCCTCTATAACCATTCTGTTGAGAGTTTTTGTCATGAATGAATGTTGAATTTTGTCAAATGCTTTTTCAGCATCTATGTAGATGATAATGTGGTTTTTGTCTTTTTTTTTTTTGATGTGGTGGATGATGTTGATGGATTTTCAAATATTGTACTATCCTTGCATCCCTGGGATGAGTCTGTCTTGGTCATGGTGTATGATCCTTTTGATGTATTTTTGAATTCGGTTTGCTAATATTTTGTTGAGTATTTTTGCATCTACGTTCATCAGGTATATTGGTCTGTAGTTTTCTTTTTTGGTGGGGTCTTTGCCTGGTGACGGTCTTAGGGTGACGTTGGCTTCATTGATTGAGATTGGGAGTATTCCCTCCTCTTCTACTTTTTGGAAAACTTTAAGGAGAATGGGTATTATGTCTTATCTGTATGTCTGATAAAATTCTGAGGTAAATCCATCTGGCCTGGGGATTTTATTCCTTGATAGTTTTTTGATTACCTCTTCAATTTTGTTGCTGGTAATTGGTCTGTTTAGATTTTCTGTTTCATTCTGGGTCAGTCTTGGAAGGTTGTATTTTTCTAGGAAGTTGTCCATTTCTCCTAGGTTTCCCAGGTTGTTAGCATATAGGTTTTCATAGTACTCTCTAATTATTCTTTGTTTTCCCGTGGGGTCTGTCGTGATTTTTCCTTTCTCATTTCTGGTTCTGTTGATGTGTGGTGACTCTCTTTTCCTCTTAATAAGTCTGGCTAGAGGCTTATCTATTTTGTTTATTTTCTCGAAGAACCAGCTCTTGGTTTCATTGATTTTTGCTATTGTTTTATTTTTCTCAATTTTATTTCTTCTCTGATCTTTATTATGTCCCTCCTTCTGCTTACTTTATGTCCCCTTTGTTCTTTTTCCACTATCCATAATTGTGGCATTCAACCATTCATTTGGGATTGTTCTTCCTTCTTTATATATGCTTGGATTGCTATATACTTTTTGCTGTGTCCCACAGTAGTTGGGTCTTTGTGTTGTTGTTATCATTTGTTTCCATATATTCCTGGATCTCTACTTTAATTTGGTCATTGATCCACTGATTATTTAGGAGCATGTTGTTAATCCTCCATGTGTTTGTGGGCCTTTTTGCTTTCTTTGTACAATTTATTTCTAGTTTTATACCTTTGTGGTCTGAAAAGTTGGTTGGTAGGATTTCAATCTTTTGGAATTTACTGAGGTTCTTTTTGTGGCCTAATATGTGGTCTATTCTGGAGAATATTCCATGTGCACTTGAGAAGAATGTGTATCCTGTTGCTTTTCGATGTAGAGTTCTATTGATGTCTATCAGGTCCATCTGTTCTAGTGTGTTGTTCAGTGCCTCCGTGTCCCTACTTATTTTCTGTCTGGTGGATCTATCCTGTGGAGTTAGTGGTGTGTTGAAGTCTCCTTAAATAAATGCATTGCATTGTATTTCCTCCTTTAATTCTGTTAGTATTTGTTTCACATATGCTGGTGCTACTGTATTGGGTGCATTTATGTTCATAATGGTTATGACCTCTTGTTGGACTGAGCCCTTCATCATTATGTAATGTCCTTTTTTATCTCTTGTTCTTTTCTTTATTTTGAGGTCTGTTTTGTCTGATACTAGTATTGCAACACCTCCTTTTTTCTGTCTGTTTTTTGCATTAGATATCTTTCTCCATCCCTTAACTTTTAATCTGTGCATTTTTAGTTTGAGGGGAGTCTCTTGTAAGCAGCATATAGATGTATCTTGCTTTTTTAACCATTCTGTTGCTCTGTGTCTTTTGATTGATGCATTCAGTCCATTTACATTTAGGGTGATTTTTGAAAGATATGTACTTATTATCATTGTAGGCTTTAGATTTGTGGTTACCAAAGGTGCAAGGTGAGCTTGTTTACTACGTTACTGTCTGGACTCACTCACTTATTGAGCTGTTATAAACACAGTCTGATGATTATTTCTTTCCCTTCTTTTTCCTCCTCCTCCATTATTCATATGTTGGGTGTTTTGTTCTGTGCTCTCTTTAGGAGTGCTCCCATCTTGAGCAGTCCCTGTAAGATGCCCTGTAGAGGTGGTTTGTGGGATGAAAATTCCCTCAACTTTTGCTTGTCAGGGAATTGTTTAATCCCACCTTCATATTTAAATGATAATCATACTGGATACCATATTCTTGGTTTGAGGCCCTTCTGTTGAATTCCATTAAGTATATCATGCCATTCTCTTCTGGCCTGTGAGATTTCTGTTGGGAATTCTGATGATAGCCTGATGGGTTTTTCTTTGTAGGTGACTTTTTTTCTCTCTCTGGCTGCCTGTCATACTTTGTCCTTGTCTTTGATCTTTGCCATATTAATTATTATGTGTCTTGGTGTTGCCCTCCTTGTATCCCTTGTCATGGGAGTTTTGTGTACCTCTGTGGTCTGAGAGACCATTTCCTCCCTTTTTGGGGAAGTTTTCTGCAATTATTTCTTCAAAGACACTTTTTATCACCTTTTCTCTCTCTTCTTCTAGTACCCCTATAATGTGGATATTGTTCCATTTTGATTGGTCGCACAGTTCTCTTTATATTGTTTCATTCTTGGAGATCCTTTTATCTCTCTCTGCATCAGCTTCTCTGCATTCCTGTTCTCTGCTTTCTAGTCCATTAATGGTCTCTTGCATCTCGTCCATTCTGCTTTGAAGTCCTTCCAGAGATTGTTTTATTTCTGTATTCTCCCTCCTTAGTTCTTGCATATTTCTCTGCAAGTCCATCAGCATGAATATGACTTTTGTTTTGAATTCTTTTTCAGGAAGATTGGTTAAATCTATCTCCCCAGGTTTCTTCTCAGGGGAAGATGTAGAACATGTCTGGGTTAGTCTTGTCTGGATCCAATTTTTTTGCCTTTTCATGTTCATAGGTACAGTGGTGTGCTATTGACTCATCTGTCATCTGGAAGAGCCAAGACTTTTTCCACTTGCTCCTGGCCTTTCTTTACTGGGACAACTGTGACCCCTAGTGGCTTGTGTTGGGCAACTGCACGTAGCCTGGGTCTCTTTATCTTGCCCGGGTGGTATGGAGGAATCTCCCTTGCTGTGGGTGTGGCCAGCCTCAGGCTGCTGTTCTGCTATGGCGGGGCACCGGAGGTGTAATGGACAGGGGACTGTTTGGCTGTTTACCTCCGTGAGGGGTCTCAGAGCTGTTGCCCAGGGGGTTAGTGTGCCCAGAGTTCCCTTGAATTTCCAGCTGCTGGACTGTGACCTGGGATGCTTCCGTCCAGTTGTGGGGTCCCTGTCCCTTTAAGACTTTCAAAAGCACTCGCTTTTCTTTGTCCCCAGGGCACTGGCTGAGGGACATGCTCACAGGTCTTACTGTCCTGCTTCCCTAGTTTCCAGCACCCCATGCATGCACTGTGTGTCTGCGCTCTGGTGAAGATGGCTAGGGCTGGGAGTTTAGCCATCCTGGAATACCTCTCCCTCTCTGCTACAACTCCTCTCCTCCCACTGGGAGCTGGGTTGAGTGGCCTCGGGTCATGCCATCCTGCGGCTTGTATCTTACCCCTTCACAAGGCACTGGGTTCTCACAAGTGTGGATGTAGTCTGGCTGGTCTCTCTTTTAGGGATAGTTGTACTTGTTGTATTTTCAAAAATATATATGTTTTTTGGAGGAGATTCTCACTGTCCTACTCACGCTGCAATCTTGGCTCCACCCCTCCAGGAATTTTTCAATTGACTTTTTAAGAGATTCAATCATTCTGTCTTCTACCAAATTTTGTCAATTGAGTGAAGAGAACTTTCATTAAGGAGTAGCATATAGTGGGCTCCAGCTTTAGTTTAAAACAAATACTGCAGAGATGATGCAATCCCTAGAGAAGCCAGCTAATTTATGAATCATTTAATTAGAAACAGCTTCATTATTTCATTCAACTATTTAGGAAATTCTAAAAATGTCCCAAAATCTTATGCTCACATGCAAGCATATTGCAGATGAAATCTGAAATTAAATTAGTTAACTTTTGCACACCTTCAATTTGTTAGGAATGATACAAATACAAATAATAGCATGAATTGATAAGCCTATCATCATGTAGCAGGTGCTATTCTAAACACCTTACATAGATTAACCCATGGAATGGTCACAATTATTCTAAAATTGTTACAATTATTATCCCATTTTTCAATAAAAAGATGAGACAGTTTAACTTTCTGATGGTCATGTAACTAGGATGTGGCAGGGCCAGTCTTCAAACCTAGCTTTAGTCCATACTGCGAACTACTGCTCAATTCTAACTTTTGGTTTACTGTAAGTATCACCTTAAAAAAATGAAGAACATCATGCTGGAAGAGGCTTGAGAATTTGTATTCCTCACAGAGCTAACACTGTGTTATTTTGACACATTTATATTTTGTATTATGATTGCCTTTGTGTCTTAGTTTATCACATTATATAATTATAGGACAATATTGTATATATTCATTATACTGTACATTAGATCTCTGGTTTATTTTACTACTCACTACAAATTTGTACCCTTAAACATCATCAGTCTTATCTCCCCACCCACCCCACCCATGGCAACCACCATTGTATCTGTTTTTGCAAGTTTGACTGTTTTGTCAGAATCCACATATTAGTGAGATCATGCAGCACATGTCTTTCTCTGTATGACTTATCTCACTTAACATTATGTGTTCACAGTCTGCCAGTGTTGTCACAAATAGCAGGACATCCTCCTTTCCCATTGCTGAATAATCAATATATATACTGCATCTTTTTTATCCATTCATCCATGGATAATCATATAGTTTGTTTCCATATCATGGCTACTGTGAATAATTCTGTAATAAACACAGGAGTGCTAATCTCTCTTTAAAATACTGTTCTCATCTCCTTTGGGTATGTGCCCAGTAGTGGAATAGCTGAACCATATGGTAGATCTATTTTTAATTTTTTAAGGAACCTCCATATTATTTCCCATAGTGGTTGGACTAAGTTACATTCCCACCAAGAGTGCATAAGGGTTCCCTTTCAACTACATCCTCACCGTACAGTCTCTTGTCTTCTTGATGATGGCCATTTTAGTAAGTGAGAGGTGCAGATCGAAACCATGTTTTCCTTAGCTGAAAGTCACATTATTTCTATTGCATTTCACAGCAATTTTTAATTTTCTGTATCACATTTTCTATCTCTGGGCCTGGGTAATGGGATTGAAGCTGTGTTTCTATTGACTGGGGTTGGATGAGACAGGAGGTTCTGGTTCTTGAAGTACACCAGCAAATGCTGAAGGGCTGAATACAACTATTACAGTGAAACTACTTGAAAGGACTACTGACTCATGACCAGCACAGTTCCTCACACTTAGAAGTCAATACTTTTTGCATAAATCAACAGTCAGGCTTATACAGATGGTTGACACACCAAAGAACCACTAATGAGGTAGGAAACTGCATGCAAATGAAATATTGTCTCAGTTTTCTGTGGGAGAACTTTGCTTTTGAATTTTTTTATTTAGTTGGAAAATAATGAACACAAAATGGTGATTATTCCATTAAACTGTAACTATTCCAGTAATAGTGCTTACTGGAAATATGAACTATGGCCCTTTGAATCTGTGGATTTTCCTACTCTTCCTTAAGGGAATTCTGATATTTTAACAAAGAGCTTAATTATATATTCGGGAAGGTAATTTTATCTTGACTACTCCTCATCTTTCTCCAACTCCAGAAAGGTACTAGCTCTTACACTGGTCAGCCGCCTTCATAGTGAGGCACATCAGATCCCAAAAGATCTGCTCCTGGTCTGCCCTGGTTCTGAGTCTGTAGCTGTCAGGCTGACCATTACTGTGCGTGCAGGTATTGTAACCTGTGTGCAGAATATACATCTAAAGAGGAAATTGTCTAATTGCCATGCCACTATGTTTTCTATAGTCTTACTACCTTCTGCGTTCTCTAAATACCTTTATATACTTCTGAATATGTACTATTTACAGATAATGAGAGTAACTACACGTGTTCTTAATCCTTTCTGAAGGATTGTGTATGCATGTGTGCTCACATACTAGGTCTCCAAATAGGAGTGGGTAAATACCATTGTTTTTATGTTGAATGAACTGGATTATAGCATTATCTCCCCTGACAAGATGTTATTATTTGTCAGACTATTCTCCAGAAAAAGAAGAGGACACACACACACACACACACACACACACTTTTCCCTCACCTTCCTTATCCCCAAAGTGTGGTGGGAGAAGGGCAGTGTTTTTCAAATCACCTTAAGCACTCTCTTGTGCTTCACTTAATATGGGAGGGATCCACACAGTAGGTCCCTAGGGCACCCTCAAGCCCTACAAAGGCCAACTGCTTTCTTGAGGGCTGTGTCTGTTAGGAGGACCCTGTGGATAGAGGAAGTTAGTTCAAGCTCTCCAATAGCTTGGAAGCAAGCAGAGGCACAAACAGCTCCATCTGCATCTTATTTAAGCTGAATCAACCAGAATTGCCCAGCAACCCCCCAGTAAGGGGTCTGCCTCACTCCTCCTGGTCTACATGGTTTCTTCTCCTTTCTCAGTGCCCTGGCCATGCCTGACAAGGCCAAGAAGAGAGTCTAAGTTACATCACTGAGAAATGGTGAGTGGAAAAGAGACTCTCAGGTATTTCCAAAGGCAGAATTTGGCTGGCTCTTAATTACTTATTCTTATGAAAGGAAGCAGGGAATATCAGAAAATTATTTTTATTTAAATCATCAATTCTTTAGAGCTTTAATTTTATTGATTTTTTAAAATAGTTTATCTTCCTTGAGCCTGTGATGAGCAGTATAGCAACAGTGCATAGCTGGGGAGAGAATTTAGCCCACATATAGATTAATTTTAATTCACAACGATTTATTCATCATGTATGTACATTGAACCATATGAAAATAATGTGAGGGATTCAGAGATATTGTATAATATAGGGGAGCATGTGATTTGAAGACTCTATGATAGGATCCCACTCTAGATGAGATAGGCTTGACTCTCCAAAACTGCTCTCCTGGCCTGATCTCCTGAAGACACCTCCGTTTAATGCAGCACTCCATGCCTTGCAAAGTGCAGAATCCAGGACTAATCTGAAGGGACAGAAAGAGAGAAAGTGGCAGGGAAAAGATAATTAATACATGACAGTCCATAAATGAATCTTTGTATGTGAGGAATCATGGGTACATTACAGGTATGAGTGTGCATGTGTATTTTTATGTTACATGAGTGCAGGGGATAGCAAAGCGAGGCTGGTTACAGTGTTTATAACTTACAAGTCCTTAGAGGACAAAGACAGATTTCACTTCTCTTCAAAGTACCATAAAAAGAAGGTAATACTCTCTTTACCCTATGCTGATTATTCAAAGACTACATCATGTGGTCACTTTTACCTTCAATTTGAGATTCTGAGAGAAACTGCAAAGATTAATCATGAACAAAATTGGACCAGTAGAAACAAACCACTTTCCTAAAACTACCTAGATGGAAATAAAATTATTTCAAAACATAAGCCATGGTTTTGAAAAGTTATCAAGGGTTTAGGGGACCAGCGATATGAAATATAGATTTTTCCCTAAAGTCTTCAAAACCACTTATAATAGCAGCTGAGAGGTACAGAGGGAGTCACTACATGGCCGCTAATTATTCTACCCTGCTACACACTCAGGAGCTGCAATGCATAGGGCCCTGAGGCATATTTGTTTCTAATAGGTGCTAGGAAAAGGAAGATGGACTGAATTACACCCCTTTAAAACAGGCTGGCACATGTAAAAATGTGTTTATTCCCTTTAGAAAATGTCTTGTCATTGAGGGTCCACAACTCATATGTCCACCTCTGATCAGCCTGTCATTTTTCCTCATCTACCTGCAATAGATGGTGGATGGATGGAGCACAAATAATTGTTTCTCACTACCTGCATCTCACTTTGGAGATTCTGGATCCCTCAGAGCTGGCATGACAATTTTTAAAATGTTGGCATGGCCAGGATTGCTTTGACCACTTTTTCTCTCTTGCTCCTCACTTTTACCTTAAGGCATCTATTTCTCTACAAACAACAGAGCAGAAAACTTACCAGTCCCAGTGTGATCACCATGCTAATGGCCCACTACCTACTGGGAAAGCAGCCCCAACATCCCTATGAAATCAGAGCCAGAGCTTCCTGGCTCTTTTCTTTGGAAGACTCAGCAGGATGAAACTATTCCTGCAGACTGTGTTTCAGAAAGAAATTTAACTTTATCTTCCATGAGAATTTTACACAGCTTTTCTGACATTGGTCCCCATTAAATGCCACACTTAAACTAGGATCATTCAAGAAGGATAACCACAAACTTCAGGGGAACTAAACAGCTTGATTATAGATAGATAGAGATAGATAGATGATAGATATCGATAGATAGATAGATAGATAGATAGATAGATAGATAGATAGATAAATAGATAAATAGAGATATAACTGTCACACATATAGATGATATAGACATAGATACAGAGGAGAGAGAGAGAGAAATTGAATGTTTTAGTCTAAGGAAGGAAAGACATAGGTAGATGTAATATAGGGAGGAAGAGGGAGATTGGAGATTAAATGGACCTGGCAGATGTTTGCATAGATTTAAGGCTATCCTTTGTAAAAGTAATGACTTATTCTTTGCAGCTCTAGAAACCAGAACCAGAATCCACAAATGTGGCAGCATTATATTCTATAGGAGAAATCCTTGTTATATTCCAATCAGAGATTACATTTTTAAAAGTAAATCTTTGTTTGTAGATACTGTTTCCTGTTCCTGGAGAGGATCAGACAAAGGTTAGGTGAATTAAATTATTTATGCATTTGAGAGTCACAAATTTAGCAAGGAGTTAAATAATATGATTTCTTAAGTCCCTTGCAGCTCTAAGATCATAGATTTCTAGAGTTGAATGTACCCTTCCATTTCTTTAGAAGTGTGTGTGCATGGGCATGTGTGTGTATAACTAATACAATGGACTATTAAATGTGACAGTTTATGCAAAGGCATTTTGAAAACAATCATGAATGTAAGACTCATACTAACTCATAATTATGTTCAAATCAAGCAAAATTTTAAGATTGTTTCTACTTTTAACACCTACATCATTGGTCCAGAGAAGGAATTGAATTGCATGGAGTGTGTAAGATAATAAGCTAGTTATGCTTGCTAGGGTCTGAAGCATCATCGTCAATAAATTGCTCCTCTGCCACTATATAGTTATTTGATGTCACTGGGAAAATTACTTCCCTTTCTGGGACTCACCTCCCTTATTTGAAAAAAAAAACCTGAACTAAAATTCCACTGATTTAAAATACTGTTATCCTATGGGCTAAGTCCACAATGGATAGTGGAGAGTTGGTTACAAAACACAGAGAGATGGTTTAAAGCTGCTGCTAGGTAATGTTTGAGATCTAGGGTACTGGAGTGTTTATCTGGATCTCACCTGTCTCCCAGCTCTTACCCTGGCACTTGGATTCTTTATTCCCTAAATTTCTATTCCTTAGACAGGGAAGTTTTTAGCTGTTTAAAAGGTAAAATTTAAAGCTCAAAAGGAAAAAACACTCAATGCATAGATCACCTTCTGCTTACTCAAACATAAAAACTAGTGGGGAATAAAAAGTAATTTTGGTTTTTTATTTCAATTCTGTCATTAGGTAATTAGCCATGTGATCATGAGTTAAATATTTAATATTTCTGGGTCAAGTGTCACTATAATATTTGTCCTTGCTAACTCTATGATTATGAGGGTCAAATGTAATAATGTAATAAAAAGATATACAAATATGGAGCATCATCTGACTGAAAATACAGCCATATATTCAGCAAAGCTTCCTCAGAGATCCATTAGCTATAAAACTTCTATTGGAGAGAAGGTTGTTAGCCACTTGAGCCTTGCAAGCTTCCTCATATATCTGCCATATGTACTCTATAAAATCCTGGAAGCTATTAGATAGAATAGGATAATCTAGCCCTGTAGATTTGGAACCTAGACCCCTTACTGTATTTACATTGCATGTGACTTTTGGCAAAACATACTACCTCCTCATACATTAATTTTCTTATTATCAAATGCAACAATTATTTCTTTAATATATGTGTTATGTATACATGCCATATGGTATGTACATGCATACATATTACATATATGGAGAGTTTTAAGGATCAAATGTGATCATACTATACTTATAATTCTTTTCTTATTTTATTTGAGTAGTAGAAAGCTTGAAGTTAAGTTCCATGCCTAAATGATAAAACTGCTCAGTCAGGTATTTGATACTGTATACATACTTCTTTCTTTTCTTTTTATTTTTTTGTATATTTACGTTGTGCTTATTTTCTGGTGGTACTGCATCTGAACTTTTATATTTCTACTGGAATTAAGTGAAAGAATGCATAGTTCCTGTGACAACAACCTCTCTCCACCTTGTTTATAATTATTTGTCTGAAAATTCAATGAGCTGTTTTTATTTCCATCTTCAAGTCTAAGACATCTTCTTTGAAAATGACAATATATATTGCTGAAGATCTGAGAACACATTGCATTCTCTTATTTCCTAGAGTATTCTTAAAATGTTGTAGGTAAGCTAGGATTCTTCTGAAGGGCATTGAGGGTCCTAGAAAGAAATGATTTTCAGGCATACTTCCTGTATAAACATTTCTGGAATATAAAAATACATCCAGGGAATGAGTGCAGGCACACAGCTCTGGAGACTGGGATCTTATTACTATGAACCAAGGAAGGGCTTACCAAACAGTACTATTACTCCCAGGTAACAATAAACATGTTAATTTTCATGTGTCCATTTGAAAAGATGGAGATGTGGTGAGAAAAAGGCAGAGAGGACAGTGGGTCTAAACTCCTGGGAAGTAGGTTTCATGTGGGTGGGACTCAAACACAGAGATTAAAAAGAAGAAGATGCAGAGCAATCCTGAGAATGAAGAATAAAGCAGGGGGTATTACAGTCCCTGACTTCAAGCTCTACTACAAAGCAACCGTAATTAAGACAATTTGGTACTGGCACAAGGACAGACCCATAGACCAATGGAACAGACTAGAGAGCCCTGATTTAAACCCAAGCATATATGGACAGTTAATATACGATAAAGGAGCCATGGATATACAAGGGGGAAATGGCAGCCTCTTAAAAAGCTGGTGTTGGCAAAACTGGACAGCTACATGCAAGAGAATGAAACTGGATTATTTTCTAATCCCATTCACAAAAGTAAACTCAAAATGGATCAAAGACCTGAATGTAAGTCATGAAACCATAAAAGTCTTACAAAACAACATAGGCAAAAATCTCTTGAATGTAAACATGAGTGACTTTTTCCTGAACCATCTCCTTGGGCAAGGGAAACAAATGCAAAAATGAACAAATGGGATTAGAACATGCTGAAAACTTCTCTACAGCAAAGGACACCATCAGCAGAACAAAAAGGTACCGTAAAATATGGGAGAATATATTTGTAAATGATACATCTGACAAGGGGTTAACATCCAAAATAAATAAAGAACTCACATGCCTCAACACCCAAAAAACAATAACCCTATTAAAAAATGGGCAGAGGATATGAACAGACACTTCTCCAAAGAAGAAATTCAGATGGCCAACAAACACATGAAAAGATGCTCCACATTGCTAATTATCAGGGAAATGCAAATTAAAATCACAATGAGATATCACTTCATACCAGTTAGGATGGCCAACATAGAAAAGACTAGGAACAACAAATTCTGGCAAGGATGCAGAGAAAGAGAAATCCTCTTACACTGCTGGTGGAAATGTACCAGTACTATTTACAATAGCCAAGAAATGGAAAGAACCTAAATGCACCCCTATTTTTATCACAGTACTATTTACAATAGCCAAGAAATGGAAGAACCTAAATGTCCATCAGTAGATGAATGGATAAAGAAGATGTGGCACATATACACAATGGAATATCATTAAGCCATAAGGAGAAAACAAATACTACCATTAGCAACAATATGGATGGAGCTAGAGGGTATTCAGTGAAATAAGCCAGGCAGAGAAAGACAAGTATCAAATGATTTCACTCCTCTGTGGAGTATAAGAACAATGCAAAAACTGAAATAACAAAACAGCAGCAGATTCACACAACCCAAGAAAGGACTAACAGTTACCAAAGGGAAAGGGACTTGGGAGGATGGGTGGGAAGGGAAGGATAAAGGGGAAAAAGGGCCATTATGATTCGCACACATAATGTAGTGGGGGGGGGGACACAGGAAAGGCAGTATATACAGAAAAGACAAGTAATGATTCTGTAGCATCTTACTATGCTGATGGACAGTGACTGTAATGGGGTATGTGGTGGGGACTTGATAATGGGGGGAATCTAGTAACCACAATGTTGCTCATGTGTTTGTATATTAATGACACCAAAATTAATTGATTGATTGATTGATTGATTAAGAAAAAAAGAAGCAGACCAAGAGAAAAGGTAGGGAAGATACATAGGCCGTGTCTTTTTTATAAGTGCCAATATCCCACTCCCTAGAGAATCCTAGACTGTGGTGATTAAAGACATGTTTTGGGCTGAGTGTGTGTTTGTGTGTTAAGAGTTGACTATTCTGTCCTTTAAGATCTTAAAACTGACATCTAGGCAGGAAGAGAGAAATGGCTGGGGCGGGAAGTAGTTTTCCAGGTCTTTTATTCCATCATCATTTTGTCATGGAAAAATCATAATCTTCCCCAATTGTTCCACATATTTATGCCAAAAAACAAGGAAGGCTGTTGAGAAATGAGAACAACAGTGACTGTCTATGGAGAAGAGTAGAAAAGAGAAATCAAGCTGTAGGACACAGAGAAAGGCTTGAAATGGTAAGGCATTTAGTAACCAGTAGGTTTTGTATTCTCATCCCAGTCTAAGAGGCATACACTTTGCCGAATCACTGGATAGAAATTCAGATGGGATCTAATGGCAGAAAGTATCCTGGTTTTTCATTTTTTTCGGATGTTTCTTTCAAACAAGTCATAGTTCTTTAATCTCATACCCTTGGAAGGTCCTACAGTCCTTTCCCCCTTTCTCATTAACAATTTTTTTGGGCAGAGTTTGCAGGTATTATTACTGTATTGTCATAAAATAACAGCAAATATCCATGGGAACCTAAATTAAACTCTACAGTTCATTAGAAGTTCAGAAAATGTAATGTAGTTATAAACACCCATCTTAGAAATAATAAAACTAATATTCTGAAAGCTTATGTAATATGTTCACTTAGCTAAAGTAGAACTGTTTAAAAACTCCTGATCTCTATACAGTGGGTTGGATCAGAGGAAACATTACCTTTTATGTTATCCATTCAATTTTGTTTTCTCAGAAGCTGCTGAATATTCATATCAAATTTGCTATGTGTCTTGTGTGTTTGCTTACATATTGCTTCGTTGAAGCTTTGTAACCTGGTTAAATCGGCTTAAAAAAAGATTCTCCATTTCACAGATTAGAGTGGTCATGTGACTGCTCCAGTAGAGGGGTCATGTGACTGCTGCAGAGTCAGGCAAGTTACACCCGGAGAATGAGTGATTGAATCTCCTGCCCCCTTTCTACATTTACTAGGTAGGGATCTTGCCTATTGTGAAAAGACGGCATGAAGGCCATCCTCTCGTGCCCAGGAGTGTTGTATCGGCAAAGAACTGAGAGTTAGGAGGTTCCAATTGCACTTCTGCATGACTTAGGATGAGTTCTCTCTCTTGGAATAATTTGAAAATATATATATATAAACTCCCCAAAATATATTTATATAATCCCAAAGTTTTGCTCAAAACTTTTGTTTTAATCATAGTATCGAAGGAAGTAAAGAAAGAAAGGCAGGATAGCTTCTCATGGTGAGTTTGCTGGTGGTGGGCTCATCAATGTCAGTAACCATAGGTTCCTTCTTCGGTTGTGGAAAGAACTGATTTTGTCTGGGCCCACAGCCAGTTATGATAACCAAGGTTCTGGAGGTCTACAACCATATGGTGATGACACATTTCATTCTTCTGGGATTTCCAACACGGCCAGGCTTCCAGCTGCTCCTCTTCTTTGTTTTCCTGGTGATCTACCTACTGACCCTAATAGAGAACTTTCTTATCATCCTTGACATTCACAGTGATGGAAAGTTGCACAAGCCCTTGTCCTTATTCCTGAGAAACCTCTCTTTCCTGGAGATGTGGTACATCACAGTCATCAGCCCCAGGGTGCAGGTAGACTTTCTCAGCCATTCCAGGACCATTTTATTCAATGGCTGCATGACTCAACTTTACTTTCTTGTGACCTTTGTCTGCACTGAGTACATTATCCTGGCTGTCGTGGCCTTTGACCACTATGTAGGCATTTGTAATCCACTATGCTACCCAGTTATCATGACCAACGGCTTTACGGTGCTCTGGCAGGGGGATGCTGATGCTGTGGACTTGTGACTGCCACTGTGAAGATGGTTTCCATAGTCCAACTCCACTACCTTGGCACACCTCATATCAATCACTGCTTCCACGATATCACACCACTTTTTAGTGTCTCCTGCGAGGACTCCGCACAGGCCGAGCTAGTGCACTTCCTCTTGGCCCTCACAGTCACTGCCCACCCCCTCTGTGCAGTGGTGGCAACTTACACCACCATTCTCACCGTCACCTATATCTGACCCAAGCTTATGTATGCCTACAATTCCAACAAAGCAGTGTCTGTGCTCTACCGTGTCCTCGTTCCACTTCTCAACCCCTCATCTACTCTCTGAGGAACTGGGAAGTAAAGGCAGCCCCCAAGAAGAATGTGCTTTGCAAAGGAAGTGGACCCAGTGAAAATGGGGCCTCGAGTAATTAAAAAGCTTCTAGAATCCCTTCAGACCTGACTTGGGTGATTGCTGCACAGCTCCTACCACACTCTTGCCTTTAGCTACCTGTCAACCTCTAGTACTTTAACACTGATGCTGTGTGCATGTATGTGTGTGTGTGTGTGTGTGCTTGTGCATAAATGTGGCTAAATTTGGGGGATGATATAGCTACTATCCCCAAAAAGTAGCTACTGCTTCTAGGTCAGCAGATAAGTTTTGAACATTTTCCAAAAATTACTTGAATTGAAGGCAGATTTTTTCATCTCACTAAAATACAAACCCTACATGAAGTTTTACTAATTTGCTAATGTATTGTCTGTACATTCAACTGTGTCTGACACATAGTAGGTGTTTAATAAATTTTTGTTGAAAGCATAATTGAATAAATACATATTTGAACACGAAAGTTGAAGTTGGGAATTGTGAATAGATCCTGACTTTCTGACCCTTCCAGTCCTGCCCTCCCACCCTTCTGATTTTCTGTTCTACCTTGTCATTTTCACCTGCTTTTTTTATTCCCATCTAACTCTCATTATTTCTGTTCTATTCTTTTTTTTTACAGATTTGTAGACTTCCCATTCTGTCTTTCCCTCTGTACTCAATTTCTCTCACCACACTATTTTCCCACAGAAACACTGGCTTATGTTTGTTCAAATAAAGTCCCCACCTTATCTTTTTTTAATTTATTGAAGTATCATTGATAAACAATCTTATATTGGTTTCAAATATACAACACAGTAGTTTAACAGTTACCCATATTATTAAATCCTCACTCCCTCCATGAAGTTACTCTCTGTAACCATAGAAAGATGTTACAGATTCATTGGCTGTATTCTCCGTGCTGTACTGCTATTCCTGTGACCAACTGATATTATGATTGAGAATATTCAGCCATAAAAAGTTATCATCTTTTCTTAATTGGCTCCCTTGTAGATCAAAATGCTTAAAGCCAACAATTGGTCCAAGATTTGTGAAAATCATACATTATATATATTTTATCTAACCTCTGACCTTAATTTTTGTCTGATTTTTACAGGCTTTTTAAATTAATTATTTTGTATTTATTCCATTTTATCTTATTTTTGGCTTAGTAGTGTTTAAGTAAACCTTCTGTGTCAATAGAAATGATCTATATCTGTGCTGCTCAATGCAGTAGACCCAAAAGAATGGAGCAATTAAGTATTAAAATGTGGCTATCATGAAATGTAAAACATAGAAAGTGTATCATTGTGTTTTCAAGATTTTAAGCATTAAATGAAAAACTTTCGTTAACTTCTTTACCATAGATTTTAATACCCATTACTTTGCACTTCTCATTACAGTTATCTCTTTAAAAATCAGTTTTGTAAAGTAAAATTCTATTCAATAAGTTTCATCTATTCAAATGTACTGTTTGATGAATTTTGGAAAAGCATATAGTTGTAAAACAACAATCACCAAATAGAACATTTCCACAATCTCAACAAGTTTCCTTGTGACATTTTTCACTAAATTTCTTACCCAGGCCCTTAGACCTAGCCACAGGTACACTGATACACTTTTTGCCAAATTACTTTCCCTTTTCTAGAAACTCACATAAAATGGAATCATACACTATGTAGTCCTTTGTGTCTGGTTACTTTCACTTATCATAATGTCTTTTAGATTTTTCCGTGTTGTTACATGTATCAGTTACATGGAATCGATGAGTGCTATACCATTATATTGACAGAGCACAATTTGTTTTTCTATTCACCAGTTTATGAAACTTTCGGTTATTATTAATAAAGCTCTTATGATAGTTGTTCTGAATGTAGACGAGTTTCTCTTCAAGAGATGCGAGTGGCAGTAGCAGTGTTGTTACTGGGTATTTTAAATTTTTGCTTAAGTTTTTGAAAAAGTTACCAAAGTAGCTGAACCACTTTACATGTTTATAAGCAATGTATGAGAATTCCAATTGATTTACAATATCACCAATGCTAAGAAATGTCAGACTTTTGATGTGGTCATTTTGCAGTGTATGTAATGGGCTCTCATTGGTTTTCACTAGCATTGCCTTAATTTGAGCAATCTTTTCATTTAATTAAAATTTGTAAATTTCTCTGTAGAAATGTCTACTGAAATAGTTTACCCACTTTATAAATTAAATTTTTAAATATTACTATTAAGCTTTAAGAATTCTTTTACCTTGATACACTTATTTGTCAAATACGTGTTTTAGTAGTATGTTCTCCCACTCGGTAGCTTGCCTTTCATTTTCTTAAAAAGGTCTTAAGAGTGATTCATTGGAGGCTAGCAGTCCCAGATCAAGGTCTCAGCCTATTCAGCTCCTGGTGAGAACTCTATCCTTTTGGTTTGTATACTGGGACACTTTAACAGGGGTCTCACATAGTGGAGAGAGAGAGCGCACCCCATTTACCCTTAATTGCCTGCATAAAGGACCTAAGTGTAAATACAGCCACATTGGGGTTGAAGCTCCAACATGGGAGTTTTGAGAGGACACAAGCATTCAGTCCATAGGAAAAAGTATGCAGAATTGATACCATTTTCCCCTCAAATGTTTGTTAAAATTCACCTGTGAAGTAATCTGCACTGGGAAATTTATTTGTAAAATGTTTTTAACTATAAAATCTATGTTTTTAATAGATATAGTGATATTCGTGTTGGTTTATTCTTGAGTGAGCTTTGAAAGTATGTCATTCAAATAATACGCCCATCTAATTAGTTGGCTTTATTAACATAAACTTGTTCATAATATTACCTTGATAGTATATGTAAGGATAGCTCTTCTTTATTGCCTAATATTGACAGTGTCTCTCTTTTGTCTTAATCAGTCTCACTAGAGATGTATCAATTTTATTAATTTTTCAATAGAATTCTTTTTAATTTTTTTCATTTTCTAATGATTTTCTCTTCACTATTTCATTTATACATAAAAATCTATAAAATAATATATAACAAACTCTTAAAATATATGTATATCTGTGTGTATGTATATCCTTTTTTTCCTATCTTTGACTATAAAGTTACGTTTCTTCATTTGTACTACAACCATTTAATCCTATAAATTCCCTTCTAAACACCACCTTAGATATATCCCCAGAATAATTTGATATGCCATGTTTACATTTTTATAAGTTTAAGATCATTACAATTTCCTTTGCAATTTCCCCTTTGGGCTATGGGTTATTTAGAAGTATGTGATTTAAGTGTCGATTATCTGGTATGTTCTAGATATCTTTCTGTTACTGTTTTCTAGCTTAACTTAATTTTAAACAGAGAACACCTCTCATATTAACCAAATTTTCAAAACTATTTTCAGACTTGTTTAGGGCCATGCATGTGGCCTTTCTTGGTAAGTGTTTCTTGCACACTTGAAAAGAATGTGTGTACTGTTGTTTCTGGGTGGAGCATTCATCAATACCAGTGAGGTCACATTGGCTAGGAGTCTTGCCAAATTCTTCTATAGTCCTATATATTAGAGGCATACTTGTTCTAACAGTTACTGAGACTGAAATTCTAACACTTCCTCTGTAATTGTGGATTCATCTATTTCTCATTCATTTTCATCATTGTTTTACTTAATGAAGTTTCAATCCTGTAATGTGCATATACATGTGGAATGTTTACGTATTTTTTGTAAATTGAGTATTTTATTTCAAAACATCACCTTTTTTCTTAAGGAATGTTCCATGCTCTAAAATTAACTATCACTCACATTAATACAGTCACTCTAGCTTTTATTTCATTTATGTGTCCATGGTATATTACTTTTCTGCCCTTCTACCTTCAGCCTACCTGTGGTTCATAGTTAAAGTAGGTATCTTAGAGACTTTCGATGAGTATATCTTCGTATTTTTGTTTGTTTTTGTTTTTTTTTTTGAGAGGGCATCTCTCATATTTATTGATCAAATGGTTGTTAGCAATAATAAAATTCTGTATAGGGGACTTAATGCAGAATCATTAATCAACCCCACGCCTGTTTCTCAACAGTCTCCAATCTTCTGAAGCATAATGAACAACTTCTTACATGGTGAACAACTTCTTACATAGTGAATAAGTTCTTACATGGTGAAAAGTGCAAGGGCAGTCATCATAGAAAATTTTGGTTTTGATCACGCATCATGAAGTATAAACAATCTGGTCAAATATGATTAATCATTTGATTTTTATACTTGATTTATATGTGAATTCCACATTTCTCCCTTATTATTATTATTATTATTATTATTATTATTATTATTATTATTATTATTTTAATAAAACGCTGAAGTGGTAGGTAGATGCAAGATAAAGGTAGAAAACATAGTTTAGTGCTGTAAGAGGGCAAATATAGATGATCAGATGTGTGCCTATAGACTAAGTATTAATCCAAGCTACACAAGGGCAACAAAACATCCAAGGATGCAGAAAATTTCTCTCAAAACTGGGTGTGTGTGTGAGGTTCTAAGCCTCACCTCTGTTGATCCCCAATTTCTCACCTGATGGCCCCCCTGCGACTGTGCCTGTCTTAGGTTGTTCCTCCCTTGAGGAATCTTACCCATCTCTGGCTAACCAGTCATCTTCCGGGGCCATACAGGGAAATGTAAAGTTGGTAAGTGAGAGAGAAGCCATATTGTTTGAAAAGGTTAGCTTTTTACTTCTTTGCAGATTTATGCCCTATGGTTTCTATGCCCAGAATTTGTCTTGAGGTATCTTTACCACTTGGAAGAATTATGATGCTCAGAATTTTGATATGAGGCACGAATTCTACTTAAGGGTTGTAATAAGGAAGGAAGAAGAACAGCTATAGAAGTAGGAGGGGGAAGAAAACATGGGAAGATTGATTATTTCTATGACATATCTTCTTGTAGAGTAACATAAGCATGTATAAGTTAGGCACCCTAGGCATTTGTGAAAACTTATCAATGCTATGATGTGGGGAGTGGGCTATGCCCTTCCCCCACTTGCCGATGTGGCGGGAATGGAAAACCAAGAACATTCTGTTTACGCATTCCATGAGCAACTAACTGGAACCCTGCTGAGCCTACCTTTGCCTGGCTACCGCTGACGTCAATACTGTGCTTCATTGTCTATTGGATAATTCTATGTCCTGGAATCATGTAACCCCACTGCATTATATAAACCCTGGACTTTCAATAAAGTTTTGCTGGCGACACGTGGGAGTGTCAGCCCTCCCAGCTCTCTGTCTTTCTTTCTTTTCTTCACCCCCCTTCCGCACTTCAGGACCTGCTCGGCTAGGCATGGCTGGACCGCGTCAAGTGGCGCCTGAACAGGGACCTGAAGGAGAGGGAGAAGGTGAGGGCCACCACAAGGCCAATAGAGAAGAGAAAGCCCTGGCCAGGGTAACCAGAGAAGATGTGCGAGAGAAGAAGCGTGCAAGAAACGTGGACGTGGTAAGTGAATTTTTCTGGGAGTCCAATATGGGACAGGCAGGGAGCAAACAGTTATATGTTTGCGGGCTAAAGAGGTTGTTAGCCGCCAGAGGAATTAAAGTAGGGAAACCCCAATTAGAAAGATTTTTAGATTTTATTGAGAAAGTGTGCCCTTACTTCCCGGAAGAAGGGACAGTAGACATAGAATTGTGGAATGAGGTAGGAAAGGGACTTCAATCTTATTATTCTATCCATGGTCCAAAAAAGGTTCCAGTGGACACATTTGGCCTGTGGACCTCAATCACAGACGGTTACATGACTTAAGGCAAATTAATGTGGTTCTTAAACCTATGGAACCTTTACTACAAGGCCTCCCTTTTCTGACTATGATTCCAAAAGACTGGAATATGGCTATCATTGACCTTAAAGATTGCTTTTTTACCTGGCTCCCCATTCAAAGCAGTCCTCTTAGGCCTGCATTACTTCCTCCTGTGTAATGTAAATAGAGCCTGTAATTAAGCTGAACCCTCAGATCAACATGTAAATAGCTCTATTCTATTAACTGCTTTCCTTAGAGGCAGTCATTCTGGAGCTAAGCATTTCCTCCTCAGCAGCCCCAGGGAAGTCAAACAAGCTTGTGACTCAGATCAGGGCTCTAGTAGCAAAAAGTCACACCGTTCCTGCATATATCAGACAGGCCAGGGCCTCTTGAGGAATGACTAAAGCTCGGGCAGAAAAAAACTAGGAAAACTAACTGAGAGCAGTTCGATCCCTAAACTCTAAAAAGAAGTATCTTATCTTCTGCACACAAACCTGGCCCCAGTACAAACTCTCTGATTAGAGAGGGTTGGCCCCTGAAAGAAGTATGCAATATAATGTTATGCAGCTAAATATATTTTGCCACAAGGGAAGAGGATAGTCAAGAGTTCCATGAACTGCTACAATGTGGAGGCTAGTTTTCTGAATTCTTTTAGTGAACATCTATTCTATTTATTAAGTTCATCATTGTCTTTGAGAAATGAGAAGTCTTAAACTAAACTCCCTGAGATAGAAGAAATTTATCTTCTGCAATACAGCCTGGCTTTAAATGACTGGAGCTAGAATTGTACTTGCATTTCATTTCCAGCCCCCTGGACACACATGGTCCCTGTCAGTTCAGAGCCTTCATTGGTCCTCCCAGTTAGTCTGGGGCTGTCTAAACCTTAACCCAGTTATGTAAATTGCTTGCCTTTAGAGTGTATTCTTGAAAACTGGAGTACTTTTCATGAAATAAACTAAGAAGAAAGAAGACCATTGAGTATTAGAAACTCAAATCTTTATGTCAGTTTGTCTGTGTATATGTATTTGTATGAAGAGTGTTACTAACTGTAGTCATTATGTCTCGGTCTGTATGTTTGTGTGTCTAACTGTGTAAAAAAATATATATTGTCTACCTCCGGAGGGTATTAGTAAAATTGATTTAAAAACAAGTGCTTGTGAAAATTGGGCATTCTAAAACTTCCAGAAAATCTAGTTAAAAAATATTATGCATTAATGCTAATTTAAGCTTAACTGAAATGGACATGTGTAGGATCTGAAAAATCAAAAGTTAGCATAAGTGCATAAGTACAGCCATCTTAAAGGGTTAAACACCACCCTCTAGCCTAGGAGAAGGAAAATTATTAGAATCTTGAAAAAAAAACAAATTAGTCAGCCAGTGTTAAATGTAGTGACCTTCAGTTAGCTAACCTCAAATCAGTTAATCATGAACACCAGGTGGTGGGCAGCTGCGGCCTTCAGACTGCTAACCTTGGTCGGATAGTCATGCATACCAAGCTTATCTTGCTGAAACACTGTGTAAGAAAATACTGTCTTTTTGAAAATGCTATGCTATAAAAACCTCTGGCTTAGACTATTCGGGGTCCTCGTTGAGACCCGCTGCATCGGTCTAACTTGGACCCCTGCTAGCTGGTTCCTGAATAAATTCCTCTTGCTTGTTGCATCAAGAAACGTCTTTCGTGAGTGATTTGGGGTGGCGTCCTCCTCTGGGAGAATCCAACATTTTGGGGGCTCGTCCGGGATCATGCGCTCACCCTGCTTCACTCCCAAAGCCGTTCTTGGTGGAAGAGGTAAGGTTAGTGGCGCCTTGAGTTGTCTGTGTTCTGTTTTCTGTTTTTCAGTGAGACCGGTCGGAATTCTGAAAGGGTACCCTCTGTCTGGCAGTCGTCCCGATCCCGTAAAGGGGTCGGAATTCTGAAAGGGTACTCTCTGTTTGGCAGTCGTCCCAATCCCGTAAAGGGGTCGAGACTGCGGTCGGTAGACGTACTTGGAGCACCGCAGGCTGCAACCCTGGGGGATGCCTCGGGGAGAGTGGAGGGCCAGGGACGCCTGGTGGCCTCTAGTCTGTTTTTCCGGCAAAGTGAACCTGATGAGATAGGGTTGATTTTTGGGCGCCGGGAATATCAACCCTCTGATTCCTTTCGGTTTCTGTTTGAAAATCTGAGAAAAACAAAAAGCAGCCGCTGTGTGTCTAATGTGTGTGTGTCTTTGTTCTCTGTGTCTTTTATGTGCCTGATTATTGTTTTACTGACAATGGGACAGACAGTGACGACCCCCCTTAGCCTGACGTTAGATTATTGGACGAAGTCAGAGCGAGAGCGCATAACTTGTCAGTAGAAGTAAAAAAGGGACCATGGCAGACTTTCTGTACCTCCGAATGGCCCACCTTCAATGTTGGGTGGCCCTCGGAGGGGACTTTTGATCTCCCCACTTTATTAGCAGTAAAAGCCATTGTCTTCCAGGATTCGCCTCAAGGACACCCGCATCAGCAACCCTATATCGTGGTCTGGCAAGAGTTGGTGGAAAATCCACCGCCCTGGGTGAAGCCCTGGGTGCAGAAGAAAACGGGCCCTCGAGTTTTAGCTGCCCAGACCCAACCCCAGAGCAAGGGAAAAGAAACTATTAAAGTTTACCCTGACACTCAAGATTTGCTTATGGTTGATGATCCCCCTCCTTATCCTCCTGCCCCTACGGCACCCCCGGCCCCCTCAGTCCCTGATGCCTAGGCAGTAGGGCCGGCTCCGGGACCTGCCCAGGGAACTCGGCGCCGCCGAGGGGCCACCCTGGACCCACCAGGTATTTTTCCTCTCTGGTCTTATGGAGTTCCCATCCTTGGGGAAGAGGGGGAGCTGCCCTTCCAACCTTTGCAATATTGGCCATTCTCCTCTGCTGATTTATACAATTGGAAAGCTAACCACCCTCCTTTTTCAGAGGAACCGCAGAGACTAATGGGACTGATAGAGTCCCTGATGTTCTCTCACCAACCCACTTGGTATGATTGTCAGCAGCTCTTACAGGTACTCTTCACCACGGAAGAAAGAGAAAGGATCCTTCTGGAGGCGCGGAGAAACGTGCCTGGAACTGACGGACGACCATCGCAACTCCCTCATGACATAGAGAGGGGGTTCCCGCTGACCAGACCCAATTTGGACTTTAATTCTCCAGAAGGTAGGGAGCGACTAACCATCTATCGCCAGGCTCTGGTGGCAGGTCTTCGTGGAGCCGCAAGGCGCCCCACCAATTTGGCCAAGGTAAGAGAGGTTAGTCAGGGAGCCTCTGAGGCACCCGCAGTGTTCTTAGAACGCTTGATAGAAGCTTTCAGGTGGTATACTCCTTTTGACCCCACTTCTGAGGAGCACAGTGCTTCAGTGGCTCTTGCCTTTATCGGGCAATCAGCACCTGATATTAGGAAAAAGCTTCAGAGACTAGAAGGCTTACAGGATTTGTCACTGAGGGATTTAGTGAAAGAAGCTGAGAAAGTTTATCATAAGAGAGAGACTGAGGAAGAGAAGGAACTAAGGAAGGAAAAGGAAAGAGAAAGTAAAGAGGAAAAGAGGGACAGGAAGCATGAGAGAAATTTAACAAAGATCTTGGCCGCAGTAGTAGAAAATAAGGGACACCCGCCCTCTAGTGGTAGAACTAATAAGGCAGGGCCCCTGGGCAACCGGCCTCCTTTGGATAAAGATCAATGTGCATACTGCAAAGGAAAGGGGCATTGGGTGAAAGAATGCCCTAAGAGGCCACCGCGGGGACCTCCGAAGAAAGCGTTGTCTCTGCTGGAGGATGAGGATTAGGGAAGATGGGGCTCGGAGCCCCTCCCCGAGCCTAGGGTAACCCTGAAGGTGGAGGGGCAACCCGTTGAGTTTCTGATGGATACAGGTGCTCAACATTCTGTACTGACCCAAGCTAGAGGCCCTCTTTCTGGCAAAAAGTCTTGGGTGTTCGGGGCCACGGGCCAGAAACAATATGCATGGACTACCCAAAGAACAGTGGACTTAGGAATGGGACAAGTAAACCACTCATTCCTTGTCATACCGGAATGCCCCACACCCCTGTTAGGAAGAGACATCCTGACCAAAGTCAGAGCCCAAATATCCTTTCAGGCTGAAGATGCCCGAGTGACAGATCGAGAGAAAAAAACCTTTGGGCCTAAGTATTCTGTCCATAAGATTGGAGGACGAGTACCGCCTTTTTAAGGAACTGGAACCCTCCCTAGTTAGTCAGAGGTGGCTCAACCAGTTTCCAGGGGCCTGGGCGGAGACAGCGGGTATGGGGCTTGCCGTAAACCAGCCCCCGGTGGTCATAGAATTGAAAGCCTCAGCTTTACCAGTGACTGTGAGACAATATCCAGTGAGTAAAGAAGCCAGAGATGAATTAGGCCCCATATCCAGAGGCTCATAGAGCAGGGGATATTAGTAAAATGTAAATCCCCATGGAACACTCCCTTGCTGCCTGTAAAGAAAGCGGGAACAGGAGATTATCGACCAGTGCAAGATTTAAGAGAAGTTAATAAGAGGACACAGGACATTCATCCCACTGTGCCGAACCCTTATAAACTGTTAAGCTCTCTGGCCCCGGAAAACACCTGGTATACAGTCTTAGATTTAAAAGACGCCTTCTTTTGTTTGCGCCTGCACCAGAGTAGCCAACCACTGTTTGCTTTTGAATGGAAAGACCCCTCCACAGGAACTACTGGACAATTGACCTGGACTCGCTTGCCACAAGGATTCAAGAATTCACCTACCCTCTTTGACGAGGCTTTGCATCAGGACTTGGCTTTTTACCGAGACTCCAACCCACAGGTAACTTTGTTACAATATGTTGATGACTTACTGATAGCAGCCCCTACTCAGGAAGCTTGCCAAGAGGCCACTGGAGCCCTTTTGACTGAACTTGCTAAATTGGGATATAGGGCATCTGCCAAAAAAGCACAGATCTGCCAAAAACAAGTGACTTATTTGGGATATTCCCTGAGAGAGGGGAAAAGGTGGCTTACTGAAGCCCGAAAGCAGACTGTGACGCAGATCCCGGTTCCTACTACTTCGCGCCAAGTCCACGAGTTTCTGGGGACGGCAGGGTTTTGTAGACTATGGATACCCGGATATGCCACCTTAGCCGCCCCTCTGTATCCCCTAACCAAAGGGGTGGCCCCGTTTGTTTGGGGACCTGAACAACAGCAGGCCTTTGATGATATCAAAAAGGCCCTCCTGTCGGCACCCGCTCTGGCCTTGCCAGATGTGACTAAGCCGTTCGTCCTTTTTGTGGATGAACGAAGCGGAGTGGCTTGAGGAGTGTTGACCCAACAATGGGGACCTTGGAAGAGACCTGTCGCCTACTTGTCAAAAAAATTGGACCCAGTGAGTAGCGGATGGCCTGCCTGTTTGAGAGTAGTGGTGGCCGTGGCCCTCTTGGTTAAAGATTCTGACAAACTGACACTGGGACAAAAACTCACTGTGGTTGCTCCACATGTGTTAGAGAGTGTAATCCGACAACCACCCGAGAGATGGATGTCGAATGCCAGAATGACTCACTACCAAACCTTACTCCTGAATCGTGATCGTGTGGAGTTTGCCCCCCCTGCCATCCTAAACCCGGCCACTCTGCTCCCCGATTCAGGGAAGGAAGTGCTTCATACCTGCCAGGAAATCCTGGCCGAGGAGACAGGGACCCGCCGGGACTTACAAGATCAGCCCTTAGGAGGACCGGGACTCCTGACTTGGTATACAGACGGGAGCAGTTACATCATGGATGGTAAGAGAATGGCTGGAGCTGCAGTAGTGGATGATGACCGGATCGTGTGGGCCAGCGGACTCCCAACGGGCACTTCTGCACAGCGAGCAGAACTCATCGCCCTGACTCAGGCTCTAAGGATGGCAGAAGGTAAGAGACTTAACGTCTACACTGACAGCCGATACGCTTTTGCCACCGCTCACATACACGGGGCTATTTATAGACAGAGAGGGCTGTTAACTTCTGCTGAGAGAGATGTTAAAAACAAACCAGAAATTTTAGATTTGTTAGACGCCATCCATAGGCCTAAGGAAGTAGTGATAATACATTGCCCTGGACATCAGAAAGATGATTCTCCAATAGCTCGAGGAAACCGGAGGGCGGACCAAACCGCAAAGCAAGTGGCTCAGGGAATGAACATTCTACCTCTCCAAGTGTATCCGGAAGCCACCCACATTAAAAGCTTCCAGTATACACCTGAAGATCTTGCTTGTATAAACAAATTAGGGTTCAAAAATTCCTCGCCTCACGAGATATATAAGTCTGAAAAAGGGAAAGTTGTTCTGCCCCAGAGAGAGGCAGAAAAATACTTAAGGCAATTACATCAATTAACACATCTGGGAGCAAAAAACCTAAAGACCCTGGTTCGGGACTCCCCTTATCATGTTATTGGATTAGGAAAATTGGCTGACGAGGTTGTAAGAAATTGTGTTCCCTGCCAATTAGTGAACGTGAGTAAAAATCAAGCAATATCCGGGAAGAGACTTCGAGGAGATCGCCCAGGAGCCTATTGGGAAGTTGACTTCACTGAAATTAAGCCTGCTAAGTATGGATATAAATACCTTCTAGTTTTCCTAGACACATTTTCAGGATGGACAGAGGCGTTCCCCACCAAAACTGAGACAGCTCAGACGGTGTCTAAAAGGATACTTGAAGAAATATTTCCAAGGTTCGGAATCCCCAAGGTAATCGGTTCCGATAATGGACCTGCCTTCATTGCCCAGGTAAGTCAGGGATTGGCCAAGATCCTGGGGACAGATTGGAAATTGCATTGTGCATACAGACCCCAGAGCTCAGGACAGGTAGAAAGGATGAACAGAACACTAAAAGATACCTTGACTAAATTGTCCATAGAGACTGGCTTATGTGATTGGTTAGTCCTCCTTCCCTTCGCCCTGTTTAGGGTCAGGAACACTCCTGGCCGCTTTGGACTAACGCCTTTTGAAATAATGTTTGGGGTCCCGGCCCCGCTCCAATCAGCTCATCTTCATACATTCCCCGAATGTACAACTAATAAGTTTCTGCTTGAAAGGTTACGAGCCTTGGAAGCCGTGCAGAAAGAGGTGTGGGCCTCCATTAAGGAAGCCTATCGGCCAGGGGACCTCTCAGTACCTCACCAGTTCCAGGTGGGAGACCCTGTCTACGTGAGAAGACACCGGACGGGAAACCTCGAGCCGCGGTGGAAGGGACCTTTTATCATCCTCCTGACTAGTCCCACAGCCGTGAAAGTACATGGTGTCTCTTCCTGGATACACGCTTCACATCTGAAGAAGGCACCCCCACCGGACCCGGACTGGCGAGTAGCTCGGACTGATAACCCCCTTAAACTCTGTCTATATAAAAAGAACCATGTTGCTAGCGATTCTGATGTTTCTGCCACTTCCAACCCTCCAGAACCCCAACCCCCATCAGCCCTATAGGCAGACATGGATCCTGACAGATGGACAGACTGGTAAAACCCTTAATGAAACTGCACACACTGCCCCTCTAAACACGTGGTGGCCAGATTTGTACTTTGACCTCAGGGAGCTTTTTGGGCTTATGCATACCCTACAAAAACGGGCACTCGTTAACACTGCTCAAGGACGAGCACAAGGGTTCTGGGCCTGTCCTGGCAATCTAAGAAATAACTGGAAAACCTGTGGGGGCTTAGAAAGTGTTTACTGCAAAAGCTGGAGTTGTGTACCCTCTAATGATGGGCCTCGGAAGTGGGCAGTCGGGAATCGAGATTTAGTTAAATTCACTTTCAGAGACCCTGACAACAGGGTACCCAAGTGTGCATGCAATTTAACCAAGAACAGGCCAAAAATGAAAAGTCCTGGGTGACTGGAATAACTTGGGGTTTTCAGCTTGATATGGGCCGTTTCACCTGGGTCGGCCCTTACCCAAGTGGACTCTTAACTATCAGACTTAAAATCGAAACCCTTCCAGCCGTCCCAGTAGGACCGAATATTGTTTTACAAGATCAACCACGCCTTCCAACTCCAGCCCCGAAGCAAACCCTAATTCAACCAGTAGACCCTGTCATTACTCCTGCTGTCCCCGTCCTCACTCTTGATTCAGTAACCCCCTTTTCTAGCACCGGGCAACACCTCCTTAACCTCGTTAAAGGGGCTTTCTGAGTTCTGAACACCACCAATCCTAAAACTACTGAATCTTGTTGGTTGTGCTTCTCTTCTGGGCCACCTTATTATGAAGGATTAGGATTGTTGGGCAGTTTTAACAGGACAACCCGTCACGAGATCTGTAGCTGGGGGAGCCATAGGAAACTAACCCTGACTGAAGTAACTGGAAGAGGAAGATGTTTAGGTACAGTTCCCACCTCCCATAAAGCTTTGTGTAATGAAACCATAGCTGTAACCTCCTCAGGTGAACATGAGTATCTAGTCCCTCCTCCCGAGGGATGGTGGGCTTGTAACACTGGAGTGACCCCATGTGTCTCTACTTCTGCCTTCAACTCTTCCCGTGATTTATGTATCATGGTCCAGCTGGTGCCCAGGTTGATGTATCATGATGATCTCTCATTCGTAGCTGAATTTGAACCTAGGCGTAGATATAGAAGAGAGCCAGTCTCGCTGACCTTAGCTGTATTGTTAGGGATAGGTGTCGCAGCCGGAGTGGGAACGGGGGCAGCCGCTATTGTCCAAGGGAACCAACATTATGACGGGCTAAGGACAGCTATTGACGAGGACCTAAGGACCATAGAGCAATCCATTACAAAACTTGAAGAATCTCTGACTTCCCTCTCTGAGGTAGTCTTGCAGAATAGACGAGGGCTGGATCTGTTGTTCCTAAAAGAAGGAGGACTGTGTGCAGCTTTAAAAGAAGAATGCTGCTTTTATGCAGACCATTCCGGAATAGTAAGAGATTCAATGTCAAAGCTTAGGGAAAGGCTAGACCAGAGAAAGAAAGAACGAGAAGCCAGCCAAGGGCTATTTGAATCTTGGTTCACTAGGTCCCCGTGGTTTACAACCCTGATATCCACTCTGGCTGGGCCCTTACTCATCCTTGTGTTGCTCCTCACTTTAGGACCCTGCATACTAAATCGGCTGATAACTTTTGTTAGAGAAAGAGTGAGTGCCGTTCATGTGCTGATGTTGAGGCAACAATATCATTCACTCACCCCACAAGGAGACACAAGCATTCCATGATTGGAATGCCCCTGAAGAGAAGTGGGGAAATGTAGGATCTGAAAAATCAAAAGTTAGCATAAGTGCATAAGTACAGCCATCTTAAAGGGTTAAACACCACCCTCTAGCCTAGGAGAAGGAAAATTATTAGAATCTTGAAAAAAAACAAATTAGTCAGCCAGTGTTAAATGTAGTGACCTTCAGTTAGCTAACCTCAAATCAGTTAATCATGAACACCAGGTGGTGGGCAGCTGCGGCCTTCAGACTGCTAACCTTGGTCGGATAGTCATGCATACCAAGCTTATCTTGCTGAAACACTGTGTAAGAAAATACTGTCCTTTTGAAAATGCTATGCTATAAAAACCTCTGGCTTAGACTATTCGGGGTCCTCATTGAGACCCGCTGCATTGGGCTAACTTGGACCCCTGCTAGCTGGTTCCTAAATAAATTCCTCTTGCTTGTTGCATCAAGAGACGTCTTTCGTGAGTGATTTGGGGCGGCGTTCTCCTCTGGGAAAATCCAACACATGTCTTTATAGTTATTAGCTGCCAAAGTTTACTTAAAGTCATTTAAGTTGATGTTACCTGTTAAATATTCCAAGAAAATACTTCAAGAAAGGCTTGACTTTGATGTGTGGTGAAAGTTTTATAAGTAATTTAGCATGGTTGCTAAAAATAAGTAAACAAGTGTAGCAAATAAACTTTCTAATAATAATACTGTATTAATCTATAACAATGTATATATCTGAAAACAGCCGGAGAATTTTTGTGGTAACCAAAATTCTTAAAAGTTTGCTAAGTTATATAGACATATTTTGTACTTAATGAGAAATTGTGCTGTAAGGCACATTTCCAAAAATGATAAAATATGTTCATAGATGTATCAATCTGAAGAATGCTGGTGTAACAGTTTACAGCGGCCTGTTTTTCAGTGTTCTCTTGAAGGTTACGGTACCAAATAGTTTTAGTTCTAACGAAAACTACTTAATATAATAGGGAAAATATTTTGGTATGTTAAAGATGTGTGTTTTAATAAGAGAAAGTATAAAGAATGGAAATTCATTTTGTTGAGAGTAAAAGAAGGTTAATTGTTCTAAAACACAGCTACTTATTTAAAGGGAAACAGAGAGACAGAGACCGAGAGAGCAGTGTGGTGCCTTTTGTTGTGGCAGATCAGCTCAGCCTGTTGCTTTGGGGGAAGGTCAGGATGTTTAGAGATAAGGCGGGATAAACCCACTCAAGCCCCAGGCAAGCCCAGGCATAGCTCTCACCGGCTTGTGTGCTTGGGACCATAGGGCAAATGAAGAATAAATTACTATATTCTTACAGATATAATCATGCTGTGTGAAATTAAAGCAAGTGAGTATTAATATCGAGAACACAGCAAAATTGGACTTTTGTTTTCAGTTGGAAAGACAAAGTATTCTTTAACTGTTAGTCTGCTCTTAATATTGAAAGATTGCAAAGGGTTCTCTAATTGTTTTATTAAAATAGTTTCTTATGCTTAAAGTCTTAATGAATTGTCTGAGTATTTAAGAAAATAAGATATTAATATTAAAAAGACTAAGCTAAGTGTTAACAACTATGTAACCTGCATTTGCTTTTAAACTTTCTTATTATCATTCCAGTTAAATAATAAGTGTTATTTAATAACTATAATTCTATTTAGGCAAGTGCCTTAAAAACTTTTGACAGCTTCCCAAAACCAAAATTTAAAAATGTATTTTTACCTCTCAATTAACTCTGATATTTTCCAGAGGGCCCCTGGAACCTATCAGTAGAATTTCTTCTCATCAAAGAAAATATTTGACTAATTTGGCTTATTTACCTGGTATATACTCACCTAAAAACTACTGTCAAAAAGAATAATGCTCGATTTTATTACTGAGTGTTTTATGTTACATAAATATCCAAACTTCCATATATCAACTATCTTACAGTAAGTTCTCATCAAATCTTTAACCATTGTCATTTGTAAATCTTTTCTTGTTTATAATCACTGTTTAATTACTACTAAACTAGTGAAGAACTAGATTTCAGCAAATTGAGTACTGGTTACTTAGGATTGAGTAAACTAAGGAAAAATGCTTTTGTAGCTTCTTGTTTCAAGTGTTGCTGATAAAATATTTTAAGCTTTATCTCTTAAGCTGACTGACAATGCTCCAGTTTACCTCTCCTCTGTGTTACCTACATTTTTTCAGCTATATAACATCACTCATAACACAGGCATTTCATACAGTTCTACAAGTCAAGCTCTCATTGAATATGTCACCTTATTCTTAAACATTACTTATTAATACAAAGAGGGGGGATTACTCCCTGATATGATAAAATTAGTTGCAAATTGACGATTGGTGCATGCTTTACATATCCTTAATTTTGATCTTCTGGAGGGTGATAGACGGTCAGTGGTAGAGGTACATTTTTCTGATAATATTTCCTTTTCTGAAACAACAACAGTTCCTGTGTAGTAGTCTCCAATGAGTTCTTCACTATGGCATAAAGATCATATCAAGGTGTAGGGCAAGGGGTTTGCTTGTGTTTTTACAGAGGATCAATGCTTGATCTGGCCACCCAGAAAATGAATTCAGATATGATATGAAGGAGAACTTCCAACATCAACATCCTCTGGAGGAGTCATTCCATTTGATGGAGGACCATCAAAAAACCTCAACAAAAGTCTGCATGTCAAACATGGAAAACTGAAGCCCACTAAATAATAGTATTTTTTTTTATTTCCAATAATGGCACTTATGTATGTACATACTACAGAAGAAATGTATAGACACATGATAGAGGAAAACTTAGATAGAATGATATTGCTGATTGGTCTGTTAGAAATGGTGATCATTATGATATTTATAAAGCAGTTTTGTCCCGAGAAGATATTGGCAGTTATACTTGTGAAAAGTTTCAAAAAAGAACTCCTGTCATATTGTATAAGAGTAATTAGGTGTATTTAAATATATCACTCATTCCAGAAAATAATTTTTCCTCACCTAACTTGAAGTTACAACAACTCGTGAGCCAAAAGTTGCACAAGTTATCTTTTTGTGTAGCAAGAAATTCTTCTATCAGTAAACTGTTGAAGAAGAATTTAATAGGCATAAAACTTTCTCCTATGGTGTTTACTAATATCTCAGGCATAAACATCGCTCTTCCCCCTAAAGTGCTTGCTCCTGATGCCCAATTAAATTTACCTATTAATATTACTATAATTACTGATTGTGTATGTATTAATTGTACTCATGTAGCCTCTTACTGCAATTGTGCAATCATTGTAAAATGGTCTTCTAGATATAGACTTCCAAATAGTTGGGTATTTTTGTGTGATAATGAAACATATTAAGCCCTTTCTCCACACTATCAAGGCATTGGTAGTGTAAGACGCATTCTTCCTGCTCTAATAGACCACCTGAATATAAGCACAAGAGACTTCTCCAAGTTCTGCCATCTGACTGTGATGAAAACTTGAAACTTTGAGGTCCTGTTGCTGTTGCAGTTGCAGCTGCATTCCTTCTGCCAGTTCCTAGACTTGTCATTGGAATGCAGAAAGAGATATCTAAGCTGGCCTGTGCATATAGCAAAACAACAAACTTGACTGCTTCTGTATTATCTGAACTCAACCAAAAACTGAGAGAATTGCGAGCTGCAGTGCTTCAGAATCATGCTGCTGTGGACTGTCTGATGTTAAAAGAACATATAAGATGTGATCAGTTTCCAAGAATGTGCTGTTTCAATTTCTCAAACTACTCAAAATCAATTAGATGATATCCCTCATATTGCCAATAAGTTTTTACAAATGTCTAAGCTATTTAACTAGTTTTTTAGTTTCATTAAAGATAACTAGTAATTGTAAGTCTGCCTTTGTTATGTATCTGTATTCCTATTCTGTTAATGTATGTAAGCAATTTAACTAGTAGTTTGTTAAAACCTATATATATATATTCAAGTTATGTCTGTCTTTCAACATGTTCGATGTCAGCCATGTAATGCATATTTCCCACAAAACTAAGATACCATATAATCCACAAAGCAAAGCACTATAAAACATGCCCATGGCACCCTTAAAGCTCATTTGGAAAAAACAAAAAAGGGGGAGTTATACCCCCGGCCACCACAGAACTATTTAATCATATCTTATTTACAGCCAAAACTGCATCTGATATATTAAATCAGATAAAAGACATGTTCAGGGACGCCCTGAATAGTCTCTAGCATGTTGTCGCACCTCTCTTAACCCTAAGCATTTTATGGCTTTTGTTGCTGTTACTAGGGCCTTGTGTCCTTCGCAGCATGTGGAAACTCATCCAGCAAGCCTTAAGAGACCTGCATCATTTGAAATTTCAGATGGCCCCCCAACTTGTAAATCATAAGTTCTAGTCTTGCCTCATTTTCTGTTATCATTATGTGCAGCTATTGTGTGTTTATCATTGTGTTCATTACATGCAGCCATTGTGTGTATGTTTCCTAAAAATGAGTTCAAAAGCATTTCTGCACCTTGGTGCAGAGCTACATATGTCTCAGCTGAAAAGTCACCCCCCGATGCCAGATATTGAGAAGGGGACAGGATAGTCAATGACGGGTAAGTGTCTTGGAGACGTCTGGCAACCTAAGACAGGGCCCTCATGATGGAATGTGGGTACCAATGGCGGGTAAGTCCAGATGAGTCATCCAGGAACACCTAAGACAGGCACTGTCACCCTCTTATAAAATAAAAAAGGGGGAGATGTGGGGAGCGGGCTATGCCCTTCCCCCACTTGCCGATGTGGCAGGAATGGAGAACAAAGAACATTCTGTTTACGCATTCCATGAGCAACTAACTGGAAGCCTGCTGAGCCTACCTTTCCCTGGCTACCGCTGACGTCAATACTGTGCTTGATTGTCTATTGGATAATGCTATGTCCTGGAATCATGTAACCCCACTGCATTATATAAACCCTGGACCTTCAATAAAGTTTTGCTGGCTACGTGTGGGAGCGTCAGCCCTCCCAGCTCTTTCTGTCTTTCTTTCTTTTCTTCACCCCCCTTCCGCACTTCAGGACCTGCTTGACTAGGCGTGGCTGGACCACGTCAATATGATGGACATTGTCTAACTGAATTTGAATAGTTTGAGAAAAATCAGACAAATTAAAACAACACATTCCTGGGAACTGTTCACATCCCATATGTTCTTTTAACAGTAGATAGTCTATAGTCGAAAGATTTTGGAGTGCTGCAAGTTGCACTTCTCCTAATTCTTGGTTGAGTTCCAACAGTATAGATCCAGTCAAATTTGTTGTTTTACTGTATGCACAGGCCAGCTTAGATATCTTCTTCTTCATTCCAATCGCAATTCCAGGAACCGGTGGGATGAATGCAACTACAACTGCAACAGCGCCAGGATCTTTGTTGAAGTTTTTTGATGATCATCTTCTGGAATGATTCTTCCAGAGGACGTTGATGCCGGAAGTTCCTCATATTGTATCTTAATTCATTTTCTGGGTAGCCAAATTAGGCTTTGATCCTCTGTATAAACACAAACAAACCCTTTGCCCACACTTTGATATGCCCTTTATACCATTGTGAAGAACTTATTGGAGATCACCACACAGGAACTGCTTTTTTTTTTAAGAGAAAGGAATATTATCAAAAAAAATGTTCATACATAGCTCATCATCTGACACCCTTTAAATGATCAAAATTAAGGTTATCTAAAGCATGCATTAATTGTTGATTTGCAGTCAGTTTTATCCTATCAGGGAGTAATCCCCCTTTTCTTTCTTTTGTTATCATTAATCTACAATTACATGAAGAATATTATATTTACTAGGCTCTCCCCTATACCAGGTCCCACACACAGACCCCTTTACTGTCACTGTATATCAGCATAACAAAATGTTGTAGAATAACTACTTGTGTTCTCTGTGCTGTACAGCCCTCCCCTTTTTCCCACCCCCTCCATTATGCATGCTAATCATAATACCCACTTTCTTCCCACCCCTTATCCCTCCCTACCCACCCATCCTCCCCAGTCCCTTTCCCTTTGGTACCTGTTAGTCCATTCTTGGGTTCTGTGATTCTGCTGCTGTTTTTTCCTTCAGTTTTTCCTTTGTTCTTATACTCCAAAGATGAGTGAAATCATTTGGTATTTCTCTTTCTCCACTATATTTTTCACTAAGCATAATACCCTCTAGCTCCATCCATGTTGTTGCAAATGGTGGGATTTGTTTTCTTCTGATGGCTGAATAATATCCCATTGTGTATATGTACCACATCTTCTTTATCCATTCATCTACTGATGGACACTTACGTTGCTTCCAATTCTTGGCTATTGTAAATAATGCTGTGATAAACATGTCTTTTCAAACATCAGTGCTGCATTTTTAGGGTGAATTCCTGATTCAAATGGTAAGTCTATTTTGAGCATTTTGAGGAACCTCCATACTGCTTTCCACAATACTTGAACTAATTTACATTCCCAACAGTGTAGGAGGGTTCCCCTTTCTCCACAACCTCGTGAACATTTGTTGTTGTTTGTCTTTTAAATGGTAGCCATCCTTACAGGTGTGAGGTGATACCTCATTGTGGTTTTAATTTGCATTTTTCTGATAATTAGCGAAATGGAGCATATTTTCATGTGTCTGTTGGCCATCTGTATTTATTTTTTGGAGAACTGTCTGTTCAGTTCCTCTGCCCATTTTTTAATTGAATTATTTGTTTTTTGTTTGTTGAGGTGAGTGAGCTCTTTATATATTTTGGATGTCAAGCCTTAATCGGATCTGTCATTTACAAATATATTCTCCCACACTATAGGGTACCTTTTTGTTCTATTTATGGTGTCTTTTGCTGTACAGAAGCTTTTCAGCTTAATATAGTCCCACTTGTTCAGTTTTGCTGTTTTTTTCCTTGCCCAGGAGATATGTTCAGGAAGAGGTCACTCATGTTTATGTCTAAGAGATTTTTGCCTATGTTTTTTTCTAAGTGTTTTATGGTTTCATGACTTACATTCAGGTCTTTGATCCATTTTGAATTTACTTTTGTGTATGGGGTTAGACAATGGTCCAGTTTCATTCTCCTACATGTAGCTGTCCAGTTTTGCCAGCACCATCTGTTGAAGAGACTGTCATTTCCCATTGTATGTTCATGGCTCCTTTATTAAATATTAATTGACCATATATGTTTGGGTTAATGTCTGGAGTCTCTAATCTGTTCCACTGGACTGTGGCACTGTTCTTATGCCAATACCAAATTGTCTTGATTACTATGGCTTTGAAGTAGAGCTTGATGTTGGGGAGTGAGATCCCCCCAATTTATTCTTCTTTCTCAGGATTGCTTTGGCTAATTGGGGTCTTTGGTGTTTCCATATGAATTTTTGAACTATTTGTTTCAGTTCATTGAAGAATGTTGCTGGTAATTTGATAGGGATTGCATCAAATCTGTATATTGCTTTGGGCAGGATGGCCATTTTGACGATAGTTATTCTTCCTAGTCAGGAGCATGGGATGAGTTTCCATTTGTTAGTGTCCTTTTTAATTTCTCTTAAGTGTGACTTGTAGTTTTCAGTGTATAGGTATTTCACTTCTTTGGTTAGGTTTATTCCTAGGTATTTTCATCTTTTTGATGCAATTGTGAATGGAGTTGTTTTCCTGATTTCTCTTTCTATTGGTTTATTGTTACTAAATAGGAAAGCCATAGATTTCTGTGTGTTAATTTTGTATCCTGCAACTTTGCTGTATTCTGATATCAGTTCTAGTAGTTTTGGAGTGGTGTCTTTAGGGTTTTTTATGTACAATATCATGTCATCTGCAAATAGTGACAGTTTAACTTCTTCTTTATGAATCTGGATTCCTTGTATTTCTTTGTTTTGTCTGATTGCCATGGCTTGGAACTCCAGTACTATATTAAATAACAGTGGGGAGAGTGGGCATCCCTGTCTTGTTCCTGATCTCTGAGTAAAATCTTTCAGCTTCTCGCTGTTCAGTATGATGTTGGCTATGGGTTTATCATGTACGGCCTTTATTATGTTTAGGTAATTGCCCTTTATACCCATTTTGCTGACAGTTTTTATCATGAATGGATGTTGAATTTTGTGATCTGGGTTTTCAGCATCTATGGAGCTGATAATGTGGTTTTGTCTTTCTTTTTCTTCATGTGGTGGATGATGTTGTTGGATTTTCGAATGTTGTACCATCTTTGCATCCCTGGGATGAATCCTACTTTGTCATAGTGTATGATCCTTTTGATGTATTTTTGAATTCAGTTTGCTAATATTTTATTGAGTAGTTTTGCATCTACTTTGATCAGGGATATTGGTCTGTAATTTTCTTTTTTGGTGTGGTCTTTGCCTGGATTTGGCATTAGGGTGATGTTGGCTTCATAAAATGTGTTTGGGAGTGTTCCCTCTTCTTCTATTTTTTGGAAAATTTTAAAGAGTATGGGTATTATGTCTTCTCTTTGTGTCTGATAAAATTCTGATGTAAATCTGCCTGGCCCGGGGGTTTTGTTCTTGGGTAGTTCTTTCATTACCACTTCAATTTCTTTTCTGGTAATTGGTTTGTTTAGATGATGTGTTTCTTCCTTGGTCAGTCTTGGAAGGTTGTATTTTTCTAGGAAGTTGTCCATTTCTTCTAGGTTTTCCAGCTTGTTAACATGTAGGTTTTCATAGTAGTCTTTAATAATTCTTTGTATTTCTGTGGAGTCTGTCATGACTTTTCCATTCTCATTTCTGATTCTGTTGGTATGTGTTGATTCTCTTTTTCTCTTAATAAGTTTGGCTAGAGGCTTATCTATTTTGTTTATTCTCTCAAAGAACCACCTCTCTGTTTCATTGTTTTTTTCTATTGTTTTATTTTTCTCAATTTTGTTTATTTATTCTGTGATCTTTATTATGTCCCTCCTTCTGCTGACGTTAGGCTTCATTTGTTCTTTTTCCAGTTTCGATAATTGTGATGTTAGACTATTCATTTTGGATTCTTTTTCCTTCTTCAAGTGCGCCTGAATCACCATATACTGTTCTCTTAAGACTGCTTTCCTCTTAAGACTTGCTTTTTTATCCATTCTATTACTCTGTGTCTTTTAATTGGTGCATTCATTCCATTTACATTTAGGGTGACTATTGAAAGATATGTACTTATTGCCATTGCAGGCTTTAGATTCGTGGTACCAAAGGTTCACTGTTAGCCTCTTTAGTATGTCACTGCCTAACTTAGCTCGCTTATTGAGCTGTCTGGAGATTCTTTTCTTCTCTACCTTCTTATTCTTCCTCCTCCATTCTTTATATGATCGTTGTTTTATTCTGTGCGCTTTCATGTTTCCTTTAACTGCTTTTAGTGGGTAGTTGATTTTATTTTTTTGCTTTTAGTTAGTATTTGGTTGGTCTGATTTCTTTGCTGTGATTTTATTTTCTCTGGTGACATCTGTTTAGTCCTAGGAGTGCTCCCGTCTAGAACAGTCCCTCTAAAATACCCTGTAGAGGTGGTTTCTGGGAGGCAAATTCCCTCAGCTTATGCTTCTCTGGGAATTGTTTAATCCCTCCATCATATTTCAATGATAATCGTGCTGGATGCAGTACCCTTGGTCCAAGGCTCTTCTGTTTCATTGCATTAAATATATCATGCCATTCTCTTCTGGCCTGTAAGGTTTCTGCTGAGAAGTCTGATGATAGCCTAATGGGTTTTCCTTTATAGGTGATCTTTTTCTCTCTTTCTGCCTTTAAAACTCTTTCCTTGATCTTTGCCATTTTAGTTATTATGTGTCTTGGTGTTGTCCTCCTTGGGTCCTTTCTCTTGGGAGTTCTGTGTATTTCTGTGATCTGTTCAATTATTTCCTCCCCCAGTTTGGGGAAGTTTTCAGCAATTATTTCTTCAAAGAGACTTTCTATCCCTTTTTCTCTCTCTACTTCTTCTGGTACCCCTATAATACGGATATTGTTCCTTTTGGATTGGTCACACAGTTCTGTTAATATTGTTTCATTCCTGGAGATTCTTTTATCTCTCTCTGTCAGCTTCTATGCATTCCTGTTCTCTTGTTTCTATTCCATCAATGGCCTCTTGCATCTTATCCATTCTGTTCATAAATCCTTCCAGAGTTTGTTTCACTTCTGTAATCTCCTTCTGGATGTCTGTAATCATCCTCCAGGCATCTGTAATCTCCTTCTAGACTTCATCCCTTAGCTCTTGTATATTTCTCTGCATCTCCGTCAGTATGTTTATAATTTTTATTTTGAATTCTTTTTCAGGAATACTGGTTAGGTCTGTCTCCTTCTCAGGTGTTGACTTTGTGATCTTTGTCTGCCTGAAATTTTGCCTTTTCATGGTGATAGAGATAGTTTGCAGAGCTGGCACGAGTGACAGCTGGAAGAAGTTTCCTTCTAGTTAGTTTGTGGCCTTCCTCTCTTGGGAGAACAGCAATCTCTAGTGGCCTGTGCTGGGCAGTTGTATGCAGACAGGGCTTCTGATTCCTGCCCGGCTGCTATGGAGTTTATCTCCACTGTTGCTGTGGGCGTGGCTTGCCTTAGGCTGCTGCTCCGATATGGTGGAGCTGCGTTGGAGGGGGAGCAGCCTGGAGCCTATTTATCTCCATGAGAGGCCTCCATGCTCCCTTCTGCCCAGGGGGCTAGAGTGACCAGAGTTCCCCTGATTCCCTGCTGCTGGACTAAGTGTCCCAGGATGCTGCCATATGGCTTTGGGGTCCCTGGCCCTTTAATACTTCCAAAAAGTACTAGCAAAAAGAAAAAAAAAGCCACTTTCTTTTCTTTGTCCCCAGAGCACCAGCCTCAGGGACCCACTCACAGGTCTCACTTTCCTGTTTCCCTAGTATTCAGGACCCCACACATGCACTGTGTCTGTGCTCTTGTCCAGATGGCTAGCGCTGGGTGTTTAGCAGTCCTGGGCTCCCTCTCCCTCCCCACTCTGACTCCTCTCCTCCCTCCCAAAGCTGGAGTGTGGGGCACTCACATCCCACCAGGCTGGGGCTTGTATCTTACCACCTTCACAAGGTGCTGGGTTCTTGCAGGTGTGGATGTGGTCTGGATGTTGTCCTGTGTCCTCTGGCCTCTCTTCTAGGAAGAGTTGTCTTTGTTATATTTTCATAAATATATGTGATTTTGGGAGGATATTTCTGCTGCTCTACTCACGCCCCCATCTTGGCTCCACTGTATATCTTGGAATTTTATCTAACCTGATAACCTCTGACCTTAATTTTTGTCTGATTTTTACAGGCTTTTAAAATTAATTATTTTGATTGGTTCCATTTTATCTTATTTTTGGCTTAGTAGTGTTTGTTTTAAGGAAACCTTCTGTGACAATAGAAATGATCTATATCTGTGATGTCCAATGCAGTGGACACAAAAGCATGTAGCAATTAAGTATTAAAATGTGGCTATTCTGTCTGCAAAACTGAATTGTTTATTGTATTGAATGTTAATTAATTTAAAATTAAATATCCACATATGGCTAGAAGCTGTCTTATTAGCTAGCATTGCTCTGGCTATATAATATACATCTATAACTTATCATTATCACTATTCAAGTAATGTCATATAATTTCATGTGAAAAACTTCATAATCCATTCTTTGTACTATCATCACCATATATTTTACTTCTATTATTCTAAAACTTACAATCCATTGCTTTTGCTTTAAGCAACTATCTTTCAAGGAGAAGAAAAAGCAAAAGAAAGTGATTTTATACTTACTAATGTATTTAGCATCTTGTATTTTCTCACCTAACCTTGTGTGATTCCAAACTTTTATTTGGTGACATTTCCTTTATGCCTGAAGCTATATTGTTAATTTTTATTATAGTACAAATTACTAATGATAAAAGTTCACAACTTGTGACAGTCTGAACAAGACTTTATTTTACATTCATCTCTGAAGATCTTTCTCCTGGGTGAAAAATACTGTGTTGACAAATTTTTCCCGTACCTTTCATATGCTCCATTATACTCTAGCTTGCATCATTTCAGATAACAAGTCATCTGTTATTCTTGTTGATCTATACGTAATGTTCCTTTTTATCTCATTATTTTTAAGATTTCCCTTTTATCACTCACCTTCAGTAAATGGATTCTTATATACTTTGGTGTCATTTTCCTTTTTAATCTGCTTGACATGTGTTTAGCTTCTTGATCTGTGGGTGCATAATGTTATCTTGATTTGGAAACTTCTCAGCCTTTATTTCATCTAATATTATTCTGACTCCCTTCTTGCTCCTTCTTCTGGGTCCTCAGTCACATGCATATTTGACAGCTTGATAATTTTCCACAAGTCATCAAGTCTCTGGGTTTGTTTTACTTTTATTCAATTTTATTTCTGTGTATGCTATATTATAGAGAGCTCCTATTGTTCTGTTGAAGTTGACTGACTTTTTCTTCTGCAGTGCCCACTGTTTACCTTATCCAGTGTATTTTTCATCTAGACAGTGTTTATTTTCATCTTTATAAATTAGACTTGGATGTTTTTACATCTTTCATTTGTTTCATCATGCTCATATTTTCCTCTACCTTTTTGATCATATAAGATATATTTAAAATGATCATTTCAATGTCCTTTTCAAATAATCATCTAATCTCTGTCATTTCTAGATTGGTTTCTATTGAATAATTTTTCTCCTGTTATGGATTATATTTCTCTTGCAATTTTGAATGTCTATTATCTTTTAGTTAAATGTCAGAAATTGTAGATTTTGTTTTTGTGGCTAGATTTTGTTCTTTACTGTAACTATGATTGTTTCTGTTCTGGAGTGAGGTTTTTTCTTCTTTTAAAATCAATTTAATCCTTTTAATTTAAAAATATGTATTAAAGGATGCAAAAAAAGTAAGAGGGAGCACCATTTACCATGCATATAAATATAACTTTCAGCAACTTTTATTTAATGAAAGAAAATCACTACTCTAATCTATATAAACAGTTTGGGGAGTTCAGCCACAAATTCAATATTTCTAAACAGGAATGATGTTTCTTTCACCTTTCCATCTTCCATCACATAATAGGTACTCAGTAAATCATTGAAGAATGAGTAAATAATTAATAGAGTCTGAGAACTGGCCTTATTAATTTGTTAAATTGATACCAGTCAGTTGATTCCTCCCCACTTAATTTTTCAGTATCTGTACTAAGCCTGATTTTTCCTAAAATATTTCAAAAATCACAGGGAAATAAAAATATCTTCCACTCAGACCAGTTATCTTAGTTCCTTTGAGCTTTTCCAGCCTTCCTTTATTTCTGCGTGTTGGATGGTATGAGCAGTTTGGTATAATAAGCCTGAGACTTTATGTTTTTAAATCTGAAAAAAATTTAAAACACCTTCACATTTTGTGTATATTCACATCATGTCATCTTGGGATCCCTGTTGTACCAGATTAAAATGAAATAAAATAAAGTCCTGATTACATGGAGAAGTATTCAGGGAGCACCAAGAAATAAGAATAGACAAATGCAGAGAATATGAAATGGAAATGATATTGAGAAAGCTAACAGGGACTACTTCCACTGCAGGAAGAAAGAAGAAGAAAATGTTAGAACAATTGGGGTGCAAGTACATTTGTAAATGCAGTGACAAGAAGAGTGATTTTCTCTCTGATACCTCGTGATTTTATCTAAAGCAAGATGCAATTTTATCAGGCAGCATTGTATTTGGAATGAGTGAGACAGAAGGCTCTGGAAAGGGAGAATCATTAATTATTTTAATTGACATGAGCATATGTGCAAAAGATTCTGCAGAGAACAGAAGGTTTGATTTTGTTTCAGAAAAATCATGTAAAAATTTAATGAATTCTTTTGGGCATCTATTTGAGGGTGGTGATTATGAACTTATTGTAGTAATATGATTTATTATATAATTTTCTCCAGCAGCAATCAATTTCTAAAGGGGAATGATAGATAAGGTAAATTGCTGGGTTTTTAAAGGTTGGGGGTTTCAACAACATCTGTCTCCTCTTTTATTACATAAATTAACATTTTAAAAAGATCAGGGTCTATAATGAAACTCTGAAGCTGGTAATCAGGTAGGATAGTTTGAAGTTCTGACTGTATAAGTAGGAAAGCTAATTTGATGAGGGAAGGATGAGGAAAAACGTGTTGTAAAGAAAAGACCATTTCAGAATGCTCTCAATATCTGGGAAGTATTACCCTCTGTACCTTTTCTTGTACAATTGATTTCATTATAGTGGGGTTGTGTTAAAATGATGAAAAATAAGAAGTATATAACAATGGAACATTGAATTTAAACTTTAACCATATCTATAGGTAGTATAATTGTTATGGGGGTATCATTGTCACAAAATCAGCTTAGAAGAGATATGTGGCAGGGGACATGAGAGATGGCACAGAGCAGAAATCTATAGCATCTGTCTCTGTGACAACATAGGGACCTTAAATATCTCAAATGATTTCCTAACTTTAATTCTTTTTTATGCTAATTTCAATTCCTAAGATATGTCCAATTTTCCCACAGACTCCTGCTTCTACCATTCAGATTACTATAAAATTGCTGAAGTCTTAGTGAAGTACAGGAAATTCTTATGGTATTACAAATTAATCTGTTCTGCTTTACCTACCAATATAACTGTATTTCCAAGAATGTACATTGTTAAAGGGATGAGTTATTACTTCTTAGAACTCACAGGTGTTGGAGAAGAGCATATATTCTATGCTACCCATGATGCAATGGAGCAAAAGTCAAGTGTGAGGGCTTCTAAATTGGAACTTCTGGAGACTGGATGAGTGACTTTATTTTGTGGAGCATCAAATACAAAGATGGAAAACATCTTGCCATATTACCATCACTCTCACAATAGGCCCTTGTCTAGTATTGGTATTTAACCACAGTACTTCTTGCCATTCACTCTTAAATATGTATTGAAATCCACACATCCACTATAATTGTATTTTCACATCATACAAATACTGTTTGCCACTCAAGCCTGTGGAAAAAGAGACAAAATGGGGTTATAAGAGTGGTCATCCATAGGCTAGATATTATAAGTGAGGTATTAAAGAGCTGGATGGCCTAAATCAAAGATATAGATTTAGGGGAACAAATATCAAATATGAGATTGCCTTTAACAATAATACAACCCAGCTAATCCAAATAGGCCTTGTAAGGATAGGATTGTGGGTATATAATACAAAATCCTTCATCTAAAAAACACGAGTCAGAGAAGAGCATAAGTGTGATAGTGCTGATGGGGTAAAGATAAGGATGTAAGAGGATCTTAAAGAGATACAAGCTCTAAGTTATGAAATAAATGAATCATGGAGATGAAAGTACAGCATAGGGAATAGAGTCAATAGTATGGTAGTGTGTTTGAAGGGTGACAGATGGTAAGTGCACTTACCTTGGTGATCATTTAGTGATGTATATAATTGTCAAAGAACTATGGTGTACACCCCAAACCAACATAATATTGTATATCAGCTATAGTTCTGTAAAAAAATTGACTTCAAAATAAAGGATGATGATGATCCTAAGTCACTTGGAGTATTGAAACATTTCCTGGGGAATCATTTGCAGGATACTATTAATAAAATGATAAATATCTTGAGAACAATCCAGAGAAAAATAACCAGGATTTTGAGGGGCCTGTGAACTCTGACATATCATGAGAATCAAAGAAGTTATCAGCCATTTAAAGGTGTTGTTATCCATCTTCAAATATTTGAGTTGCTGCTATGTAAGTGAAATATTTGATACAAGATATACATCTCTAGGTACAATGTCTATGATCAAAAGAAGCAAGATATGTAATGGCTGAACTTTATAACACTTTGGTGGTGGTATAACTTCCTACTCAGCAGTCAAATAAAGGCTATGTTACTGCAGGTTAGACTCCTGCAATTACAGAACAATTGGAAGTGACAGACTTGGGTTATTTCCGACACTGATAGCTCATGGTTATACTAATGATGTTCAATAAGGTTTATTCTATTTTCTCCATGATTTTCTCTCTTTTTTTTGTAAAGGACCTTACTAAGATTCTCCTATACCATTGATAAGTTGTGATGGCCGAACCTTCTACACTTATCACCATTCAAAATATGTTCCTTATCGTTCCTTGAAGAGACCAATAAATATTGTTAACTAAGTCACTAAATAGCATTCTTAACTAATTTTTCTGAAGGTCAAAGTACTTGTGCAAGTTTAAGACTATTTGAGATTTGTATCTAAATTAATAATTAACCCAAGTTTAAGGCTCTACTCCACTAAGCTATCAAAATAATGCCATGGAGAAGTTTGCTTATAGTATGAAGTTACAAAGTGCTATGTAAATAAAAGACAACAGTATCATCAACCTTATAATTATTGCTATGGCCTCATAAAGGATGTTTCATAGATATAAGTGTTCTCATTGTAGAGCTTTAGATTAAAATCCTCCTCTGCCAATCACTTTCCAGATAGCCATCCGGTCATCCTTGTTGCTAAGGCTTTACACCATGGGGTTCAACAATGGAGTCACGATTGTGTAGGTCACTGTTACAAGCCTATCTTTGCTGGTCAAGTACTTGGCTGATGGTCTCAAGTAGACAAAGGAGGCACAGTCATAGTAGACAACGACTACAGTAAGATGGGAGATGCAGATGGAGAAGACTTTTTGCTTGCCTTCAGCTGATGGGATCCTCAGGATGGTATGGACAATGAAGCCATAAGAGTTGCAAGTGAAATTCAGGGGGACCATGAGTGCAAGAACTCCACCTATGATGATGAACAGTTCATTGATGGAGAGATCAGTACAGGCAAGCTGGATAACTGGTGAGATGTCACACAAGTAGTGGTTGATCTTTTTGGGGCCATGGAAAGAGAGTTTAAAGACTAAGAGGGAGCCTATCAATGAGAACAAAAAGCCAATCACAGCACAAGTGGCTGCCAGTTGTGCACATACCTGCCAGCTCATAAGGATAGAGTACTGAAGTGGGTGACAGATGGCCACATAGTGGTCATAACCTATAACCCCAAGTAACATGCAATTAGCAACAGCAAAACCAAGGAAGAAAAACAATTGAGTGGCACAACTAATGAATGAACTTGTTCTGGGCACAGACAACAGATTTAGGAGCATCTTGGGCAGGATAACAAAGGTGTAGCATGTCTCAGAGATGGAGAGGATCCCTAGGAAGAAATACATCGGTGTGTGGAGGCTGCAATCCAGGCATATGAGAGTGACAATGGTAATGTTCCCACTCAGGATAATCAGATACAGGCACAGAAAAACAGCAAAGAGGATGAGCTGGATTTATCTGAGGTTAGAGAATCCTAGCAACAGGAAGTCTGTGGCAGAGGAATAATTCATTCAGCTGACTTGGCCCCCAAGATTGACCTGCAAGAGAACAGGAATGAAGAAACAAATTGTTACCCTGACAGATGTAGGTACTTAGGTCCATTATGCATTGAAGAACAATAAATAGGAGAAGATCTTATTAACAACAAATAGGAGAGGGACTAATCCAAGTAGAAAATGCTTTATTACTCATGTCAATTCACAGAATTGTTTCAAAGAAATTACATTAAATATTTCTAGCAACATTTCTGCATTTCTTACAGTGTTGAAATTTTTTCGCAGTACCTGCTTTGAATAGCAATGAAGGAATGGAAATGTCTGAAAATTTACTTTGTAACAATCCTGTCGTTTATTTTATTTATAATTCTCTGTGCCCTGGTTTTCTCATCTGTAGTATAAAGATACAGCTAGTACCTCTCTTTAGGGTTTCTTATGAAAAGTACAGCACGTTGCAGAGCACATGCACATTGTAAGCTTTTGGCAAATATTAAGTTTTGCCATATATGTGAATTTTTAGGAAATTGTTGCTAGATTTTAAGTCTCTGTTTGGACGTACTTTAAGCATATGTTTACCTATAGCTTTACTTTTTAAACCCTATTATATTATTTTCACAAAACTACTAGACTGACATTCAAACCCAACATCTATTTGTGTACAGTTTTAATGACAATACTATTGTGTTGACTTTAGTTTATCCTTTCACCTTGTCCCACAATCTCTTTGACCCACGTGATAGAGGGAGTTGGAAGCAATCATATTTTTTAATATGAAAATTTGTTTCTCTTTTTTGGTATCATTAATCTACATTTACATGAGGAACATTATGGTTATTAGACTTCCCCCATCAAGTTCCCCCACATACCCCATTACAGTCACTGTCCATCAGTGTAGTAAGATATTATAGAGTCACTACTTGTCTTCTCTGTGTTGTATGGACCTAATTGTGCCCCCCCATACATTATATCTGCTAATAGTAATGCCTCCCTTTACCCACCCCTTATTCCTCCCTTCAAACCCATCCTCCCCAGTCCCTTTCCCTTTGGTAACTGTTACTCCATTCTTGGGTTCTCTGAGTCTGCTGCTATTTTTTCCTTCAGTTTTTTCCTTTGTTCTTATACTACACAAATGTGTGAAATCATTGGATACTTGTCTTTCTCTGCCTGGCTTATTTCACTGAGAATAATACCCTCTAGCTTCATCCATGTTGTTGCAAATGGCGGGATTTGTTTTCTTCTTATGGCTGAATAATATTCCACTGTGTATATGTACCACATCTTCTTTATCCATTCATCTACTGATGGACATGTAGGTTGCTTCCATATCTTGGCTATAGTAAATAGTGCTGTGATAAACATAGGGGTGCATATTTCCTATTCAAACTGGGCTGCTCCATTATTAGGGTAAATTCCTAGGAGTGGAATTCATGGGTCAAATGATATTTCTATTTTGAGATTTTTGGAGGAACCTCCATACTGCTTTCCACAATGTTTGACTAACTTAATTCCCACCAGCAGTGTAGGAGGGTTCCCCTTTCTCTACAACATCGCCAACATTTGTTGTTGTTTGTCTTTTGGATGGTGTTGATCCTTACTGGTGTGAGGTGATATCTCATTGTGGTTTTTATTTGCATTTCTCTGATGACCAGTGATTGGAGCATCTTTTCATGTGTCTGTTGGCCATCTGAATTTCTTCTTTGGAGAACTGTCTGTTCAGCTCCTCTGCCCATTTTTTAAATGGATTATTTGCTTTTTGTTTGCTGAGGTGCATGAGCTCTTTATATATTTTGGATGTCAACCATTTATCGGACCTGCCATTTATGAATATGTTCTCCCATACTGTAGGATAACCTTTGTTCTATTGATCGTTTCCTTTGCTGTACAGAAGCTTTTCAGCTTGATATAGTCCCACTTGTTCATTTTCCTGTTGTTTTCCTTGCCCGGGGAGATATGTTCAAGAAAAGGTCACTCATGTTTATGTCTAAGAGATTTTTGCCTATGTTTTTTATTAAGAGTTTTATGGTTTCATACCTTATATTCAGGTCTTTGATCCATTTTGAATTTAATTTTGTGTATGGGTTACACAATATTCCAGTTTCATTCTCTAACATGCAGCTGTCCAGTTTTGCCAACACCAGCTGTTGAAGAGGCTGTCATTTCCCCATTGTATATCCATGGATTATTTATTGTATATTAATTGACCATATATGTTTGGGTTAATATCTGGACTCTATTCGGTTCCACTGGACTGTGGCTCTGTTCTTGTGTCAGTACCAAATTGTCTTGATTACTGTGGCTTTTTCGTAGAGCTTGAAGTTGGGGAGCATAATTCCCCCTGCTTTATTTCTCCTTCCCAGTATTTCTTTGGTTTCTCGGGTCTTTCGTTGTTCCATATTAATTTTAAAATTATTTTTTCCATTTTGTTGAAGAATACTGTAGGTATTTTGATAGGGATTGCACTGAATCTGTAGATTGCCTTCAGAAGGATTACCATTTTGACAATATTAATTCTTCCTAATCAAGAGCATGGGATGAGTTTCGATTTGTTAGTGTCCTCTTTAATTTCTCCTAAGAGTGTCTTGTAGTTTTCAGGGTATAGTTCTTTCACTTCCTTGGTGAGGTTAATCCCTGTATTTTATTCTTTTTGATGCAATTGTGAATGAAATTGTTTTTCTGATTTCTCTTTCTGCTAGTTCATCATTAGTGTATAGGAAAGCAACAGATTTCTGTGTAGTAATTTTGCATTCTGCAATGTTCCTGTGTTCAGTTATTAGTTCTAGTAGTTTTGTAGTAGAGTCTTTAGGGTTTTTATGTACAATATCATGTCATCTGCAAATAGTGACTGTTTGACTTCTTCTTTACCAATCTGGATGCCTTGTATTTCTTTACTTTGTCTGATTGCTGTGGCTTGGACATCCAGTACTATGTTGAATAACAGTGTGGAGAGTGGGCATCCCTGTCTTGTTCCCTATCTTAGAAGAAAAGTTTTCAGTTTCTCACTGTTAAGTATGATGTTGGCTGTGGGCTTGTCATATATTGCCTTTATTATGTTGAGGTACTTGCCCTCTATACCCATTTTGTTGAGAGTTTTTATCATGAATGGATGTTGAATTTTGTTGAATGCTTTGTCAGCATCTATAGAAATGATACTGTGGTTTCTGTCATTCTTTTTGTTGATGTTGTGGATAATGTTGATGGATTTTCGAATGTTGTACCATCTTTTCATCCATGAAATGAATCCCACTTGATCATGGTGTATGATTCTTTTGATGGATTTTTTAATTCTGTTTGCTAATATTTTGTAGAGTATTTTTGCATCTGTGTTCATCAGAGATATTGGTCTCTAATTTTTGTGTGTGGGGAGGGGCTCTTTGCCTGGTTTTGGTTTTAGACTAATGCTGGCTTCATAGAATCAGTTGGAAGTATTCCATCCTCTTCTATTTTTTGGAAAACTTTAAGGAGAATGGATATTATGTCTTCTAGATATGTCTGATAAAATTCAGCAGTGAATCCATCTGGCTGTGGGATTTTGTTCTTAGGCAGTTTTTTGATTTCCGATTCAGTTTCGTTGCTGATAATTGGTGTGTTTAGATTTCTGTTTTTTCTTTCGTCAGTCTTGGAAGATTGTATTTTTCTAGGAAGTTGTCCATTTCTTCTAGGGTTTCCAGCTTGTTAGCATATAGATTCTCATAGTATTCTCTAATAATTCTTCATATTTCTGTGGGGTCCATCATGATTTTTCCTTTCTCATTTCTGATTCCGTTTATGGGTATAGATTCTCTTTTTCTCTTAATAAGTCTGGCTGGGGGGTTATCTATTTTGTCTACTTTCTCAAAGAACCAGCTGTTGATTTCATTGATTTTTTTCCATTGGTTTATTCTGCTCAATTTTACTTATTTCTTCTCTGATCTTTATTATGTCCCCCTTTGTGCTGAGTTTGGGCCTCATTTGTTCTTTTTTTTCCTGTTTGAATAATTGTGACTTTAGACTATTCATTTGGGTTTGTTCTTCCTTCTTTAAATAGACCTGGATTGCTATATACTTTCCTCTTAGAAGAGCCTTCGCTGCATCGCACAGCAGTTGGGGCATTGTGCTGTTGTTGTCATTTTTCTCCATGTATTGCGTGATCTATGTTTTAATTTGGTCATTGATCCATTGATTATTTAGGAGAATGTTTTTAAGCCTCCATTATTTTGTGAACCCTTTTGTTTTCTTTGTTCAATTTATTTCTAGTTTCATACCTTTGTGGTCTGAGATGTTGGTTGGAAGAATTTCAGTCTCTTTGAATTTACTGAGATTCTTTTTGTGGCCTAGTATGAGGTCTATTCTGGACAATGTTCCATGTGAATTTGAAAAGAATGTGTATCCTGCTGCTTTTGGGTGGAATGTTCTGTAGAGGTCTGTTAGGTCCATCTGTTCCAGTGTGTTGTTCAGTGCCTCTGTGTCTTTACTTATTTTCTGTCTGGTGGATCTGTCCTTTAGATTAAGTGGTGTGTTGAAGTCTCATAAAATGAATGCATTGCATTTTATTAACTCCTTTAATTCTGTTAGTATTTATTCCACATATGTTGCTGCTCCTGTGTTGGATGCATAGGTATTTATAATGGTTATATCTTCTTGTTGGGCTGCCCCCTTCACCCTTATGTGATGTTCTTCTTTATCTCTGTTACTTTCTTATTTTAAAGTCTATTTTGTCTGATACAAGTACTGCAACACCTATTTTTTTCTCACTATTGTTTGCATGAAATATCTTTTTCCATCCCTTTACTTTTAGTCCGTGTACGTCTTTGGGTTTGAGGTGAGTCTCTTGTAAGCAGCATATAGATGGGCTTTGCTTTTTTATCCATTCTATTACTCTGTGTCTATTGATTGGTGCATTCAGTCCATTTACATTTAGGGTGGTTATTGAAAGATGTGTACTTATTGCCATTGCAGGCTTTGGATTCATGGTTACCAAAGGTTCAAGTGTAGCTTCTTTACTATCTAACTGTCTAACTTGAATCATTTAGTAAGCAATTATAAATGTAGTGTGATGATTCTTTATTTCTCTCCCTTCTTATTCTTCCTCCTCCATTCTTTATATATTAGGTGTTTTATTCTGTAGTGTTTTGAATGCTTTTGTGAGTAGTTGAGTTTATTTTTTGTCTTTAGGTAATATTTGGTCGATCTGCCTTCTTTGGTGTGTTTTTATTTTCTCTGGTGACATTTATTTAGCCTTAGGAGTGCTTCCATATAGAGCAGTCCCTTTCAAATATCCTGTTCAGGTGGTTTGTGGGAGGAAAATTCCCTCAACTTTTGCTTGTCTAGGAATTGTTTAATCCCTCCTTCATATTTAAATGAAAATCATGCTGGATACAATATTCTTGGTTCAAGGCCCTTCTGTCTCATTGCATTAAATATATCATGCCATTCTCTTATGGTTTCTGTCGAGAAGTCTGATGATAGCCTGATGGGTTTTCCTTTACAATTTATTTTTTTTCTCTCTGGCTGCCTTTAATACTTTGCCCTTGTATTTTATCTCTGCCATTTTAAATATTATATGTCTTGGTGTTGTCCTCCTTGGGTCCTTTGTGTTGGAATATCTGTCAGCTTCCATGGTCTGAGAGACTATTTCCTCCCCCAGTTTGGAGAAGTTTTCAGCAATTATTTCTTCAAAGAAACTTTCTATCCCTTTTTCTCTCTCTGCTTCTTCTGGTGCCCCTATAATGTAAATATTGCTCCATTTGTATTGGTCACACAGTTCTCTTAGTACTCTTTCATTCTTGGAGATCCTTTTATCTCTCTCTGCCTCAGCTTCTCTGTATTCCTGTTCTGATTTTGTATTGCATTAACAGTCTCCTGCACCTCATCCAGTCTGCTCTTAAATCCTTCCAGAGATTGTTTCATTTCTGTAATCTCCCTCCTGACTTCATCCCTTAGCTCTTGCATATTTCTCTGCAGGTCCATCAACATGGTTATGACCTTCATTTCGAATTCTTTTTCAGGAAGTTTGGTTATATATATATATGTCCCCAGGTGCTCTCTCTGGGGCTGTCTGGGTGATTCTTGACTGGACCAGATACTTCTGCCTTTTCATATCAATAAAGGTAGTCATAGGCAGGCGGCAGCTGGGAGAACAAAGTCCCTTCCTGCTTGGTGGTCACCTTGCCCTTCTCCACTACCTGTGTGAGTTTCCCTCACACTGGGAGTGGCATCCAGGTTAATACCCTGAGCTGTAGTGGGCGGTGCAGGTCTTGGGATTTCCCAGAGCTCTGTGAGGAGGGGCAGGAAAACCGAGTGTGTTCTCCTGAGAGAATGGCGCCCCTCCGTGCCTTTCCCCAGCTTCTTCTTTCTGTGCTGGGCAGATGAGTGCCGGTGGCAGTCTCTGGGTCTGTTCTGGGCAGCTGTACACTGGGAAGAGACTCTGGAAGTTGCTGTGGGTGTGGCCACTATCTGATCTGCCATGGTGGTGGGGCAGCACTGGCTGGGAGAACGAATGGCAGGCTGCACATCACCTTGAGGGGCTTCTAAATTGTGTTGCCACCCAGGAGATTAGGGCTCCTGAAGTTCTTCAGGATTCCCAGCCTGCTGGGATGAGTGTGCCAGGATGATTCCATTCATCTGTTAAGCTCCTTTCCCTTTAAGACTTTCAAAGAGCTCTCGTTTTTCTTTTGTCCCAAGGGAGCTGGATGCAGGGAACTGCTTGCATATTTTACTTTTCCATTTCTCTAATATCCAGTACACCATGAAATGTGTGTCTGTGCTCCCAGTGTAGATTACTAGAGCTGGTTGTTTAGCAGTCCTGGGCTCCCTCTCCCTCCCCACTCTGTGACTCATCTCCTCCCGCTGGGGAGCTGTGGTGGGGGGCTCTTGGGTTGCATTGTGTTGCAGCTTGTATCTTACCCCCTTCGTGAGGTGCTGAGTTCTCACATATGTAGATGTAGCCTGGCTGTTGTACTGTATCTTCTGGTCTCTATGTTAGGCATAGTTGTATTTGTTATATTTTCAAAAATATCTATTGTTTTGGAAGGAGATTTCCACTGCCCTACTCACGCCACCATCTTGGCTCTTCCTGGAAGCAATCAATGCATTTAAGTAACTCTGGAAAAATACAAAGTTCTCACAATCATTGAATTTATTGTCTACCATTCTGCCTTATTTAGAGTTCTGTTGGTATTTTAAACTTTAAAAAGAGATAAATCCAACCCATGAGCCCTTCTTTAATACAGCCATTATATCTCTTCACATTTTCCCCGGATTTCTAACAGATCTCACTGTTGCATTATACACACCTGACCTCAAAGTTCCTTCCCTCCAATTTCTTCCTGCTAAAGCATAGGCAAATTATTTTCCCCTTCATTCAACTTCAATTTAATAATACAAACTAATGCAAAAACTCAAAAGCAACCAAATAATTGAAGAAAATAAAAGCACACAAGTGGGTTACAAAATGAAAATTCTTTAGCTAAGGTAGCCCCATTTAAGAGACTGACTGTTGATCTTACATATGTGAGGTACGTTAGTTCTCTCATCCATACCCTCTCTGAGTATTTCTGCTTTGGGTTCCCTTACTTTCAAGGGAGACCATGAAGCAGAAGTACCAGTTTCATTTTTCTATGTGGAACATAGTGACTAGTAGACTAATGGATAGATTTGACATGTTTGAGTAGACAAGTCACCACTTCCATTAATTTACTCATACTTTAAAGTGTTAATTTATGGATAGATTAAGTTAATAAATATGTACATTTAATAAATATATATTGTCTATATTATGTCATTTTCTTATATTAAGTAAGCAAAGTACCATACTTAACAGGAATGACACTGAGTCATCTTGCCTTCTTCATCGACTCTTCCTTCCTCTTCCCAAATGAAGTCTTCCCAATAAAAATAGGTAGTTTTTCTACAGTAAGACTGCCTTTTCTCATCTTGCAGCATCTTATTACTGTGCTTTTGCTCATCTTTTTCCCTTCGCCTGGAAATCCTTCATTCACTTTCCATCCATTCTTGGTCACTCAAATAGCTTCACTCTTGTCTCCAATTATGAGAGTGATATGAACTGTCCCCTCTCTTAAATTATTTAGCAACATCCTATTGTGTACTGGAATGTATCAAGAAAGACAGCAGCTTCTACTTTCTCATATACTAGAGTGTAAATGCCTTGTGGGCATTTATATATTCTCCATAACACAAAAACAAATTGCCAATTCAAAACTTTTTTCAATGAATTGATTACTATATGTTTGATTTTTTAGATTGCATCTGTAAAAGGGATGTTGGAATATTAAGTCCTGGAAGGAGATATCTGGGAACAGAGATACATCCCACAAATTACTAGATCACACTGCATAGTTACAATGGTATGACCCACATGTTAATCTGTCACCCAACAGAGAACTTGTAGAAGTTGTAGAATTTCAGTTCTCATTAATGCCCTACCATTGCTTTTTATTATTATTATTATTATTATTATTATTATTATTATTATTATTATTATTATTATTATTATTATTATCATTACCACTCTGGCTCTTCACAATACTTTATGCATCAACTGATGGCTAAAAAAAACAACACAATCAAGATCTTTCCTGGGAAATACAATTAATTTACCTCCTTGGTTCCCATCTGTGAGGTATAAGCAGTAAGCTATCTGTCCATAGGACATCAAGATAGTGAGGTCTAAAGACAGCAGAAGTCTACCAAGAAAGAAATCTCTGTAAGATACTTCTTTTAACCCTTCATTGCTTATTAGATTTTTTTATTTTGTTATCATTAATCTACAATTACATGAAGAACATTATGTTTAGTAGGCTCTCCCCTACCCCAAGTCCCCCCCACAAACCCCATTACAGTCACTCTCCATCAGCATAATAAGATGTTGTAGAATCATTATTTGTCTTCTCTGTATTGCAAAGCCCTCCCCTTTCCCCTATCCCCACATTATACATGCTAATCATAATACCCCCTTTCTTCTTCCCCACACTTATCCCTCCCTACCCTCCCATTCTCCACAGTCTCTTTCTTTTGGTAACTCTTAGTCCATTCTTGGGTTTTGTGATTCTGCTGCTATTTTTTCCTTCAGTTTTTCTTTTGTTTTTATACTTCACAGATGAGTGAAATCATTTGGTATTTGTCTTTCTCCACTTGACTTCTTTCACTGAGCATTATACCCTCTAGCACCATCCATGTTGTTGCAAATGCTAGGATATCTTTTCTTCTAATGACTGAATAATATTCCATTTTGTATATGTACCACATCCTCTTTATCCATTCATCTACTGATGGACACCTATGTTGCTTCCATTTCTTGGCTATTGTAAATAGTGCCGCGATAAACATAGGGGTGCATCTGTCTTTTTCAACCTGGAGTGCTGCATCCTTAGGGTAAATTCCTAGAAGTGGAATTCCTGGGTCAAATGGTAAGTCTTTTTTGAGCATTTTGAGGAACCTCCATACTGCTTCCCACAATGGTTGAACTAATTAACATTCCCAACAGTGTAGGAGGGTTCCCTTTTCTCCACAACCTCGCCAACATTTGTTGTTGTTTGTCTTGGATGGTAGCCATCCTACTGGTGTGAGGTGTCTTCTCTGTGTTGCGAAGACACCTCACTGTGGTTTTAATTTGCATTTCTCTGATAACTAGTGAAGTGGAGCATCTTTTCATGTGACTGTTGGCCATCTGAATTTCTTCTTTGGAGAACTGTCTGTTCAGCTCCTCTGGCCATTTTTTAAATTGGGTTACTTACTTTTTGTTTGTTGAGGTGTGTGAGCTCTTTATATATTTTGGATGTCAAGCCTTTATCAGATCTGTCATTTACGAATATATTCTTCCATACTGTACGGTACCTTTTTGTTCTATTGGTGGTGTCTTTTGCTGTACAGAAAATTTTCAGCCTGACACAGTCCCACTTGTTCATTTTTGCTTTTCTTTTCCTTGCCCGGTGAGATATGTTCATGAAGAAGTCACTTATGTTTATGTCCAAGAGACTTTTGCCTATGCTTTTTTATAAGAGTTTTATGGTTTCATGACTTACATTCAGGTCTTTGTTCTATTGCAAATTTACTTTTGTGTATTTGGTTAGACATTGGTCCAGTTTCATTCTCTTACATGTATCTGTCAGGTTTTGCCAGCACCATCTGTTGAAGAGACTGTCATTTCCCCATTGTATGTCCATGGCTCCTTTATCAAATATTAATTGACCATATATGTTTGGGTTAATGTCTGGAGTCTCTAATCTGATCCACTGGTCTGTGGCTCTGTTCTTGTGCCAGTACCAAATTTTCTTGATTACTATGGCTTTGTACTAGTACTTGAGGTTGGGGAGCATTTTCTCCCCACTTCATTCTTCTTTCTCAGGATTGCTTTGGCTATTCGGAATCTTTGGTGTTTCCATATGAATTTTTGAACTATTTGTACCAGGTCGTTGAAGAATGTTGTTGGTAATTTGATAGGGATTGCATCAAATCTCTATATTGCTTAAGGCAGGATGGCCATATTAATTATATTAATACTTCCTAGCCAAGAGCATGGGATGAGTTTCCATTTGTTAGTCTCCTCTTTAATTTATCTTAAGAGTGTCTTATAGATTTCAGGTTATAGGTCCTTCATTTCTTTGGTTAGGTTTATTCCTAGGTATTTTATTCTTTTTAATGCAATTGTGAATGGAATTATTTTCCTGATTTTGCTTTCTATTGATTCATTGTTAGTGTATAGAAATGTGTGTTAATTTTGTGTCCTGCAACTTTGCTGTATTCTGATATCATTTCTAGTAGTTTTGGAGTGGATTCTTTAGGGTTTTTTGTGTACAATATCATGCCATCTGAAAATAGTGACAGTTGAACTTCTTCTTTACCAATCTGGATTCCTTGTATTTCTTTGTTTAGTCTAATTGCCATGGATAGGCCCTCCAGTAATATGTTAAATAGCAGTGGGGAGAGTGGGCATCCCTGTCTTGTTCCCTACCTCAGAGGAAAAGATGTCAGCTTCTCACTGTTTAGTATGATGTTGGCTGTGGGTTTATCATATATGGCATTTAATATGTTGAGGTACTTTCCCTCTATACCCATTTTGCTGAGAGTTTTTATCATGAATCGATGTTGAATTTTGTCAAATGGTTTTTCAGCATCTATGGAGATGTTCATGTGATTTTTGTCCTTTTTGTTGATGTGGTGGATGATGTTTATGGAATTTCGAATATTGTACCATCCTCTCATCCCTGGGATGAATCCCACTTGGTCATGGTGTATGATCCTTCTGATATATTTTTTAATTCGTTTTGCTAATATTTTATTGTGTGTATTTGAATTTAGTTTCATCATGGATATTGGTCTGTAATTTTCTTTTTTGGTGGGGTCTTTGCCTGGTTTTGTTATTAGGGTGATTTTGGCTTCATAGAATGAGTTTGGAAGTATTCCCTCCTCTTCTATTTTTTGGAAAACTTTTAGGAGAATGGGTATTATGTTTTCTCTGTATTTCCAATAAAATTCCGAGGTAAATCCATCTGGCCCAGGGGTTTTGTTCTTGGGTAGTTTCTGATTACCACTTCAATTTCTTTGCTCGTAATTGGTTTGTTTAATGTTTCTTCTTTAGTCAGTGTTGGAAGGTTGTATTTTTCTACGAATTTGTCCAGTTCTTTTAGGTTTTCCATCTTGTTAGCACATAGGTTTTCATAGTAGTCTTTAATAATTCTTTGTATTTCTGTGGAGTGTGCTGTGATTTTTCCATTCTTATTACTAATTCTGTTGATGTGTGTTGATTCTCTCTCTTAATAGTTCATCTTAAGGCTTATCTATTTTGTTTATTTTCTCAAGGAACTAGCTCTTGGTTTCATTGATTTTTTTTCTATTATTTTATTCTTCTCAATTTTGTTTATTTCTTGTCTGATCTTTATTTTGTCCCTCCTTCTGATGACGTTAGGCCTCATTTGTTCTTATTTTTCCAGTTTCAATAATTGTTATGTTAGACTATTCATTTGGGACTGTTCTTCCTTCTTTAAGTGTGCCTGGATTGCTATATACTTTCCTCTTAAGACTGCTTTAGCTGCATCCCACAGAAGTTGGGGCTTTGTGTTGTTGTTGCCATTTGTTTTTCCATATATTTCTTGATCTCTATTTTAATTTGTTCGTTGATCCATTGATTATTTAAGAGCATGTTTTTAAGCCTCCATGTGTTTGTGAGCCTTTTTGTTTTCTTTGTACAATTTATTTCTAGTTTTATACTTTTGTGGTCTGAAAAGTTGATTGGTAGAATTTCAATCTTTTGGAATTTACTGAGGCTCTTTTTGTGACCTAGTATATGGTCTATTCTGGATAATGTTCCATGTGCACTTGAGAAGAATGTGTATCCTTTTACTTTTGGATGTAGAGTTCTATAGATGTCCATTAGGTCCATCTGTTCTAGTGTGTTGTTCAGTGCCTTCTTGTCCTTACTTATTTTCTGTCTGTTGGATCTATCCTTTGGGGTGAGTGGCGTGTTGAAGTCTCCAAAATGTATACATTGCATTCTGTTTCCTCCTTTAGTTCTGTTAGTATTTGTTTCACATATGCTGGTGTTCCTGTGTTGGTTGCATATAAATATATATTTATATATAATTATATATAAATAAATATATATATATATATATATATATATATATATATATATATATATATATAAATATATATACTTTGCATTCTGTTTCCTCCTTTAGTTCTGTTAGTATTTGTTTCACATATGCTGGTGTTCCTGTGTTGGTTGCATATAAATATATATTTATATATAATTATATATAAATATATATTAAATAATATATATATTTATAATGTTTATATCCTCTTGTTGGACTGAGCCCTTTATCATTATGTAGTGTCCTTCTTTATCTATTGTTACTTTCTTTGTTTTGAAGTATATTTTGCATGATACTAGTACTGCAACCCTCCTTTCTTCTCTCTTTTGTTTGTATGGAATATGTTTTACCATCCCTTGACTTTTAGTCCGTGCATGTCTTTAGGTTTGAGGTGAGTCTCTTGTAAGCAGCATATAGATGGGTTTTGCTTTTTTATCCATTCTATTACTCTGTGTCTTTTGATTGGTGCATTCATTCCATTTACATTTAGGGTGACTATTGAAAGATATGTACTTCTTGTTATTGCAGGCTTTAGATTAGTTGTTACCGAACGTTCAATGCTAGCTTCTTTAGTGTCTTACTGCCTAACTTAGCTTACTTATTGAACTGTTATATACACTGTCTGGAGATTCTTTTCTTCTCTCCCTTCTTATTCCTCCTCCTCTATTCTTTATATGTTGGTTGTTTTATTCTGTGCTCTTTCATGTTTCCTTTAACTGCTTTTTGTGGGTAGTTGATTCTATTTTTTCCCTTTCATTAGTATTTGGTTGGTCTGCTTTCTTTGCTGTGATTTTATTTTCTCTGGTGACATCTGTTTAGTCTTAGAAATGCTCCAATCTAGAATAGTCCCTCTAAAATACCCTGTAGAGGTGGTTTATGGGAGGCCAATTCCCTCAATTTTTGCTTGTCTGGGAATTGTTTAATCCCTCCTTCATATTTAAGTGATAATCGTGCTGGATACAGTATTCTTGGTTCAAGGCCCTTCTGTTTGATTGCATTAAATATATCATGCCATTCTCTTCTGGCCTGTAAGGTTTCTGTTGGGAAATCTGATGATAGCCTGATGAGTTTTCCTTTATAAGTGACCTTTTTCTTCTCTCTAGCTGCCTTTAAAACTCTTTCCTTGTCCTTGATCTTCACCATTTTAATTATTATTTCTCTTGGTATTTTCCTCCTTGCATCCTTTCTGTTGGGAGTTCTGTATACTTTCTTGGTCTGATCGATTATTTCCTCCCCCAGTTTGGGGAAGTTTTTAGCCATTATTTCTTCAAAGACACTTTGTATCTCTTTTTCTCTCTATTCTTCTTCTGTTAACCCTATAATGCGGATATTGTTCCTTTTGAATTAGTCACACAGTTGTCTTAATATTGTTTCATTCCTGGAGATCCTTTTATCTCTGTGTCAGCTTCTATGTGTTCCTGTTCTCTGGTTTCTAGTTCCATCAATGGTCTCTTGCATCTTATCCATTCTGCTTATAAATGCTTCCAAAGATGTTTCACTTCTGTAATCTCCTTCCGGACGTCATCCTTTTGCTCTTGCATGTTTCTCTGCTGCTCCGTCAACATGTTTATGATTTTTATTTTGAATTCTTTTTCAAGAAGACTGGTTAGGTCTATCTCCTCAGGTGTTTATTCTGTGATCTTTGTCTGCCTCAAATTTTGCCTTTTCATGGTGATATAGGTAGTTTGCGGAGCTGGCACGAGTGACGGCTGGGAGAATGTACCTTCTTTTTGGTTTTTGGCCTTCCTCTCCTGGGAGAACAATGACCTCTAGTGGCTTGTGCTGGGCAGCTGTGTGCAGACAGGGCTTCTGATTCTTGCCTGGCTGCTATGAAGTTTATCTCCACTGTTGCTGTGGGCGTAGCCTTCCTCGGCCTGCTGCTCCAATATGGAGGAGCAGCGTTGGAGGGGAAATGGCTGGGAGGCTGTTTATCTCTGTGATGGTCCTCTGAGCTGCCCTGCTATTCAGGGCGTTAGGGTGCCTGGAGTTCCCCGGGATTCCCTGCTGCTGGGCTAAGTGTCCTGGGATGCTTCCATCCAGCTGTAGGGTCCCTGTCTCTCTAAGACTTTCAAAAAGCACTCGCTTTTCTTTGTCTCCAGGGTGCCAGCTGCAGGGACCCACTCACAAGTCTTACTGTCCTGTTTCCCTAGTTTTCAGCACCCCACGCATGCACTGTGTCTGAGCTCTGGTGCAAATGGCTAGGGCTGGGTGTTTAGCACTCCTGGGCTCCCTCTCCCTCTCTGCTCTGACTCCTCTCCTTCCCCCAGGAACTGGGGTAAATGGCGCTCGGTTCCTGCTTCACTGCGGCTTGTATCTTACCCCCTTCGTTATGTGCTGGCTTTTCGCAGGTGTGGATGTAGTGTGTCTGTTGTCCTGTGTCTTCTGGTCTCTCTTTTAGGAAAAGTTATCTTTGTTGTATTTTCAAAAATATATGTGGTTTTGGGAGATTTCCACTGTTCTACTCATGCTGCCAACTTTGCTCCATGCTCCTCACAGTCATTCCTTTTTATTAGAATTTAAACTCAGGTTCCTGGTAACTTAGGATGAAACATATTCTTTTCAAATATTCTAATATGCTTCATACACACAAGGCAAGAAGTAGCCATGGGTATCCTGTTAATCCTGTATTCAAAGAAAAGTACATAAACTGAACTCCAATTGAGACACTGTCTCCAGGCAAGTTGTGCCTGTCAGTGCTGTGTATCATCCCCAGGGACTTCATCTCCAAACACCAGGTCCACACTACTCTAAAAGTGGCTTTATTGGCTTTTTCAGTGTAATCAGGCACCACCCCAAGGATATCATAAGAACAGTATGAAGCATAGGTTTCAATTATATTTTTGAGCAATTAGTAGAGGGAATCAATTTAATTTCTATATGTACATTATTTAGGATTCTGTGAGATGCAAGCTCTCAAGAAATCTCATTGCTCCTATCTCTACCCCAAAGAATAAGGAAGAAAAAAAACTTAAATATTGCATTATATTAAAGGAAAAAAACATATTAGATGAAGAAAAAGAATATGATATATGTCAAAGGTAGACTTAAATTCTTTAAAAATATGGGATCACAAAGAAGAAAAATTTAAACGTATCCTGTACATATTAGGAAACATTTCTGCACTGAAAAATAAATTTTCATAGTGATATAATAAAAGCAGCTATTAGAGGATACCTAAACTTCAAAATTGCTATGTAATGTAAAAGCTAACAAATTATGATGGTTAATTTTATTTGTAGACTTGAATGGCTCTGGTGCCCAGGTATTTGGCTACATATTATTCTGTGTTTATCTATAAGGGTGTTTCTGGATGAAATTAACATTTGAATCAACAGACTGAGAAAGAAAAGCAGATTTCCCTTCCCAGTGTGAGTGGGCCTCATCTACTCTGTTGAAGATCTGAAAAGAATTTAAAAAGCTGAGTGAAAGAGATTTCTCTTTCTCTGCTTGACTGTCTTTGAGTTGGAACATTAGTTTTCTCCTGCCTTAGGATTTGGACTGGAACGCTGGCTGTCCTGTTTGCGAGGTCTTTGGATTTGTACTGGAATTATATCATTTGCTTTCCTGATTCTCCATCTCGACAACTAAACATCTTGAGATCAAGAACTATATTATAAAGAACCTAAGCAATGCACACAACATACTCTGTACAAAAATGATTGAGAGAAATGTAAAGAGATCTTTAAAATTATATTATAAAAAGAAGACCAGTAGATTAGTATCTTTGATTTTCAAGTGAAAGAAACAACATATAACCTAGCATAGGGAAAGGGATTTTTCCTTTGTTAGTTTAAATAACTTAAATAACTGAGAGGTTCAAAAACATCTGGTCATATCTGACTCTATTCAAGTACCTGCATTACATTATTATGCTGAGTCTTGACTCAGGGTCTTGACTTCTAAAAAAAGTTTCATCTATAGTTTACTTTTTCTCTTTGACATGAATAACAATTTTATGTGTGCTTATTATTATATATTTTTCTTTCTCATATCCCTGTCTTTCTTCTCAATGAGGTTTTTAAAAATCTGTTTCACTAAATATGTTACCATTTTGTCTATGGAATTGCACAGCACAATGGAGACATTCAGTAAATACTTTTTGAGTAAATTAATAAATCTTTTTAGTTTTCTTTCACTTGACTTAGCTGCACTCTTTGTGCTAGATTTCTTTTTACCATAAGCTGGTTTCATCCAAATAACAGGAAAAAATTGAGATGAAAGTATTAAACCTCTGTTCTTAGTGATGTAATTCAAAAGTGATTGTCAGTCTCACACACCTATTTATGGAGTTTAATCAAGATTCTTTCTAGGTAGAATACAAATTGGAATGATGTGTGATTGGTTTCACAGGCCTTATTACCTAACCTTATGGCAAATAATGAAGGAAGCAAGGTTTGTCTTTCAATTGACATACTTGAAATGGTTCCTAGATATATTATGTCTTATTGTACTGCAAAAAAAAGAAAAAATATCCAAGTTAAATTGGATTCTGATCATGAAAAGTGAAAGGACTCCATCACTCCTATAATTGAACACACATCAGAAAATCAAATGATAATAAGTTACAGACAAATCATGAATCATAGATTAAGGCCACATCAAAGGCCAAATTTAACTATTTTCTTAGCTCTTCTTTCTCCTCTATTTGTTTTATTTTGTTTGTTTTTCCTCATGGTAGTGAAAATGGAAGGAAAACTGAGCTCATCTTTCTTTTTTTAAATCTTTTTATTTTGGTATCATTAATCTACAATTACAAGAAGAACATTATGTTTACTAGGCTCTCCACTTCACCAAGTCCCCCCACATACCCCTTCACAGTCACTGTCCATCAGCGTAGTAAGATGCTGTAAAATCACTACTTGTATGCTCTGTGTTGCACAGCCCTCCCTGTGCCCCCCACATGATACATGCTAACCATAATCTTCCCTTTCTTTTTCCCCACCCTTGTCCCTCCCTCCCCACCCATCCTCCTCAGTTCCTTTCCCTTTGGTAACTGTTAGTACATTCGTGGGTTCTGTGATTCTGCTGCTGTTTTGTTCCTTCAGTTTTCCTTTGTTCTTATACTCCACTTATGAGTGAAATCATTTGGTGAGCTCATCTTTTTTTTATCTTGTTTACTGAGAGAGTCAAATAAGAATATGATTGCTGATAACATATTATTGGAGTTTGACTTAATTTGTGCTCCCAAGTTGTGTGAGTATTGAAAGTTGTAAAGATGTGCCACCAGTGGGAGCATTGTTTCCCTACTCTGGGTTTCAGCTGTTGTCATGTTTCTTGAAATCAACAATTTTAGTGCCAGACTATTGACTCTTTCGAACTTGCCAACAGTGTACAGACACATAATTTCTTTGATTAAATTTTCTTCTTAAAATACATACATAATTTTATATTCTGTTTATATTTTCAACTGAATCAATATTTAAGTAGTAATTAGGGAAAGCTTTTTAATTGTATACAAATGTTGCATCAACATTATGGGGTTAACCTGTCATAAAAATAAAGGCAAGTAGGAATTTTGCATCTGGTTTGACTGAGTAACTCCCTTGTGGACCAACTCTCCTGAAGGTAACAACTGCAAACTCTGGGGGGGGGGGAAACACAAAGGGAAACCACTGGAAGGCACTGGAGATAGGATAAAAACAGGCACATGTAGAATATAGTCAACACTTGGAAGAAGGTAAGTACGCAGGATGAGTTTCTCTTTGTTACAACTTTTAATTTTAAAATGAAGTCCACAGTCAGTACTGTTTGTGAAAAGTTTGAAACTAAAAAACAAAATCAACAGACTCTCTGGCATAAAGAGCCAGAGAATACAGTTTGGGGTAAGCACACCTGCTGGGAGGTGAGGAGAAAATCCTGGAAATTGGAGAACCAGAGAAGAAGCTGCTTCAAATTCTGTGTATACATTCTCCCCAGATTTCTGGCTGAAACCCAAAGCACAAAGACCCAAAGCATCCCAGAAGTATGAAAGGATTAACCAGAGATTTGAACTACCAATCATGAAAACACATTTTCAACTTAAGTCCAACCAAGCTATTTGCCTGCTAAAACTAAAAAGAACAATTGTCAAGTTAATATAGCAGAGTATCTCTACAGCCTTATATCCAAAATTTAGCTTATATCCAAATCATAGTTTAAATCTCATGTAAAAATAACAAGGAAAATATAGCCATTCTCAAGAAAGAAAGCAATTAATTAAGACCTAATGAGATACATGTTGATGGTGAAATTAATAGACCAAGATTTTAAAGCATCTCTTATAACTATGTCCAGTGCTGTAAAGAAAGGTGTGCTTACAATTGATAAGCATATAAGAAATCTTAGAAGGAAAATAGAAACTGCTTGGAAGGAATTAAGAACCAAAAAAATGACAGAACTGAAAAAGGCATTATCTGAAAAAGTTCACTGATGAGATTAGCAGGAAAATGGAAATAGCAGAGGGAAGAAAAACTGAATGTAAAGAGAGATCAACAGACAGAACCCAATGTAAAGAACATGGGGAAAAATGAAAAAAAGGAAACATAACCTCAAGCTCCTGAGGGACAATGTTCAGTGGTCTAACACACGTGCAATTGGGGTTTAAAAAAGGAATGAGCTAGAGAATTAGGTAGACAAATAACGTGAAAAATCAATTACTGAAAACTTAGTAATGTTTTTTAAAAGCAATGAATTCATAGATTCAAGAGTCCCAACAAATTTGACAGGATAAGTATGAAAAAAAACCCACAAAGAAAACACAAACCGTGCCTTGGCACATTAGAGTCAAACTGCAAAAAATAAAAGATAAAAAGAACATCCTGAAAGCAAGCAAATAAAAACAAACAACAAAAGCGTCATCATTCAAGAGGTAAAAGTGATGCTGATTTCCTACCAGAGAGGAAGGGGGCCAGGAAACAATGGAACACAATCCTAAAAATAAGGAAAGGAACAAAATTAATAAAACTACCAAATTCAGGATTATAAATCCACTGGAAATATTCTTCAAGATTGAAGGCAAAATGAAGAGATGTTTATGTAAATAGAAAATTATGATGAGGCTTAACATGGCGGTGTGAGTAGGGCAGCAGAAATCTCCTCCCCAAACCATATATATTTTGAAAATACAACTACAACTATTCTTTAAGGACAGCCTAGAAGATACAGTACACCAGCCAGGCTAAACCTACATCTGTGAGAACTCAGCATCTCACGAAGTGGATGAGATACAAAGCCTTGACCTGGTGGGACCTGAGCACTCCCACAACCACACCTCACTAGTGGAAGGGAAAGAATCAGAGTGGGGAGAGAGTGGAAGCACAGGACTGCTAAATAACATGTTGGGGACCGCCTTTGTCTTCTCACATGTTTGTAGGCAGAATGGGAAACACCTTCCCCCATGTCTGAATGCAGCACAGGAAAGCACAGGCTTGAGAACAGCCGGTGCAGTCCTTGGAAGTTTTCTGCCCACAGAAACATATCTTGTACTCTAAGACGAGCCAAGATTCCTCACTCTGAAAATAGGGAGACCTTGAAGATCTGTGGAAACACTGCCTCTGCTTCTGGCCTGCCTTCCCCCACTTGCCGATGTGGAGGGAATGGAGAACAAAGAACATTCTGCTTACGCATTCAATGAGTAACTAATGGAACCCTGCTGAGCCTACCTTTGCCCGGCTACCGCTGACGTTAATACTATGCTTGATTGTCTATTGGATAATGCTATGCCCTGGAATCATGTAACCCCACTGCATTATATAAACCCTGGACCTTCAATAAAGTTTTGCTGGTGATACGCCAGAGCGTCAGCCCTCCCAGTTCTTTCTGTTTTTCTTTATTTTCTTCGCCCCACTTCCGCACTTCAGGACCTGCTCGACTAGGCGCGGCTGGACTTCATCAATAACAGGCCCTAATCATTTCACAGGGAGGACAGACACATGTTGCATGGTGTACTGGATATTAGAGGAACAGAAAAGCAAAATCTGACACTAAGACTGTGCACAGGTTCCCACAGTGGGGTGCTCTATGACAAAATAAAAGCGGGCACTTTAAAGGTCTTTTTAAAAAATATATATTAATGTGTGATTGATATGTACTCTTATGAAGGTTTCACATGAAAAAACAATGTGGTTACTACATTCACCCATATTATAAAGTCCCCACACATATCCCAATGAAGTCACTGTCCAACAGTGCAGCAAGATACCACAGATTCACTCTGTTTCTTCACTGTGCTACACTGTTCTCCCCATGGTCCCTCACACCATGTATACTAAACATAATACCCCCAATCCCCTTCTCCCTCCCTCCCCACCCACTCTCCCACAACCCTCCTCTTTGGTAACTACCAGTCTATTCTTGGAGTCTCTGAGTCTGCTGCCATTTTGTTCCTTCAGTTTTTCTTCATTGTTATACTCCACAAATGAGGGAAATCATTCGGCATTTGTCTTTCTCTGCCTGGCTTATTTCACTGAGCATAATGTCCTCCAGCTCCATCTATGTTGAAGCAAATGATAGAATTTGTTTCTTTCTTATGGCTGAATAGTATTCCATTGTGTATATGTACGTACCACATCTTCTTTATCCATTCATCTACTGATGAACACTTAGGTTGCTTCCATATCTTGGCTATTGTAAAAAGTGCTGCAATAAACATAGGGGCGCATATGTCTTTTTGAATCTGAGAAGTTGTATTCTTTGGGTAAATTCCAAGGAGTGGGAATACCGGGACAAAAGTTTTCCTATTTTTCATTTTCTGAGGAACCTCCATATTGCTTTCCACAATGGTTGAACTAGCCTACATTCCCACCAGCTGTGTAGGAGGGTTCCCCTTTCTCCGCATCCTCACCAGCATTTGTTGTTCTTAGTTTTTTCAATGCTGGCCATCCTTACTGGTGTGAGGTGATATCTCATTGTGGTTTTAATTTACATTTCCCTGAGGATAAGTGATGTGGAGCATTTTCTCATGTGTCTGTTGGCCATCTGTATTTCTTCTTTGGAGACCTGTCTCTTCATATCCTCTGCCCATTTGTTAATTGGGTTATTTGTTTTTGGCATGTTGAGGAGTATAAGTTCTTTATATATTTTGTAGGTTAACTCCTTGTCAGATATGTTATTTACAAATATATTCTGCCATACTTTAGGTTGCCGTTTTTTTGTTGAGAGGGCATCTCCCAGATTTATTGATCAAATGGTTGTTAACAACAATAATCAACCCAAGCCTAATTCTCAACAGTCTCCAATCCTCTTCTTTTTGTTCAGTTGATAATGTCCTTTGCTGTACAGAAACTTTTTAGTTTGATGTAGTCCCATGAGTTCATTTTTGCTTTTGTTTCCCTTGCTTGAGGAGATGCGTTCAGGAAGAAGTTGCTCATGCTTATATTCAGATGTTTGCCTATGTTGTCTTCTAAGAGTTTTATAGTTTCATGACTTACATTCAAGTCTTCAATCTATTTCTAGTTTCTTTTGTGTATGGGGTTAAACAATAATCCAGTTTCATTCTCTTGCATGTAGCTGTCCAGTTTTGCCAACACCAGCTGTTGAAGAGGCTGTCATTTCCCCATTGTATATCCATGCCTCCTTTATCATATATTAGTTGACCATACATGGCTGGGTTTATATCTGGCTTCTCTCATCTCTTCCATTGGTCTACATGTCTGTTCTAGGACCAGTACAAAATTGTCTTGATTACTGTGGGATTATAGTACAGCTTGAAGATGGGGACCGTAATTCCCCCTGCTTTATTCTTCCTTCTCAGGGTTGCTTTGGCTACTCAGGGTCTTTTGTGGTTCTATACGAATTGTAGGATGATTTTCTCTAGTTCATTGAAGAATGCTATTGGTATTTTGATAGGAATTGCATTAAATCTATAGATTGCTTTAGGGAGGATGGACATTTTGACAATATTAAATCTTCCTATTCATGAGCAAGGCATGTGTTTCCATTTACTGGTTTCTTCTTTAATTTCTCTCATGGGTGTCTTGTACTTTTCAGAGTATAGGTCTTTCACTTCCTTGGTTAGGTTTATTCCTAGGTATTTTATTATTTTGATGCAATTGTGAATGGAATTGTTTTCTTGATTTCTCTCTCTGCTAGTTCATTGTTGGTGTATTGGAGTGCCACAGATTTCTGTGTATTAATTTTGTATCCTGCAACCTTGCTGAATTCAGATATTAGATATAGCACTTTGGGAGCAGATTCTTTAGGGATTTTATGTACAATATCATGTCATCTGAAAACAGTGACAGTTTGACTTCTTACTTGACAATCTTGATGCCTTTTCTTTCTTTGTGTTGTCTGATAGCCGGGGCTTGGACCTCCAGAACTATGTTGAATAAAAGTGGGGAGAGTGGGCATCCTTGTATTGTTCCCGATCTTAAAAGACAAGCTGTCAGCTTCTCACAGTTCAGTATGATGTTGGCTGTGGGTTTATAATATATGGCCTTTATATGTTAACATACTTGCCCTCTGTACCCATTTTGTTGAGAGTTTTTATTATGAACAGATGTTGAATTTTGTTGAATGCTTTCTCAGCCTCTATGGAGATGATCATGTAGTTTGTGTCCTTCTTTTTGTTGATGTGGTGAATGATATCAATGGATTTTTAAATGTTGTACCATCCTTGCATCCCTGGAATAAATCCTACTTGATCATGATGGATGATCTTTTTTGATGTATTTTTTAATTCAGTTTGGTAATATTTTGTTGAGTATTTTTGCATTTATTTTCATCAGGGATATTGGTGTATAATTTCTTTTTTTGTGGTGTTTGCCTGGTTTTGATATTAGAGAGATGCTGGCCTCATTGAATTACGTTGGAAGTATTTCCTCCTCTTCTATTTTTTGGAAAACTTTAAGGAGAATGGGTATTAGGTCTTCACTAAATGTTTTATAAAATTCAGTGGTAAGCCATCTGGTCCAAGGGCTTTATTCTTAGGTAGTCTTTTGAGTACTAGTTCAATTTCTTTCCTGGTAATTGGTTGATTCAGACATTCTGTTTCTTTCTTGGTCAGTCTTGGAAGGTTGTATTTTTCTAGAAAGTTGTCCATTTCTTCTAGGTTATCCATTTTGTTAGCATATAGTTTTTCATAGTGTTGTCTAATAATTCTCTGCATTTCTGTGGTGTCCATAGTGATGTTTCCTATCTCATTTCTGATTCTCTTTATGTGTGTAAACTCTCTCTTTTTCTCTATAAGTCTCATTAGGTGCTTATCTATTCTGTTTATTTTCTTGCAGAACCAGTTATTGCTTTCATTGATTCTTTCTATTGTTTTACTCTTCTCAATTTTATTTATTTATTTCTGCTCTAATTTTTATTATGTTCTTCCTTCTGCTGAGTTTGGATCTCTTTGTTTCCTCTTTTTCTAGTTTCATTAATTGTGAGTTTATACTGCTTATATAGGATTGGTCTTCTTTCCTGAGGTAGGCCTGTACTGCAATATACTTTCCTCTTTGCTGAATTCCCATCCTTGGCTGCATCCCACAGATGTGGTTTTGAATTATTGTTGTCATTTGTTTTCATAGATTGCTTGATCTCTGTTTTTATTTCATCATTGGTCCATTGGTTATTTAGTAGCATGTTATGAAGCCTCAATGTGTTTGTGGCAATTTTCATTTTCTTTCTGTAATTTATTTCTAGTTTCACACCTTTGTGGTCTGAGTAACTGGTAGGTACAATTTGAATATTTTTCAATTTACTGAGGCTCTTTTTGTGGCTTAGTATATGATCTATTCTTGAAAATGTTCCATGTGCCCTTAAGAAGAATGTGTATTCTGCTGGCTTTGGGTGTAGAGTTCTGTAGATGTCTATTAGGTCCATCTGTTCTAATGTGTTGTTCAGTGCCACTGTCTCCTTACTTATCTTCTATCTGGTTGATCAGTCCTTCAGAGTGACTGCAGTGTTGAAATCTCCTAGAATGAATGCATTGCATTCTATTTCCCATTTTAATTCAGTTAATATTTGATTCACATATATGGGTGCTCCTGTGTTGTGTGCATAGATATTTATAATGGTTATATCTTCTTGTTGGATTGACCCCTTTATCATTATATAATGTCCTACTTTGTCTCTTGTGGCTTTCTTTGTTTTGAACTCTATTTTGTCTGACACAAGTACTACAACTCCTGCTTTTTTATCTCTATTAGTTGCATGAAATATCTTTTTTCATCCCTTCACTTTTAGTCTGTGTATGTCTTTGGGTTTAATGTGAGTCTCTTGTAGGCAGCATATAGATGGGTCTTTTTTTAAATTCATTCAGTGTCTCTATGTCTTTTGATCCATTCAGTCCATTTAATTTAGGATGATTATCAATAGATATGTGCCCTTTGCCATTGCAGGTTTTAGATTCGTGGTTAAAAAAGATTCAAGGTTAATTTCCTTACTGTCTAAGAGCCTAATTTATCTCTTAATATGCTAATAAAAATACAATCTAAGGTTTCTTTTCTTTTTCCCTTCCTTTTTCATCCTCCTCCATTCTTTATATATTTGGTATCATTCTGTACTCTTTGTCTATCCCTTGAGTGACTTTGGGGATAGTTAATCTAAATTTGCATTTGCTTAGTAATTAGCTGTTGTACTTTCTTTACTGTGGTTTTATTACCTCTGATGACAGCTATTAAACCTTAGAAACACTTCCATCTATAGCAGTCACTCCAAAATAGACTGTAGAGATGGTTTGTGGGAGGTATATTCTCTCAGATTTCGCTTATCTGGAAATTGTTTAATCCCTCCTTCAAATTTAAATGATAATCTTGCCAGATAAAGTAATCTTGGTTCCAGGCCCTTCTGCTTCATTGCATTAAATACATTATGCCACTACCTTCTGGCCTGTAAGGTTTCTGCTGAGAAGTCTGATGATAGCCTAATTGTATGTGATATTATTTCTCTCTCTGACTGCTTTAAATAGTCTGTCTTTATCCTTGATCTTTGGCATTTTAATTACTATATGTCTTGGTGTTGGCTTTCTTGGGTCCCTTGTGTTGGGAGATCTGTGAACCTCCATGGCCTGAGAGACTCTCTCCTTCCCCAGATTGGGAAATTTTTCAGCAATTACCTCCTCAAAGACACTTTATATCCCTTTCTCTCTCTCTTCTTCTTCTGGTATCCCTATAATGTGAATATTTTTCCATACAGATTGGTCACACAGTTCTCTCAACATTCTTTCATTCTTAGAAAACCCTTTTTTCTCTCTGTGCCTCAGCTTCTTTGTATTCCTATTCTCTAGTTTCTTTTTCATTTATCCTCTCCTCCACCATTTCCAATCTCCTTTTAATACCCTGCATTGCACTCTTCAGTGATTGGATCACCAAATGTAATTCATTCCTGAGTTCTTGAATATCTTTCTGTATCTCCATTGTCATGTTAATTATTTTTGTTTTGAATTCCCTTTCAGGAAGAGTCATAAGGTCCATGTCATCTTTCTCAGGAGTTGCATTAATAATTTTCCTCTGAACAAGGTTCCTTTCGTGTTTCATATTTGTATATGACACCTTCTTGTGCCCAGCAGCTCTACTCTCTGGAGCTGTTCAGTCCCTGAAGCTATGTCAGGGGTCACAGAGGAGTGGTATTGGTGACTGGGGGAAGGAAAGAGATGTTTCCTGCTTTTTGGCCTCTATACCTGTCTCCACTGCCTGAACCAGTGGTCTGAGCACATAGGTATAAGCCTCTATGCTTTCTGTTTGCAGTTGTGTAGACTGGTCTTCCCTCTGGCTGGCCTAACACCAGGGTAGGGTTTGCTGGTTTGTGAGCCAGGTGGGGCTGGCCAGGAGAAAGGTGCAGTAGTCTGCCTATCATGGAAGGAGTCCTTGGAAACATGTAGCCATCCAGGTATCTGGAGCACAAGAAAATCATGAAAGCTCCCAGCCTACTGTGCAGAGTGCACTGGGACAATTTTGTCTACCTGTCCTTTCTGCTGAGCAGTAAGCTCTGTGCAATCCTGACCCCTTTAGCAGCCCTCTTGCTAAGGGCTTCCTTGTTAGGAAGTCTTTCAGACCACCGGCCTTTTTTTTGTCCCAGAGCAGCCATATATGGATCCTTGCTTTCCACAAGTGGCTGGAATCTCAGTCTCTCCAGGAATTTTGCCTGTCTTAGATTTCCAAACCCCTAGTTATGAGAGTATCATGAAAGCACCTTGAAATGTAGGGTTGTGCTTCCAGAGCAGATCTCCTGAGTTAGGTATTCAGCAATCCCAGGCCTCCACTCCCTCCCTGCTCCATTTTTCTTACCCCAGATGGTGATCTGGGGTGGAGGAAGGACTTGTGTCCTACCAGGCCACAGATTTGGTACGTTACACTGCCCTGCATAAGGTCTGCTCTTTTCTCCAGGTGTATGCAGTGTGGCACAGTCCTCTTTCCTGTTGCTCTTTCAGGATCAGTTGTGTTAATTATATTTTCATATTATATGTGGCTTTAGGAGGAAGCCTCTGTCTCTCCTCTCACACCACCATCTCTAAAAGCCTTAAAGGAACAAGGGTTTAACAGGTAAAGAAAATCGTCCTGGCACAGTCAACCCAGCAGGCTGGGAATCTTAAGGAACTTCAGGCACCCTAACCCCTGGGGCAGCATCAAAACTCTGAAACCCCTCACAGAATTAGCAGCCTACATTTCATTTCTCCCCACCAGCACTGCAATCAAACTGGCTGGCCCATAATTCCTGTGGACCAGCAGGGGGAAAACCCCACCCACAGCAACTACACTGAGTCTTCTCCCAGCCTCCAGATAATAAGGCCAGACCCAGAGGCTGCTACCTACATGCAGTGATAAAAAAGAATTAAATCCTGCCATTCGCAACAATGTGAGTGGACCCTGAGGATATTATACTAGGTAAAATAACAGAGAATGATAAATGCTGTATGATCTCACTAATATGTGGAACCCAAAAAAGCTGAACTTACAGAAACAAAAAGCAGAATGGTGGTTGCCAGGCACTGGCAGCTTGTGGGCTTGGGGTGCATTGGGTGAGGAAATGGGGAGTGTTGGTCAAATAATACAAATTTCCTGTGGTAAGATGAATAAGTTCTGGGGGTCTAGTGTACAGCATGGTGACTACAGTTAATGACACTGAATTATATGCTTAAAAGTTGCCAAAATCTTATGTTTTCACCACAAAAGAAGGTAATGATGTGAGATGATGGACACGTTGACTAAGCTTACTGAGGTAATCATATTGTAATATATTCATGCATCAGTCATCACATTGTACACCTTAAACTGACCCAGTGAGATGTCAATACAGCAATAAAGCTGGAAAAAGAAATCAGTACTATGTTACCTCAAGGTAGGTAGTCTACTGGAAAAGTGGCATGAAATAAAATTTAGGTGACAAAAATACTATATTTATTTATTGTTGTGATGGATAAATGGGTGAATGTATTTGTAAAAACAAATACCTTACACTTAAAATATTTGAATTTTATTTATATATGTTATTCCTTAACTTAAAAATAAGTGGAAAAGTGAATACAAAAGGGAAATTAAGATCCCCATGGCCACACTTTAAAAAATCAAGTCAACAAAATATACTCAAGGAACTCAAAATGTGGTGTTGAAAATTATGAAAGGGAAGGCAGAGGAGAAGAAGAACTTCGCTGGCAATCCTAATATTGGGAGAAGAAGGACAAAAAACAACTGCCAATGGTAGTAACTTGAAAATCCATTGGCCCATCTGAGAACATTTGCCCAAACAAGGGGATCTACAGCACCAGTTTACAGCAGAATGTTTTCTGGTGACAGCACAAGAGGGTTCATTTACAAAGGTAGGAAGAGTATGGCCACCTGCCTGCCCTCAAAACGTTCAAAAAAATCAATCTCACAGAAACAAGCACTCAGAAAAAATCCTGCTCAGATCCTATGTGAAGTTAGTATACAAAAAAATCCAGTAGAACCACATCTCAATAGGAAACAATGGGGTGCCTGTGTAGTGAACACCAAGGTATCCAGCCCTGAAGGCTTCCCATAAAGGACTTGCTGCCACAGCTGATAGCAGTGCTGTGGGGAGGAAGCTTTGGTTGTCCACCTCTTCAGGTATTTTTCCAGCAGCACAGACACCTTATCTGGAGTAACAAACTTTCCCACAGCTCTCTCCTCCCAAATACAGACAGACGCAGTGTATATAGTCCTGGCCATGCTGGCTTTGCTCAGCACACCTCTGAATGGTCAGTAATTCCACTACAGAGCTCGCTGTTGGATCAGCTGTGGCTGTCTGCCAGGACGATCACCATGACTCCTCTCTCTTCCCAGTAGGTTCCCCGCATTCCTCAGGTGTTAATGCCATGTATTTATTAACAAACATCCCACAAGCACAATCTGCAAGAGCCTGGAAGACAGGCTCACAAAAATAGATAAAAACTCCAACCAAACATTTCAATGTTCACAAGTCAATATTGCTAGAAATACAGGGAGAAGCTAATAAGCAAAAATGCAATGAGATATTGTAGTTCAGGACTATGAAACCAGTACAGGTCACATGAACATGAAACAAATAAAGATATTGCATACTAAAATAGCTTAAAACAAAATCAAGATAACACCATAATATGCATATTATTTTAATCTAAATGAAAAATTTCACCAGGTGTAGTTTGGAAGGAACCAAATAAAATTCAATAAATTCTAAAATAGAACTTTCACCAATCACATTCTCTAACACAAAACAACTATAAATAGATAACATATATTATTTAAATGAAAGCACAAATATATATGTATATCCATTCCTTAAAAATACTTGATTAGAAAAAAGAACCATGTGAGTGAGGAGCCAAGATGGTGGCATGAGCAGAAATCTCCTCCCAAAACCATATATATTTGTGAAAATATAACTATTCCTAAAAGAGAGACCAGAAGATACAGTACAACAGCCAGACTACATCTACATCTGTGAGAACTCAGTACCTCACGAAGGGTTTGAGACACAACCTGTGGCCTGGTGGCACCTGAGTTCCACTTGCACCCCAGCTCCCCAGTGGAAGGAGAGGAATCAGAGTGGGGAGGGAGAGGGAGCCCAGGACTGCTAAATACCCAGCCCTAGTCACCCGCACCATGAGCGCAGACATACAGTGAATGGCGAGGTGGATATTAGGGAAACAGAAAAGTAAAACCTGCAAGTGGGTCCCTGCAGCTGGTGCCCCATGACAAAAGAAAAGCGAGTACTTTTTGAAAGTCTTAAAGGGACAGGGGCCTCACAGCTGGATTGAATCATCTCAGCACACTCATTGCAGCAGGTTGGCAATCCCAGGGAACTTTGGGCACTTAAACCTGAGTGGCAGTGCAGCTCAGAAGCCCATCATGGCAATAAACAGCCTCCCATCCATTTTCCCTCCAGCACAGCCCTGCAACAGGAGGGGAGCAGCCTGAGAGTGGCTGCTCCCACAGCAGCTGCCCAGAGCCTCCTCCACAGTGACCTGGGCCACACTCAGATACCCCACTGCCATGCAGCTGCCTGGCACAGAGCAAGCCAGGACAAAGCACGAAATGTTACCATTCTCACAGGAGAGCACACTCAGCATGCCTGCCTCTCCCTGCAAGATTCTGGGCTGCCCCGCCCACAGCAGATCAGGACATAAAACTAGAAGCTGCTCCCCTTGTGTGGGTAACCAGCACAGGCAGTGGAGGAGGGCAAGGCACAGGAAGGGATGTTGTTTTCGCAGCTAACATGCATGCCAACTGCCCACAACTACCTCTATCACCATGAAAAGGCAGAAGAATTTGATCCAGTCTAGAATTACCCAGAAAACACCAGAGAGGGAGCCTGGGGAGATAGATTTAACCAATCTTCCTGAAAATGAATTCAAAATAAAGCTCATAACCATGCTGATGGGCCTGCAGAGAAATATGCAAGAGATAAAGGATCATGTTAGAGGGAGAATACAGAAATAAAACAATCTCTGGAAGGAATTAAGAGTAGACTGGGTGATGTGCAGGAGGGCATTGATGGAACAGAAGTCATAGAACAGAAACACAGAGAAGCTGATTCAGAGAGAGATAAAAGGATCTCCAGGAATGAAAGAATATTAAGAAAACTGTGGGACCAAGCCAAATGGAACAATATTTGCATTAAAGGGGTACCAGAAGAAGACAAAGAGAGTTAAAGGGATAGAAAGTGTACTTGAAGAAATAATTGCTGAAAACGTCCCCAAACTGGGGGAAGAAATACTCTCTCAGACCATGGAAGCCCACAGAACTCCCAACACAAGGGACCCAAGGAAGACAACATCAAGACACATAATAAATAAAATGGCAAAGGTTAAGGACAAGGACAGAGTATTAAAGGCAGCCAGAGAGAGAAAAAGGTCACCTACAAAGGAAAACCTATCAGGGTATCATCAGACTTCTCAACAGAAACCTCACAGTCCAGAAGAGAATGGCATGATATATTTAGTGCAATGAAACGGATGGGCCAAAAACCAAGAATACTGTATCCAGCATGATTATCATTTAAATATGAATGCGGGATTAAACAATTCCCATACAAACAAAACTGGAGGGAATTTGAATCCACAAACCACCTCTACAGGATATTTGAAAGTGACTGCTCTAGATGGAAGCACTCCTATGGCTAAAAAGATGTCTTTAGAGAAAATAAAATCATAGCAAAGAAGGCAGAGCAATAAAATACAAACTAAAGGCAAAAAATGAAATCAACTACTCAGAAAAGCAGTCAAAGGAAACAAAAAAGAGTACAGAATATAACCCCTAACATATAAAGAGCAGAGGAGGAGGAATAAGAAGGGAGAGAAATAAAAAATCATCAGAACGTATTTATAATAGCTTAATAAGTGAGTTGTTAGACAGTTACATAGTAAAGAAGCTAACATTGAACCTATGGTAACCATGAATCTAAAAGCTGCAATGGCAATAAGTACATAACTTTCAATAATCACCCTAAATGTAAATGGACTGAGTGCACCAATCAAAAGATACAAAGTAATAGAATGGATATAAAAGCAAGACCCATCTATATGCTGCTTACAAGAGATTCACCTCAAACTCAAAGACATACACAGACAAAAAGTGAAGGGATCGAAAAAGATCTTTCATGCAAACAATAGGGAGAAAAAGGTAGGTGTTGCAGTACTAGTATTAGACAAAATAGACTTCAAAACAAAGAAAGTAACAAGAGATAAAGAAGGAGAGTACCTAATGATAAAGGGGTCAGTCCAACAAGAGGATATAACCATTATAAATATAAATGCACCCAATAGAGGACCACTTACATATGTGAAACAAGTACTAACAAAATTAAAGGAGGAAAAAGAATACAATGCATTCGTTCTAGGATACTTCAACACACCACTCACTCCAAGGGACAGATACACCAGACAGAAAATTAGGAAGGACACAGAGGCACTGAACAACACACTAGAATAGATGAACTTAATAGACATCTACAGAACTCTACACACAAAAGCAGCAAGATACACATTCTTGTCAAACGCACATGGAACATTTTCCAGAATAAACAACATACCAGGCCGTAAAAAAAGCCTCAGTAAACAGAACGGTGAGAAGCTGAAAGCTTTCCCTCTAAGATCAGGAACAAGACAGGGATGCCTACTCTCCCCACTGTTATTCAACATAGTACTGGGTGTCCTAGCCACAGCAATCAGACAAAACAAAGAAATACAGGAATCCAGACTGGTAAAGAAGAAGTCAAACTGCCACTGTTTGCTGATGACATGATATTGTACATAAAAATCCCTAAAGACCCCACTCTAAAACTACTAGAACTAATATCTGAATTCAGCAAAGTTGCAGGATACAAAATTAAGACACAGAAATCTGTGGCTTTCCTATACACTAACAATGAACTAGCACAAAGGGAAATCAGGAAAACTATTCCATTCACAATTGCATCAAAAAGAATAAAATACCTAGGAATAAAGCTAACAAAGGAAGTGAAAGACCTATGCTCTGAAAACTATAAGACACTCTTAAGAGAAATAAAAAAAGGACACAAATAAATGGAAAATCATCCCATGCTCTTGGCTAAGAAGAATTAATATTGTCAAAATGTCCATCTTGCCAAAAGCAATATACACATTCAATGCAATACCTATCATATTACCAACAGCATTCTTCAACAAACTGGAACAAATAGTTCCGAAATTCATATGGAACCACCAATGACACCGAATAGCCAAAGCAATCCTGAGAAGGAAAAATAAGCTGGGGGGAACTTGCTCTCCAACTTCAAGCTCTACTACAAAGCCACAGTAATCAAGACAATTTGGTACTAGCACTAGAACACAGCCACAGAACAGTGGAACAGAATAGAGTCTCCAGATATTAACCTAAACATATATGGTCAATTAATATATGATAAAGGGCCCATGGACATACACCTCTTCAACAGGTGATGTTGGGAAAACTGGACAGCTACATATAAGACAATGAAACTGGATTACTGTCTAACTCCATGCACAAAAGTAAATGCGAAATGGATCAAAGATGTGAATTTAAGTCATGAAACCATAAAACTCTTAGAAAAAATCATAGGCAAAATTTCTTGGACAGAAACATGAGAGACTTCTTTATGAACATATCTCCCTGGGCTAGGGAACAAAAGCAAAAATGAACAAGTGGGACTATATCAAGCTGAAAAACTTCTGTACAGCAAAGGACACCATCTATAGAACAAAAAGGCATCCTACAATATGGGAGAATATATTCATAAATGACAGATCCAATAAAGGGTTGACATCCAAAATATATAAAGAGTGCATACAACTCAATAAACAAAAAGCAAATAATCCAATTAGAAAATGGGCATGGGAAGAGGATTTGAAGATGGCAGCATGAGTAGAGCAGCAAAAATCTCCTCCCAAAACCACATATATTTTTGAAAATACAACAAAGACCACTCTTCCTAAAAGAGAAATCAGAAGACACAGGACAACAGCCAGACTATATCCACACCTGCAAGAAACCAGCACCTCATGAAGGGGATAAGATACAAGCCACAGCCCGAAGAACCCGAGCACCCCACACCCCAGCTCCTGGTGGGATGAGATGAGTCAGAGCGGGAGGGAGATGGAGCCCAGGACTGCTAAACACCCAGCACTAGCCATCTCGCACCAGACCGCAGACACAGTACGTGCATGCAGTGCTGAAAACTAGGGAAACAGGACAGTTAGAACTGTGTGTGGGTCCTCACAGCCAGCACCGTGGGGAAAAAGGAAAGCGAGTGCTTTTTGGAAATCTTAAAGGTACAGGGACTCAAGGCCAGATGGAAGCATCCCGGGACACTTAGCCAAGCAGCAGGTAACTCCGGGCACCATAAAACCCTGGATAGCAGGGCAGCTCAGAGGTGCCTCACTGAGATGAACAACTTCCCGGCCGTTTCCCATCTGACGCAGCTCCGCCATACCGGAGCAGCATCCCGAGGCAAGCCATGCACACAGCAACAGTGGAGATAAACTCCATAGTGCCCAGGCAAGAATAAGAAGCCCCGTCTGTGCGCAGCTGCCCAGCACAAGCCACTAGAAGTCTCTGTTCTCCCAGGAAAGGAAGGTCACAAACCAACAAGAAGGTATGTTCTCCCAGCTGTCACTCGTGCAACCTTTGCAAACAATCTCTATTGCCATGAAGAATTTGAGGCAAAGATCACAGAGAAAACACCTGAGAAGAATACAGACATAACTAGTCTTCCTGAAAAAGAATTCAAAATAAAAACAATAAACATGCTGATGGAGACACAAAGAAATGTGCAAGAGCTAAGAGATGAAGTCTGGAGGGAGATTACAGACGTCTGGAGAGAGAACACATAAGTGAAACAAACTCTGTAAGGATTTATAAGCAGAATGGATTAGATGCAAGAGACCATTAATGGACTAGAAACCAGAGAACAAGAATGCATAGAAGTTGACACAGAGAGAGATAAAAGGATCTCCAGGAATGAAACAATATTAAAAGAACTGTGTGACCAATCAAAAAGGAGCAATATCCCCATTATACGGTTACCAGAAGAAGAAGAAGAGAGAGAAAAAAGGATAGAAAGTGTCTTTGAAGAAATAATTGCTGAAAACTTCTCCAAACTGGGGGAGGATATAATCGATCAGACCACGGAAGTATACAGAACTTGTCACGACCCTTCAGGGACCGAAGCAACACGCCCAAGGTCTTGATTCTTCTCTAGGCTTTATTGTCTAATCTCTCACGGCGGTTACAGCAGTTGTCGGGCAGCTCTTCTCCCTCCTGGCAGGCTCCCTTATATTCAGTCACCCAACCAATCCGGGACAGTATCATGCGTGACCTTTAAGCGGATAGGTGTCACGCGCCACTCTAAGCGGGCAGCATGAGCTGTGCACGGGTACAGAAGTCTGCTGGGCCAATCCCCAACAGGGAAAAGGGGAAAGGGTGGTGAGCAGGAAGCAGGCGCCATCTTTAGGGCATTGTCCAGCTAGAGTGGGGCTCAGCCTCGGCCATAGGCCGGGCCCCCACATCTCCCCCTTTATTGTTTTATAACCAAAGGGCTGTCGGGATCATGCCTGTCTTAGGTCGTCCAGAGTCTGCAGCATTCTTACCCGTCCTCAGGCAACAGACAGCTTAGGTCTGCGCCCTGTCTTAGGTTGATATGCGCAGCTCCTGATCTTACCCGTCCTTGACTACTGATCCAGCATATACTCTTAGGGGAGATGCCTTCCTCTAGCGCTGCCATGGCCTGCAACAGGACGTTCCACTCTCCCTGTTGCTGTTTTTGTATGGAACAGACTTTCCTCCCAACCAGGAGGAGGCCCACAATTAGCAATATTCCTATGACACCTACACCTGACCAGGCTTTGGTGGCGTTTAACACAGCTTCAGCTATTTGAGCTACGGAGCAAAATTTCTAACCATAGCTGAGTGGTGAGCTCGTCAAGCTCACTGGACCAATTTGTGGTTAACATCCTGCCTAACTGTCTGGAATACCAGTAATACACCCCCGTATAAGAATGGATGCAGCCCACAGCTGTTGATGACGTTCTGCATTGTCATTGCCGAGGCAGTGGCCTGGGACAGACCATTCAGCGTCTCTGCTGTAGGAATGGTGATAGCGCGGCGGCGGCTGCAGCTGCAGCTCGGCTCCGCCATTGCCTGCTGTAGGATCCATGGCAGGAGCAGAAGCAGTGCGATCATCTTGTACCTCTGCTCCGGGGTTTTCCACTCTGCGTATCAGACGTTCAGGCACCCAAACGGGGTTCTGCTGGTCCTGTGGAAAAACACAAACTGAACCTCGGGTCCAGATTATCACTGGGTCCGGGCCTTTCCATGTTCCTTCCAACACATCCTTCCACAAAACTTTAGGCATGTGTTTTGAATTGGATTGTTGGCCGTGCCACTCTGCTGCACTGCGGCCATTTTTGTCCAGTGTTAAAAAGTTTAAAATGAATAATATGATGTTTAATTTGTCTCTGGGGGATCTAAAGTCTTCTCCTATTCCCCCTTTTTGTTTATATAAGGCATTCTTGAGGGTGAGGTGGGTGCGTTCCACCATACCCTGACCCTGAGGGTTGTCTCTAGCTCCCTGCTGCTCTCATGACACAAAAGGATGTCATCCATATAATGATAGACGATTACCAGGGGAAACTGTTTCCTGACAGTTTGTAAGGCCTTCTTTACATACACATGGTGGGGCTATTAGCCATGCCCTGTGGCAATAAACCTTTGACAGTCTCTGGGGTGAAGTGGGATGGAGAAGAAACAGTCTTTGATATCTATCACTATTGAATTCCATCCTCTGGGCAGGGCCACAGGGAGAGGAAGGCCTAATTGTACAGGTCCCATAAACTCCATCTGTCTGTTCACTGCCCTGAGATTATGGAGTAATCTCCTAATTACAAAAATAGGTGTGTTCCATGGCGAGGTAGAGGGCTGGAGGTGACCAGCTGCTATCTGTTCTTGTACTAAAGTGTGGGCTGCTTCCTTCTTTTCTTTGGTGAGGGGCCACTGAGGTACCCACATGGGCCTTTTTGACTGCCATGTTATTTCTATAGGCTGTTTTCCCTCAGTGGCCCCGAAGAAAAACCCAATCCTGGTCCTCCAGGCCCTTTGGGCGGTCTCCCTGCTAAAAGGATTGGTTGTTCTTTCCCTTGGAGATCCTTCCCTAGTCCTCTAGTGCCCGCATACCCCTGTTTTTTCATTATGGCATTAGACTGCTCACGGTAAAGAGTCTCTGTGGTTAGTTTAACTCTGCTATTAAACCTGTCCTCTAGCTCATCCCCCGAAAGTTCCCCATCTTCATCCTCATCAGGTTGCAGTCCCTGTTCAGATCCCCCTTCCGATGCCTTTGCAGAGGCAAGCTCTTCTCGTACTTCCTCTAGTATTTCCTCCCCCTCTTGGATGGCCTCTCGGCAGCTTGGCTTCTGTCCCTTCAGGCAATTTTTTACTCGACCCCAGATAGGGATTGTCCCTGGTGGAAGGGGCTCCCTCTTGTCTGCCCGGCGTAGGTCATCCCCCAGCCTGTCCCATAAAGGGCTGGTGATCTTTCCTTCATCTAAGAACCATGGGGCATGATTCTCTATAGTGTTCAGGAATGCCCTGGCAGTCTTCATTTCCAAAGGGGTTCCATTAGCTCTAAGGAGCGCTTTCAGAGGTTCCTCGGCCCTAACCCTAGAGGCCTCCGTCTCCATCCTCTCTCTAAAGGGGCAAGTATCCTAGTTATGATTTAGATGGACTACGTCGCTAATTCCGAGAACCTTTTGATTTCGTCGCCACTCTGCAAACCTTTTGATTTCGTCGCCACTCTGCGAACCTTCACTGGCGCCTCCTCATTCCATATATTATAATAAACAATGTCACAAACACTAACAGGACACACACACTACACATAAACACCCACCGCAACTGCCTGCTGTCTGCCCTGCCACGTATACTTTCAGTTTACTCACCAATCCACTCACCCTCCTCGGTTCCCTCTTCCGGTCTGGCCAGCTGACTGAACGGCATCCAGTGACGTTCCTGAAGAGTTACAAGCTCTACTTCATTGGCAGGTGCCAGGGTCAGCGGATCAGGTCGCGATGAGGTTTAGCAATTCCCGGGGTTTGGCACCACTTGTCGTGACCCTTCAGGTACCGAAGCAACACGCCCAAGGTCTTGATTCTTCTCTAGGCTTTATTGTCTAATCTCTCACGGCGGTTACAGCAGTTGTCGGGCAGCTCTTCTCCCTCCTGGCAGGCTCCCTTATATTCAGTCACCCAACCAATCCGGGACAGTATCATGCGTGACCTTTAAGCGGATAGGTGTCACGCGCCACTCTAAGCGGGCAGCACGAGCTGTGCACGGGTACGGAAATCTGCTGGGCCAATCCCCAACAGGGAAGAGGGGAAAGGGTGGTGAGCAGGAAGCAGGCGCCATCTTTAGGGTGTTGTCCAGCTAGAGTGGGGCTCAGCCTCGGCCGTAGGCTGGGCCCCCACAGAACTCCCAAGAGAAAGAACCTAAGGAGGACAACACAAGGCACATAGTAATTAAAATGGCAAAGATCAAGGACAATGACGGAGTTTAAAAGGCAGCTAGAGAGAAGAAAATGGTCACCTATAAAGGAATACCCATCAGGCTATCATCAGACTTCTCAACAGAAACCTTACAGGCCAGAAGAGAATGGCATGATACATTTAATGCAATCAAACAGAAGGGCCTTGAATGAAGAATACTGTATCCAGCACGATTATCATTTAAATATGAAGGAGGGATTAGACAATTCCCAGACAAACAAAAGTGGAGGGAATTTTTCTCCCACAAACCACCTCCACAGTGTAGAGGGACTACTCTAGACTGGAGCACTCCTAAATAAACAGATGTCACCAGAGAAAATAAAATCACAGCAAAGAAAGCAAACCAACCAAATACTAACTAAAGGCAAAAAGTAAAATCAACTACCCACTAAAAGCATTTACGGAAACATGAAAGAGCACAGAATAAAACAACCAACATATAAAGAATGCAGGAGGAGGAATAAGAAGGCAAAGAAGAAAAGAATCTCCAGACAGTGTATATAACAGGTCAATAAGTGAGATAAATTAGGCAGTAAGATACTAAAGAAGCTAACCTTGAATGTCTGGTAACATCAAATCTGAAGCCTGCAATGGCTAGAAGTGCATATCTTTCAATAGTCACCCTAAATGTAAATGGACTGAATGCACCAAACAAAAGACACAGAGTAATAGAAGGATAAAAAAGCAAGATCCATCTATATGTTGCTTACAAAAAACTCACCTCAAACCCAAAGGCATGCACAGACTAAATGTCAAGGGATGGAAAAACATATTTCATGCAAACAACAGAGAGAAGAACAGAGGGGTTGCAGTACTAGTATCAGACAAAATAGACTTTAAAACAAAGAAAGTAAGAATAGATAAAGAAGGGCATTACATAATGATAAAGGGCTCAGTCCAACAAGAGGATATAACCATTCTAAATATATATGCACCAAACACAGAAGCACCAGCATATGTGAAACAAATACTAACAGAACTAAATGGGGAAATAGAATGCAATGCATTCATTTTAGGAATCTTCAACACGCCACTCACCCCAAAGGATAGATCCCCTGGACAGAAAATAAGTAAGGACACAGAGGCACTAAACAACACACTAGAACAGATGGACCTAACAGACATCTATAGAACTCTACATCCAAAAGCAACAGGATAAACATTCTTCTCAAGTGCACATGGAACATTCTCCAGAATAGACCACATACTAGGTCACAAAAAGAGCCTCAGTAAATTCCAAAAGATTGAAATTCTACCAATCAAATTTTCAGAACACAAAGGTGTAAAACTAGAAATAAATTCTACAAAGAATACAAAAAGGCTCACAAACATATGGACGCTTAAAAACATGCTTCTAAATAATCAATGGATCAACTAACAAATTATAATAGAGATCAAGGAATATAGGGAAACAAATGACAACAACAACACAAAGCCCCAACTTCTGTGGGATGCAGCAAAAGCAGTCTTAAGAGGAAAGTATATAGCAATCAAGGCACACTTAAAGAAGGAAGAACAGTCCCAAATGAATAGTCTAACATAACAATTATTGAAACTGGAAAAACAAGAACAAATGAGGCCTAAAGTCAGCAGAAGGAAGGACATAATAAACATCAGAGAAGAAATTTAAAAAAGAGAAGAATAAAACAATAGAAAAAATAAATGAAACCATGATCTCATTCTTTGAGAAAATAAACAAAATAGATAAGCCTCTAGCCAAACTTATTAAGAGAAAAAGAGAATCAACACACATCAACAGAATCATTAATGAGAATGGAAAAATCATGACAGACCCCATAGAAGTACAAAGAATTATTAAAACCTATATGACAACAACCTGGAAAACCTAGAAGAAATGGACAACTTTCTAGAAAAATTCAACCTTCCAAGATTGACCAAGGAAGAAACACAAAAGTTAAACAAACCAATTATGAGCAAAGAAATTGAAGTGGTAATCAAAAAACTACCCAAGAACAAAACCCATCAGGCCAGACGGATTTACCTTGGAATTTTATCAGACATACAGAGAAGACATAATACCCATTTACCTAAAAGTTTTCTTAAAAAAGGAAGAGGAGTGAATACTCCCAAACTCATTCTATGAAGCCAACATCACCCTAAAACCAAAACCAGGCAAAGACCCCACCAAAAAGGAAAATTACAGACCAATACCTCTGATGAATGTAGATGCAAAAATACTCAATAAAATATTAGCAAACCGAATTCAAAAATATATCAAAAGGATCATACACCGTGACCAAGTGGGATTCATCCCAGGGAAGCAACGATGTTATAATATTCGAAAATCCATCAACATCATCCACCACATCAACAAAAAGACGGACAAAAACCACATGATCATCTCCATAGTTCTGAAAAAGCATTTGACAAAATTCAACATCCATTCATGATAAAAACTCTCAGCAAAATGGATAGAGAGGGCAAGTACCTCAACAGAGTAAAGGCCATATATGATAAACCCACAGCCAACATCATACTGAACAGCAAGAAGCTGAAAGCTTTTCCTCTGAGATTGGGAACTAGACAGGGATGCCCACTCTCCCCACTGTTATTTAACATAGTACTGGAGGTTCTATCCATGGCAATTAGACAAAACAAAGAAATACAAGGAATCCAGATTGGTAAAGAAGAAGTTAAACTGTCACTATTTGCAGATGACATGATGTTGTACATAAAATACCCTAAAGACATCACTCCAAAACTAGTAGAACTAATATTGGAATGCAGCAAAGTTGCAGGATACAAAATTAACACACAGAAATCTGTGTCTTTCCCATACACTAACAATGAACCAATAAAAAGAGAAATCAGGAAAATAATTCCAACCACAACTGCAACAAAAAGAATAAAATTCTTAGAAACAAACCTAACCAGGTAAGTGAAAGACCTATACCTTGAAAACTTCAAGACACTCTTAATAGAAATTAAAGAGGACACAAATAAATGGAAACTCATCCTGTGATCTTGGCTAGGATGAATTAATGTAGTCAAAATGGCCATCCTGTCCAAAGCAATATACATATTTGATGCAATCTCTATGAAATTACCAGCAACATTCTTCAACGAACTGGAACAAATAGTTCAAAAATTCATATGGAAATACCAAAGACCCTGAATAGCCAAAGCAATCCTGAGTAAAAAGAATTAAGTAGGGAGAATTTTCTCCCCAACTTCAAGCACTACTACAAAGCCATTTTAATCAAGACAATTTGGTACTGGCACAAAAACAGAGCCACAGACCAGTGGAACAGATTAGAGACTCCAGACATTAACCCAAACATATATGGTCAATTAATATTCGATAAAGGAGCCATGGACATACAATGGGGAAATGACTGTCTCTTCAACAGATGGTGATGGCAAAACTGGACAGCTACATGTGAGAGAATGAAACTGGACAATTGTTTAATCCCATTCACAAAAGTAAATTAAAAAATGGATGAAAGACCTGAATGTAAGTCATGAAACCATAAAACTCTTAGAAAAAAACATAGACAAAAATCTCTTGGACATAAACATATGTGACTTCTTCATGAACATATCTCCCCAGACAAGGGAAATAAAAGCAAAAATGAACAAGTGGGACTATATCAAGCTGGAACGTTACTGTACAGCAAAGGACACCATCAGTAGAACAAAAAGGTACCCTACAGTAAGGGAGAATATATTTGTAAATGACAGATCTGATAAAGGCTTTACTTCCAAAATGTATAAAGAGCTCACGCACCTCAACAAAGAAAAAGCAAATAATCCAATTAAAAAATGGGCAGAGGAACTGAACAGACAGTTCTCAAATAAAGAAGTTCAGATGGCCAACATACACATGAAAAGATGCTCCACGTTTAATTTGTATCAGAGAAATGCAAATTAAAACCACAATGAGATATCACCTCATACCAGAAAGGATGGCTACCATCCAGAAGACAAAAAACAGCAAATGTTGGTGAACCTTCCTACACTGCTGGTGGGAAAGTAAATTAGTTCAACCATTGTGGAAAGCAGTATGGAGGTTCCTCAAAATAGACTTACCATTTCACCCAGGAATTCCACTTCTAGGAATTTACCCTAAGAATGCAGCACTCAACTTGAAAAAGACAGATGCACCCGTATGTTTATCGCAGCACTATTTACAATAGCCAAGAAATGGAAGCAACCTAAGTGTCCATCAGTAGATGAGTGGATAAAGAAGATTTGTACATATACACAGTGCAATATTATTCAGACATAAGGAGAAAACAAATCGTATCTTTTGCAACAACATAGATGGAGGTAGAGGGTATTATTCTCTGTGAAGTAAGCCAAGTGGAGAAAGACAAATACCAAATGATTTCACTCATTTGTGGAGTATAAGAACAAAGGAAAAATGAAGGAACAAAACCCACAGAACCCACGAATGGACTAACAGTTACCAAAGGGAAAGAGACTGGGGAGAATGGGAGGGTAGGGAAGGATAAGGGCGGGGTGAAGAAAGGGGGTATGATGATTAGCATGTATAATTTGGGGGTGTGTGAAAGGGGAGGGCTGAGCAACACAGAGAAGACAAGTAGTGATTCTACAACATTTTGCTATGCTGATGGACAGTGACCGTATGGGGTTTGTGCGGGGGTACTTGGTGTAGGGGTGGGCCTAGTAAACATAATATTCTTCATGTAATTGTTGATTAATTATAACAAAAAAGGGGGGATTACTCCCTGATAGGATAAAATTAACTGCAAATCAACGATTAATGCATGCTTTACATATCCTTAATTTTGATCTTTTAAAGGGTGTCGGATGATCAGCTATGGAAGTACATTTTTCTGATAATATTTCTTTCTCTTAAAAATGAAAAGCCGTAACTGTGTGGTGGTCTCCAATAGGTTCTTCACAGTGGTATAAATGTCATATCAAAGTGTGGGCAAAGGGTTTGTGTTTATACATAGGTTCAAAGCCTAATTTGGCTACCCAGAAAGCGAATTAAGATACGATATGAAGAAGAACTTCCAAAATCAACATCCTCTGGAAGAGTCATTCCAGAAGATGATCATCAAAAAACTTCAAGAAAGATCCTGGCGCTGTTGCATTTGTACCTGCATTCATCCCACCGGTTCCTGGACTTGCCATTGGAATGAAGAAGGAGATATCTAAGCTGGTCTGTGCATACAGTAAAACAATAAATTTGACTGCATCTATATTGTTGGAACTCAACCAAGAATTAGGAGAAGTGCAAGTTGCAGTGCTCCAAAATCGTGTGACTATAGACTATCTTCTGTTAAAGAACATATGGGATGTGAACAGTTCCCAGGAATGTGTTGTTTTAATTTGTCTGACTTTTCTCAAACTATTCAAATTCAGTTAGACAATATCCATCATATCATTGGTAAGTTTTCACAAATACCTAGAGTACCTAACTGGTTTTATTGGTTTCACTGGATATGGCTGGTAATTGTAGGTCTGCTTTTATTATGTAGCTGTATTCCCATTCTGTTAATGTGTGTACACAATTTAATTAGTAGTTTGTTAAAAGCTATACATGCTATGTTACTCTAAAATAAGTTATGTCAAAGTAGTAATCAATCTTCCCATGTTTTCTTCCATCTGCTACTCCTATAGCTTTTCTTCTTCCTTCCTAATTACAGCCCTGTAGTAGAATTCATGCCTCATATAGAAATTTACTGAGTATCATAATTTTTCCAAGTGATAAAGATACCTCAAGACAAATGCTGGGCATAGAAGCCACAGGGCATAAATCTGCAAAGAAGTAAAAAGCTAAACTTTTCAATGAATATTGCTTCTCTCTCCCTTAACAACTTTACATTTCCCTGTATGGCCCCGGAAGATGGCTGGTTATCCAGAGATGGGTAAGATTCCTCAAGGAGAAAACAACCAAAGACAGGCACAGTCGCAGGGGCGTCATTAGGTGAGAAATTGGGGATTAACAGAGTTGAGACTTAGAACCTCACCCCCCTGTTCTGAGAGAAATATTCTGCATCCGTGGATGTTTTGTTGCCCTTGTCTAGCTTGGATTAATACTTTGTCTATAGGCACAGACCTGATCATCTACATTTGCCCTCTTACAGCACTAAATTATGTTTTCTACCTTTATCTTGCATCTACCTACCACTTCAGCATTTTATTTAAAAAAGGAGAAATATGGGATTCACATATAAATCAAGTATAAAAATCAAGTGAGTAATCATGTCTAACTTGATTGTTTATAGTTCATGATGCGTGATCAAAACCAAAAGTTTCCGTAATATGACTGCCCGTGCACTGTTCACCATGTAAGAACTTACTCACTATGTAAGAACTTGTTTGTTATGCTTCAGAAGATTGGAGACTGTTGAGAATTAGGCTTGGGGTTGATTAATGTTTGAATGGAGTCCCCTATACAGAATGTTATTGTTGTTAACAACATTTGATCAATAAATATGAGAGATACCCTCTCAAAAAAATTAAAAAAAATAATAATAAAATAAAATGTGCATAGGAGCTGAACAAACAGTTCTTCAAAGAAGAAATTCAGATGGCAAACAGACACATGAAAAGATGCTCCACATGGCTAGTCATCACAGAAATGCAAATTAAAACCACAATGAGATATCATCTCACACCAGTAGGGATCACCACCATCCAAAAGACAAACAGCAGCAAATGTTGGTGAGGTTGTGGAGAAAGGGGACCCCTCCTACACTGCTGGTGGGAATGCAAAGAAGTTCAGCCATTGTGAAAGTAGTTTAGATTTTCCTCAAAAACCTCAGAACGTTAGTACCATTTGACCCAGGAATTCCACTTCTAAGAATTCACTCTAAGAATGCAGGATCCCAGTTTTAAAAAGACATATGCACCCCCATGTTTATCACAGCACTATTTACAATAGCCAAGATATGGGAGCAACCTAAGTGTCCATCAGTAGATGAATGGATAAGGAAGTTGTACATATATGCAATGGATGATTATTCACGCATAAGAAGAAAATAAATCCTACCATTGGCAACAACATGGATGGAGCTAGAGGGTATTACACTCTGTGAAATAACCCAGGCAGAGAAGGACAAGTACCAAATGATTTCACTCATCTGTGGAGTATAAGAACAAAGAAAAAACTGAAGGAACAAAACATCAGGAGAATCACAGAACCCAGAATGGACTAACAGTTACCAAAGGGAAAGGGACTGGGGAGGATGGGTGGAAGGGAGGGATAAGTGTCAGGGGTGAGAAAGGGGGCATTATGATTAGCATGAATAAAATGGGGGGCACGTGGAGGGCTGTGCAACACAGGGAAGACAAGTAGTGATTCTACAGTATGTTACTATGCTGATGGACAGTGACTGTAATTGGGTTTGTGGGGGTGACTTGGTGATGGGTGTAGTCTAGTAAACATAATGCTCCTCATGTAATTATAGACTGATACCAAAAAGAAACTTTACTGGACACCTTCCTCAGTGTTATACAATTGGAATGAAGCACTATCTATAATTAATTTTGTCAGTTATTTTAATTCAACAAATTGGAATGTAAACATCTGCAATTTATTTATATAATTATTCTTCAATAAATAAGGATTAAGAAAGTCTAGTGGTACATGGCTTAGGATAACATCTAGAACACAAATATCTGAATCATATCTGACAAAGCTGGGAAATATATTCCATAACTGTAAAGAAGGTAAAGGGTCATATTTGGATAAAGGGATAATTGAATTAAATTAAAGGACTCAGATTTCACAAACTCATTTTTTCCAATAAGCTAGATATTATTACACATATAAATGAAATTAGCTTACAATATATTGGGAAAAGAGAGAAGAGCTCTAAAGCTGCATATTACATTGATGTTATCTAAAAGAACAATATAGAGAATCACACCTGAACGTAGACTCAGGGGAACTAAGCAGAGATCAGAACAACTGCCCACAAAGAAATACCATTCAGTTACAAAGGAATCATAGGAAGTCACTTGATTTTTAGGGAAGTTTGTTATTCAGCATTAACTAACTGGTACAATAATGAAAGTGAACAAAACTGAGAGCAACTACAGTAATCTTCTCAGTTCAGGCATACATTGTGTTATTTGGAGACAGTATTCATCATTACTCTGTTATTGAAGTTTATTTGAGAAAGCTGAATGACAAAGTAACTACATTGAAGTTTCCTACTGGTAGTGAGGAGATGTTGAAAGGATATGCATGCTTGTACAATACTTGTGTATTCACATGAGTGGACAGAAATTCAATCTCTCCAATGAGTCGTCCTTTAAGACAGAATGATGGAATGTATTGTTTTTGTTTATTCACTGCTATTTTAGTGACTACAGCCAAATTTTAAAAAGAGGAAAAGAGGAGACATTTCATTTATAGCATGGAAAGTGTCATTTGTGAAGGAAGCACCAAATGTTTTAAATATAAAGCAGAAGATAAAAAAATACAGAAAAACCATAACATGCCAACCAAACGTTCACCGAAATGAGGAAACACCCTTATTCATGGACACTAAATCTAATATTTTAATAAGGTGGTATATGACACACAAAATATTTTTCTTAATAATACAAAGCATAAAGTTTTTCTTAGTCACGTTTAGCTCCCTCACAGGTTCAAATGCCATATTAAGTCAATCTTTGAGTTATGTGTTTCTCTGTAGACACCTCTTGGGGACATGTACTGTATAATCATTTTGCCAGTCACTACGGTAATAATGTGGACACAGCTGAATAAGAATACAAAACCTAAAGAAGAATAAAATCCAACGACCCATTAAAATCATACTAGTATATTAAAGTCTACATTGTCAGAACAGTTAAGGTTGGTGTATACAAAAGATGACAGACATAAAAATGAAAAACCATGGACACTGATATTCCTATTATAAATTGTATACATTTTCTTGGTTGTCAAGGTTATTTTTTTCTATTTTATATGAGTAATGCAACTCATGAGAGATAGCTTATTTTGGAAGAAATGTATCAACTGAAAATAAATTATTCATAGAAATCCACCTTGCCTCACACACAAAAAAAATTGGAATTTCCAAGTCTTCCTGATCCAAGATTGTGGAAAATATTGGGAAAGCAGAAAAATGGACAAAGATAAAATTATTTATATATCAGACAAAGCAGAAAGTTATATAAATTGAGGAACTTAAGTTGCCTAAACAAGTTGAAGTTAAATAAATGGTAATTCCAAAGAAATACTATTCTGCAATCTGATTGAAGAAAAGCAGTTTCTTCTCCCAGACTTTGAGCACTGCAGTCATGGTCATTTCTTCACCCTTGGACAATCAATCCTTTAATTGTTTACACCCCAATGAATCTTTTCAGAGATCCCTTTATGTCTTTGTTCCTTAGACTGTAGATGAAGCGGTTCAGCATGGGTGTGACCACAGTGTACATCACTGAGGCTGCTGCACTTGAGTGTGAGCTTGGGGTAGCAGCTGAGCTGAGGTACACACTTGTGCTTATACAATAAAATAAGTAGACAGCTGAGAGGTGAGAGGCACATGTGGAAAATGCCTTAAACTTCCCCTGAGCCAATGAGATTCCACGTATGGAGGAAACTATTTTACAGTATGAGTAAAAGATCCCAGCCAGGGTACCATCACCCAGCAGCCCAGTTCCAAAATATATCAGCAAGTTATTAAGAAAGGTATCAAAGCAGGAGAGTTGGACCATCTGATTGAGTTCACAGAAAAGGTGGGGGATTTCCACTCTGTTGAAGGACAGTCTCAAGATCATTAAGCTGTGTAACAAGGAGTACAGTCTATTTGTGATCCAACACACCAGGACGAGGATACCACAGAGCTGGGGGTTTATGATGACCATGTAGTGCAGAGGGTGACAAATAGCCACATACTGGTCATAGGCCATCATGGTTAGGAGAAAGATGTCCAGTCCTCCAAAGAGTATGAAAAAAAGTACATCTGGCTTATGCATCCTGCATAGGTAATGACACTTCTCTGTGTCTGGATGCTCAGCAGCATCTTGGTGATGGTGGTGGAGGTGAAGTGATGTCCAAAAAGGACAGGTGAGAGAGGAAGAAGTACATGGGTGTGTGCAGGTGGGAGTCTGAGCTGACAGCCAGGATGAGGAGCAGGTTCCCAAACACAGTGACAAGGGACAGGGAGAGGAAAAGCCCAAATAGGAGGGGCTGCAGTTGCAGTTCCTCTGAAAATCCCAGGAGAAGGAATTCTGAAATTTTTGTATCATTGCCTCATTCCATGCGGCAGTGGTGACTACCAGGAAAATTAAATGACATGACTTGTTTTTACACAGATAGACATTACTCACATAGTTTAAATTCTACAATTTATGTTTTGCAGTCAAGAAATTAAGTTTACTATTTTGTGTATAGATAAGTTTTCCTGGAGGCAATACCCAATTTCATCTCTGATTATTAATTTTTCTCCCATTCAGCATTTTCCTCAAGATGTCATGAAGTCTACAGTTTCAAGGAGAAGTTCTTTCATTCTTTCAGGTATATATATTGAGTGCTGTTCATGTTCCAAGAACACAGAGGCACTGAGTACAGGGTGCCAACAAAACATGTCAATAAAATACAATGATGATGAAAGACAATATGCAAATAAAAATATTATATGAACTGTCATATGACACCATGTCTTTCCCATCCATAACCACGCTGATTACACTCAAGCTGTTCATCTCATATTACCTTTCCCTTAAAGAATGTAGAAATGGTGAATAGAAGTTGCAGTTGGTAAGCTTCTCACGGATCAATAAACATGGGGCTCCATTTTGCTGTGGCCATTTTGTGCCCTGCATATTTCATTTATTTAAAGTCAAAAAAAAATCATTGATGAGAGAGAGAAAGAGATAGAAATAAAGTGGGAATTAGGAGAAAAAAGATCTAATCAGCTTAGAAGGTCCTTGAGAGATAGAAAAGTTTCCCTGGTTTGGCGAAATTCCAACTGCTGTTATATCCCCTAGTTACCCTTAAAATATAATTTAAAAATACCTTTATTCCAAAGGCTGATAGAGTGAAATCTTTAAGGTAAAGCACTTTGTAGATAAAATATACCAAAAGAAAAATGAGCAAAGTGAATAAACTAACAATTTACAAAAGGAAATAGGTCTTCAATGATGGTATTTCATAATTTTATTTGGAAATATTTTTCATTTTATCATATTTGAAAGTCATGAATAGTGCATTCTTGTCTGATCAAGAATTGGTTCCCTCTCTAGAATGAGACAGCAAAGGCAGGCTTGTAATTCATTTTGTGTCTTTCATATATTCTGGTTTCTCTAAGAGTCTCAAGTGGTATAAATACCAATGGGGTTAAAAATACTTTGGGTCATTGTAAAGGTTTGTTGGTGCATGAAAAGAATACCTGCAATGACATGGTCATTTTTATGCCCATGTAATTTTGGAGACAATTTTGTTAAAATAGAGGAATTTGTAATTTATTTTTAAATATTTATATCATAATTTTTTGAGGAGGTGTGAGGTGTAAACTATTAAAATCTGTACATTGGGATAAAAGATAAAGTAGAATGGTAGTAATTTAATGATATCAACATGGGCCAGTAATTCACAATGAAATTGTCAAGGCATATACATGAAAAGATTACATAAAAGGCTTTTACATTGCAGGGGGGAAACAGTATCCAATTTATAGTTTCTTCTTATATAAGGATATCTGGATTCAAATGCACTTACAGAAGATAAAAGTGATCTTTATTTTCTTTAATTTTTAATTGAAACTTAGTTGATGTACAATATTATGTACTGATTATGATGTTCAGATGTACCACATAGTAATATGACTATTGTACACATTACTAAATGCTCACCACTGTAAGGTTAGATATCATCTCTTGCCATAGTTATTGCATTAGTGACTCTATTTCCTCTGCTGTACTTCCATCCCTGTGACTTACTTACAGCTGTAAGTTTGTACCTCATTATTCTTTTCACTCATTTTGCATGTCCACCCAACCTCCCCTGTGGGAACCAAAAGTCCATTTACTACATTTATCAGTCTATTTAATTTATTCACTTGTTTTTGTTTTAAATTCCACATATAAGTGAAATCATACAGTATTTTTCTTTTTCTTTCTCTATCACTTAGCATAATACCCTCTGGTAAAAAATTCCTTCCCAATAATGGCCAAAGAGGATGCAACTTTTACAAATACATTTAATCATGAAATGCCAGTAGAAACAATAGGTGAAACAGAGATGGAATAAAAAGTTGGAACTATGTATAAACGGTGATTTATTACAACTCAGCATTCAGGAGAAACATTCACTACCCATTTTACTAAAGCAAAGATTTGCAATTGGAGTATTAAAGTGACCATTCATTCCTTTAGTAGCAAAAATAAAAAATAAAACAAACATTAGACAAATACAGTATGACTGAGTGATAGACTTGACCACACAAAATTTATGAAGTCTCATGCAACCCCACAAATATATCTATATATACATAGAAGAAATTAATGCTAAACTGTTCTTTTCCAAAATAAAAAAAACAATAATTCTTTTAAAAAATGTGATCAGAGAGACAAAGGAATAAAAACACCCTAATCCAAGCAATGTTCCTCATAGACAACTTTGGCGGAGAAAGTCAATAAAAAATGAATTTGTATTTATATGCATATGTATAATACTGATAAATATATAGGCATATATACATAGGTGTATAAGCATATATAGAAATGATTATATATGTATATACATATATGTATACACACCCATATATATAGCCACACAGGTAATGAAATAATTGCAAGACCTATTAGCATTCCCTTTTGCAAAGATTAACTAATTTTTTAATGAGCAGCCCTGAGTAGAGTGTGGAAGTGCACTGTGACATGTCTGTCGCACTCCTGCTCATGCAAGGATGTAATTGCCAGCATTCTTTGCTCTGTATATTTTCCAATAAAGAAGCTGTCAAATATGCCCCATCTTAAAAATAAAAATAAATGCACTCACTTCACCATATATCATTCCAAAGAGAATTCCCTATTTCTTCTGGTTCAAGAATAAGAATTTAGAGGTATGTCATACTTTCACTGGAAGAGCATTATGCCTCTCGTTATTGGATTTCCATTAACACCATTTAATTAGCAAGTCTGACCTTGGGTTAATGGTAACAAAACTTGCTTTCCTATTTAGCATCATAAATAAATATACAAATAGATGAATCAAGTCATCAAACAACCATAGTGATATCTGCTATCTGAGTTAGGCAGGAATGGCTCTAATGGGCCCTCAAATAAAAGTTCTCAGCTCCATTCTCTCTGACCCTTTTCCTGTAGTATATACTGGACTCTCAGACTCACCTGGATAAGAACTCTTGAGAGGAAGGTGTCTGCGAGGAAGTCCACATTCCTGGATGGTTGGTTAAGGAGACTGGAGCTCAGTCCCCAACAGAAAGCCAGCAGGAGTAAGCATTGGCTTTCAAGCCAGACTTAGGCATCCAAGGAAATAAACACAAGCTATTGAATTCAGGGTTGCACACCTGAGGGACTTCATCAGGGGAGATGTTTGTAGCTGATTATATTTCCTCATTAGGTGGTTTTCTGTTGTCACTCCCAACTTAAGTGCATGATTCCCTTGTGGGTCATGGATCTGGACAGAAAGGGAAGTTTTACTACTGTTCCACAGAGACCACATTGTAATCCAGCAGAATTCAACTTTTCTTACTCCTTCTCCATGAACTCTTCTTCCTCCAGGGCTCATATCCTCCAGTACCTTATTCCCAAGCCTGAGTTAAGGTTTTCTCAAAGTCAAAGACTGAGGATTCCATCAGACTAGGTCCTTTGGATCTTCCGAGCACTGACAGTGGTGCGCACACAGCCCCTGACAGCTCCAGGAAATTATTATTCCCTCTTTAAAAGAGGGACACTTTGTTCACTTAATATAAAACATTGAGCACTACCCTCCTTGGTTTCCTAACACTTTTATCAAAAAAATTAGAGTTTCATAGTTCTGTTACAAGTTAAGAACTGTCTTTCAGTCCATCATTATGAAATGTTAATGGTTCTAAGGGTAAAATTTATATCTTTCTATGTACTATAACCTATCTTAGCACATCATAGGGATGGACTGATTTAACCTTTACAAAATTCCCATGCATGAGGTGTTATGAGTATGTACCCCATTCTACATACAGGAACAGGGCTCAGAGGGATTTCATGTTGTGTTCTCTTTTACACCCAGTAACAGGGAGAGACACTATTGGAATCTGTCTGAATGTTTCTAGTTCTTGAAGCCTGGGACAGTGGTTCTCAAGCACACATGATTTTTCCCACTGGGGATATTTGGCCATGGCTGAAGGGATGCTGCATTTCTCCTGAAATTTGACAATAGCATTCATGATTACTGTGTCATTCAAGTTTATTTCATGTAATTATATTCATAAGTGACTTCCTGAGGTTCTCTTGTAGATAACTAGGTGTTGTTGGAAGGAAGGATGTGCACTTTTTTTTCAAAAGTTGTGAGTGAATCACATGACTGGGCAGGAATTCAGGCTCTCTAGGGAGTCATCCATTTTTCATGAATAAAGGACTATCTATATCCATATCAAGGACATATATAATGGGTGACACATATTGTTCATCCACTGGCTTTGGGTTATGGCAAAGTGTGGAATAAGAAGAGGTATTACATTTAGAGCAATGGAAGCAGCCATATTTGTCAGGAGAATTGTATGTTTTCAAGAAAAAGCAATAAGATAATGAGACGGAAGCATGATTATGCCAAACAATCCTCAGACCAATGAAAAAGCCCCTCACACACAGAAAACAACCTTACACACATCGATACATAAATGGCCACAACAGAAAAATCAGTTTGCATAGTAACAAATGTGTGACTAAAATTTTACTTACTCATAATTAAGGTAATCTCTGACCCTAATCATGTTGTACTAACCATAGAATGTCAGACTCTTACTGATATGTGTGTTTCCATGTAGACAACAATTGGAGACATGTATTTGATTATCAGATCTGCCAGTGACTAAGGTGGGCTGTGGACACCAAGTTGAATAAGAGAATAGAGTCCCAGTAAGGGGGAAAAAATCCAATAAGCTATCATAAAACACACTATATATTAAAGTCTGTATATTTACAAAGAGTATTTAAGGTAGTGACATATAATGGATTTAAAAGTCATACACTGTATCTCATATTTTCCTCTCCCAAGAAATTATATAAAATGGTTGCAAAGTATAGACATAGGAGTGTTACAACTCAAGAGTATTCTTTTAGTAAAATAGAAAAAATTAGTATAACATATTTCACCCCGGAAGAAACTCTTCTCAAAATTCATCCACTCTCATGAGATAAATGGGAATATTCTAATATTTTATAAGTTGGAAACACATTTGAGAAAATAGGAAAATGACAAATGAAAGGTATTAGATTATCAGAGACAGCAGATAGGGTAATACAGTAGGTTACTTAAATAGTACATAAAAGTTGAAATCAAAGAAACTAAAATTTCAGGAAATAAATATGAGGAGCAATTTACTTCATAATCTGATAAAACAATCATAATTTCTGCCTCTCAGAGTTGAGTCTTGCTATCAGATGCATTTCTTCAGTCCCAGAACAATTAGCCCTTTTATAGTTTCCTTCCCAAAGAATCTTTCAAAGTCCTCTTTATGTCCTTGTTTCTCAGACTGTACATGAAGGGGTTCAGCATGGGTGTGACCACAGTGTACATCACTGAGGCTGTTGCACTTGAGTGTGAGCTCTGGGTAGCAGCAGAGCTAAGGTACACACCTAGGCTTGTACAGTAAAATAAGGAAACAACAGAGAGGTGAGATGCACAGGTGGAAAATGCCTTATACTTCCCCTGAGCTGATGAGATTCCACAAATGGAGGAAATTATCTTCAAGTAAGAGTAAAGGATCCCAGCAAGAGGAAAACCACCAAGGAGCCCAGCTCCAAAGTACATCACCATGTAATTAAGGAAGGTGTCAGAGCAGGCAAGCCGGACCATCTGTTTGATTTCACAAAAGAAGTGGGAGATTTCTGAGTCTGTACAAAAGGACAGTCTCAACACCATTGAGCATTGTAAGAAGGAATGCAGGACACTCATGATCCAGGACACCAGGACCAGCAGGCCACACTGCTGTTGGTTCATGTTGACTGTGTAGTGCAGTGGGTGACAGATGGCCAAAAAACGGTCATAGGCCATCACAATGAGGATGTAGTAGTCCAATCCTGCAAAGAGCAGGAAAAAATGCATTTGACTGATGCAGCCTGCATATTTTATAATTTTGCTCTGGGTCTGTATGCTCAGCAGCATCTTGGGGATGGTGGTGGAGGTGAAGCAGATGTCCACAAAGGACAGGTGGGAGAGGAAGAAGTACATGGGTGTGTGCAGGTGGGAGTCTGAGCTGACAGCCAGGATGAGGAGCAGGTTCCCAAACACAGTGATCAGGTACATGGAGAGGAAAAACCCAAATAGGAGGGGCTGCACTTGTGGTTCACTTGAAAATCCCAGAAGAAGAAACTCTGAAAATTCTGTAAGGTTCCTTTGGTCCATGTGTGGGAGGTGCCTACCAAGATACAGAATTATAAATGACAAGTTTTCACACAATTAAGCATTAGTGATGTAGCATAAATATTACCTTTTCTATTTTAGAATCAAGAAAATAACTCCAATATATGTTGAGGTCTGGTCCCATTGAGAACATCCCTGGTGCCTTTTCTCAGTGGGATTTCCTTTCCTACTTTTGGCCTGTTGCTCAAGCAGAATGTATGTTACCGTTTCATTGGGAATAGTTTTCATTTATGTGATAAGTACGTATTAAATGTAGATCATGTTCCAGGATCTGTCTTGGCAATGAGTATGGAGAGCTGAACACGAAAGTCCCCATAATCCAATAATAGAGAAAGAAAAAAGCAAATAAAAATAATCAAATAATGTGTCCCTTCATTACAAGAGCTATGAAGAAAATGAATGCAGGTATAAAGGACGGAGTGTGTGGGGGTACTGTTTGCTGGGTGTTCAGGCAATAACTGCAAAGAAGGTGACATGAACAGAAACCTCTAGGAAGATAGGACAGGAGATTGGGGTTGTCTGGGGAAGTGGCTTCCCAGCAGGTGTCCTTCCATTGCCAAGGCCCCAGAGAAGATGCTTGTTTCAGAAAACTGAGGCTCAAAAGGCAGCCAGTGTGTGAAGGGGAACGAGCAAGAGGGAAAGTGACAAGTTGTCGTGTCAGAGGACGCTGAGGAGCAGAGTGGCCAGCCTGAGAGCTGCAAATCTAAACCACAAGGCGAAGCCCCCTCACACCAGTCAGAATGGCCACTCTCCAAAAGACAAGAATTAACAAGTATTAATGTGGATGTGGAGAAAGGGGTCCCTTTTGCTCTATTGATGGAAAAGTAAATTGGTGCAGCCACTAAGGAGGTTCCTCCAAAATTAAAAATAGTAATACCATGTGATCCAGGATTTCCACTTCTGGGAGTTTACCCAGAGAAATTGAAATGATAAATACATAAAGAAAAATGTACACCCACATTTATTGTATCATTATTTAAAACAGCCATTATATCAATGCATCCAAAGTGTGCATTAATAGATGAGTGGGAGTAGGAAGTGCATTAATATATACATGTGGAATATTACTAAGTTATGAAAAATAATCTACAATGTTTGTCTTTATGTTCTCTCTGATATCTGTTTTTTCCTTTGCTGTTATGTGACTATTAACTATAAATATTTTAAAACCCTCAGGGACCCTCAGTCCCTGGAGTACTAACATCCTGGCCCAGATCCTTCTCTGTGGTGGGAAATGTCCTCTGCATTTGCAGGATGTACAGAACATCCTTGCTTCCACTTACCTGTCCAAAAGTCACCATAAAAGTCTACAAAAATATGGCTCAATGTTCTCCAGGGAAAAAAATAACTTCTGGTTGAAAAGCACAGTTTTAATTTAGTTATCCCAGAACATTTTCATAGCAGTGATATAAAGTCAATTATTGGAGAATGAATATGCAAGACAACCCAGTGTGAGTGCACAGCCCCTCCAGGAGATATTTTGTAGCCATTTAAAGAAAGGACCATTAGATGACTAGTTCATGGGAGGAAAGCCCATAAGCTCTCATTGTGAAGGAAGGAAAAGAGAACAGAATGTAGAGAAAAACTACACTAAAAGCTGTTTATATTGTTCATATGACTGTTAGATCTGACCACATATAAATTATAAAACATTTGTATAAAAGTGTGTAGGTATGTATATATATATGAACATCATGTAGAAAAAGAAGCTTTAAAAGAAAGTAAGAATTTATAGAATAAAGATTGTTAATGAGAATGAAATTAGGTTACATATGTTGTTTTAAAAAGAACTGTATGTCCCAAAATTAAATGAAAATCTACAACTAACTTCTACAAAGGCATACAAGCCTCATAATTTAATGATACCAACATGAGTCATTAATTCAAGATTAAATTGCCAAAGACTTGAAATAACAGAATACAACAAAAAAGGCTTTTAAGGTGCAAGGAGGAAGCAGTATCTACATTAACATTTCATCTTATATAAGATAAATGGATTCCAATATGCTCATAGAAGTGATCTTTAGTCAAATGGTAAAAATGCCTTTCAAATGATGGTCAAAGTTGATGTAACTTTTAGAGACAGATCTAGTCACAAAATGTCAAAAGGTAAAATAAAGAATATCAGAGATGTGAAAAAAGTTGAATTATGTATAAAGGGTAATTTATTACTATTATTAATAATGAGCTTGCACTTCCATTTTTGTTTATAGCAAGGATTTGTATGTGAAGAATATGAAAGTGCTGAATTCTTTCAGTAAGAAAAATAAAAATAAAAATTTAATGGAGAGGACATAGTTTGACTGATTGATAGATCTCACAACACAGAGGGCACATACTATTATACATTCTCCACAACACATCTATACATAATCAGAAGAATCGAACAGAATATAGGTTGCATAAAAAATTCCAAGTCTTTGAAAGAATCTAATGAAAAAGAGTAATGAAAACACTCTGACACCACCATCCAAAAGCAAAGGATGTGCACAATTCTGAAAAGAGGAAGAAAATGGGTAGCAAACCCACAAATGTACTCAGCCTTCAAAATATTTCACAGTAAAGCATTGCCCGTTTCACCTATTCAATCAACTTTTTCTCATGTGACTAGCTAGAGTGAGTGAAGATATGGTGATACATATGTATCATGCACTGCTTTGCAAAGATTTATTTGCAAACATTGCTTGATCTGAATCTTTCTCATCTATATGGAAACATAGTCTAATATGTCCCATATAAAAATAAAAATAAATGCCCTCACTTCACTACATATGCCCCCAACAGCTAATGCACTTTGTACTATTGTTCATCAAAAAGATCCTTGCACTTATACTCCACTTTTACTGGAAGTATTTTAGATCTCCATTTCTTCTAATTGGGCTTCCATTAATATCATTTAATTGTCAGTGTGAACACTTGCATTTCTGAGGTCAAGGTTCACTTTTCTTTTTAGTGTCATGAATAAATACATTAATTTAGTAGTAAAGCCAGCAAACCCACAATTATCTCAGGCATCTGGGCTCTGCGGGTCTGGTTCTCAGGTGACCTCAGGCACCAGTTCTTTTTCCCATCCTCCTTGGTACTGTCCTTCAGCGTCTGGTGAACTCTTGGACTTTCCTGATTGGGAACTGTGACAGGAAAGTTCCCCTGTGGAAATGAATATTCCTTCCTGGATGGTGGATGAGGGAGCCAAAATTCTCTCCCCAAAAAGGAAATGGGAAGGGGTCACACATTGGTCTCCCAGCTGGAGTTAGGATTCCAAAAGGGCCAACCAGGGCTCATCCAGCCCAAGGTCGCACACACTGAGCATCTGCAGCAGAGGAGATACTTACAGCTCCTGTGCCTGCCCATGAGGCATGCTTCCCTCTTGTTACTGTAACCTCTAATGCATGACTCTCCTTGGGGGACACTGGTCTGGACAGAATGGAAATTTTTCCTGCTGATTCTCTGTTCCTAGGAGAGCATATTATATGCCAGGTGAATTCAGTTTTAATTACTCCTTATCCATTAACTCTCCTGCTTCCAGAGCTTTAAACCTCCCAGCACACCATACCAATCCTGAGTTAGATTTCCTTAAAAGTCTAATATTGAGGATTTGTTGTGATCATTTGCATTGGGTCTTCAATGATTTGATTTGTGGGGGGACGTGATCCTGATAACTCTGAAAATTACTATCCCTCTTTTAAGAAGAGGGACTATACTTTTTTACTCATGATAGCATTTCCAAATTATAAGGAATTTCATACTTAGAAGTTAAGAGCTGTCATTTAGTCTCTCATTATAAAATGCCACTAATTATAATATGAATTTAGATATTGTTATGCACAATAACCTAGCTTAATATATTAGAGTGATTGTCAAATTTAATTTTTACAGAAGTGTATTTCTATGAGGTAGTAACTTTATGAGCTCATTTTTAGAAATGAGGCTCAGGGAGGTTTATTGTCCTGCTCAAAGATATAAAGCAAGTAAAGGATAGAGTCTTGATTGTAATCTGTCAGGAAGCTCCCAGTTCTTAAACTCTGGCAGAGAGTTTCTCAACCAGAGTACTTTTCCCCTGGACATATTTGGACATGTTTGAAGTGATGCTGGTCAGCAGCTACTGTGCAGAGGACAGCCAACACAAAGAATGATCCCACCCTAAAATATCAACAGTGAAATGAGAAAACCTATTCTAGGCCACCACTTCTCTAACTTCCTACAAATCAGAAGGGTTTATAGTTGAAATGCAAGATCTTATTCATCAGGCCCTCAGGGGCCCCAGGGCTCTGCATTTCTAACAAGCTCCCAGGTGGTAATGATGCTGCAGTTCCTGGCCTGTGGGCCATAATTTGAGAGTAAGGCTGTGTCCTGTGTTTAGAGTCAGGTGTGAGTAGATTTATGTCTTCTTAAGCAAGGATCTTCCATGTATGTAATTTTGAAATAAAAGTTTTTCCCTCTTTTATAGTAGGTGATAACTTCTGTGTTCACTTCTTTAAAAATGTAATGGCACTTGAGTGACATCAAGCAATTTATATTTGGAAAACACTGTGCAGTAAATAGAATTAGGGCCTCCAAAAGATGTCCATGTTCTAATCCCAAGAAATGTTGAATATGTTAGTTTACTAGGGTAATTAAGAAAGGACATGGGATAAAGTTACTAGTCATTTATCTGGGATTAGTCTGGGTTATCACTGTGGGACTAGTATAATCACACTGATGCTCTAAATGTGCATGAGAGAGGATGATTGAAGATGCTGTACTGGCTGGCATTGAAAGTGGAGGAAGGTCCATGATCCAAGGACTGCTGGTGGTTCCTGCAAACGAGCAGGAGATGGAATGCATTCTCCTGTGTGGCTTCCATAAGGATAGAGGCCCTGTATACATCTTCATTTTAGGCCATTAAGAACCATTTCAGGCTTCTGAGTTTTAGAATTATAAGATACAGTGTTATTTAAATCATTACTGTGCTAATTTGTTTCAGCAGCAATAGGAATCTAATACACTTATCCTATAAAATATCGGTTGCTGTAACTGCGTTTAAAGCTGTCAAATCATTCAGTTAGCACCTGGGGCAAGACATTATGGCTTGAAATCCCACTTGAATAGAATAAGTTAGAGTTAATTTGGAGCTGTTTGATAGCACTGATGAAAAAGAGAATTTCTCATTGCATAAATGTAAATATGGTTCTGACATTGAAGCTTTTGAGACATTTAAATAGGAAAATAATCATTATTAAAATTAAGGTCACTCATTCAACTTTAAATCTTCATGGTCAAAATTTCTATATTCTATTTTATGACTTTAAATGTTCATTCTTTTCATTGTTATCCTCTCTGAAATTCTTTCAAGGTTTCTTTCAATGAAATAGATGGAACTATAGATGCATTTGTGTAATGCATATGTATATGTATGTGTGTGTGTGAGTGTGGTTATTTGAAAAAAGATGTATACAAGCATTCATACATACATGAAAAAATACCCACTCTTTTCTCTGGAATGTTTTCATTGCACTCAACAAAGTATGTCTAGCATTTCATTCATTCCTTACAACATCCACCTGAAACAATGTTTATCATCCCACATCACCTTCAGAAATTAGGAGACTGATGCCCAGGTAGGTTACATCTTTAAGAATAACATTAAAAAGTAGTTAGACAAGAAAGACAAGTACCAAATGATTTCACTCATATGTGGAGAACAAAGGAAAACTGAAGGAACAAAACAGCAGCAGAATCACGGAACCTAAGAACAGAGTAACAGTTACCAAGGGGAAAGGGACTGGGGAGTAAGGGTGGGAAGGGAGGGATAAGGACAGGGAAAAAGAAAAGGGGCATTACGATTAGCATGTATAATGTGGGGGTAGGGCATGGGGAGGGATGTGCAGCACAGAGAAGACAAGTAGTGATTCTATAGCATCTTACTAGGCTGATGGACAGTGACTGTAAAGGGGATTGTGAGGTGGACTTGGTGAAGGCAGGAGCCTAGTAAACAATGTTCTTCATGTAATTGTAGATTAATGATAACAAAAAAAAGTAGTTAGACATTATTCTTCTCTATTTAGAAACAAATATATCCATGTATTATGTGCTCCTAATTTTTCTATGACTCCTTTAACTCAGGCAATTACACATTTTAAATATGTGCAGTTTATTGGACATGATTATACTCCAGTAAATTAGAATTAAAAATTCTAGTGGCACATAACTGAGGTCAGATCTAGAGCACACGTAGGTCAGTCACTCCACACCATTGTGAGAGATATATTTTGCAACTGGGAAGAGAGTGAAGTGTCATACATGTATATAAGAATAAGTAGGAAGATTAACCTACATTTATAAATGGAGTAAAGTTTCCATTGAGATTCCATCCACTGGAGTTCCCTTTCAGATTACCAAGAGAGTTTGGAAGGATGTGCCATGCCTCTCCACAAAAGTTATAACTTCAATCACATGAGTGGCCACCCCCTGTACTGCACAGTCATCATGAAACCCCTCAGTTCTTTAGGCTCCTGGTTCTGGTGATTTAGACCATGAGTACTTTGAATTCCTTGTTAGAAAGGTTAATGATTTTGCATCTCTCCTTCTGCTCAGACTTGGAAATTCCCCACATTTTCTTTTTCTTTCTGCTTAAACTTGAGTATAGTTGATATACACTATTAAGTTGGTTTCAAGTATACAAGATAGTGATTCAACAGTTATCTACATTATTAAATCATCACCCCGAGTGAAGATACTATCAGTCAACACGGAAAGATGTTACAGAACTACTGACTATATTATCTATGCTGTACTTTCATCTCCTTGAATAATTTATATTATGATTGAGGTTTTGTGCCTATTTATACCTGCACTTCTTATTTCACCCACCAACCCCAACCCCTCCCTCATGGTAACCACCAGTCACTTCTCAATCTTATTTTGTTCATTTCTTTTCATTTGGTTTTTAGACGTCACATATAAATGATATCATATGGTATTTTCCTTTCTCTGCCTGGCTTCTTTCATTTCAGGATGGGCCCTGTAGGTCCACCCATGTTGTTGCAAAAGGCAGGATTTCTTTTTTGTGGATGAATAATATATTCCATTGTGTATATGTACTGCATCTTTTCCATCCATTAATCTATTGATGGTTACTTTGGTCGCTTCCATGTTGTCTATCCTAAATAATGTGGCAAAAACATAGGGTTGAAAATAACGTTGTGAATCAAATTTTGTTTTCTTCATTTACATTCATTGAAGTGGAATTACTGGTTCATTTGGTATTTCTATTTTGAGATTTTGGATGAAATTCCATACTGCTTTCCATAATGGCTCAGCAATTTACATTCCCACCAAAAGTGTAGGAGGTTTCCCTTTCCACCTCATCCTCAACTGCTTTTTCTTGTCTGTTATATAGAGGATATTCTGAGTGCCATGAGGTGATATCTCAGTGTAGGTTTGATTTGCATTTCCTCAATGCATAGTGAGGGGAGCATCTTTTCATGTGCTTATTGATATCTGTATGTCTTCATTGGAAAAATGTCTCTTATCCTCTTCCCATTTTTTTTCTTTTCCCTGCCCTTAGTCCCCCCCTTCCCTCCCATTATACCCAGTCCCTTTCCATTTGGTAACTGTTAGTCCATTCTTGGGTTCTGTGATCCTGCTGCTGTTTTGTTCCTTCAGTTTTTCTTTGTTCTGATACTCCACAGATGAGTGAAATCATTTGGTATTTGTCTTTCTCTGCCTGGATTATTTCACTGAGCATAATACTCTCTAGCTCCATCCATGTTGTTGCAAATGGTATGATTTGTTTTCTTCTTATGGCTGAATAATATTGCATTGTGTATATGTAACACATCTTCCTTATTCATTCATCTTCTGATGGACACTTAGGTTGCTTCCATATCTTGGCTATTCTAAATAGTGCTGCGATAAACATAGGGGTGAACCTGTCTTTTCAAACTGGGATGCTATATTCTTAGGGTAAATTCCTAGAAGTGGAATTCCTGAGTCAAATGGTATTTCTATTTTGAGCTTTTTAAGGAACCTCCATATTGCTTTCCACAATGGTTCAACTAGTTTACATCCCCACCAGCAATGTAGGAGGGTTCCTCTTTCTCCACATCCTTGTCAAAATTTGTTGTTGTTTACCTTTTGGATGATGGCCATCCTAACTGGTGGGACATGATATCTCATTGTGGTTTTAATTTTCATTTCTCTGATGATTAGGTATGTGGAGCATCTTTTCATGAGCCTGTTGGTCAACTGAATTTCTTCTTTGGAAAAGTATCTGTTCAGCTACTCTACCCATTTATCAATTGACTTATTTGCTTTTGTTTTGTTGAGGTATGTGAACTCTTTATATAATTTGGATGTCAACCCCTTATAGGATATGTCATTTACGAATATATTCTCCCATACTTTTGGATGCTTTTTTGTTCTACTGATGGTGTCTTTTGCTGTACAGAAGCTTTTTAGTTTGATATAGCTCCACTTGTTCATTTTTGCTTTTGTTTCCCTTGCCCAGGGAGATAGGTTCATGATGAAGTCACTCACGTTTATGTCCAAGAGATTTTTGCCAGCGCTTTTTCTAAGAGCTTTATGGTTTCATGATTTACATTTAGGTTTGATTCATTTTGCATTTACTTTTGTGTATGGGGTTAAACAATAACCAAATTTCATTCTCTTACATGTAGCTGTACAGTTTTGCCAGCAACAGCTGTTGAAGAGGCTGTCATTTACCCATTGTATGTCCATGGCTCCTTTATCATATACAAATTGACCATACATGTTTGGGTTAATGTCTGGAGTCTCCATTCTGTTCCACTGGTCTGTGGTTCTGTTCTTGTGCCAGTACCAAATTGTCTTGATTACTGTGGCTTTGTAGTAGAGCTTGAAGTTGGGGAGCGAGATCTCCCCACTTTATTCTTCCTTCTCAGGATTGCTTTGGTTATTCAGGGTCTTTGGTGCTTTCATATGAATTTTTGAACTATTTGTTTCAGTTCACTGAAGAATGCTGTTGGTAATTTGATAGGGTTTGCATCAAATCTGTATATTGCATTGGGCAGGATGGCCATTTTGACGATATTAATTCTTCCTAGCCAGGAGCATGGGATGAGTTTCCATTTGTTAGTGACCTCTTTAATTTCTCTTACGAGTGTCATAGTTTCCAGGGTATATATAGGTCTTTCACTTCCTTGGTTAGGTTTATTCCTAGGTATTTTATTCTTTCTGATGCAATTGTGAATGGAATTGCTTTCCTGATTTCTCTTTCTATTGGTTCATTGTTAGTGTATAGGAAAGCCACAGATTTCTGTGTGTTAATTTTGTATCCTGCAACTTTGCTGTATTCCGATATCAGTTCTAGTAGTTTTGGAGTGGAGTCTTTAGGACTTTTTATGTACAATATCATGTCATCTGCAAATAGTGACAGTTTAACTTCTTCTTTACCAATCTGGATTCCTTGTATTTCTTTGTTTAGTCTGATTGCCATGGCTAGGACCTCCAGTACTATATTGAATAACAGTGGGGAGAGTGGGCATCCCTGTCTTGTTCCCGATCTCAGAGGAAAAGCTTTCAGCTTCTCGCTGTTCAGTACGATGTTAGCTGTGGGTTTATCATATATGGCCTTTATTGTGTTGAAGTACTTGCCCTCTATACCCGTTTTGTTGAGAGTTTTTATGCTGTATGTATATTGAATTTTGTCAAATGCTTTTTCAGCATCTATGGAGATGATCATGTGGTGTTTGTCCTTTTTGTTTATGTGGTGGATGATGTTGATGGATTTTCAAATGTTGTACCATCCTTGCATCCCCGAGATGAATCCCACTTAGTCGTGGTATATGACACTTTTGATATATTTTTGAATTCGGTTTGCTAATATTTTGTTGAGTATTTTTGCCTCTACGTTCATCAGGGATATTGGTCTGTAATTTTCTTTTTGGTCGGGTCTTTGCCTGGTTTTGGTATTAGACTCTTCCCATTTTAACTGAGTTATTTGTTTCTTTGGTGATATTGATATATATTGATATGAATATGATAAATTTTGAATGTTAACTTCTTACCAAATATATCATTTATGAATATATTCTCCCATACTCTAGGTTACTTTTTTTTTGTTAATGGTACTTTTTTCTCTGCAGAAGTTTTCATTTTAATGTTGTCCCACTTCTTTTGTTGATTTTGTTTCCCTTGGCAAGGGAGATGTGCCCAGAAAAAAATTGTTCATGCTTATATTAAAGAGATTATTGCCTTGTTTTCTTCCCATAGTTTTATTGTTTCATGTCTTCTATTTAGGACTAATCCAATTTGAGTTTACATTTATGTATGGTGTTAGTAATCCAGTTTCATTTTCTTGTATGTAGCTGCTCAGTTTTCAAGCACCATTTAGTGAATAGGGTGTCTTTTTCCATTGAATATTAATGGCTCCTTTGTCATATATTTATTGACCGTATATGCTTGGGTTTATTTCTGGCTCTTTGAGTCTGTTCTTGTGCCAGTACCATACAGTTTTTATTACTGTAACTTTGTAGTATTTATACCTTAAATTCAGGACTGTGATACCTCCAGTTTTTTTCTTCTTTCTCATGCTCAAATTTACTACTTGAAAGTTTTTTTATGGTTAATGTAATTTTGAGATTAATTGCTCTAGTTCACTGATAGATGCCATTGGTATTTTGAGAGGAATTGCACTGCATCTGCAAATTGGTTTGGGCAAGATGGCCATTTTGAAAATATTAGTTCTTCTATCCATGAGCACTGGGTAGAATTCCATTTATCTGTGTCTTCTTCAATTTATTTTACCATTGTTTTGTCATTTTCAGAGTACAGCTCTTTCACCTCCTTGGTTAGGTTTATTCTGAGGTATTTTATTCTTTTTGATGTAATTATAAATGGAACTGGTTTCCTGATTTTATTCTCTACTAGTTCATTGTTACTTTATAGGAATTCAACATATTTCTGTATATTGATTTTGCATCCACAACTTTGCTGAATCCAGTGTTTAGTTATAACTGTTTAATGGTGGAAATATTATGGTTTTCTATATATGGTATCATATCCTCTTCAACGAGTGAACATTCTACCTTAACAGTTTGGTTGTTTTTATCTCTTTATCTTGCCTGATTGCCATGGATAGAAATTCCAGTACTATGTTAATAAAAATGGTGAAAGGGGGGATCTTTGTCTTGTCCCTGATCTTAGAGGAAAAACTTTTAGCTTCTCACCATTAAGTATGATATTATCTGTGGGTTGATCATACATGATTGTTGTTATTTTGAGGTATGTTCCCTCTATAGGCATTTGTTGAGAGTTTTTTATCATGAATGGTTGTTGGGTTTATGAAATGCTTTTTCTGCATCTACTGAGATGATCACATGGTTTTTACCTTTCCCTTTTTTAATATGGTATATCATATTGATTGATTTATGTATAATGTACCATTTATAGCATTCCTTCAATAAATCTGATGTGGGCACAGTGGGCGATCCTTTTGATGTATTTATGCTGCTTCACCTTTTCTGTGAACTTAATCAAATGGTCCCACTTGGCTGTTCTGACACTGATTTAACTACTGGTGGGTTTGTTGGCTGGTGGTCACCTGGCAGAGATCCTCTACACTTACTCTGTGATAATTTTCCTCTGTATGTGGAATCTCACTAGTTCAAGGGAGTATAAAGCTTTTTACACCTCTGCATTTCATCTCTCTGTTTCTACTTATTTTATCATATGAGGTTGGGAGACTGACTTGACTCTGATGCTACCCAAAGGTCACACTAAAGTGTGGCAGCCTCAGTGATGTACACTATGGTCACACTCATGCAAACCCCTTCATCTACTCTCTCAAGGATAAATACATAAAACCGGCTTTAAGAAGATTCCTTTGGATGGCATTTATGTAAGATCCAGTTGTCCTTGTGGTGTAGATACACCACATTAAACTCAGATCCTGATATTGCTATGTCTAGATCAGATTGTGAAGATGGAAAATTCTCCTGCTATTTATTTCCTGGAATTTCAATTTCTTTGACTTCAACCTCTCTGTACAATTTCAGCATCTCATTTATTGAACTGCTGCTGGGTCTGATATGTGGACGGTTATTACCTTTGTCAATTGTCATTTGTTTTCCAAAGTTTTCCTGCATCAGAATACAAATGTTTGAAAATTTCCATACTTTACATGGGGCAACTTGGATTTAATAAAAATAAGTTGTGGGTCAGGTAAATTTTCCTTAGGTTTCCTGAAACAATAATAATGAGAGGTTCATTACATGTATCTGTGTCTTTGGTAACTGCTCTCCTGGTTTTATTCTTTTCTTCAGCTTGTGTTCCAGATCACCTACCGTAGCCACAGAAATAAACTGATTATCAAATGTATCTCTTTCATTGGAATCCACATAGAAGACAAATTTGAATAAATAGATTGACCTAATATAATCTCAGTGTGAGAGATGTCCAAGAATATGAGGAAACAAAAATTCAAATAACCCATTTTCTTGTTATGAAGAATATTTCTGTTTTATGCTCTACATTTAGTTACTGAAGGTTGGTGTCCATGAGTGAAGGGTTTATTAAAGTGGAGAATTTGTTAGTGTATTTTATGGTTTTTATCTAATTGCTGTCTGTTAATTGCTGGGAAACTTCCAATTTTACGACAAATACAATTCTTTATATTGTTCTATGAGTTCACTCCCTTCTTCTAACATTCATCATGGATACTAAGAGATGGTCATTGAGCAATGTCAGTATCACCCATTTCAAATCTTCTTCGTCCTAAGGATTCTCTTCTATGTGTATGATGGCTCAGAAGAGAGCTTAATATCTGCCCTGTCATGCAATCTAGAGCCACCAGTTTAACTGTAGAAACATGCATGTTCTTCAAACCTCCAAGTAACCGTGAAGGGAACCTCAATATAGTAGCTTGTTAATAAAGTTATCTGAAATAAACTTAAATAACTGAATGATCATCAATGCTCTTCTCAAATGTCAGATAATAAACCCAAAATAAAAGCATCAGATTATTATGATTCCCCTCAGTTCTGTTTGCTTTGATTATTGTATCAGTTAGCTTTAGCTCTGGAACAAGCTGTTCTGTGTCAAATGACTAATCATAATATGTTTATTATCAATGGAATTATATGCTTGGGAGTGTTTCTGATCTCCGTTGAACTCCTGATGAGTCTCTACTCCCCTGTCCATATCTACATTGTTTTCCTAAGATTCATCCCTGATGTATGTGGCCATATTGCTGTTCTGCCTTGAATCAATTTGAGGTCAACTTACTGTATTTCTATATTTAGTTTAATCTTCAATATATGAGGAAAATGATTTTATCATGTGAATTAATTAAATCTAATTCCACTGTTCCTACATCCATAAATAGCTCTTTGTTTTCTTCCCAGTTAAAAGAGACAATCTCCCACTCAGCTTAAATGAGAATCAGGTACCTATGATCTACTATGCTAAGTTATGCACCATTAGATTTTTTCCATTTAATTGAATTACTAGAAAATAAATACACAGAATAAACTGTACATATAACGCATATGGTGTGATGTATTAAAGAAGCTACAAAATCAAGAGCATATACTGCATGTTTCCACTTGTTATAATTTAAGATGATGCACCTAAATTTTAACTGCTTTGTTATGAAATCATTAAAAATTTTGGCTCCCTGAACCCAGTTTCCTTATTTCTGAAGGAAATGTGGGATACTGAGCACAACTTTATATGGCTCTTGTGAGGAAGGAATGAAATGCATGGAAATTAATTTTTTTTGTCCAAAGAAAACATTCAAGGGTAAAGGTTGTATCTATATCTATGTGCACATTTCTATACATTTTTCTTAAAAAAACACACATGCTGTTCATAAAAACACATTTATGATTATATCTTTTATGTTGAAAGGAAACATTAAAGATAGAAAGGATAGAAATATTACAAATGTTTGAATTAACACGAAATATGGTAAGATATATATATATATATATATATATATATATATATATATATATAAACAAAAATATTTAAAGTACAATTGGTAACCTTAATTTTGGTAATGAATTACAACCAAGGCCAATATCACACTTGGATATGAACTTTGGGCAGATCACTAAACTGTTTGGAACCCTATTTCTGCAAGGGAGAACAGAGTTCATAGATGTAGTTCTTTGTGAATAAGATGATTATAAAAATTACAACAGTCCCTATAAGGTGCTAAACTAAATACAGAGCATAAAAGTGTCTAAATATGTCTCCTATAATTAATAAACATTTTCTAAAGAAGGGCTAAGTGACAGATCTAAACTTGTGATATACATATGAATTTCATGTTATGGCACAAACATCATAAAGACAAAGTGTGTAGTGCTCTAGGTTTATTATCAGAAGAACTCTATTCTCTCTTCTGTTGAAAAACAGAATAGGAATTTTCTGGAGAAGTCAGAGGATGTGTCTGTACCACAGGTCAATATTTTGAAAATACAAGAGACCTCATACCCGTTGGTTCCTTAGTCTTAGACTAGGAGAAAACTCTAACTCAAAGTTGGGATAAGGTGTGGGGCACTTAGAGATTTCTGGGTAGAGGTTAGCACGTCCTTGGAGAAGAAATTCAAAGAAAAAATCCTAGATTCACTTTTCTTCTAACCTGATCCATTGGGAATAGAAATTCCTTAGGAGAAATTTCCTGTCCATGCAGAACACTTTTTCCCAGGGCAATCATGTGGTTGGAAGTTAGCATAACAATAGGAAAATTGCCAAATGAGAAATTTGAAGCTATAAATATTTCCCTCATTCCCACCTGTTATCCTGTGCAACCTAGAATGAAAATGGGTACGGGGGTTTTGATTTGCTTATTTTTGAGTGTTGAGAGTCCTAATTCCTGCTGGATGACTGATGCTTCACTCCTTCCTGCTGTCATTGGAGCACAGAGATTTCATCTCCATAATCTACCATCCAGGGAGGGATTCAGACTTTTACAAGGACACCTTAATCTCAGAGACCCCATCCAGGTGAGTCCAACACCCCAGTGGGCCCCAGATGAGAGAAGTGATTAGAAACCAATAACATGGACCTGTTGTAACCTGATTTCCACTTCTACATATCCAGAGGCAATAGATGTCTGTGATTGCTTGAATAATTAATTCACATATTTATTTCAGTGACCACATAATATTTCAGTGTCTGTGCTACCCACAGTTTTGATGATCTTTTCTGTTCTTTATCATTAAGTTCCTATTATGTAACTTATCATTAAGTTACTATTATGTTGGTGCTAGAAAAATAAGTTAGGGATTGTTAAGTTCAAACTGTAGTCATCAGGTGTAATTTTGTCCCCTGGAGACATTGAGCAATGTACAGGGATGCGTTTGGCTGTCACACTAGAGAAGGGTGGGTGGAGGCTCGATTCTCTGAACATCCTACAAGATAGACTGCACCACAAAAAGGGATCAGCTCAGAATGTCAATATTGCCGATTCTAAGAAATCCTGAGTTAAAGAAAATCATTTTCAATACAGCTATCTTCAGGTTGTTTTCCAGTTGTAACTTTCCCTGCCTGCCAATAAAGTAAGAGTCCCCATTTGCTACCATTCTGAAAGTTCCAACTCCAAACAATGAGACAGATCCTTAAGATTTTTTACCCAACCTGGTGGTTATGAAATACATTTCTTCTTGTTTTTAAACTATTGCTTTGTTTCAGCAAAATTAATATATTTAACCACCAATTCTATTTACCTTTTATTATTATACACCTGTATATTAATTGGTCATCTTTTTAAAGGTGTCAGCATTTCACATAATTTCTACAGGTCATTCTTCTGAACTGAACTTTGGAGCAAAGTTTTGACCATAAAATTTTTAAATGTTATTAGAAAGTATCTAATTTTACTTCTGAATTTCTTGCCTTTTTAAATATAGTTTTGCCACCTCTTCCCCCAGTATATTATTTTATGTATTGTTTTAGCTACTCATCTAAAATGTACTGGCTAGTTTTACTTGGAAGTTGTAATGCCTCTAATTATTTGCAAGATGTCTTAAGATGTCACGTCCTCTCAAGTAGACTGCCTTTAGTGTTTTTTCCTTTATAATTCAACGTTTTCCAAATAGACTGAAATACAACTTTGTCATATGATAAATGCCCATATATATTAAGATATAATTCCTGATTCATTCCTCAAATAATAAATGAGGATCTGCTATAATCCCAAACATTCTTGGAACATTATGTATTACATTCTTTTATGTCTAGTTCTTTGACAATTTAATTATTGATCCATGTTGATATCATTAACTTATTGCTATTTTATATCTTGTGTCATTTACTGATTCCTCAATTTGCTTATGATAGTTGTTTGAAAGTACTCATTTTAACCTTGTTTATTTACCCCTTCATTCTTTCCATTTTGTAACTTTTCAGATTCTTACATTGGTTTCTATATATGTACACATATATCAGAAATATTTGTACAAAGTACAGAGGTTAACAAAGGAGGTGAAGTCTGCTGTTTTGGCATGCATTATAACAGTGAGTTCAGATTATAATGTAATACATGTGTGTATACCATAATGCCCTCAGGCACAATCATATGAATAAAGTTTTTGGTTTAAAGGATAGAATTGCTATGGTGTGGGCAGTATACAGGGTGTTTGGGGACATTTACCTGTTGAATAAAGTCCAGAACCAGGACTATAATGTGCCCACTGGATTTGTCAAAAATGAGGCCAACCCAATGTGAAAGAAAACTTAAGAAAAGATGCCACCCAAGAAAAGGAAGACGGGGGCTAGTGTTATCCCCTTTCAGACCCTATAAAAATGAACTGTCAAATAAATATGGGGTAGGCATAGGGAAAACAAGTATTCTAGTGATTGATATTAAAAGTGCCCTACTTTGGTTGTACTGTGTATTTTCCTTTGTGAAGTGTTGATTTATCACTCTGCTCACCTTCTCTTGGATGTACACTAGGTAGGGTGTTTGACACCAAAAGACATCACTACTTTTGTCTTTTTGTTCTCTTAATATTTTTAGGAACGTAATCAGGGTTTGATGGCTACCAGAACTAATTAAAATTATTCTCCCTCATGGTCTACCAGGGACCACCTGGTCTTTTAAGATAACTTTTCCTCCTCATCCATTTCATGCCTCTGACTCTCTGTGTCTCTATCTCTCTCTGTTTATTGAACCCATTTTTTAAAAAAATATTAAAGGTAGGAGATCCAGGTGGAGTTTTATTGAGAGATGCAGTGAGAAGACAGACAGAGCTCCCGGCTCACGCCAGGAGGGAACAAGAGAGCCCCTTGTACACATTTTTGTCTCATTAAATATGTGATAGTAAATGGTGTTCCCAATATAGAGACCCAAGTTTAATTTTTCATGAGAAGCCTAAGAATTGGAAATCCTTGGAACAACTTCTACATCACAGTGAAAGATCATTGATCTGAGCCATTGGGTTGGGTCCATTCTTAGAGTAATCAGTAAACCTGGGGCTGAGAAACACATGGAAATAATGCACTCAGCGTAAGTATGTGTATGATTGTGGAGTTTGAGCCATCCTCAGGACAGGGGCACCCGGACTCATATATTCCATGGTGACTTGTACAATACAGGTGCCAGCACTCAGTCAAGAAAAGGTATTAAGTAGGGGGTCTGTTTCAACTCGTGGATGTCTTTGCAACAAGATCGCAAGAGGTTGTGTGGTTGAGGGAATCCCTTTGCTTTGATCTTTTAGGACCACTTGCCTTCTCACTGCGTCTGATACCACTGCTCATCACCCTCCCTCATCTCTATTCACCTTGCAACTCCAGTTTCACCTTTCTTGACCTGAACATTTGAAACAAGCACCTTCTTCATGGCTTTTGCATTGGCCATTCTCTCTGCTGAGCACACACTTCCCCATCTATACTTCCATCTCCCTCCTCTCTTACATGAAGTGTCTGTTCAGTTGTCACCTTGTTTTCAGACCTTGCCTGAATAGCAGTGGAAAACAGAACACCCTGTCACAGTCATAACTCAATATATATTCACAGAATACTGAAGAATTTCACATTAAATCTGTAAAGGGCATGAGTTTCCAGATAAAAATCTTATTGGGCCAAAATTTCCATATAAAAGAGACTCAAGGGACTCCCTAACAAGGACCATGCACAAAACATTAAAATTAACTTCTTGACTGCAAAATACCAATTGTAGCATTTCAACTACAAATGAATGATGCAAGTTTGTGTGAAGATTAGTCATGTTATTCCCCTCTTTCCTGGAAGTTATCTCCACCATGTGGAACCAGGAAATGACACCTGAACTTCTGAACTTTTTCTTCTGGGATTTTCAGAGGAACCAGAACTGCAGCCCCTCCTACTTGGGCTTTTCCTCTCCATGTACCTGATCACTGTGTTTGGGAAACTGCTCCTCATCCTGGCTGTCAGCTCAGACTCCCACATGGACACACCCATGTACTTCTTCCTCTCTGACCTGTCCTTTGTGGACATCTGCTTCACCTCCACCACCATCCTCAAGATGCTGTGGATCATCCAGACTCAGAACAAAGCTGTAACCAATTAAAGCTGCATCATCCAGATTTATTTTATTATACTCTTGGCAGTGTTCAATGTCTTTCTCCTGACCATAAGGCCTATGACAAGTATGTGGCCATCTGCCACCCCTGCACTACATGGTCATCATGAGCCCCCTGGACTGTGGGCTCCTGGTCCTGGTGTCCTGGATCATTAGTATCCTGAATTCCTTGTTACATATCTTAATGATGTTGCACCTTTCCTGTGTACAAATTCAGAAATGCCTCACTTCTTTTGTGAGCTCAATGAGATGATCCAACTTGCCTGTTCAAACACCTTTCTTAATAACCTGGTGATGTACTTTGCAGCTGTCCTGCTGGGTGGCAATCCCTTTGCTGGGATCCTTTACTCTTACTCTAAGATAATCTCTTCCATATATGGAATCTCATCAGCTCAGGGAAAGTATAATGCATTTTCCACCTGTGTATCTCTCCTCTCTGTTGTGTCCCTATTTTATTGTATGATGCTAGGGTTGTACCTTAGCTCTGCTGCTACCCAGAGCTCACATTCAAGTGCAGCATCCTCGGTGATGTACACTCTGGTGATGCCCATGCTGAACCCCTTCATCTACACACTGAGGAACAAAGACATAAAAATGGCTCTAGGAAGATTAATTGGGATGTCTGTTATGTAAGGTCAGTTGTCCTGGGGATGAAGAAGTTTTCATGGTTTTAAGGGTCAAAGCCTCACAACCAGAAATTTCTATGCTTTGATCAGATTTTAGACACAGAGCTTGCTCCTTCTTTTGATTTCCTCATATTTCCATTTATTTTATTATAACCTCTCTATACTATTTATAACTAACTTAAGTTACTGTTATGCCTTTTATATAGATAATTTTTCCCTTTGTCAATTTTCCTACATTTACAAAGTTTTCCCAACCTCTGATCACAAATACTTGGAAATTTCCATATCATAGATGCTGTGGGGAAAATGGAACTTTCTGATGAGAATTCCCACTTGGCCTTAATAGGTGTCCTGTTTACATATCTATGGGATGCATTACCGAGAGCGGCTGGTCAGTCATGGGTTTGCCAGTCTAGGGTAGGGGTGCAGAGGAAACACCCATTCTTTCCTCCACCCTGTTCCTGGTGTTTAACTGGTCAAGCACCTGCCAGTCACCAGGAACATGACCACAGTGTTCCTCCTGGACATAAGGACCCAGAAGAGGAGTTTTTACAATGGGAATAATAAATCTGGTGCTTCAAAAGCCCACCCCATCACTCTTTCAATCCCTAGTGACTATTCTTGCCCTAACTTATGGCAACCCATAAATGAGGTTACTTGTTTGTAGTAGATCTGGGAGAGATATAAATAATGAGAGCACGGAAGGAAATATGGTCTGCTACTGAGAGAAAAGGCTCAAAGGGCCCTGTGAAGGCCTCAAGGACCCAGATGTGGACTGATTTGATAAAGTCAGTGAAAGATAAAAATTAGATGGGAAGCCCAATAAAATCTTGCTAGAACTGTGGCAGTATTGCAAGAGGTTTTGGATCTTGTAGGCTACTGGAGAGTGTTTATCCTGCACTTGGCATAAATTCTGAGACCCTTATACCATTTGGTATGAAAGGGCATCATATCAGCTGCACATACAAACCAAGGAGGAATTATTGCAGCCATGGTTTGCCCACCAGAATAACATCCTGCTGCCAGCACCAACTGCACAGACCCTGGAGATTCTGTTGAGTGGATGTGGCCTTGGGTGTTTTGACACAGGGACCAGTGATTGGTGGCCCTTCTGGAACCTTGGAACCAAGGCCTGGAGGCTGACCTCCCATGTGTTCCTGGAGGAACAAGACAGTGGCCCCCTAAAGATTACAGTATTGTACCCAAAATGACTGTAATATAAGAGCAACTTACTGGGGAGTTTTGTCTTATCACTGTGGCCAGAGAATGTGCCACCCATAGTCCTACATATTGATCCATCAGTAACTCCCACAGGGAGAAGGGTGAAGGTCTGGTATGCTAGACCAGGACAGGACCTGAGTCATGCCATGTCCTTTTCCAGGACCAATCTCTTGCATGCATCCTGCCTAATGGAAAAGATTTGCCTATGGTGTCATTAAAAAGATGTCTTATTTCCCTTTAGGTTAATCTCTTCTACATTCCTGTGAACAGGAACACACCTAGCAATAGTTGCTGCTTGCTGAGCAGGCCTGAGCTCCCTGTCAGTCCAGCTGCTGGACCCCCATGAAATGTGCAAGCTATGGATGCAATCTGGGAAGCACTTTGAATGCAGCTGGATCCTCAGGCTTGAGGATTGTCATGCTTTTCTTGTTATCTGTATCATAATTTCTGTTGCTATTTGTGTGTTTATGATAAATATTTATGCCAGAATTCCTAATATCCTGTTGGGATGGATTGTGCCTTCATCCCTTCTGGCTGTGTTGGGGCTGATAGTGCAGCTGTGCTTCCTAGCGGCCGGGACAGCTGACTAGTTCTGTTCCTGTGTAACCCCGCCTTCCAGGAGTGGGAGTGGATTGAGAGGAGGCACTTGCTAGGCTGGTATTTTTGCTGCCATCAACTGGGCCAGCACAGTAGCCAGACTTAACATTCCTTCCACAGGGGGAAATGTCTGGGTAAAGAGAAATGACAAACAGAGAGAAGAAACTATAGCTGAGTATAAAAGGATGAATAGGTGGGTTATGCAATGAGGGATATCCAACATTTTATTAATACCTGAAAAGAGGCTCAAGGCAGAGAATATCTCTTAGCAAAAGCATATCGGATGCCCTCAAGGATGAAGCTGTATGTTTGCCAAGACCACCTCTGCTTTTGGAACTCGACAAGGTTGAATGACATCCTGCAAACCAGAATCACATTCCTCTGAGAGAGACTGTGGTCATAAGACTTTACAGGACAAGTGAGCCACCTCTTCAAGTCTGTCCCCACATCAACTGGCTCCTCCGAATGTCAGGCCTACTTGCATCGGTCCTATTCTAACTCCTGTAGAAATGCCACACCAGATGTAAAGTGCTGTGACAGGTGAGATCCTGTTACTGTAAGGAATCTGTGTTTGAAGGCAAGGGGGCGAACTGAGATGCATTGAGTCATAAGAAGTATATATTTCCCAGATATATTTGGTCTTTATCCACAGTTCCTGAAAACACTGCAGTCTTAAATGTAAAATGGGTATCTTGTCATGTTGATGAGAGACTTTGGGACCCCACCCAAGGGCAGGGGTGGAGGCTTAATCAGCCAATGGCCAGTAATTTAGTCAATCATGACTATGCAGTGAAGCCCTCACCAAAATCCCCGTGAAGGGCTTATGGCTCTCTGTTCTCTTGAATCCTGATTTTTAGTCTGGTTACAGTGTCCTAGCTTTCTTGCACAGGGACAATTGCAGAAGATTGAGGGTGCACAGCTTATGAGGCAAGAAGCCTGGAGGGGTGGGTTGTGAAGAAAATTGGGACTTTCTGACCAGGATCCCTGCCTGGCCTTAATAGGTATCCTGTTTGCATATCTATGGGATGTTTTACCTAGAACAGCTTGTCAGTCACGGATTTGGTGGTCCAGGGTAAGGGTGAAGAGGAAACAGCCATTCTGTCCTCCCCTCTGTTCCTGGTACAAATCGGTCAAGCATTCACCAGTCACCAGGGACATTCTCACAGAATTCCTCTTGTTGTGGGAGGTGGGCTGGGAGCAGTATGGCCAGAGAGAGAGCTTGGGAACCATGATAGAGGGGACAATGACCCATGTGAGCCAGGAGAGACTGAGCCATGAGAATAAATCCTTTAATTGCCAACTTCTGGCCCATCCCTTCCTTTGGTCTCATGAAATTAATAAAGAACTTTTCCCAAGTAGGGAACCCCCTTCTCCTGGGGTTAACATGGAAAATTTGGATGTGTTAAAGTAATTTCATTGCAAATTACATATTGTTGTGCCCAAAGTCACGAATCCCAGAAGGCCACCAAGGAGCCAACACTGATGCAAAAGCAAAGAGCCTTTATTCAAGCTAGCTCGAGCTCAATCTCTCATCTACACCAATGCAGTGGCAAGATGCCAGAGAAAGAGAGCAAGTTTCAATACCACAAAGGTTTTATGGGGTTCTAGGGCAGTTGGTGGGGTGATGGTCATGGCTCTGGCTGATTGGCTGGATCTAGTGGGGTGATAGGTCGTGGCTCTGGTCAATTGGCAGGGTCTAAGGGTGGTGGGTGAGCTCTTTGCTGACTGGAGAGGAGAGAGACCAAGCTCTGATTGGGTGAAATAGGATCCAGGTCCTGATTGGCTGAGGTAGGATCTGGGTCCCAATTGGCTGAAATAGAATCTGGGAGCTTGCCCTTTCAATACATAATGCCACACATTTTTCCCTAGAGTACCTGAGGAATAATCATGAGCTTGGAAAAAATACACTTGGCAACTAAGCCATTTACACAATTTAATTATAGAGGAAAATATGAAACCAGTTTTCACATTAAGTCTGTTGACGTTTTATACAACTCTTCTGTTCCTCAAAGGGGTGTTCCCCACTCCAGACAAGTTCACTATGAATTTGGAGAGCAAAATAATGACAACAGAATGTTTTGGGTAAAAAGGGCCTCATACTAGCTTTATTTTCATTGTAGTCATCCTGCTGTGTACAAACAGTGAGCCCTGTTTTCAATCTCTGGCCCAGCTACAGCCTTTGCTTTCCCTCATGCTTCCCAGCATGGGGCTCCCTTCTCCCTTCCCAGCACCAGGCTTCTAGGGCTTCACTCTCCTGCGTCCTTCCACAGGGCTCTGAGTCTTCCCTCTGCAAGCCTCCTGGCACTCAGTGGGCCTCTGTGGGCCAGTCTTTATGATGACTGACTGACAGCTGACCAATTACATCCAGAGGCTTGTGTGTTTCCTTCCACTGTGCATTCACCTCCCCGGGGTTTGTAGTTCTGTGACTGACAGTTTCTTCTGGGAGATTCTATTCAATGATAAACAGTTTTTATCCAAGGGACATGTAAGCAGCCTTGTATGCATACAATGGGCAATATTAGAATAGGAGAGGTGAGAATCCTGGCCATAAAATTTCCTTTTCCCTATGCTACACCCCTCCAGAATTCTTGCCTCATGATATATATGCTTTCAATCTTCCATGATGATCCCTGTATGAGAAAGCTGAGCATTGTAACCATATCCCAAAATAGCTATAGAGGCTATAACAACATACAAATAATAACAGAAATCACGATACAGATAACAACAAAATTATTATTTTTTGTTCCTCAAGCCTGAGGAGATCAATTGCCAGCAGCTTTATTCAGAACAGTTCTACTCAGATGGGTCTATGACTTGCACTTTCCACGGGAGGCTAGTAGTGAAGCAGTAGGGAGCTCTGTGCACACTCAGCAAGCAGCAGTTTTTGCTAGGGTGTGTACCCAATCCACAAAGACTTTAGAGGAGATTAAACTTAACAGTGATAAGACACATGTTTTAATGATGCCAACATAGGCAAATTTTGTCCATCAGGTAGGATGCATGTGGTTCTGTGATAAGATTGTGGCAGGAAGGGGGTACAGATGGATTTAGTATACAACACCTTCTCCCTCTCCCTTTGAGGGTTTCTGAGAGGTCTATATATAGTGCTGCTGAAGGCATATGCACTGGCCACAAAGAAAACAAAAGCCCCTGTAAGATGCTCTTATCTTCTGGCCATTTAGGTACACTACCATATCTTTGGGGAACACTATGCTGTTACTCCTGGAATGCACGGGAGGCCAACTTCCAGGCCTAGTCCCCAAGGTGCCATAAGGGCCAGTCATTGCTGGTCCCTGTGTGAAAATGTCCAAGGCCACAACTACTGAACACTGTCCCCAGGGCTTATTGCAACCAGTGCTGGCAACAAGATATTATTCTGGTGGCCAAATCTTGGCCTCAATTCCTCCTTGGTTTGTACTTGCAGCTGTATAGCAGAGGCATCAAACTGTGTTAGCATGTTTACCGAGCTCAATACCCTGTTCCACAGCTTCTCATTCAAATGCTGTCACACTGTCCATAAGCATACACACCATACTCATAGATTATTGGTGTCTGAATTCAGGCTAGATTTTAATAAACCATTGTAACTCTCTATCATGGCTTCCCACCCCCCATAGAATTATATGGTAATTGAAACTTTCATTTTATCCATAATTTTTGTACCCATTCTTATGGTGCATGCCCAGTAAAATGGGTGCCTTGATCAGTCTCAATTACCTGAGGTCAGTCATAGGCTACAAAGAGACACTCCAAGCCTCTTTTGGTCATTTGATGGTCTGTGCAATGCATAGGAAAAGCAATCTAAGTCCAGCAGCTGTGTCCACACTAGTCATGGCATATCAATAACCTTCTGGTATGGGCAGAGGCCCAAAATAGTCTATCTCCCACCTGATGAGAGGCATTGTCCCCTTAGGTATTGTTTCATGTTGCTGTGGGACTTGGTGTAAGTCCTTTTAGAGTATATAATGCATTCTTACCAGGCTCTTATGACTTCTTAAAAGATCAAGGGCAGGCCCCCAAAATGTGCTACAGCCCACATTGTATTCTGTCCTGCACGTAGAAAGTTTTGATATAACCATTTGGTCTCATCAGAAGTCAGCTTTCCTTCCAGCCAATGCACCTGGACCAAAGTGTCTGCTTCATCATTTCCTGGGGATGCCAGTGGTAAATGGCCTGTCACATGGTATACTATAATTGTTTTAATTTCACTAATGGCCCTAAGTCTTCCTACAGTTCTTGCCCCTAAAGGGGTCAGTGATAAGCCAGCTAGTTGGCATGGTATAATTTTGGTAGTCACCGAGTCAAGCCTCAATAGATGGCCCAGCCATCAATGCAGACAACTAATGAGGATAGCTCCTGGGTGATCATGAGTCATAATTCCCACAACTGTGCCCATTGACTGCTCTTTCCTTCATTATCTTCCATCCATATTGTGTCAGCCTTAGGATGGAAATCTAAGGCCCTTCATTTCAGTGGCTGTCCATGTCTAGAGCCATTTGTGTACTGTGCATCTTCCCTCCTGGTAATGGCTGTCTGCTACTAATGGCCCCAAAGAAAATTCTTCTTGCCTTGCACTGGTATATGTCACTTTCCCAATAAGCATTGGAGTTCTCTACTCAAGGGGTTCATAGCTGGAGGTATGCACCCCACTTGGCCAGTGTAGGCATCTATGCCACACCACTCTATGGCCTTTGTGCCCACATTTTTACCCACCAAAGAGTGGAATAAGTGGTTATTACCTTTTTCAGGACTGTTCTGCAGATGGACTCCATAGCCAGCAAAGCATGGTACATGTCAGCCATTTGATTGTCTATTGAGGTGTATCAGACCTCTGCTTCTTCCCAGGGTTGTAACCAGAATACAATAGTTTGGTGGTGTCATTCAAGCCATGGCCACAGGCCCAAGCCATAAATGTCTTCAGTCACATGAACATCCAGCTCACAGGGCCTTGATATGCCTATTACACTCAAGGCATACACAGCCCTGACTGCCCATATTGCATCAGTAAGAAAAAGCACATGTCTCATCCCAGTCCCACCTGACACCCTTTCATAGAAAATAGTATAAGAACTTCAGATTTTGTGCCAAGTGTGGAATAAACAGTCTCCAGTAGCCTAAAAGACCCAATATTTCTTGTAATACTGCAACCGTTGTAGGTATAGGGAAAGCCTGGATAGTTTCTATGATTGCTTCTGGAATAACTTTATAGTCTTTCCTGACCACACAACCCCCAAGAACTAGACTGAAAAACCAGGTCCCTGAGCCTTGGTGCTGTTCGTGGCCCCTTCCTCCTGTAGATGTTACAGCAGTCTAGGTGCTTCACCTTCTAGGTCTCTAAGAGAATTAGAAGCAAGCATGACATCATCAATATAGTGGATCAGCCACACCATTGGAGGTTTCTCCCATGCTGCCAAGCCCTGGGCCACAAACCCATGACAAATGGTGGGACTGGAGGTATCGATGTGGATGGACAGTGAATGTCCACTGCTGGCCTTCCCACATTAAATCAAACTGCTCCTGACTTTCCTGTGCATGTCAATAGAGAAGAAAGTATTAGCAGGATCCACAACATAATGATATGTCTCTAGTTCATGACTGAGGGTGTCCATAAAGGCTGCTATAGAGGGGACAGCAGCATGCAGTGTGTAATGATTTTACTCAATTCTCTGTAATCCATGGTCATATGCAAGGAGCCATCTGGTATTTTCAATGGCTACTCTGGGGAATTAAAAGGGCTTTGAGTAGGCTTTATAATGCCCACAGTTTCCAGTTCCTGGATGGTTTCCCCAATTTTTTTCTGCCCTCAAGAAAATTTTTATTGTTTGGGAATTTTCACCTGACAAAGCACAGGCAAAGCTCTGAGCAGGTGCTTAGCATGTCCCCTCAGAACTGCTTTCACCACACGTATCCACCTGAACTCACTTGCAGTGGTCTATGACCTTAGGCCCTACAGAATATCTACCCCCAAAATATATTTGGCAATTGGAAAGACACACAGAGTGTACTATTTTGGGGGTAGATTCCTTATCGCTAATGGGATTAAGGCTTGTTTCACTCTAATAACCTTACCCCCATATCCATCAATAACAGTGGAGGTCCCAGGAAACCAGCCGGTGTTGCCATAAATCAGAGAGCATCCTATGTCCACCAGAGCCAGGACACATTGCACATTCACTGAGGACCAATGAATTGATATTTCAACATGTGGCCTCCTGTACTCACATGGTTCCCCAAAATAGGTGCATTGACCCTTTCCTCAGTCAAACCATCTCACCCAGTCATTTCCCTGTGAGAGACTGGGTGGGGTCAGCTAACTGTCGAGCAGGAAGTTCTGCAGACACAAGGGGTGGATTGTGGTTTTGTCTCTGTCTTCTATTTCTTTTTATTTTTTATTTTTATTAAAGTATGATTGATATACACTATTATGAAGGTTTCACATGAAAAAACAATGTGGTTACTACATTTACCCATATTGTCAAGTCCCCACCCAAGTCCCCACGCATACCCCAAGGTAGTCACTGTCCATCACTGCAGCAAGATGCCACAGATCCACTATGTGCCTCCTGTGTGCTACACTGTTCTCCCCATGACACCCCCACACCATTTGTACTAAACATAATGCCCCTCAATCCCCTTCTCCCTCCCTCCCCACCTGCCCTCCCACACCCCTCCCGTTTGGTAAACACTAGTCTCTACTTGGAGTCTGGGCATCTGCTGCTATTTTGTTCCTTCAGTTTTGCTTCGTTGTTATACTCCACACATGAAGGAAATCATTTGGCACTTATCTTTCTCCACCTGGCTTCTTTCACTGAGCATAATGTCCTCCAGCTCCATCCATGTTATTGCAAATGGTAGGATTTGTTTCTTTATTTTAGCTGAATAGTATTCCATTGTGTATATGTACCACATATTTTTTATCCATGCATCTTATGATGAACACTTAGCTTGCTTCCATATCTTGGCTATTGTAAAAAGTGCTGCGATAAACATAGGGGTGCATATGTCTTTTTAAATCTGAGAAATTGTATTCTTTGGGTAAATTCCAAGAAGTGGGATTCCCAGGTCAAATGGTATTTCTATTTTCAGTTTTTTGAGGGACCTCTATCTTGCTTTCCACAATGGTTGAACTAGCTTACATTCCCACCTGCAGTGTAGGAGGGTACCCTTTCTCCGCATCCTCACCATCATTTGTTGTACGTGGTCTTTTCGATACTGGCCATCGTTACTGGTGTGAGGTGATATCTCATTGTGGTTTTAATTTGCATTTCCCTGATGATTAGTGATGTGGAGCATCTTTTCATGTGTCTTTTGGTCATCTGAATTTCTTCTTTGGAAAACTGTTCCTTCACATCCTCTGTCCATTTGTTAATTGGGTTATTTGATTTTTGGGTGTTGAGGCATGTAAGTTCTTTATATATAAAGGATGTTAACCCCTTGTTGGAAATGTCATTTACAAATATATTCTTCCATACTGTAGGATGCCTTTTTGTTCTGTTGATGGTGACCTTTGCTGTACAGAAACATTTTAGCTTGATGTAGTCCCATGAGTTCATTTTTGCTTTTGTTTCCCTTCCTCGAGGAGATACGTTCAAGAAGAAGTTACTCATATTTATATTTAGAAAATGTTTGCCTCTGTTTTCTCCTAAGAGTGTTATAGTTTTGCGACTTACATTCAAGTCTTTAATCCATATATAGTTTACTTTTTTGTATGGAGTTAAACAATAGTCCAGTTTCATTCTCTTGCATGTAGCTGTCCAGTTTTGCCAACACCAGCTTTTGAATAGGCTGTCATTTCTCCATTGTTATGTCCATGGCTCCTTTATCATATATTAATTGACCATATATGGTTGGGTTAATATCATGGCTCTCAAGTCTGTTCAATTGGTCTATGGGTCTGTTCATGTGCTAGTACCAAATTGTCTTGATTGTGGTTTTATAGTAGAGCTTGAAGTTGGGGAGTGCAATCCCTCCTGCTTTATTCTTCCTTCTCAGAATTCCTTTGGCTATTCGGGATCTTTGGTGGTTCTATGTGAATTTTAGGATGATTTTCTCTAGTTCATTGAAGAATATTGTTGATATTTTGATAGGAATTGTATTGAATCTGTAGATTGCTTTAGGCAGGATGGCCATTTTGACAATATTAATTCTTCCTATCCATGAGCATGGGATGCATTTCCATTTATTGGTACCTTGTTTAATTTCTCTCATGAGTGTCTTGTAGTTTTCAGGGTATAGGTCTTTCACTTCCTTGGTTAGGTTTATTCCTAGGTATTTTATTCTTTTGATGCAATTGTGAATGGAATTGTTTTCCTGATTTCTCTCTCTGCTAGTTCATTTTTAGTCTATTGGAGTGCCACATATTTCTGTGTATTAATTTGTATACTGCAACTCTGCTGAATTCAGATATTAGATCTAGTAATTTGGGAGTGGATTCTTTAGATTTTTAATGTTCAATATCATGTCATATGCAAACAGGGACAGTTTAACTTCTTCCTTGCCAATCTGGATGCCTTTTATTTCTTTATGTTGTCTGATTGCCATTGCTAGGACCTCCAGTACTATGTTGAATAGAAGTGGGGAGAGTGGGCATCCTTGTCTTGTTACTGATCTCAAAGGAAAACCTTTCAGCTTTTCCCTGTCAAGTATAATGTTGGCTGTGGGTTTGTCATATGTGGCCTTTATTATGTTGTGGTACTTGCCCTCTATACCCATTTTGTTGAGAGTTTTTATGATGAATGGATTTTGAATTTTGTCAGATGCTTTTTCAAAATCTATGGAGATGATCATGTGGTTTTTGTCCTTTTTGTTGATGTGGTGGATGATGTTGATGGATTTTCAAATGTATCTCTGGAATAAATCTTACTTCATCATGATGGATGATCTTTTTGATGTATTTTTGAATTTGGTTTGCTAATATTTTGTTGAGTATTTTTGCATCTATGTTCATCAAGGATACGGGTCTGTAATTTTCTTTTTTTGTGGTTTCTTTGCCTGGTTTTGGTATTAGAGTGATGCTGGTCTCATAGAATGAGTTTGGAAATATTCCTTCCTCTTATATTTTTTGGAAAACTTTAAAGAGAATGGGTATTAGGTCTCCACTAAATGATAAAATTCAGCGGTGAAGCCATGTGGTCCAGGGGTTTTGTTCTTAGGTAGTTTTTTGATAACCAATTCAATTTCATTGCTGGTAATTGGTCTGTTCAGATTTTCTGTTTCTTCCTTGGTCAGCCTGGGAAGTTTGTATTTTTCTAGAAAGTTGTCCATTTCTTCTAGATTATCCAGTTTTTAGCATATAATTTTTCATAGTATTCTCTAATTATTCTTTGTATTTCTGTGGTGACCGTGGTGATTTTTTCTTTCTCATTTCTGATTATGTTTATGTGTGCAGACTCTCTTTTTTTCTTGATATGTCTGGCTAGAGGTTTATCTATTTTCTTTATTTTCTCAAAGAACCAGTTCTTGCTTTCATTGATTCTTTCTATTGTTTTATTCTTCTCAATTTTATTTATTTCTACTCAAATTTTATTATGTCCCTCCTTCTACTGACTTTGGGCCCCATTTGTTCTTCTTTTTCTAGTTTCATTAATTGTGAGTTCAGACCGCTTATATGGGATTGTTCTTCTTTCCTGAAGTAGGCCTGCATTGCAATATACTTTCCTTTTAGCATGGCCTTGGCTGTGTCCCACAGATTTTTGCGGTGTTGAATTATTGTTGTCATTTGTCTCCATATATTGCTTGATTTCTGTTTTTTTGGTCATTGATCCATTGGTTATTTAGGAGCATGTTCTGCAGTCTCCATGTGCTTGTTGGATTTTTCATTTTCTTTATATAATTTATTTCTAGTTTCACTCCTTTGTGGTCTGAGAAACAGGTTGGTACAATTTCAATCTTTTTGAATTTACTGAGGCTCTTTTTGTGGCCTAGCATATGATCTATTCTTGAGAATATTCCATGTGCACTTGAGAAGAATGTGTATTCTGCTGCTTTTGGGTGTAGAGTTCTGTTCGGTCCATCTGCTTTAATGTGTTGTTCAGTGTCTCTGTGTCCTTACCTATTTTATGTCAGGTTGATCTATCCTTCAGAGTGAGTAGAGTGTTGAATTCTCCAAGAATGAGTTCATTGCATTCTATTTTTCCTTTTAATTCACTCTGTCTTCTACTTCTCATTTCTTGCTTCACCCTATGTCTGGAACTACTGCTCCAGTTTCAATTGCTGCCACAGTTCCAAAAAGATTTTATTCTAATTTCTATCCAACTTCTTTTTACCATTCTGGCCTTTATTAAATCAGCCTCCATCTGGGTACCTGTAACCTTCATGGGGCCCTTTAAACTCTTCCTCTAAATATCAAATTGCACTATCTTCCATATCTACATTGTTTCTGTCTCTCTGAAGTCTGCTACAGCATGAGTAACCACATTTATGTGTTGTCTTAAGTGATGGGCAAGAAAAGCCACTAGGGACTTAGAGAGGGATGGGTGAGCTGTTTGAAGCACAACTTTTTCTTCCTTATTGTAAATAACTCCTCACCTGAGCCATTATGTTCTGGGTTATAAATGGCATTTTTCATGCCCAACTCATATAACACCTTTAGATGCTTGAATTCATCTCCCATCTAGTGTGGAAAGATGTTAAATCACCCTGATTAGGCCATACTGTGCAATGCATAGCCATCATCCAATCAAGAAGGGAACTTTTTTATTAAAGCATCATTGATATGCAATCTTATGATGGTTTCACATAAACAACACAGTGGTTTCAACATTCACCCATATTGTCAAGTCCTTGATGCTGGAGTTCTTATTTGTGGAGCTGAAGAATGAACTTCACAAACACTCAAGGTAGGAGAGCCAGGTAGAGGCTTTTATTTAGAGATAAAGTGAAAAGATAGAGCTCCTGGCTCACATCAGGAGGGCACAAGAGAGTCTGTGGTTGACTCATTGTCTAAGGGACTTATAATCGGTTGAGGGTTTTCAGGAACATGGCTAATGCCTCTGCTTTGTGGTTGTCTCTCCTGTCCTGGTCCCTCCTTTCCTCCTCGTCTCTATTATAGAAAACTGAGGTGCTTTCAGGAGGCTCTCCAGATTTTGTTCTGGGCCAAATGCCAATTTTTGTAACTTCCTCCTGATATCTGGGTCTGACTGGGTGATGAATTTATCCTTGAGAAGGACTCGGCCCTCTGGGGACTGTGGGAACATATGAGTGTGCCTCATCAGGGCCTCCCTGAGCTGCTCCAGAAAGACTGAAAGACTTTCTTTTTCTTCCTGCCTCATGGCTGACAATTTAGAGTGATTTATAGGTTTTACTTGTGCTCTTTTCAGCCCTTCTAAAATACAAGTTATAAAGTGGTTCCTGTGCCAGTTATCAGCATCATCTGTATTTGAACCCACTCTGGGTCAGTGAAAGGCACTGCCTGACAGCCAGTGGGGACTCGGGTTAGCTCCTCTGGAGATCTCCCATGTGCATTTATAGTGTACCATTCATCTTCAAACTCTAAGGCTTCTCTGATTACTTTCTCTTTCTCCCCTTCGGTAAGGGTTTGGTCCAGTATAAGCATAACATCCTTCCAGGCCAGTTCAAAAGATAAAAGAAGTTCTTGGAAAGATTCTATGTACTTGTTTGGGTCATCTATAAATTTACCCATGTCCTGTTTAATTTGCCTTGGGCCTTGGAGTGTGAAGGGGACATGGACTGGGCTGGTCCCCACTCTCCACTGGCTACTTCCTGTAAAGGCAATAAGGATGGGTATAACTGTCTTTTCTTCACCCCCTGGGAAACCTAGTGGGGTGATTGAGCCAGTGATGCTTGAGGTGGTAGTTCTCCTGTGGTCAGACTTTTGGGGCTCTCAGCAAGTGGACTTGGATCTGGATAAGGTGAGCATGGCAGAACCAATGGGCAGGAATTAGGGTTTGGAGTATGGTCTGGAATTAATCCACATTTATGGCATAGTTTTTTTTCTTTCCCTAAGAGCAAAGAAAGCCTGTACATGTGGAATTTATGACCATTTTCCCTTTCTTGCATCAAAATAAATCTATCTACATGATCTTATTATACAGTATTCTTCCCTGGGGAGGCCAGGGCTCTCCATGAGAGAGTTTGTTTTAAGACCAGGCTTGTGTGCAGAAGATAAGGTATTTCTTCAGGGTCTGGGGAACAAATTGCCCCCAGTTCTTCAGAATGCAATCCAGAAGTGTGTCTAGCTTTAGAATTGAAGAGGATGCTCCCATCTGGAAGAGAGAGAAAGACAGGCGTCCAGCACCTAATTGGCCTCTCTCTGTGAGGGCGTCCCCTCGCACTTGGAGCCTGGGTGACAGTGGTCAATCACCTCCTCTGCCAGGCCTACTGGACTTAAACACTCCTCACCAGCAAGGCCTTTACCTTGCCTTCCCACTAAGTGAGAGTTGCTTCAGAACCCTGGACCTAGTGAGGACCTCGCCAGTATGCTCTTACTTTATGCCTTCTGGGAGTCCTGATCCAGACCCTAGTTTCTCTGCACAGACTTTAACATAGTATAGTTGGAATCATTCTTTAAGAGGCCCCTGTCTGTCTCGCAAGTGCAGGGACTACTTGACCTCTCACTGCCAGTTCCATGGGCTGCAGATAAGGAAATGATGTAGCCCCAGGAAGATTGACTTCAAGGAAGAGAGATCAGTAGAATAGAGCCATGGCTAGAGTTTAAACAGGGCCATTTATATGTACAGTTATGGAGGGGGGTGTCTATACTCTTAAATACCAGTTTCTGACACTTCCTTGGAATTATTTAGCCAGTCACCCACTGTAGCAAATCTGATCTGTGAGACAAGAGGTCAGGGGTAATCTACAACTCTCACATAGGCAGCAGTTTAGCCGGAAATTCAGTCAGCTCCATTGCATCAATTGGCCAGAGCCAAGATCCAAGGACCACTGTCTGGTCTGCCCTTGGAGTCCGCAGATTAGGATAGGAAAGTAGGAAATTGGCTCAGCCACTCCCCGATATTCCAGTCCATCCAGAGTTGGGGGATCAAGGAGCAGCAGACACCAAGAAACCTTTCACCCGAGACTTAAGACTGGTAGCCAATGCTAATAATCTTTTAAGTCACTAATGGGTGCCCAGACACATTTTTATGAGATTTTTAAAAGGTGCAGCATTAAGGCAGGAATAAGAATGAAGTGTAGATCTCCTATCTTTTGGTGGCGAGCATCAGGTTCCATGAAATGCTGAAGTTAGAGGCACACATAGAGCATGTAAAGGAAGTAAAGAGCATCCTTGCCTCACCCAGAGGCCAGGGTGGCCTGAAAAGGCAGGATGAAAGAGTGAGAGAGAGAGACACTCCTCATGGACACCCAGACAGGCTGTTGGGGTCTGATTCCAGACACGTTGGCCTTTGAGGAGCCACTGAAGTGTAGCCTCAGCCTGGACTGTAGCAGATGCCCATCGCTTTCCTCAGTCCCTTGCATCCAAGGAGATCCTCTGAAAGGGAATCCTGGCCTCCACTCAGTTGACTTTCCAGGCTTCCAAGGGAGATGAGGGATCCACTGAGGGAGTCGCAGGGGAACCTGTCACTTGAGACTCTGAAATCAGCATTTGGGCTAGTCCCATTTAAGTGGCTTACGAGCACCCAATGCTGTGTGCCATAGACGGCTTCCTTCTATAAGAACAGTGAAAGAAAAGGCAGGATTGGATGCCAATACTCACCTCCACAGTAATCCCAGATAAGCCCCCGAAGATGATGCCGGGGTTCTTGTTCACAGAGCTGGAGAATGAACTTTGCAAACACTCAGAGTAGGAGAGCCAGGTAGAGGCTTTTATTTAGAGATAAAGTGAGAAAACAGAGCTCCCGGCTCATGCCAGTAAGGGACAAGAGAGTCTGTGGTTGGCTCATTGTCTAAGTGATTTATAATCGGTTGAGGATTTTCAGGAATGTGGGTGAAGGGCTAGGGGTGCAGACTTGTACCACCTGCCCTGCCCCCAGGATGGGCTGGGTTGTCTGTTTGCTAGGGCTGTTTACAGTGAAGTTGTGGGTTACGCTGACTCTTCTTTATTTGCAGAAGACTCAAACATTCCAGGCCAAGTTGCTCCTGGTCTTTTGAGCTTTAACTGATCTCACCAAAGATGTCTATATTCCTACTCTGGTATCTCTACCCGAGAGAATTAGTGTGACTTTGCATAATGCTTAACACACAGTTTTGATAGGGACTTCCTTGCACATTGTTTCATTGTTCTGACTGTAATTATCTAGCTCTGTTTTTCTCCAGAGGCCCTCACCCTACTCTGCCTGCACCTATGCTACCTGTCTCATCCTCACCCCTTCTACTGTGGTCACAGTCTATCAGAATAGTAAGGTGTTATAGAGTAATTTATTGTCTTCTCTTTGGTGTAATGCCTTCCTTTGACTTACCTATATTGTGATTGAGAATTATAGTTCCTCTTTATTTCTCATTCCCTCAACAACCCTTCCCCTTTGGTAACCACAAGTCACTTCTTGGTGTCTGTGAGTCCTCTGTAATTTGTTATATCAGTATTGCTTTATTTTTCTACTCCCCTGTGGTAACCACCAGTTACTTCTCTGTGTCAATGAGTCTACTCTTGGTTTGTTCATTTTGTTTTGTTTTGTGGTTAGATTCCACATGAGTGAAATTTTATGGTATTTTTTCTCCATCTGGATGATTTCATTTAGTATAAGGGGTCTACCCATGTTATTGCTTATGGCAGGATTTCTTTGTGAGACAGGGACTGTAGGTTTAGACACAGTAGGGTGAGGGGCCCCAGAAAAAGACACCTACCAAAACTCCATATTAAACAATTAAGCAAAGTCAGAGTCACATTAACTCTCTAAAGTAAAAATCAAACTGGGAGTATAAGCATTCTTCTGTGAGATTAATTAAAACTAAAAAGCCAGAAGTAACTTGGCCTGGAATGTTTGAATATCCCCCAGATAAGAATACACCTTGGCATAACCCATGTCTTTATTGTGTCAATTATACCAGGCTATTGTAAGATTACTTTAACCTGCTAAAAGGCCCAGCTTATTTTCTTTAACTTTACCCAGATGCTGCTTTTCTTCCTCTAGCCCTAAGTCAGATTATTTGCAACCTGGACAATTAATTAATTATGGCAAGAAAACCCAATCACAAACAGCATAGTGAAAACAGGAAGGACTCCATCTTAAAGACAAGATTGCATTTTAAAACTCAAGAAATCAAAAAGTAAGTTTCTTAACATAACAGACAATAACCCAGCCCATCTTGGGAGCAGAACAGGCAGTCTTGATTGACATGCTCCCAGACCAGGAAGCTGCTATCTTGGGAAAGAATCTGCTCCCAGACTGAAGAGCTGCTACTCTGGAAAAGAATCAAAGCAATAAATTTCTTGTGTTGATAACTTTGTGAAAAAACCAGGAAGACTGATAAGAAACTTAGTGTCTCCTCAAAGATATACATTTGGGGACCTTTTGGCATGTCTGCATCCCTAGCCCTTTGTCCCTCAACTGCCTATAAAACCCCTAGACAATGCACCACCCTGGGGCTCTCTTGTCCCCTCCTGGCACAAGTCAGGAGCTCTTTCCTCATACTTTGCCTCTAAATAAAAGCCTCTCCTTGGCTCTGCTACCTTGAGTGTTTGCTAATCTCATTCTTTGACTCCACAAATAAGAACTCCAGCATCATTTGTCCTTTTTGACTAAATAAAATTCTGCTGTGTATATGTACCACATCTTCTTTACCCATTCATCTATTGATGGACTCTTTGATTTAAAGTTTATGAAAGTCTATTCTATGAGGTAGTACCATTATGAACTACATGTTCCTTACATAAGTGGAGTTTAGAGATCTTGCAAAAGTTGTAGTCTGAGTAAGGGATGGGACCTTGGTGGTAATTCTGTCAGGATGCTTCTGGTTGTAACTCTGGGCAAGTGGTTCCCATCCAGAGAAGATTTTGCCCTTGGGGGTATTTGGTCATGTCTAAAGGGATGATGCTCAACACCTACAGTGCACAGGACAGCACCCAACACAAATAATTATCCTGCTCCAAATGTCAACATGAGAGGGTGAAAACTAATTCTAGACCAGCTCTTTTCCAGCATGAGTGTACCTGTAGGTCACCCAGGAAGTTACTTAAAGTTGTGATTTTGATTCAGCAAGTTCTTGTGAGCACAGAGACCCTGCATTTACATGAGCTCCCGAGTGACATCGATGCCACAGGTTCTTGTCTGTGAATCTTTTTAGCAGCAAGACTGTTGTCCTGAGCTGGAGTCTAGTGTAGGTAATCACAAAGTTCATTTCTACATGTGATTGTTTAAGGAAAAGTGTATTCACTCATCCCAGAGGCTGTGATAAATTCTGTGCGTGATTCTTTCATACAAGGGCTCTTGAGTGACACCAAATAATACACTCATGAAAAGACTGTAATAGGTAGCATAGGATTCTCCAAAAGATGTCCACATCGTAATTTCCAGAACCTTGAATATCTTATTTTTTGTAGTGAGAGAAGATTAAGGAAGCAGATGGAGTAAGGTTGCTATCTAAAGCTGGCTTTAGAAAGGAGATGATCTCTGATAATGTTGGCTGTGTGAGGTAATGACAATTATCCCTAAACACAGAGAGGAAGAAGAGTTACTGTCAGGTTGAGATTTGGAAATGTCAAGCTGCTGGCTTTGAAGTTGGAGGAAGAGCCATTAGCCAAGAATGCAGGTGGCCTCTAGGAGCTGGAATAGGAAGGGAACAGAGTCTCCACTGAGTCTGCAGAAAGACTCCACTCCTGCATACTTCTTGACTTTAACCTAATAAAGATGATTTTGGGCTCTGACCTCCAGAATTCTACAAACACATTTGTCTGTTTTAAGCCTCTAGTGTGATAACTTGTTACAGCAGCAATAGGAATCCAATACAGACATTTACCTTATGCAATTTTGTTTTAGGGAACTGAATTTAAGTCTACATATTCATTCATTTAATTCTCATTGTGTAGGATATTTTGTATTAATTTCCTACTTTAAATAAAGAAAGAAATCCAAAGTCAAAGTCAATTTGATATTTAGCACTAATAGTTGGTATTGAGAATTTCCCATGGCATAAATGTTAATGTGGTTCTGAATGTAAGACAATTAGGGCATTAAGATAGGAAAAGTAAATATTACTAAAATTAAGGTCACCCATTCTACTTTAAAAGTTTCAATAAAAATTTCTATACTCTTTTTCATGTTAGTTCAAACCTCCCTTCTTTAAATTTCTTTCTTTGTCAATATTCTCTCAAGGTTTCTTTCAACATAGTAATAGAATTAAAAATGAGTCACTGAGTGTATATGTATGTGTGACTGTGCTTCTTTGAAAGATAAATGTGCACAAATAACCACACATATACATATGCATACCTGTTACTCGAACATTCTCTTGAGGGGGGAATTCATCAAACTATTTCCACACATTTCATTTATACTTCACAACATCCATGTGGGGATAAGTTTATTACCTATATTACCTTTAGGTATATGGAAACTGGGTTTCAGGGTGAATAAATTTCTTATAACCCACAACAAAGTAGCTATGACTTATTATGCCCTTACTCAAATTACATAAAAATGAAAAATGCAGTATGTGCCCTCAGTTTTTTTGTGTGGCTCCTTTAATTCATCAAATTGTACATTTAAAAATGTACTGTTTATTCTGTCATTACACTTTCACAAATTAGTTAAAAGGAGAAAACTCTGAATCTACGTGGCTCAAAGTCAGGTCTAGATCACAGACAGCTGAGACATGAACGAGTCTGGGGGATTCTCTTCTAACTAAGAAGAAAGAAATGCTTCAAACATTTCAATAGGACATAGAAGCAGTGTAGTTAAGACAAGTCACATTTAAGAAACTCATTTATTTTCTCTAAAATGGATTAACTGTCATATATAAGTGGACCATATATTGGTTCTTAACAATATACAACAATAACTGACATTTATCAGTTCAGACAGAAATACACCCCATCATAGGATGGCTTTGGAAACACAATGGAGAAACAGACATTTGACTGCAGGCCCTTGAGGAGGCCTATACAGGTCAGAACAGCTTCCTCTCATATGGTCCATTTCTATAATGAAGGTATTCCGTAAAACAGTTTGATAAGATGACTTGTAATGCAGCAATACCTGACTGATTCAGTAATCTTAGCAAACAGAACTGAGGGAAAGTGTAATAATCTGCTCTCCTTATTTTGGCTTTTTTCCCCTGATATTTGAACATTCTTAAATACTTTGTACTTCAAGTTTATTTCATGTAACTATTAAAAATGACTATCTAAATGGTCTTTGTAGGTACCTAGGAAAGATGGAAGGACATGTATGCTGTCTAGAAAAATGGTGACCTGAGTCACATGGCTGGACATGTGAACCAAGGCTCTTACAATGAGTCATTATTTAACTGTAAATATTAAAGGGATTCCTGAGAAAAATGGAGACTAAAATTCATGATGCTGATATTGTTCATTCAATCACTGTCCCTTTAGTGGTTAAGACAAAATTTAGAATGGGTGTGGATTTCATTTAGAAGAAGGAATCATATTTATAGGCATCATCAGAAGTTTTAAAACATTAACAAGAAGATGTCAATGAAAAAGCACACACATGCAAGTGATCCTTCACCCAGTGAGTATATCCTTTTACACACAGACACCAGCATTCCACACATGAATGAGTATATGTACAGCTTGGAAAAGAAATATTTTGTGTAGCAATTAAAAGTATAACTTTAAATTTTACTTCAGCATATTTTAAATGTTCTCTTTAAAGTCATAAAATCAATGATTTCATTGAATTTGTGTATCCATATAGACTCCAGAAGGAGACAAATATGATCATTTTTGGTAGTGACTATGACAGGTGCTGTGAACAGGCTGAAAAAGAACAGGTCCTACTGAAGAAAATAACCACAGTGACTAGGGGTAAAGCATGCTAGTGTGTTAAAAGTCTATATTATCAGGAAAAGGAGTTACAATAGTGACATGAAAAGGAATGCCATGAATATAAGTCAAAACAGTGGTTTCAGATTTTCCTCTATGATAAAATTATATAAACTGCCTTCTTCATCATGTAATTTTTTTCCATTGTGGCAACACAAAATGCATGAAAATCCTTTTAGAAAAATAAAAGAAACATTATTTGGTATGACATAAGTCATTTGAGAAAATATTTATTTAAAATATCTTTGTTGTCTCATTAGATAAATGGAAATTACCAAATAATTCAGATCTACAATTGGAAATTAATTTGGGAAAGTAGTAAAACAACAAAGGAAAAAACTGTTGGAAAACAGAGAGAGCAGAAAGCTACTATAAGTTATGTAAATTAGATAGAGTAATGAGGTCAAAGAAATGAAATTCCAGAAAATAAACAGAAAGAACAATGTTATGTCCATTTGGTCAAATAATCACAATTTCAAACTCTGAGTCTTTGCCTCTGCAGTCATGGGCACTTGTTCAGTCCAGGGGGCTATTGGTCCTTATTTTCCTTCACATAGAATCTTTTCAGAGCACCCTTTATATATTTGTTCCTCAGACTCTAGATGAAGGAGTTCAGCATGGGTGTGACCATGGTGTACATCACTGAGGCTGCTGCACCTGAGCGCAAGCTGGGGGTGATAGCAGAGCTAAGGTACACCCCTAAGCCCATAAAATGAAATAAGGAGACAGCAGAGAGGTGAGATGCACAGGTAGGAAATGCTTTAGACTTGCCCTGAGCTGATGAGATTCCATGTATGGGCAAATCTATCTTAGAAAAATAGTAAAGGATCCCAGTGAGGGGACCACCAGCCAGCAGTGTAGCTGCAAAATATATCAGGTTATTAAAGAAAGTTTCAGAACAGGCAAGTTGGACCATTTGATTAAGTTCACAGAAAAAGGGGGTGATTTCTATGTTGGAACAGATGGACAGACCCAACACCATTAAGCTGTGTAATAAGAAATTCAGGACACTCATATTCCAGGACACCAGGACCAGCAGTCTACAGAGCTGGGGATTCATGATGGCTGTGCAGTGCCGGGGGTGGCAGATGGTCACATAGCTGTCATAGGCCATCACAATGAGGAGGAAATCATCCATCCCTACAAAGAGTAGGATGAAGTACATCTGGCTGATGTGCCTTCATAGGTTTTGGCTTGGCTCTGTGTCTGGATGCTCAGCAGCATCTTGGGGATGGTGGTGGAGGTGAAGCAGATGTCCACAAAGGACAGGTTGGAGAGGAAGAAGTACATGGATGTGTGTAGGTGGGAGTTGGAGCTGACAGCCAGGATGAGGAGCAGGTTCCCAGACACAGTGATCAGTTACATGGAGAGGAAAAGCCCAAATAGGAGGGGCTCCAGTTCTGGTTCTTCTGAAAATCCCAGAAAAAGAAATCCTGAAATTCTTGTATCATTCCCAGGATCCGTGTGCTGGAGGTGACTACCAGAAGGTAGAGAAAAGAAATGACTGATTTTCCCATAAGGGAATATTGGTAACCTAGAATAAGTGCTATCTTTTATTTTACATCAAAGAAGTTCATTTCTATATTTGATGCATGTATGGCATGCTTTGGGCCTCCCTAGTTTTTCTGTTATAGGAATCTTTTTTCACTGTCCACCTGTTACTCAAACATAATGTGTGCTACTGTTTTATTCAGAGAATATTTCATTTATGTGAGGAACAGATAATGAATACAGACCACATTTCAGGAACTGTTCAGAGTAAAATGCTGAAAAACAAACTTCCCAGGATCTAGTGCTGGAGGAGGAGTGATCAGGTACAAATAATAGTGCCCCTCTCAGAGGGTGCAGGGGCTATGAAGAAAAGAAAGCATGTATAAAGAATAGTGTAAATGATTTTTTTTCAGGGGGTGGGAAATACCTGCAACAAGGTGACAGGTGAACAGACACCTCGAAGAAGAATGAGCAGGAGACACACATTATGTGGTGATTGTGTGCCTGGAAGAGGGAATGGACAGGGTGCAAGTGTCCTGAGAAGGTAGTGGTTTTAGGAAATCAGGGTTCAGCACGGGCCAGCGTGCCGAGGGGGATGGGCGAGGCAGAGGGCAGCGAGAGATGGTGTCAGAGGATGGTGAGGGCGAGGTGGCCTCCTGCCTGCTGAGTCTCCAAGGCCCGGGGAGTCCACACAAGGTAAATCTGTTGCAAAGTCATCATAGCTTTGAAAAAGATGCCCTTCCTCTTATCTTATACTGACTGAGTTCTGGCCCATGAGTTATTGAAGTCACCTTGGATTTGTAATCCCTGACACCCCTGTTCTGAGGACTGTCCTCCATTAGAAGGAACAACCACACACAGACACACCCCACCCCACACTGGACCCCACTATGCACCCAGGTGTCCTGTGTTATTTCCACATCCTCATTCCTGCCCTCACCACTTAGTCTCTAAGTGCTTATGCTGCTCAAATCAATTACCTGTTCCCTATAACATGTAGACATCAGACCCAGAAATTGTTATCATAAGCCGCCCATGGAAAATTAAAATGGGGTTCCATGTTTATATGTACATTTCATGCTCTGTATTTAAAGAAATATAAACAATCTGTTCAATAAGCCTAGAGGGAGAGGAAGGGAAAGGACACGAGGAAGAACAAAGGTCAAACAAGCCCAGGTGGACCCTAAGAGACTGTGAGGAAGGAAGCACCTCCTTGGCTCTGAAGGCTTTCCAAACCTGATCACATCCACTTGATGCCAAGCAAATAAAATATACCAATCTCTCAAAAAAGGAAATATACAAAATACAGCAAAGCATATATTTTAAATATCAAAGAGTGCAAGTCTGCTTGTTTGTTTTGGTGCCCATTATATATTTATATGACCAGCTGGTTTTTATATGGCTGGATAGCAGATGAGGTAAGTCTTTTTCTCCCTTTCGTTTGGCTCTTTTTTCTTTGTTTTTCTTGTACTTTGGGATTTGATCTCAAATGTGGTAACACAGTGGACACACTGCAGTCCTGGTTTTTGTCTTCATCCAACCTGCAAGGGACTCTCCAGACCATACTTTATACAGTCCTGCATGTCATGTAATTCCATCCTTTTTACCAAAAAAAATTCTTCATATGATTTTTCCCAAAGAATATTATGTCATGCAAGTACTTGTTTCATTTTTTAAATTATTTTAAACACAATTAAATTACATTTAATGTATAATATTATATTGGTATGAAGTGTACCATATAGTGCTTTGACAGTGACACACATTACTAAATGGTTATCATGATAAGTGTGTTAATATCTGTCACTGCACAAACTTATTACAGTATTATATTGACTATATTCCTGATGCTCTACTTTTATCTGAATTGATAACAACCACTGTGGAAAGCGTATGGAAGTTTCTCAAAAAACAAAAATTAGAAATTTAGTAAGACCCAGAAATTCCACTTTAGAGGAATTTACATAAAGAAAAAAAATCACTAATTCAAAAAGATATATGGATAGGAGCCAAGATGGCGGCATGAGAAGAGCAACGGAAATCTCCTCCCAAAACCATATATATTTTTGAAAACACAACAAATACAACTATTCCTAAAAGAGAGACCAGAAGATACAGCACAACAGCCAGACTACATCCACACCCGCGGGAACCCAGCGCCTCGTGAAGAGGGTAAGATACAAGCCGCAGCCTGGAGGGATCCGAGTGCACCTCACCCCAGATCCCAGTGGGAGGAGAGGAGTGAGAGCGGGGAGGGAGAGGGAGCCCAGGACTGCTAAATAACCAGCCCTAGCCATCCACACCAGGAGCACAGACACACAGTGTGTGTGGTGCTGGATATTAGGGAAACAGGACAGTAAGACCTGTGAGGGGGTCCCTGCAGCCCCTGGGACAAAAGTTAAGGGAGTGCATTCTGAAAGTTTTAAAGGGACAGGGGCCTCACAGCTGAATGGAAGCATCCCAGGACACAGCCCAGCAGCTGGGAACCCCAGGGAACTTCAGGCTCCCAAGCCCCCTGGGAAGCAGCACAGCTCTGAAGCCCCTCACTGTGATAAACAGCCTCCCATCCATTCCCCCTCTGGTGCATCTCCACCATAGCAGGGGAGCAGCCACAGAGTGTTAGCACCCACAGCAATCACCAAGAGCATCCTCCGCAGCCATGCAGGACAGACTCAGAGGCCCCGCTGGGGTGCACACACAGAGGAAGCTGGGAGAAGGTGCTAAGGGTCACCATTCTTGCAACAGAGAATACCCGGCACACCTGCCACTCCCTGCAGGGCTCTGGGCTGCCCCAATGGCTGCTCCACTGGTGATGGCTCATGAAATAAAACCAGAAGCTGCTCCTCTTGGGTGGATGACCAGCAGAGGCAGCGAGGATGGCAAGGAGACCAGTAAGCAGGAAGGGACACTTTCTCCCAGCTAACACACGTGTAAACTGCCCAAGACTACCTCTATCACCATGAAAAGACAAAACAATCTGATCCAGTGCAGAATCACCAAGACAATGCCTGAGAGGGAGCCTAGGGAGATAGATTTAACTAATGTTCCTGAAAAATAATTCAAAATAAAGGTCATAACCATACTGATGGACCTGCAGAGAAATATGCAAGAGCTAAAGGAACAAATTAGGAGGGAGAACATAGAAATAAAAAAAATCTCTGGAAGGACATAAGAGCAGACTGGATGAGGTGCAAGAGGTGGTTAATGGAATATAAATCAGAGAAAAGGAACACAGAGCTGAGGCAGAGAGAGATAAAAGGATCTCCAGGAATGAAAGAATATTAAGAGAACTGTGTGACCAACCAAAATGAAACAATATCTGCATTATAGGGGTACCAGAAGAAGAAGAGAGAGAAAAAGTGATATAAAGTGTGTTTGGAAAATTAATTGCTGAAAACTTCCCTAAACTGAAGGAGGATATAGTCTCTCAGACCACAGAAGCTCAAAGAACTCCCAGCACAAAATACCCAAGGAGGACAACACCAAGACAAGTAATAATTAAAATGGCAAAGATCAAGGACAAGGAAACCATATTAAAGGCAGCCAGAGAGAGAAAAAAGTCACCTACAAAGGAAAACCCATTGGGCTATCATCAGACTTCTCAACAGAAACCTTACAGGCCAGAAGAGAATGGCATGATATATTTAATGCAATGAAACAGATGGGCCATGAACCAAGATTACTGTACCCAGCATGATTATCATTTAAGTATGAATGAGGGATTAAACAATTCCCAGAGAAGCAAAAGTTGAGGGAATTTGCCTCCCACAAACCTCTTCAACATGGTATTGTAAAGGGACTGCTCTAGATGGAAGCACTCCTAAGGCTAAATAGATGTCACCAGAGAAAATAAAATCACAGCAAGGAATGCAGACCAAACAAATACTAACTAAATGCAAAAATAAAATCAACTACTCGCAAAAGCAGTCAAAGGAAACACAAAAGAGCACAAAATAAAACACCTAACATATAAAGAATGGAGAAAGAAAAATAAAAAGTGAGAGAAATACAGAATCATCAGACTCTGTTTATAATAGCTTAATAAGTGAGTTAAGTTAAATGGTAAGATAGTAAAGAAGCTACCCTTGAACCTTTGGTATCCAGGAATCTAAAGCTGACAATAGCAATAAGTATATAACTTTCAATAATCACCCTAAATGTAAATGGACTGAATGCATAATCAAAACGCATAGAGTCACAGAATGGATAAAAAAGGAAGACATGTCTATATGCTGCTTACAAGAGACTCACCTCAAACCCAAAGTCATACACAGACTAAAAGTCAAGGGATGGAAAAATGTTACATGCCAACAAAAGAGAGGAAAAAGCAGGTGTTGCAGTATTTGTATCAGACAAAATAGACTTTAAAACAAAGAAAGCAACAAGAGATAAAGAAAGACATTATATAATGAAAAAGGGGCCAGTCCAACAAGAGAATATAACCATTATAAATATATATGCACCCAATACAGGAGCAACAACATATGTGAAACAAATACTAAGAGAATTAAAGGAGAATATAGAATGCAATGCATTCATTCTAGGAGACTTCAACACACCACTCACTCCAAAGGACAGATCCAGGAGACAGAAAATAATTAAGGACACAGAGGCACTGAACAACACACTGAAACAGATGGACCTAATAGACATCTACAGATCTCTACACCCAAAAGCAGCAGGATGCACATTCTTCCCAAGTGCGGATGGAACATTTTCCAGAAAGGACCACATAATAGGACACAAAAAGAACCTCAGTAAATTGAAAAAGATTGAAATTTGACCAACCAACTTCTCAGACTACAAAGGCATAAAAATAGAAATAAATTGTACAAAGAAAACAAAAAGGCTCACAAACACATGGAGGCTTAACAACAAGCTCCTAAATAATCAATGGATCAATGACCAAATTAAAATAGGATCAAGCAATATATGGAGACAACACAAACAGTACAAAGCCCCAATTTCTGTGGGATGCAGCAAAGGCAGTTCTAAGAGAAAAGTATATAGGCCTATTTATAGAAAATCCAGAAAAGAGAAAATTCAGGCCTATTTAAACAAGGAAGAACAATCCCAAATGAACAGTCTAATGTTACAATTATTGAAATTGGGAAAATAAAAACAAAAGAGACACAAAGTCAATAGAAGGAGGTACAAAATAAAGATCAGAGAAGAAATAAATAAAATTGAGAAGAATAACACAATAGGAAAAATCAATGAAGCCAACAGCTGGTTCTTTGAGAAAACAAGCAAAACAGATAAGCCCCTAGCCAGACGTATTAAGAGGAAAGAGCATTTACACACATCAACAGAATCAGAAAAGAGAAAGAAAAATTACAAAGAACACCACAGAAATACAAAGAATCATTAGAGAATACTATGAGAATGTATGTGCTAATAAGCTGGAAACCCTAGAAGAAATGGAAAACTTGCTAGAAAAATACAATCTTCCAAGAATAACCAAGGAAGAAACAGAAAATCTAAACAGCCCAATTACCATGAACGAAATTGACGCAGTAATCAAAAAACTACCCAAGAGCAAAACCCTGAGCCACATGGATTTACTGCGGAATTTTATCAGACATACAGAGAAGACATAATACCCGTTCTCCTTAAAGTTTTCCAAAAAATAGAAGAGAAGGGAATATTCCGAAACTCATTCTATGAAACCAGCAACACCCTAATACCAAAACCAGGCAAAGACCCCACCAAAAAAGAAAATTACAGACCAATATCCCTGATGAACATATATGCAAAAAACCTCAACAAAATATTAGCAAACCAAATTCAAAATTACATCAAGAGGATCATACACCACGACCAAGTAGGATTTATCTCAGGGATGCAAGGATGGTACAACATTCAAAAATCCACCAACATCACCCACCACATCAACAAAAAGAACAACAAAAACCACATGATCATTCCATAGATGCTGAAAAAGCATTCGACAAAATTCAACATCCATTCATGATAAAAACTCTCAACAAAATGGTTATAGAGGGCAAGTACCTCAACATAATAAAGGCCACAAAAGATAAATCCACAGCCAACATCATATTTAATAGTGAGAAGCTGAAAGCTGTTTCTCTAAAATCGGGAACAAGACAGGGATGCCAACTCTCCCCACTGTTATTCAACATAGTACTGGTGGTTCTAGCCATGCCAATCAGACAAAACAAAGAAATACAAGGAATCCAGATCAGTAAAGAAGTCAAACTGTCACTATTTTCAGACGACATGATGTTGTACAAAAAGAACCCTAAAGACTCCACTCCAAAACTGTTAGATCTAATATTGGAATTCAGCAAAGTTGCAGGATACAAAATTAATACACAGAAATCTGTTGCTTTCCTATACACTAACAATGAACTAGCAGAAAGAGAAATCAGGAAAACAATTCCATTCACAATTGCATAAAAAAAACACTTAGCAATAAATCTAACCAAGGAAGTAAAAGACCTATACCCTGAAAACTACAAGACACTATTAAGAGAAATTAAAGAGGACACTAACAAATGGAAACTCATCCCATGCCCTTGGCTAGAAAGAATTAATATTGTCAAAATGCCCATCCTGCCTAAAGCAATCTACATATTCAAATCAATCCCTATCAAAATATCAATAGCATTCTTCAACGAACTGGAACAAATAGTTCCAAAGTTCATGTGGAACTACCAATGACCTCGAATAGCCAAATCAATTCTGAGAAGGAAGAATAAGGTGGGGGACAGGGTGCTTCTTGCTTCCCAACTTCAAGCTCTACCGCAAAGCCACAGTAATAAAGACAATTTGGTACTGGCACAAGAACAGAGCCACAGACCAGTGGAACAGAAGAGAGACTCCAGACATTAACCCAAACATATATGGTCATTAATATATGATAAAGGAGCCATGGATGTACAATGGGGAAATGACAGCCTCTTCAACAGCTGGTGTTGGCAAAACTGGACAGCTACATGTAAGAGAATGAAACTGGATCATTGCCTAACACCATACAAAAAAGTAAGTTGGAAATGGATCAAACACCTGAATGTAAGTCATGAAACCATAAAACAGAAAAAAACATAGCAAAAATCTCTTGGACATAAACATGAGTGACTTCTTTATGTACATATCTCCCTGGGCAAGAGAAACAAAAGCAAAAATGAACAAGTGGGGCTATATCAACCTGAAAAGATTCTGTACAGCAAAGTATTCCACGAACAGAATAAAAAGGCATCCTATCATATAGGAGAATATATTCATAAGTGACAGATCCAATAAAGGCTTAACATCCAAAATATATAAAGAGCTCATGAACCTCAACAAACAAAAAGCAAATAATCCAATTAAAAAATGGGCAGAGGAGCTGAACAGACAGTTCTCCAAAGAAGAAATTCAGATGGCCAACATACATTTGAAAAGATGTTCCACATTGCTAGTCATCAGAGAAATGCAAATTAAAACCACAATGAGATATCACCTCACACCAGTAAGGATCACCACCATCCAAAAGACAAACAACAGCAAATGTTGGTGAGGTTGTGGAGAAAGGGGAACCCTCTTACACTGCTGGTGGGAATATAAATTAGTTCAACCATTGTGGAAAGCAGTATGGAGGTTCCTCAAAAAGCTCAAAATAGAAATACCATTTGACCCAGGAATTCTACTCCTAGGAATTTACCCTAAGAATGCAGCAGCCCAGTTTGAAAAAGACATATGCACCCCTATGTTTATCACAGCAGTATTTACAATAGCCAAGAAATGGAAGCAACAACCTAAGTGTCCATGAGTACAGAAATGGATAAAGAAGATGTGGTACATATACACAATGGAATATTATTCAGCCATAAGAAGAAAACAAATCCTACCATTTGCAACAATATGGATGGAGCTAGAAGGTGCAGTTAAATAAGCCAGGCAGAGAAAGACAAGTACCAAGTAATTTCACTCAAATGTGGAGTATAAGAACAGAGAAAAAACTGAAGGAACAAAACAGCAGCAGAATCACAGAACCCATGAATGGACTAACAGTTACCAAAGGGAAAGGGACTGGGGAGGATGGGTAGGAAGGGAGGTATAAGGAGGGGAAAAGAAAGGGGGCATTATGATTAGCATGTATAATGTGGTGGGGGGCAGGGGGAGGGCTGTGCAACACAGAGAAGACAAGTAGTCATTCTACAGCATCTTACTACATTGATGGACAGTGACTGTAATGGTATTTGTGGGTTAATATTCCTCATGTAATTGTAGATTAATGACACCAAAAAAAGGTATATGCACCCTCATGTTCATTGCTGAAGTATTTATAATGACCATGTTATGGAAGCAACTTAACAGTCAGTAGATGAATGGATAAAGAAGTAGTACATAGACACAATGGAATATTATTCAGCCATTAAAAATGCCCTGCCATTTGCTATGTGAATGGACCTATAGGGTATTATAACTGGTGAAATGTCAGACAGAAAGGCAAAAAATATATCATTTCATTTATATGTGGAATATAAAAAAAACACAAATGAACAAAGCAGAAATAGACTCACAAACATAGCAGACTAGTGGTTACCATAAGGGACAGTTGGAGTATGGGCAACATGGATGAGGGGGATAAAGAGGTACAAAGTTCCAAGTGGAAAATAAATTAGTCTTATGAATTAAACTATGGCATAGGGAATATAGTAAATAATACTGTAATTTATTTGAATGTTGATGAACTTTAGCTACATTTATTGTGGAAAGCATTTTGGATGTGCATAATTGTTCAATCACCATGTTTTATATCTGAAAGCAATATAATATTGTATATCAACTATACCTCAATAAATATTATTTAAAAAGAAAGGAAATGACATATCCTTAATTTTGATCAGCTATGGAAGTACATTTTTCTGATAATAATTCTTTATTTTAAAAAAAAAGCAGTCCCTGTGTGGTGATCTCTAATAGGTTCCCCACAATGGTATAAAGGTCATTTCAAAGTGTGGACAAAGGGTTTGTTTGTGTTTATACAGAGGATCAAAGCCTAATTTGGCTACCCAGAAAACGAATTAAGATACGATATGAAGAACTTCCAACATCAACATCCTCTGGAAGAGTCATTCCAGAAGATGATCATCAAAAACCTTCAACAAAGATCCTGGCGCTGTTGCAGTTGTAGCTGCATTCATCCCACCAGTTCCTGGACTTGCCATTGGAATGAAGAAGGAGATATCTAAGCTGGCCTGTGCATACAGTAAAACAACAAATTTGACTGGATCTATGTTGTCGGAACTCAACCAAGAATTAGGAGAAGTGCAAGTTGCAGTGCTCCAAAATCGTGTGACTATAGAGTATCTACTGTTAAAAGAACAAACGGGATGTGAACAGTTCCCAGGAATGTGTTGTTTTAATTTGTCTGATTTTCCTCAAACTATTCAAATTCAGTTAGACAATATCCATCATATCATTGGTAAGTTTTCACAAATGCCTAGGGTGCCTAACTGGTTTTCTTGGTTTCACTGGAAATGGCTGGTAATTGTAGGTCTGCTTTGGTTATATAGCTGTATTCCTATTCTGTTAATGTGTGTACACAATTTAATTAGTAGTTTGTTAGAACCTATACATGCTTATGTTACTCTACAAGAAATTATGTCAAAGAAATAATCAATCTTCCCATGTTTTCTTCTCTCTGCTACTTCTAGAGTCCTTCCTATTACAGCCCTTTACTAGAATTCGTGCCTCATATTGAAAATTACCTAGTATCATAATTCTTCCAAGTGGTAAAGATACCTCAAGACAAATGCTGGGCATGGAAGCCACAGGGCATAAATCTGCAAAGAAGTAAAAAGCTAACCTTTTCAAAGAATATTGCTTCTCTCTCACTTACCAACTTTACATTTCTCTGTATGGCCCGGAAGATGGCTGGTTAGCCAGAGACAGGTAAGATTCCTCAAGGAAGAAACAACCTAAGACAGGCACAGTCGAAGGGAGGCCATCATGTGAGAAATTGGGGATCAACAGAGGTGAGGCTTAGAACCTCACCCACCCCCCCAGTTTTGAGAGAAATCTTCTGCATCCTTGGATGTTTTGTTGCCCTTGTCTAGCTTGGATTAATACTTTGTCTATAGGCACAGACCTGATCATCTACATTTGCCCTCTTACAGCACTAAATTATGTTTTATACCTTTATTTTACATCTACCTACCACTTCAGCATTTTATTTAAAAAAATAATAATAATAAGGGAGAAATGTGGGATTCACATATAAATCAAGTATAAAAATCAAGTGAATAATCATAAAAAAAGAGAGAAAGGAAATGGTTAACTAATCCACAAAACATATGGCCTCACACATAATGAAATAATAATAAACTAATGCTCTTTGGCATATGCTTTCTGACCTATTAAATAGATTTTTTTCGTGTGAACACCCAGAATGGAGAAGATACTGTGAAGTCTATGTCTCACTCAGCATCATTGTGGTGCAGGGATGTATTTGGAAGCATTCCTTGATCTGGATCTTTCTCATCAATATTAAAATAGTGAAAAATTCGGCATGTTAAAAATTAAAAGAAATGCCGTCGCTTCACTGTGTATCTCCTCACAGCTAGCAATCTACCTGACAACCTGAAATAGAGGGACAGTTGGACTTATGTTCTGCTGTCAATTAACAGTCAAAATGACACCACACTTGCTGAATTCAATGTTTGCATCTCTGTCCAGATTCCGAGATAATTGTATCACTTTGTTAAACAAGCAATGAGACCAGTGCAGTCCTCCCTAGGCTGGAGACTAGGCTGCACTGGCTCTCAGGTGTCCATCAATAGCATTTTTCTTGGCTTTGCTTCTCCATGACCCTTACATGCCAAGTCTGCTGGGCTCTCAGACTCACCTGGAAGAGGTCTCTGAGAGGAATATCTCCCTGTGGAAGTCATAATTTTTCCCTGGATGCCTGATGATCAGACTGGAGCTTTGTCCACAGATAAGACAGCAGGAAAGAGTCAAGTTTTGGTGGATTCCTAAAGTACAGCTATGTCCTGTGCAGACCAGACTTAGGATTCCAAAAGCACAACTATGTCCTGTGCAGCCCAAGGTGGCATATGCTGAGGGATGCAACATATGAGGTATTCACCACTTCCTATTAGTCACTGCTTCCATTGTTTGTCCTGCCTATGAGGATATCATGCCCTGTGGGACACAGGTCTGGATACAATGGGAAATTATCTATCAATTTTCTATTCCCAAGACCATGTTAGAATTCAGCTGAATCTTGTTTTTATTTCTGCTTCTCCATGAATTCTCCTGTCTTGCAGAGGCCTAACCTTGAAGCACATTATCACATCCATGAATAAACATTACATTGATATCTCATTGTAGTATTGATTTGAACTTCCCTGATGATTAGCGATGTTGAACACCTTTCCATGTATCTGAATTCTTCTTCAGAAAAATATCTACTAATGTCCTCTGCCTATTTTTTAAGTGGATTTTTTGTTCTTTTGGTGTTGAGTTGTATGAATTCTTTATACATTTTGGATATTAAAACTTTATATTATGTATCATTTGCAAATATTTTCTCACAGTCATGGTTCCCTAAATGTGAAAAAGAAAGGCAGAATAATTGAAATCAGATGGAGATTTGAATATGCTATACTGGAGGCTCTGAAGATGGAGAAAGGGCCATGAGACAAGGAAAGGTTGTGTGTACCAGAAACTCAAATAGGAAAGGAAAGGAATTTTCTTCTGGAGTCTCCAGAGGAAACCAATTCTTCAGACACTGTATTTTAGTCTACAGAGACTCATTTCAGGCTCTTTCCTCCAAAACATAAGAACATAAATGTTGCTTTTACACCCTTCACAGTATGCTAATATTTTACAGCAGCAACAGAAATATGATACACACATTTTTTTAAATCTCTTTGAGGAAATTGAATATTAGCCTCTCAAAGTTCAATTTGCTTTCTTTTGGTAAAGGAATTTTGTGTTGAAATCTAACAGTAGGTAGAAGAGAAAACTTAAAGTCAGGAGTTCTGCCACATTGCTGCATGTAGTGAGTTCCCATTGTATCTTTGTGTCAAAATTTCTAGCCTTTTAATTTAATGGTAACTCAACCATTCATTCTTTTAATTTCTATCCTATACAATTTTGTCATAAATTTATTTTCATCATAAAGCATGGGACTATTAATGTCTGTGTATATCCACATATTTGTGAGTATGTTTATTTGAAAGAAAATCATGTACAAATGCACACACATGTATTCTTTCCCAAGAAAGAGTTCTTGGGCTTAACATTTGTTCCCAGCATTTCATTTATTCCTAAGAACAAACACCTGAATTAAATTTATATCCCACATCACCATCAGAAATAAGGAAAAAAAGGCAGGGTAATTAACTTTTTAAATTACATAACAAAACTAATATTGGGTGCACTTTCTTCATTCACAGATAAATGAACACATGCAGTATGTACAGTTAATTTTTGTTTTTTAATCAGAACATTTCACATTTTAAATATGTATAACTTTTTGTATGTCACTATATTCTGATAAATTATATTTTTAAAAATTTTAGTGAGGCCAACACAAGGGTACCAAGGAAGACAACATCAAGACATATAATAATTAAAATGGCAAAGAAAAGGATAAAGATAGACTTGAAAAGCAGCTTGAGAGGGAAAAAAGATCACGTAAAAAGAAAACCCATCAGGCTATCATCAGATTTCTCAACAGAAACCTTACAGCCCAGAAGGCAGTGGAGTGATATATTTAATGCAGTAAAGCAGAAAGGCCTTGAACCAAAAACACTCTACCTGGCAAGGTTATCATATAAATTTTAAGGAGGGATTAAACAGTTTTTAGATAAGCAAAAACTGAGAGAATTTATCTCCCACAAACCACCTCTACAGTGCATTTTGGAAGGACTCCTATAGATGAAAGTATTCCTAAGACTAAATAGATGTCACTCAAGGGATAGACAAAGAGTACAGATTATGATTCATAACATACAAAGAATGGAAGAGGAAGAAAAAGAGTAAAAAAAGAATCTTTAGGCTGCTTTTGTAATAGCATATGAAGTGAGTTAAATTATACTGTTAGATAGTAAAAGAATTATCCTTGAACCCTTGGTAGCCACAAAGCTAAAGCCTGCCATGGCAATAAGTACATGTGTACCAATAATCACCCTAAATGTAAATGGTCGAATGCACCAATCAAAAGATGTGGAGACACTGAATGGATAAAAAACAAGACCCATCTATATGGTGCCTGAAAGAGAGTCACTTCAAACACAAAGACAAACACAGATTGAAAGTAAAGGATGGAAAAAGATATTTCATGCAACTAATAGGGAGAAAAAAGTGGGAGTTGCAGTACTTTTGTCAGACAAAATAGACTTCAAAACAAAGAAAGTAACAAGAGACAAAGAAGGAAATTACATAATGATAAAGGGGTTAGTCGAACAAGAGGATATAACTATTATAAATATCTATGCACCCAATACAGGATCACCTACATATGTGAAACAAATACTAACAGAATTAAAGGGGGAAATAGACTGCAATGCATTCATTTTAGGAGACTTCAACACACCACTCACTCCAAACAACAGATCAACCAAGCAGAAAGTAAATAAAGAGACAGAGGCACTGAACAATGTATTAAAACAGATGGACCTAATGGACATCTACGAAACACTCCATCCAAAAGCAACAGGATACACATTCTTCTCAAGTGCACATGGAAATTTTTCAAGAATAGATCATATACTGGGCTACAAAAAGAGCCTCAGTAAATTCACAAAGATTGAAATTGTACCAACCAGCTTCTCATGTCACAAAGGTATGAAACTAGAAATAAATTACACAAAAAAATGAAAAAGCTCACAAACACATGAAGGCTTAATAACACACTCCTAAATAAGCAATGGGTCAATGATGAAATAAAAACAAAGATCAAGCAGTATATGGAGAGAAATGACAACAATAATTCAACACAGAAAAATCTGTGGGATGCAGAGAAGGCTGTGCCAACAGGGAAATATTGCAACACAGGCCTACTTCAGGAAAGAACAATCCCATATAAGCAGTCTAAACTCACAATTAATGAAACTAGGAAAGGAATAACAAATGAGGCTCAAAGTCAGTAGAATGAGGTACATAATAAAGATTAAAGCAGAAATAAAAATAAATTGAGAAGAATGAAACAATAGAATCAATGAAAGTAGGTGCTACTTCTTCGAGGTAAAAAACAAAATAGATAAATCCCTAGCCAGACATATCAAGAAAAATTGAGTCTACACACATAAAGACAATCAGAAATGAGAAAGGAAAAATCACTGCAGCACCATAGAAATACAAAGAATTATGAGAGAAAACTATGAAAAAATCTTGTGCTAACAAACTGCATAATCTAGAAGAAATGGAAAACTTTCTAGAAAAATACAACCTACCAAGGCTGACCCCAGAAGAAACAGAAAACCTGAATAGACCAATTACCAGCAAAGAAATTGAATTGATAATGAAAAAAAACACCTAAAAAGAAAATCCCTGCACCAGATGGTTTCACTGCTGAATTTTATCAAACATTTAGTGAAGACCTAGTACCCACCTGCCTTAAAGTTTTCCAAAAAGTAAAAGAGGATAGAATACTCCCAAACTCATTCTATGAGGCCAACATCACTCTAATACCAAAAACAGGCAAAGATACCACAAAGATAGAAAATTACAGACCAATATCCCTGATGAACTTAGATGCAAAAATACTCAACAAAATATTATCAAGCCAAATTCAAAACTACATCAAAAACATCATCCATCATGATCAAGTGGGTTTCATCCCAGGAATGCAAGGATGGTACAACATTAAAAAATCCATGAACATCATCCAGCACATCAACAAAAGGACAACAACCACATGATTATGTCCATAGATGCTGAAAAAGCATTTGAGAAGATTCAACACTCATTCTTGATAAAAACTCTCAACAAAATGGGCATAGAGGGCAAGTACATTAACACAATAAAGGCCACATAAGACAAACACACAGCGAACATTATACTTAACAGAGAGAAGCTGAAAACTTTTCCTTTAAGATCAGGAACAAGACAAGAATGTCCACTCCTCCCACTTTCAACATAGTTCTGGAGGTTCTAGCCATGGCAATCAGAAAACACAAAAAATAAAAGGCATCCAGATTGGCAAGGAAGGAGTCAAAGTGTCCGTGTTTGCAGATGACTAATATTGTGTACAAAAAACCCTAAAGAATCCACTCCAAAACTATGAGATCTAATATCAGAATTCAGTAAAGTTCTGGGATATAAAATTAATACACAGAAATCTGTTGCATTCCTATACACTAATGATGAACTAGCAGAAAAAGAAATCAGAAAAACAATTCCATTCACAATAGCATCAAAAAGAATAAAATATCTAGGAATAAACCTAACCAAGGAAGGGAAAGACCTATACTCTGAAAACTACAAGACACTCATAAGAGAAATTAAAGAACATATCAAGAAATGGAAACATATACCATGTTCATGGAAAGGAAGAATTAATATTGTCAAAAAGACCATCCTGCCTAAAGCAATCAACAGATTCAATGCAAACCCCTATCAAAATAGCAACAGCATTCTTCAATGAACTAGATCAAATAGTTATAAAATTCACATGGAACCACAAAAGACCCTGAATAGCCAAAGCAATCCTGAGAAGGAAGAATAAATCAGGGGAATTACGCTCCCTGACTTTAAGCTCTACTACAAAGCCACAGTAATCAAGACAATTTGGTACTGACACAAGAACAGACCCACAGAACAGTGGAACAGACCAGAAAGCCCAGATATAAACCCAACCATATACAGTCAATTAGTATACAATAAAGGAGCCATGTATATACAATGGGGAAATCACAGCCTCTTCAACAGCTGGTGCTGGCAAAACTGTACAGCTACATGTAAGAGAATGAAACTGGATTATTGTTTAACCCCATACACAAAAGTAAATTCAAAATGGATCAAAGACCTGAATGTAAATCATGAAACCATAAAACTCTTAGAAAAAAGCACTGGCAAATATCTCTTGGACATAAACATGAGCAACTTCATCATGAACATATCTCCCTGGGCAAGGGAAACAAAAGCAAAAATGAACAAGTGGGGCTATATCAAACTAAAAAGTTTCTGTAGAGCAAAAGACACCATCAGAAGAACAAAAAGGCATCGGAAAGTATGGGAAAATATATTCATAAATGACATATCTGATAAGGGGTTGACATCCAAATTATATAAAGAGTTCACATACCTCAACAAACCAAAAGCAAATAATCCAATTAATAAATGAACAGAGGAGCTGAACACATAATTCTCCAAGGAAGAAATTCAGTTGGCCAACAGGCTCATGAAAAGATGCTTTGCATACCTAATCATCAGATAAATGCAAATTAAAACCACAATGAGATATCATGTCCCACCGGTTAGGATGGCCAGCATCCAAAAGACAAACAACAACAAATGTTGACAAGGATGTGGAGAAAGGGGAACCCTCCTACACTGCTGGTGGGAATGTAAATTAGTTCAACCATTGTGGAAAGCAGTATGGAGGTTCCTCAAAAAACTCAAAATAGAAATATTGTTTGACCCAGGAATTCCACTCCTAGGAATTTACCCTAAGAATGCAGCAGCCCAGTTTGAAAAAGACATGTGCACCCCTATGTTTATTGCAGTACTATTTACAATAGTCAAGAAATAAAGACAACCTAAGTGTCCATGAATAGATGAATGGATAAAGAAGATGTGGTACATAGACACAATGGAATATTATTCAGCCTTAAGCAGAAAACAAATCCTACAATTTGCAGCAACATGGATGGAACTAGAGGGTATTATGCTCAGTGAAATAAGATAGGAAGAGAAAGAGAAGTATCAAATGATTTTACTCATCTGTGGAGCATAAGAACAAAGGAAAAACTGAAGGAACAAAACAGCAGCAGACTCACAGAACCCAAGAATGGACTAACAGTTACCAAAGGAAAAGGGATTGGGGAGGATGTGTGGGAAGGGAGAGATAAGGGGGAAAAAAAGAGGCATCACAGTTAGCACATATAATGTAGGCAGTGGTGGGGACATGGTGAAGGCAGTGTAACACAGAGAAGACAAGTAGTGTTTCTATAGCATCTTACTACACTGATGGACAGTGATTGTAATGGGGTATGTTGTGGGGACTTGATAATAGTGGGAGCCTAGTAACCATAATGTTGTTCGTGTGATTATGCATCAATGATAGCAAAAAAAAAAAAGCAGAAAAAAATTACATGGAACCACAAAAGCCTCCAATGTAGACAATGTAAGCTTGAGAAAGAACAACAAATCTGGGGGTATCATTCTCCTGAATATAAGCTATAATTACTACAAACTTACAGTTATCAAAACACTATGGTACTGGCACAAGAACAGACCCATAGACCAATGGAACAGACTAAAGAACCCTGATATAAACCCAACCATATATGGTCAATTAATATACGATAAAGGAGTCATAGATATGCAGTGGGGAAATGACAGCCTTTTCAACAGCTGGTGTTGGCAAAACTGTACAGATACATGCAAGAAAATGAAACTGGATTACTAACACCATACACAAAAGTAAACTCAAAATGAATTAGTCCTAAATAGAATACATGAAACAATAAAACTATGAGAAGGAAAAATAGGCAATAATCTCTTGAACATAATCATCAGCAAAATTTTCTGGGCACATCTCCCTGGCCAAGGGAAACAAAATCAACAAAGTGGGACCACATTAAAATGAAAAGTTTCTCCACACAAAAGAGCACCATCAACAAAACATAAAGGTAACTTACACTATGGGAGACTATATTCATAAATGATATATCTGGTTTGAGTTAACATCCAAAATTCATAAAGAAATCATATGCCACAACATCAAAGAAACAACTATTCCAGTTAAAAATTGGGAAGAGGATATGAATAGACAATTTCTGCACAAGATATATAGATGATCAATAGGCTCATGAAAGATGCTCCACACACTATGCATTGGGGAAATGCAAATCAAGCCTACCCTGAGATATCACCTCAGAGAAGTCAGAACATCCACTGTCTAAAAGACAAGAAATAACAGGTGTTGGTGAAGATGAGGAGGAAAGGGAAACCTCCTACACTTTTGGTGGGAATGTGTATACGTGAGCCACTATGGAAAGGAGTATGGAGGTTCATTCAAAAACTCAGAAATACCAAATGAACCAGTAATTCTATTTTGATAAATCTACCTGAAGGCCAGAAAATATTTGTTTCAAAAAGTTATATGCAACAGTTTTTTGCCACATTATTTACAATAGACAACATGGAAGCAACCAAAATGTCCATAAATAGATAAATGGATATATATGATTTATATTATTCATCCATAAAAAAAGAAATACTGCCATTTGCAACAATATGGATGGACCTAAAGGGTATTATGCTAAGTGAAATAAGCCAAGCAGAGAAAGAAAAACACCATATGATTTCAATTATAGCTGGAGTCTAAAAACCAAATGTAAAAAAACAAAATGAACAAAATATGAGTGAGAAGTGACTGGTGGTTACTATGAGGGAGGAGTTGGGGTTTGTGGGTGAAATAAGTGCAGGAATAAATAGACACAAAACCTCAATCATAATATAAATTAGTCATGAGGATGAAAGTACAGCATAGAGAATATAGTCAATAGTTCTGTAACATGTTTCTGTGTTGACAGTAACTACACTAGTTGAGGTGAGGATTTAATAATATATATAACTGTTGAATCACTGTGTTGTATACTCGAAACCAATTTAATAGTGTATATCAACTATTCTCCAGGTAAAACAAAAAGAAATGTGATGGATTTCCAAGTCTGAGTAGAAAGAGAGATACAAAATCATTAACCTTTCTAACAAGGAATTCAGAGTGCTCTTGATCTAAATCACCAGAACCAGGAGTCTAAAGAGCTAAGGGGTTTCATGATGACTGTGCAGTACAACGATGGCAGATGACCAGTTACAGGTCATAGGCTATCATGGTCAGGAGAAAAATGTGCAAAGCCCCAGAGAGTATGAAAAACTACATCTGGCTGATTCAGTTTGAACACATTATAACTTTGCTCTGTGTCTGGATGCTCAGCAGCATCTTGGGGATGGTGGTGGAGGTGAAGCAGAAGTCCACAAAGGACAGATGGGAGAGGAAGAAGTACATGGGTGTGTGCAGGTGGGAGTCTGAGCTGACAGCCAGGATGAGGAGCAGGTTCCCAAACACAGTGATCAAGTACATGGAGAGGAAAACCCCAAGTAGGAGGGGCTGCAGTGGTGGCTTTTTAGAAAATCCAGAATAAATTCTGTGATTTTTTATCACTTTCTGGTTCCATATTTTGGAAGTGACTCCAGGACTCAAAAAATAACATGACATTTTTTGTAAAATGGGAATTACAAATATAATTGGAATTCTCCAATCTGTATTTACATTCAAAAACCAACATCCATAGTTTTTGTATGGAACTTGCCCCCTAATAGCCTTGAGAACAACTCATGTTCCAGAATACACACAGATGTATACATACACTGTGGCCTCCTGGGCCCATGTTACCACCAGGATAGTCTCACCTGCAGCTTCAATGAGTAAGTAAACAATGATGCAAGGCAAGTTGTCAATATCACATTATCTTTCTCCTAAGCATACAGAAATTGTCCCCAGGTTTTAGTTGTTATGTCTCCCACATGTAAACATGGCAAACCGTTTAAATATGACTGGTTTGTGTCCAATAATTACACACAAAAAAATACCAGTTCAAAAACCTGAGAGAAAGTGATAAAAGAAAGGACGTGTGTGGGAAAAATAAGCTCAGGTGGTCCCTAGAGATTGTGAGGATAATAAAGCTCTCTTGGCTCTCCCATCATGCAGCCCAGTTACATCCCCATGATGCTTAGAATAAGAAAGCAGAAAAAAATGCATCCTAAAGAGAATGAAGTAATGTCTTCACATTATCAAGAGAGCTGACCCACTGGACAACCCACTAGAATAAGCAGCAAAGGGAATAAACTTTGAAGTGGGAGGAGATTTGGTGTATACTAGGTTTTCTCACACTGCCATGCTGACATCTAGGATGGGATGCTTATTTGTGTTGGGTGTATCCTGTGCAGTGTATGTGTTTACCAGCATCCCTCCAGACATGGCCAAATACTCCCTGGGGAAAAAGTTATCTATGGCTGAGAACCACTCTATGTGTACTTGAGAACTGGAATCCTAGTGACAGAATTCCAAGGAAGGTCCAACTCATACTTGGATTATAAGTTCCAGCAAATCACTAAACTCTTTCAAGCTCCACTTATTCAAGGTGGAGTGAATTTCTTAATAATACTACTTCATAGAATGAAATTTTCTAAAAGTTAAATCACACAGTTCCTTCAAGGTGTTAAGATCAGGTTATAGTGCACAAAAAATCTAAATGTAACTCTGATACTAAACATACATTGTAGAATGGGAGACTGATTCCACCTCTTAACTTCGGATCTGAGTAGGAAATTCCTCATTGTTTTGCCAAATTGTTATGAAGCCAAGGATTGTGGTGCCCAAAATTTATATAAAAGGGACAAGAGGCAGTCCTCCCATTTGCTGCAGAGAGGAGAATTCAATGCCTGAAGGATCTAAGAGAATTAGTCCTAATGGGATCTTCAGTCTTAGCCTTTGGAGAAAACATAAAGTCAGGGTCAAGTAAGGGGCTGTAAGGCTGAGTTCATGGAGAAGGAATAATAAAATCTGTAACACATCAATTCAATTAGATTGGGTGTGTGACGTGGACACAGAGGTATGTGGGCAGGCAGTGTGTGCTCCCTTGGGTCTGAGTTCATGTCAGCACACGTCCTGGTTGCCCCTTCTCTCTGCACTGGCCCCTTCTTTTAGTCTCTTCATTCATACTGTTTTTCCCTCACTAAAAGGACCTGGACTTCTTTTAAAACTATTCTTTACTGCAGTGGATTCCAAATGTTTTTCCATTTTCATTCCATAATAAGGCATGCCTTACACTTGTGATCCAGTATGTGTGCAAATGCAAAACCAAATACACACATACGCACACATGCAGAGCACTGGACAAAGAGAATCAAGAAACCATTTAGTATGTACACTTCCTACGTATAATGAATTCTGATATTTTCTTTTGAAAGCTACATATTCCATTCTATTTAGTTCTTAAAGCCATACCTGACCCTCTAATGGATCCTAATCTCAAATATGGAAAACATTCCTCTAATGTATCCTCCACTTGATAGGGAAAAACTTACAAGGACAGCAGTCTAGTCCAAGTGGCCCCCTTCTGCTGCTCTTCTTAGAAAAGAAAGCAGAGACTCCAGCTCACCCTCCCCCCTCCTGCTCTGCCTCACACTCACTAAACTCCCTCCCCCTTGCCTGCTCGCTTGCTGTGAACGTAGGAAGGTTACAGATAAAGAAGCAGAAAGATATAAATTGCTCCCTTTGCCTTTGTTTGGGGCTCAGACCCTGGGAGATTACTCCCCTCTGGGCCTGCCGGTGTGAAATAAAGCCTCAACACTCCAAGACCTTCGAGTGCCACTTGGTTCTTCTGTCAGTGATCCAGTACAGGTTTCTCCAGTTATTTTCAATAAATTTGGTTCACTGACCAGGAAACCCAACTGCGCTGGCCCTTTGTTGCCACCGGTTTGGGGCAACCGCGGGGTCGGTGACCCCTTGGCAGGCTCCGGCCTGGTTGCCCTGAGCCGGCCCCGTTCTGCTGTTCCAGCTGGACACAAGGAGGCTTGGTAGGTGAGAACCTGGTTCTGACATCAAATTCTGTAAGGCCCCAGGGCCCCTGACCCATCCAGTCCCACCCGTTGGGGTGGAAGGAGAGCCTGATCACCTCCCAGGAGGCTTATTAGAATTCTCACAGGTAGATATTCCCGGGGGCGGGAGGGGGGAATGTTTAAACTCTGGTCTGCCTGGGTGTGTGTGTGAGTGAGTGTGCAGGGCAGCTGAAGCTATTCAGTCTGCACTGAATCTGTGATTCCACGGCCTGTGCTACGGAATCTGCATGGGCCCTCCTCCGCTTTTGCGGTCAGCCATCAGGGCATATCGGTGATTCAGCTTTGGCTGGCCTGGCCTGGGATTTATACAGGTGCACCTTAACCAAGGCTGGCCGAAGTCGCCACAAGGAGTGCAAATGGATGGGCATCTGACTGGTCTCCTCTCTAGAGGAGGCACCCCGCCCTTGTCTGTTGTGGTAGTACTGTTACACAGACACACCAGGGGTAAGGGCACAGGAAACCCACAGTTCTTGACACCATGAAAAATTTTAGGGAGGGATTTTAAAAAGACTGCAGAGTAAAATTAACTGCCAGCAGGTTAAGAACTCTGTGTGAATCTGAATAGCCCATCTTAAGTGTAGGATGGCCTCCGGAAGGGGCCCTAGATGTCCCAACAGTCTTTCAGGTCTGGTAGGTCATCACTGGAGATCCAGGTCATCCTGACCAGTTCCAATACATTGACTCCTGGTTAGGAGTTGTCCAGACTCTTCCCCCTTGGGTGTGATTCACTTGCAACAGGCAGGGACAGGGTAGGGTCTTAGTTGCCTCAATGAAGCAGCCCACAAAGAATCAACAGAAGCCTTAGCTTCTGCAATTCTTGCTGGTGATGCAGAGGAAGAGCTAATATTGCCCCCACCTTATGCAACCCCAAGGCAGTCAGCACCCAGGCCCTGTTCTCAGATACCTTGCCACCATAAGCAACCCTCCCAACTCCAGAACCAGTGGACCCACTCTCCTCCAGACCAGCAGCCAGACTGCACCCTCACCTGGGAGCAGGCACCCTTCAGATTCTGGTGCAAGAGATGAGGGAGCATGAAAGACATAATAAATATGCAACCATCCAGTCCTGCCAGTCCATGTTTTACTATTAACCCTTCTCCACAACTGACACCCCTTCAGAAAAGCCACAAGCCCTGGTTAATCTCATTTAATCCGTCTTCCAAACCCATCAGCCAATCTAAAAAAACTGTCAACAGTTTCTCCTCACCCTGTTCATAATAGAAGAGAAGAGGCAGCCAGGATCCTTGATTAGGACACATGAGCTGAAATCACTGTCCCCAAGGAGCACCCACAGTGATAAAACCACCCCTGATACACTGATATCAAGATGCACTCATCCAGGGGTTCCAAGTTGGGTCCAAAAAGCCTATGAACATGACCAAAGTTTATTCAGTCACTCAACAACCAGGGGAGTCTTCTGGGGATGATTATGAAAAGACTGTGTCACGATGATCACATCTACACCCCCTTCAATCCTGAGTCACCGGAGGGCCAATAAATGGTCAACACCTCATTCATAGCTCAAGCTGCCCCAGACATCAGAAGAAAGCTCCAAAAACTTGAAGGCTTTGCCAGGATGAATATCACTCAGCTGATTAAAATTGCCAACAAAGTATATCTAAACAGAGAAGTTCAGGCTGACAGAGAGGCTGAAAGAAAAATGAAGAAAAAGACCAGCCTCCTAGGAGCCACCCTAAAAGTAAAAGAGTTGACCAAAAGGCAGAGAAAAGCCAACCACCAAAAGAGGGGAGGCCTAGGAACCCCCATCAGGGACCAGTGTGTTTACGATAAAGAGAAGGGGCATTAGAAGATGAATGCCCCAACTGAGGCAAAGCCCTGAAATCCAGTTGCTACTGGGAGGAGCCCCATGGGGAAAGGCTCACTGGCCTGGCAGGAACAGACTCAGACTAACAAGGAATAGGCTCTCTCACTCTTGGTTCCCATGAGCCCATGGTCAGAATGAATGTGGGGAGCCAAACCATAACTTTTATGGTTGACACAGGGGCAGAACACTCTGTGGCCACCCTCCCTGTAGTCCCCTTCAGTGAAAAGACTGCAATTTCTCAGAGTCACAAAGACAGTGGCAGTACCCCTCTCACAAGAGCTGAGAGCAGGCATCCAGGAACACCTGACCAGACTCAGAGAGGCAAGCATTCTAACTGAGTGTCAGTCATGCTGGAACACCCTGCTTCTACCAGTCAAAAGGCCAGGAGGAGGCCACCAGCCTGTTCAAGAGCTGAGAGCCATTGACAGAGTGACTGTTTCTTTACACCTGGTGTTCCCAAATCTGTATACCCTCCTCAGCCAGATCCTGGGGTCTGCCAAATGTTTCACTTGATAGACTTAAAGATGCCTTTTTCTGCCTCTGGCTGGCCCCCTAAAGCCATCTCTTGTTTACCTTTTAGACTGAACTGGATACAAGGTGGTAAATGCAGTTAACATGGACATGACTTCCACAAGAGTTCAAGAACTCACACACTCTCTTTGAAGAGGCATTAGCCACAGACCTTGCCAGCTTTCCAAGAGATGCCACATGCTGTACCCTCCTGCCGTATGTAGATGATATCCTCCTTGCCAGTAACACCTTGGAAAATTGTGCAAAAGGCACAAAGGCCCTCCTGCAAACTCCTGTCAGACTCAAGATACCAAGTCTCATAGAAAAAAGCACAAATCTACCAGCAGTGAGTCTGGTACTTAGGCTTCCTCCTCATCCAAGGAGAAAGGGCACTAGGGCCAGAGAGGGAAAAGGTCATTAACTCCTTACCCCAGCCCCAGATGAAGAAAGGCATATGAAAATTCCTAGGGGTTGCCGGGTTCTGCAAAAATCTGGATTCCCAGATTCTCAACAATGGCAAGACACCTCTACAGCCTCCTGGGGAGAGGCCAGACTGAAAGCCCTTTGTCTGGACAAAAGAGGCAAGAGCCACCTTCCTGGAAATGAAAGCTGCTTCAGAACAAGCACCAGCCCTAGGCCTGCCAGATATGAAAAGGCCCTTCAATCTTTGTCTATAAAAAAGTAGCAATTCTGCATTGCAAAGCACATCAAAAGGAAAACAATCCTATAACACAGGAGAATCAGCTAACAGATAAAGCAGATAAAACAGCACCCAATAGAAAAACAGATAAAGCTCCTTCCTTCACTATGGCCCTAACACCCTCAGTGCAGGCCCCTCCACCCAAGCACACTAAAAAGGAAAAAGACTGAGCCATAGCTAAAGGAGCCACCCTAACTAAAAAAAAAGAGCAATATTATATTAGCCAGTTGCCAGAATTATGCCAAGCAGTAAGTGAGCAGTGCATGACTTGTGCCAGAAATAACACGCGATCTGTACCACGACCCCCACCCAGTGTCCAAAGAGTAGGAGTTGCCCCCTTTGAAGACCTTGAGATAGATTTCACAGACATCCAGCCAAGCAAGGGACTCAGATACCTCCTAGCAATAGTGTGTACATACTCTGGGTGGGTCAAAGCCTTCCCAACCAGGACAGAACAAAGCTGGAAAGTAGCCAAAGTCCTTCTGAGAAAAAATGTGCCCCAGTTTAGCCTACCATCTACACTTCAGTGACAATGCACCAGCCTTTGTAGAAAATGCAGGAAATCTCTCAACATTACCTGAAAACTCCACTCTGCATACAAGCCACAAAATTCAGGGAAAGTAAAGTGAATGAATTGCACCCTCAAAGGAACCTCAGCTAAGTTTTGCCAAGAAACTGGTCTACCATGGCTGGCTGTACTGCCCCTGGCTCTCTGTGTGCTCACTGCACACCTGGGACTCAAGGCTTTTCCCCTTTTGAATTAGTGTATGGACACCCTCCCATGTCTAGGAAGTTCCCAGGGAACCTACACCAGATAGGAGATGAGGGAGCAAGAGAAAATCTCCAAGCCTTGGGAGCTACTGTAAATAAGCTGCAGCAATACACCATAGAAAGAGCCCTGATCTCCTTAGGGACCCCAGTACAGTCCTTCCAGGCTGGGAACTCAGTCTGAGTCAAGAATTGGAAAAGAGACCCTCTCAAACCTAGTAGACTGGGCCCCACATTGTTGTTCTAACTACTCTTACTGCCCTCAAGGTTGCAGACATCACTGGGTGGGTCCATCATTCCAGAGTGAAAAGGCCCGTAATCTGGATGGAAAAAATACATCAGTGGGAAGCCCAGCCAGACCTCCAGAACCATCTCTGCCTCCTCATCCAACAATTACCCTCTGACTAATGAACACCTGCACGCCATGGATCCTGGCCCTCCCTGGCATGGCATCTTTCTTTCTAGGCATTGAACTCTCTGCTGTTACTCCCACCCCCCCAGACTGGACTATTCCTCAAAACTTGCCCTTTTAATTGTCTATTGGGTAATTGTAGGTTGTTTTGCTGTGCTTACCTGTTTCTCCTAAACTATACTAAAGCCTCAGCCTGCATCTCCCCACTACCACAATGTAATGTTGTTTTATACCATTTTTCCCTTCCTTTTCTCCCCCTCACTTCTGGGCAACCTCAGTGTGGTTGCATAAAGTCAGACAAATGGGGGACTGGGTTCAGTGCCTACAGCCACATGCCTGCTAAATGTTATAGTAAGAAGAGAGCCACTCTTTGCCTTAAAGATGGGAAAAGGTACTGAACTAAAACAATAAATAAATGGGACTCAGACCTGTGCAATTAGGGGAAGAAAGGGATCCACTGTCCGCTGGACCTCCCTCACCCACATTGGAATGTCTGATAGGGGGGAGTCCAGAACCAAGCATGAAGGGACAGGGATTAAAAGGTCAAGCAGACCTAAAGGCACTAACTAAAGAGCCAGTTTACCACAAAATATAGACCTCTCAGGTTTTACTATAACAGATTAAGCAGTTTAGTATTACTACGGGGTCTGCCTTCAGTCCCTTGAGTATCCTCAGCTCCCACTGCGCAAAGATGGTGGAGCTCCGTGCCAAAGAAGTGCGCCAAGGAGGACTGGGGCGGGAGGGGGTATGTGCCCCTCCCTCTCCTTTCTAATTTTAATCGGCCCTTGAAAAAGGTGCCCATCGCCTCCAATAACCCTGATGTTTGTGCCTTCCAAGCTGCAAATGTTAAAATAGAATCCGTGGCTACTCCTTCAAATAGCCTTGCCAGGCCAATGGTTCTGTTGCTACTTGAACTATTAGTGGGACCCTGCATCTTCAACTGGCTCATTAACTTTATCAGAGAACGCATTTCCTCCGTACAGCTCATGTATATGCAGAGCCATTATGACCCTGTCATAAACCAAGGAAATGATGCCCTCTAAAATGAAGTGTTTAAAGGGGCATCAGAGGTGGGGGAGTGGTAGGGAAAAACTTACAAGGATAGCAGTCTAGTCCAGGTGGCTCCCTTCTGCTGCTCTTCTTAGCAAAGACAACAGAGACTACCGCTTCCCCCTCCCCTTCACCCCACTGCTCTGCCAGGCACTCACTCCCCAAACTCCCTCCCCCTTGCCTGCTCATTGCTGTGCATGTAGGAATGTTGCAGTTACAGAAGCAGAAAAATACACATTGCTCCCCTGGCCTTTGTTCTGGGCTCAGACCTTGGGAGATTACTCCCCTCTGTATTACTCCCCAATGTAAAATAAAAACTCAACACTCCAAGACCTCCAAGTGCCGCTTGGTTCTTCTGTCAATTATCCAGTCCAGGTTTTTCCAGTATTTTCCATAACACCCTCTCATTATAGAATTTCCCAGATTCTTTTCTTTCATTTCTCAACATCAACAATTTCCATAAAAACACAAACATTCCAAGCGGAATTCAGCTACCATTCTCAGTTAAACTCTATCTTGGGGTTAAGGTCAGGGAATATGTATAACATTAATGTGAGCCTCAAGGCACTCGCAGTCTTGCAAAAAAATGGGACATGGAATTAAATAATAATTACAGGGAGAGATTAAAGATGGCGGCATGAGAGGTGTGACAGAGGCTTCCTCCTAAAACAACATATAATATGAAAATATAATTAATACACCTAACCCTGAGAGAGCGACAGGAAAGAGGACTGTGCCAGACTGCATACACCTGGAGAAAAGAGCAGACCTCAAGGAACAGGGTAATGAACCAAAGCTGTGGCCTGGCAGGACCAAAGCCCTTCCCCCACCCCAGCTCACCAGTGGGAAGAAGATAAATGGAGTGGGGAGGGAGTGGAGGCCTGGGACTGCTGAATACCTAATTCCAGAGATCTGCTCTGGGAGCACAAACCTACATTTCATGGTGCTTTCATGATACTCTCATGATTAGGGGATTGGAAAGCTAAAACAGGCAGAATTTGTGGAGAGACTGAGATTCCAATCAGTTGTGGAAAGCAGGGATCCATATCCAGGTGCTCTAGGAAAAAATTAAGGCAGGCAGTCTGAGAGACTTCCTAACAAAGAAGCCCTTAGCAAAAGGGCTGCTAAAGGGGCAAGAATTGCAGAGAGCTTACTGCTCCACAAAATTTTCCAGGTGCACTCTGCTCAGCAGTTTGGGAGCTTTCACTATTTTCAGGTGATCCAGTTCCCTGGCTGGCTACACAGCTCCAAGGACCCCCTCCATGATATGCAGCCTACTGTGCCTTTCTCCTGGCCAGCCCCACCTGACTAACAAACCAGTGAACCCTACCCTGGCATTAGGCAGGCCAGAGGGAAGATCTGTCTACAGCAACTACAGACGCAAAGCATAGAGGCTTATACCTGTGAGCTCAGGGCACTTGTTCAGGCAGAGGACACAGGCATAGTAGCCAGGAAGCAGGAAACAGGTCTTTCCTACCCCCAGTCACCAAAACCACTCCCCTGTGACCCCCAACATTGCTTCAGGGATGGAGCAGCTTCAGAGATTACTGCTTCTGGACACTAGAGAGCACCACATACAAATATGAAATGCCAAAGAAACCTGGTTCAAAGTAAAATTAATAAAACTCCTGACAAAGATGACATGAACCTTATGACTCTTCCTGAAAGGGAGTTCAAAATAAAAATTAACGTGCTCATGGAGGTACAGAAATATATTCAAGAACTCAGAAATGAATTCTGGTTGGAGATCCAATCATTGAAGAGCACAATGGAGGATATTAAAAGCAGATTAGATATGGTGGAGGAGACAATAAATGAAATAGAAACTAGAGAAGATGAATACAAAGAAACTGAGGAACAGAAAGAGAAAAGGATCTATAAGAATGAAAGAATATTGAGAGAACTGTATAACCAATCTAAACGGAAAAATATTGGCATTATAGGGATAACAGAAGAAGAGAGAGAGAAAGGGTTAGAAAGTGTTATTGAGGAGGTAATTGCTGAAAACTTCCCCAATCTGGGGAAGGAGATAGTGTCTCAGGCCATGGAGGTGTACAGATATCCCAACACAAGGGATCCAAGGAAGACAACACAAAGACATATAATAATTAAAATGGGAAAGATCAAAGAAAAGGACAGACTACTAAAAGTGTCCAGAGACAGAAATAAGATCACATACAAAGGAAAGCCCATCAGCCTTTCATCAGACTTCTCAGGAGAAACCATACAGGCCAGAAGGGAGTGGCATGATGTATTTAATGCAATGAAGCAGAAGGGCCTCGAACCAAGATTACTTTGTCCAGCAAGATTATCATTTAAATTTGAAGGAGGGATTAAATAATTTCCAGATAAGTAAAAGCTGAGAGAGTTTACCTCCCACAAACCATCTCTACAGTGTATTTTTTACTGACTGCTATAGATGGAATTGTTCCTAATGTTTAGTAGCTGTCACCAGAGGGAACAAAAATACAGTAAAGAAAGTACAACAGCTAATTACTAAGCAAACGAAAAATTAAATTAACTATCTCCAAAGTCAATCAAGAGATAGACAAAGAATACAGAATATGATACCTAATATATAAAGAATTGAGGAGGAGGAAAAAGGAGGAGAAAAAGAAAATAACCTTTAGATAGTATTTGTAAAAGCATATTAAGTGAGTTAAGTTAGAGTCTTAGATAGTAAGGAAGTTAACACTGAACCTTTGATAACCACAAATCTAAAGCCTGCAATGGCAATAAGGACATACCTATTGATAATCACCATAAATGTAAATCAACTGAATACACCAATCAAAAGACATAGAGTGACTGAATGGATAAAAAATCAAGACCCATCTATATGCTGCCTACAAGAGACTCACTTTAAACCCAAAGACATACACAGACTAAAAGTGAACAGATGGAAAAGATATTTCCCACAAGGAATAGAGAGAAAAAAGCAAGAGTTGCAGTACTTGTACAACACAAAATAGACTTCAAAACAGAAAAAGTCACAAGAGACAAAGAAGGACATTACATAATGATAAAGAGGTCAGTTCAATAAGAGGATAAAACTATTATAAATATCTATGCTCCCAACACAGGAGCACCCACATATGTGAAACAAATGCTAACACAATTAAAATGGGAGATAGAATGCAATGCATTCACTCTAGGACACTTCAACACACCACTCCACTCTGAAGGACAGATCAACCAGACAGAAGATAAGTAAGGAGACAGGCACTGAACAACACATTAGAACAGATGGATCTAACAGACATCTATAGAGCTCTACACCCAAAAGCAGCAGAATACACATTCTTCTGAATTGCACATGGAACATTTCAAGAATAGATCATATACTAGGCCACAAAAAGAGCCTCAGTAAATTCAAAAAGACTGAAATTTTACCAACCAGCTTCTTATGCCACAAAGGTATTAAACTAGAAATAAATTATGCAAAGAAAATGAAAACTCCCACGAAAACATGGAGGCTTCAAAACATGCTACTAAATAACCAATGGATCAATGACCAAATAAAAACAGAGATCAAGCAATATATGGAGACAAATGACAACAATAAATCAACACGACAAAATCTATGGGACATAGCCAAGGCCATGCCAAGAGGAAAGTATATTGCAATACAGGCCTACCTCAGGAAAGAAGAACAATCCCATACAAGCAGTCTAAACTCACAATTAATGAAACTAGGAAAGGAATAATAAATGAGGCCCAAAGTCAGTAGAAAGAGGGACATAACAAAGATTAGAGCAGAAATAAATAAAATTGAGAAGAATAAAACAATAGAAAGAATCAGAGAAAGCAAAAGCTGGTTCTTTGAGAAAATAAAGAAAAAAGATAAACCCCTACCTGGACTCATCAAGAAAAAAAGAGAGTCTGCACACATAAACAGAATCAGAAATGAGAAAGGAAAAATCACTACAGATACCAAAGAAATACAAAGAATTATGAGAGAATACTATGAAAAGTTATATGCTAACAAACTGGATAACCTAGAAGAAATGATAAGTTTCTGGAAAAATACAATGTAACAAAGCTGACCAAGGAAGAAACAGAAAATATGAATAGACGAATTAGCAGCAACAAAACTGAATTGGTAATCAAAAAACTACCTAAGAACAAGACCCCTGGACCAGATGGTTTCACTGCTGAAAATTATCAAACATTTAGTGAAGACCTAATACCCATTCTCCTTAAAGTTTTCCAAAAAGTAGAAGAGGAGGAAATATTTCCAAACTCATTCTACAAGGCCAGCATCACTCTAATATGAAAACCAGGCACAGAAACCACAAAAAAGACAATTACAGACCAGTATCCCTGAAGAACATAGATGCAAAAATATTCAAGAAAATATTAGCAAACTGAATTAAAAAATACGTCAAAAAGATCATCCATCATGATCAAGTAGATTTATTCCAGGGTTTCGAGGATAAAAATCCATCAACATCATCCACCACATCAACAGGAAGGACAAAAACCACATGATCATCTCCATAGATGCTGAAAAGGCATTCAACAAAATCCAACATCCATTCATGATAAAAACTCTCAACAAAATGGGTATAGAGGGCAAGTACCACAGCATAATAAAGGCCGCATATGACAAACCCACAGCCAACATCATACTTGACAGGGAAAAGCTGAAAGCTTTTCCTTTAAGATCGGGAACAAGACAAGGACTCCCACTTTCCCCACTTCTATTCAACATAGTACTGGAGGTTCTAGCCACAACAGACAACACAAAGAAATAAAAGGCATCCATATTGGCAAGGAAGAAGTTAAACTGTCCCTGTTTGCAGATGACATGATATTGTACATTAAAAACCCTAAAGAATCCACTCTAAAACTACTAGATCTAATATCTGAATTCAGCAAAGTTGCAGGATACAAAATTAACACATAGAAATCTGTTCCATTCCTATACACTAAAATGAACTAGCAGAGAGAGAAATCAGGAAAACAATTCCATTCAAAATTTCATCAAAAAGAATAGAATACCTAAGAATAAACCTAACCAAGGAAGTGAAAGAACTATACTCTGAAAACTACAAGACACTCATGAGAGAAATTAAGAAGATACCAATAAATGGAAATGCATCCTGTGTTCAAGGATAGGAAGAATTAATATTGTCAAAATGGCCATCCTGCCTAAAGCAATCTGTAGATTCAATGCAATTCCTGTCAATATACCAACAGCATTCTTCAACTAACTAGGGAAAATCACTCTAAAATTCATATGGAACCACAAAAGACCCCGAATAGCTGAAGCAATTCTGACAAGGAAGAATAAAACTGGGAGATTATGATCCCCAACTTCAAGCTCTACTACAAAGGCGCAGTAATCAACACAATTTGGTACTTGCACAAGAAAAGACCCATAGATCAATGGAACAGACTAGAGAGCCATGATATAAACCCAACCATATATGGTCCATTAATATATGATAAAGAATCCATGGACATACAATGGGGAAATTACAGCCTCTTCAACAGCTGGTGTTGACAAAACTGGACAGCTACATGCAAGATAATGGAACTGGATTATTGTTTAACCCCATACACAAAAGTAAACTCAAAATGGATTAAACACTTAAATGTAAATCATGAAACCATAAAACTCTTAGAAGAAAACATAGGCAAAATCTTCTGAATATAGGTATGAGCAACTTCTTCCTGCACACATCTCCTCGAGCAAGGGAAAAAGAATAAAAAATGAACTCATGGGACTACAACAAACTAAAAGGTTTCTGTACAGCGAAGGACACCATAAACAGAACAAAAAGGTATCCTACAGTATGGGAGAATATATTTGTAAATGACATATCCAACTAAGGGTTAACATCCAAAATATATAAAGTACTGTCATGCCTTAACAACTAGAATCAAACAACCTGATTAACAAATGGGCAGGTGATATGAAGAGGCAGTTCTCCAAAGAAGTAATTCTAATGGCCTACAGACACATGAAAAGATGCTCCATATCACTAATCATCAGGGAAATTCAAATTAAAACCACAATGAGATATCACCTCACACCAGTAAGGATGGCCAGCATTGAAAAGACTAAGAACAACAAATGCTGGCAAGGATGTGGAGAAAGGGTAACCCTCCTACACTGCTGGTGGGAATGTAAGCTAGTTCAACCATTGTGTAAAGCAAAATGGAGGTTCCTCAAAAAACTAAAAGTAGAAATACCATTTGACCTGGGAATCCCACTCCTTGGAATTTACCCAAATAACACAATTTCTCAGATTCAAAAAGACGTATGCACCACTATGTTTATCACAACACTTTTTACAATAGCCAAGAAATGGAAGCAACCTAAGTGTCCATCAGTAGATGAATCTATAAACACGATGTGGTACATATACATAATGGAATACTATCCAGCCATAAGAAAGAAGCAAATCCTACCATTTGCAACAACATGGATGGAGCTGGAGGACATTATACTCAGTGAAAGAATCCAGGCAGGGAAAGACAAGTGCCAAATAATTTTCCTCATTTGTGGATTATAACAATAAAGCAAAACTGAAGGAACAAAATAGAAGCAGACTCAGAGAATCCAAGAAGGGACTAGTGGTTACCAAAGGGGAGGGGTGTGGGCGGGCAGGTGGGGAGGGAGGGAGAAGGGGATTGAGGGGTATTATGTTTAGTACACATGGTGTGGGGGATCACGGGGAGAACAGTGTAGCACAGAGAAGGTGCATAGTGCATCTCTGGCAATCTTGCTGCACTGATGGACACTGACTGCATTGCGGTATGGGTGGTGACTTGATAATATGGGTAAATGTAGTAACCACATAGTTTTTCCATGTAAAACCTTCACAAGAATGTATATAAATAATACCTTAATAAAATGTTTTAACATAAAAATAAACAAATAAATAAATCTCTCTGAAAAGAAAAATTATACCATGATAGTGCAAACATCAAAATTATGTGCAAAATGAAGGGTTATTTTCTGTGAGAATGTTCAAAAAAAAGATTCATGAGGGATACGAATTTTAACAGTCAGGAAGAGGAGATGAAGCTTTGAAGACAGAGAGGAGATGAAAATTTCCAAATAGACCCATGAGCAAGGTTCCACACAGAGGGAAGGATCTGAGCCTTGGAGCTGGGGTGTCTGGTGACAGTGCAAGTCAGTTTCCATGACTGGGAGATCAATGCATAGGAGGTGCTAAAGTAAGGTTCCACTACATAAAAATTTCTAAATAACTCTCTGAGATTTATCAAACATTTTATAAAGGGAGATTAAATCCCAACTCAACTTATGAAATAAGAAGGAAATTCCTCATTATATTGACAAAAGTGTTATGAAGCCATGGATTGTGGCCTCCAAGATTTCAGGTCAAATGAGCAGAGTTTCCCCAGCTGTTGAAGAGGGGAATAGCAATTTTCAGGGAAAGCATGGGATGTACCCAAATGCCACACATAATTTCTCATTTAAAATGTAGAACACAGGACCTTTGGGGGAAAAGACTGAGGGTGGATAGGAATTAATAATGAGAGATGATGAGGGGGAAACCTTGAGGAGAATAATTTTCATACAAAATTATGATTATTGACTTACTGACTGCAAAATATAGATTGTATAATTTCATTGCATTAGTAATGCCAATTATTAAAAATTAGTCATATTGTTTTCCTGTTTCCTGGTAGTCATCTCTACCACATGGACCCAGGAAATAATACACAAGTTTCATTGTGTATCAGAACTGCAGCCCTTCATATTTGGAGTTTTCCTCTCCATGTGCCTGTGTTTGGGAACCTGCTCCTCATCCTGGCTGTCAGCTCAGACTCCCACCTGCACACACCCATGTACTTCTTCCTCTCTGACCTGTCCTTTGCGGACATTGGCTTCACCTCCACCACCAGCCCCAGGATGCCGCTGAGCATCCAGGTGCAAAGCCAAGAAATAACCTATGCAGGATGCACCAGCCAAATGTATTTTTCATATTCTTTAGAGTTTTTTCCCCTTTCTCCTGAGTGTGATGGCCTGTGACTGGTATGTGACCATCTGCCACCCTCTGGACTACAAGGTCATTATGAACTCTGGGGACTGCTGTGGCTGGTGTCCTGGATCATCAGTGCTCTTAATTCCTTTCTGGAAAGATTATTGGTGGTATGACTGTCATTCTGTACAGATTTGGATATCCCCCATTTTATCTGTGAACTCAATTGTCTGATTTTCCTGTTCTTACACCTTTTTATCTTTGACACAGTGATGGATGTCACAGCTGTGCTCCTGGCTGTTGGTCCCCTCAATGGGATCCTTTACTCCTACTCTGAGATAGTTCCCTCCATATATGGAATGTCATCAGCTCAGGGCAATATCAAACATTTTCCACCTGTGGCAATATCAAACATTTTCCACCTGTGCATCTGACCTCTCCACTGTCTCCTTGTTTTATTGTAGAAGCCTCAGCTCTGCTGCTACCCCCAGCTCACACACAAGTGCAGTAGCCTGTGATGTACACCGTGCTCACACCCTTGCTGAACCCCTCCATGTACAGTCTCAGGAATAAGGACATAAATAGGGCTCTAAAAAGATTCATGGGGATGACAGCTATAATGGGTCCAATTGTTCTAGGAATGAAGAAGTGCCTGTGATGTCAGGGCTCAAAGCCTCAGAGCCAGAATTTGCTATTTTTTTTAAATCAGATATTGGAAGTAGAACTTGTTCCTTCTATTTAATTCCTGAATTTTCATTTTCTTAGTTCAATTTCTCCATTCAGTTTAAGTCACTCACCTTATAAAGCTTTCTTCTGTGTCTGACATACAGGCAGTATTCCTTTTATTCACTTCTTATTTTCTCATAGTTTTGCCCAAACTTGATCCAAAATATTTGGAAATTCCCACTTATTTCATATGGTAGCATGGCTTTCTTTTCAAATGATACATATCATCCCATTTTTTTACTGAAAGTATAGTCACAAATTCTATTATTTGTAAGGAAAAAACTACTTTTGACAAGCAAACTAAGTATATAGTTTGATAATAATGGAAAATCTGTGGAATTATGCTGTACATCTGATACATTGAAGTATGGATTTTGGTGTCCATGTGCAAGGTTTTTATTTTTCCATTGAGATGAAGGATTGTTTGCCATGTTTATTGAATTCTCTTCCTCCTTATGCCAGGCATTAAAATCAGAACCACCTTTACAGTTATGCAAGGGCAGCCCACACTCCCCTTTCTCCAATTTAAAATTTCCAGTGATACCTACAAATATGACTGCACTGCTCTACACGAAATATCTCCATTTTCTAGATTTTATCATAAAGAAAAAATGGCAAAATGGGCAGTGATTAAATGACATCAACACCATGTATTATACACCATATATATACACACACACACACATACATACATACATACATATATATATATATATATATTCTCATGATCAAAGGATGACTCACTACAGACTTTAAATTCCTGTCCATTCATGTAATTGAAGTTATAACTGTGAGAGGCATGGCACATCCTTCTAGAGTCTCTTGGTTGTCTGAAAGGAAACCTCAATAGCTTCCATTTTTTAATGATAGTTTTATTGTGATACACACAATACAATGCACAAATTTTAGTGTACAACTTGATGAATTTACATATGTATATAGTATGTCCGCACTTTTTAATCACTCAGATCAAGATATCAAACACTCACACTGATTATCTTCCCCTTTCACCTATTTCACCCATCCTCCCACATCTTATCCCCCATGGCAACCACCAGTCTGTTCTCTATGTCCATGAGTTTGTTTCTATTTTGTTTGTTCATTTGTTATGTTTTTCATGTACAACATATATGTGAAATTATATATTTGTCTTTGTCTTATCAAAGTACCCTCTAAGTCTGTCTATGTTATTGTAAATTATAAAATTACATTCTTTTTTATGGATGAGTAGTATTCCATTTTATATAGTCCACATATTCTTTATCCATTCATCTACAGATGGACATGTAGGTTGCTCCCATATTTTAACTATTGTATATAATGCTTCAATAAACAGGCATTCATGTATCTTTTCAAATTAGTTGATTTTGTTTTCCTCAAATAAATTCCCAGAAGTGGAATTTCTGGGTTATATAGAAGTTACCTTTTAATACAGCTATCTAAAATAACAGGGTAATCACAAACGTCTCCAAATACCCAGAATGAGAAGTTTATTACAATTGCTCTCAGTTCTGCTTGCTCTCATTATTGCATCTGTTAGTGCCATATAACAAGGCATCCTGAAAGCACTTGTTTCAATATAATGCCTTCATAATTGAATGGGATCACTTGAGGAGTTGTTATGATTGTTCTGGGTTACTCATGAGCACTATGTTCAGTCAAAATTGTCTACATTGTGTTTCTAAATCTCTTCCATGATGTGGTGTACATTTGTATTGCACTTCTTTCTTCCACCAATATATCACATTTATTTACTCCACTTATATATATGTAGGTTAATCTTCCTATATATTCCCATATACATGCATGACACTTCACTCTTCCCAGTTATAAGACATACTTCTCACCACTGTGTGGAGTGACTGAGCTACATGTACTTCAGATCTGAGCTGAGATATATACCACTAGAATTTTTAATTCTAATTTATTGGAGTATAATTATGTCCAATAAACTTCACATGTTTAAAATGTACTATTGCCTGAGTTAAAGGAGTCATAGAAAAATTCAGTACATAATATATGGATAGACTTGTATATAACTAGAGAAGGTGCAGAATAAGTCTAACTACTTTTAATGTAATTGTGAAGGATGTAATCTACCTGGGCATCAGTTTCCTAATTTCTGAAGGTAATGTGAGATGATGAACATTGTTTCAGGTGGATGTTGTAAGGAATGAATGAAATGCTAGACATACTTTGTTGAGTGCAATGAAAACATTCAAAGTAAGGAGTGAGTGTGTTTTTATATGTGCATGTATGCCTGTTTGCATATTTTTTCAAATAACCACACAAACATACATACACACACACACACACATACATATAATGTTAGGCAGGAAAATAGATATGAGCAGGGTGGAAAGAGAATAAAGCCAGGAAAGCCCAGAGTTTATCAGTTAAAGATGAAAACGCCAGAATCAACTTGGCCTGGAATGTTTGAATATTCCCCAGATAAAGGATAGTTCTGCAGCATAGCCCAGCTCTTTACTGTGTTAATCATGCAGGCTCAGCTTATTTTTTAACTTTACCTATATGCTGTCTTTTTCTCCTTCTGCCCTAATCAAGTAGTTTGCAACCTAGGCAACTAATTTAGCATGTAGGCCCAGCCATAAACAACATAGTAAAAGGCAGGAAGGATTCCATCTTAAAGATAAGTGCATTTTAACACCCAGTAAGTTAAGAAGTAAGATTCTTAACTTACTCTTTAGCAAGCAAACAATAACTCAGACCACCTTCAGGCTGGGCAGGTGGTCTTGTTTGATGTGCTCCCAGACCAAGATGCCGGTTATCTCAGGGAGAAATCAGTGCAGTAAATTACTTGTGTTAATTTTAAATATTCAGAGACCACTTAACAAGTCTGCACCACTAGCCCTTTGTCACATTCCTGAAAAATTCTTAAAAGGGGGAACCCTCAGCCTTTCAGGGTGTTCCTCTCTCTGAGGTTACCTGCACTTTATAAGTGTGTAACCTTTTCATCTTAACCTTTTCCCAACCATTTAGTGGCACCTCTTCTCTGGGGCAGCCCACACTCCCCTTTCTCCAAGTGTGTTCCTTTTTGCCTTAAATAAACCTCTCACTTAAATGCATTGTCTCTGCCCCTTTCCAGTGGTGTTTTGTTACTTCGCTTTGTCATTCTAATCCTCTGGATTTCAGCTTAATCCTTCACTCTCTCTATCATCTCAAACAAGTAGGGAGGGGCTTCTGAGAGCTCAGTCCTGGCCTTGCAAATTGCCGTTGTCTGGGTGACTGGGAACAGCAACTCACAGTCATGATGCTCTTTAGTAACCTGCCTGAAAGACTCCCTTATTTACCCATAGGAAGTTTTCAGAACGTGATCTCACTCCATCCAGTGTTCTGCAACTCCCCCAAAACCTGGGGTGGTGGGGACTCAGTTCCCATGCCATGCAGATCCAAGGGATGCTGGATGCCAGATGACCCTTTCTTGAGGAGTTAGCAGGGGTTGTTCCCCATACTGAGTAGCTGTTCAATGAACTTCCTTTATTACTTTATTCTGTCATTCCCTAACACTCTCCTTTAATGAATTCCTTCATCACATTGTACTCTGACTTCTGAAATGAATTCTGCATCTGAAATGAACTCTGCATCTGAAATGAACTCTGCCTGACATATATATGCATTCATTACACAAACTCATCTATAGTTCCATCTATTTCATTGAAAGAAACCTTGAAAGAATTTTGGAGAGGACAAAAATAAAAGGAATGAACATTTGAGTTAACATAAAATAGCATATAGAATTTTGACCATAAAAATTTAAGTTGACTGAGTGACCTTAGTTTTATAATGATTATTTTCCTATTTTAATGTCTCAAAAGCATTAAAATCAGAATCACCTTTACATTTATGCAATGAGAAATTCTTTTTGTAATCCGTTTTACCAAATAACTCCAAAATAACTGTAACATTCTATTTAAATGGAATTTCAAAGCATAATGTCTTGCCCCAGGTGCTAACTGAATGATTTGAGAGGTTTAAACTCAGTTATGGCAAACAATATTTTATAGAATAAGTGTATTAGATTCCTATTACTGCTGAAACAAATTAGCACAGCAATGACTTAGATAACATTCTAGCTTATAAATCAGAAGTTCAGAAGTTTGAAATGGGTCTTAATGGCCTAAAATAAAGATGTATACAGGGCCTCTAACCTTCTGGAAGCCCCAGAGGAGAATGCATTTGTGAATAAAATGAGAGTTCCTGTGGCCAGGATTCTCACCTGGCCCTGGTTGACTAGCTCACTGCACACCTGTGGGCAATACATGGCTGTTGACTCTATAAAAAGAGCTCTGCCCAGTGCTCTGGGTGCAACACAGTGGCAGGGCTGCAAGGCTTCAGGAGAGCAGAGCAGAGGCTGAGTGGTGGCAGCATCAAGGACAGAGGCCCAGAGGATGGCTGTGTGGGACAGCTGTGCAGAGAAGCCCAGAGGATGGCTGTGCAGACAGAGGGGCCCAGAAGCAGAGACTGGCTTACTGCATACAGACTCGCTCTGAGTGAATTCAATTCTAGTGACTGACCTGCCACCTGGAAATAAAGTTGGGTATAACCCTTTCACCCCAAAGAACATTTTACTGTCAATTTTGGTCACACTGAATCCATAGCGAACTTTCCCAGGGCTGAAACCCATTGTCAAGACAGCATTCCATCTCCTGCTCCAGTTTGCAAGAGCCACCAGCAGTCCTTGGCTCATAGACCTTCCTCCACTTTCAATGCCAGCTAGGACAGCATGTTCAATCATCCCCTCATGCACATTTACACTAGTACCACAGTGATAACCCAGACTAATATCAAGATAAATAACTAGCAACTTTATCCCATCTCCTATCTTAATTACCCTAGTAAACTAACATATTCAACATTTCTTGGGATTAGAACATGGACATCTTTGAAGCCCTAATTCTATTTACTGCACAGTGTTTTCCAAATATAAATTACTTGATCTCACTCAAGTGCCATTACATTTTAAAAGAACTCAACACAGAATTTATCACCAACTATAAAAGAGTGAAAAGCTTTTATTTCAAAATTACCTTCATGGAAGATCCTTGCCGAACAATAACTAAATCTACCTGCACCTGGCTGTAATGCAGGATACAGCCTTACTCTCAAATTATGACCCACAAACCAGGACCTGCAGCATCTATACCACCTGGAGCTTGTTAGAAATGCAGAGCCCTGGGGCCCCTGAGGGCCTGATGAATCAGATCTTGCATTTCAACTATAAACTCTTCTGATTTTTAGGAAGTGGTGGCCTAGAACAGGTTTCCTCATCCACTCACTGTTGATATTTGGAGTGGAATCATCATTTGTGTTGGGTGCTGTCCTCTGCACAGTAGCTGCTGACAGGCATCCCTTCAGACATGTACAAATATCCCCAGGGTTGAGGAACCTTGTGGCAGAGTTTGAGAACTGGTATCACTCTGACAAATTACAATCAAGACTCTATCCTTTGGTTTATATATTTGAACAGGACATTAAACAACTCTGACCTCCATTCCTACAGAGGAGAATGTAGCTCATAATGGTACTATCTCATAATTCACTTCTGTAAAAATTATATTTGACAATCACTATAATATATTAAGGTAGGCTATTCTGCATAACAATATCTAGACTCATAATTGATAGCATTATATAATGAGGGACTAAATGACAGCTCTTAACTTCTATGTATAATGAAACTTCCAAGATTCCTTATAATCTTGGAAATGCTATCATGAGGAAAAAAGTATAGTCCCTCTTCTTAAAAAGAGGATTGCAATTTTCAGAGTTATCAGGATCATGTCCCCCCACAAATCAAATCATTGAAGACCCAATGGAAATGATCACAACAAATCCTCAATATTAGAACTTTTAAGGAAATAAAACTCAGGATTGGTATGGTGTGCTGGGAGGTTTAAAGCTCTGGAAGCAGGAGAGTTAATGGATAAGAAGTAATTAAAACTGAATTCACCTGGCATGTAATATGCTCTCCTAGGAACACAGAATCAGCAGGAAAAATTTCCATTCTGTCCAGACCAGTGTCCCCCAAGGAGAGTCATGCATTAGAGGTTACAGTAACAAGAGGGAAGCATGCCTCATGGGCAGGCACAGGAGCTGTAAGTATCTCCTCTGCTGCAGATGCTCAGTGTGTGTGACCTTGGGCTGGATGGGCCCTGGTTGGCCATTTTGGAATCCTAACTCTGGCTGGGAGACCAATGTGTGATCCCTTCCCATTGCCTTCTTGAGGAGAGTTTTGGCTCCCTCATCCACCATCCAGGGAGGAATATTCATTTCCACAGGGGAACTTTCCTGTCACAGTTCCCATCCAGGAAAGTCCAAGAGTTCACCAGATGCTGCAGGACAGTACCAGGGAGGATGGAAAAAGGAACTGGTGCCTTAGGTCACCTGAGAACCAGACCCGCAGAGCCCAGATGCCTGAGATCATTGTGGGTTTGCTGGCTTTACTAATAAATTAATGTATTCATGACACTAAAAAGAAAAGTGAACCTTGACCTCAGAAATGCAAGTGTTCACACTGACACTAAAATTATATTAATGGAAGCCCAATTAGAAGAAATGGAGATCTAAAATACTTCCAGTAAAAATGGAGTATAAATGCAAGGATCTTTTTGATTAATAGGAGTAAAAGTGCATTAGGTCTGAATGGATATGTTGTGAAGTTTGGGAATTTATTTTTATTTTAAGATGGGGCATATTAGACTGTTTTCCATATAGATGGGAAAGGTCCAGATCAAGCAACAGTTGCACATATATATTTGCAATGGCAGTGCATGATACATATGTATCACCATATCTTCACTCACTTTGGTTACTAACATGAGGAGTTTATTGAATAGGTGGAAAGAGGAATGCTTTACTTTGCAATATTTCAAAGGCTGAATACATTTGTGGGTTTGCTATCTATTTTGTTTCTCTTTTCAAAATTGTACACATCCTTTGCTTTTGGATGGTGGTGTCAGAGTGTTTTCATTACTCTTTTTCATTGGATTCTTTCCAAGACTTGGAATTTTTTATACAACATATATGCTCTTCTGGTCTTCTGATTATGCAGAGAGATGTGTTATGGAGAATGTATAATAGTGTGTACATTCTGTGTTATCTGATCTATCAACCAGTCAAACTATGTCCTCTCCATTAACTTTTTATTTTAATTTTCCTTACTGAAAGAATTCAGCAGTCACTTTCATATTCCTCACACACTAATCCTTGCTATACACAAAAATGGAACTACACGTTCTTCATTATTCATGGTAAAAAATTACCCTTTATTTACACATGATTCAACTTTTTTCACATCTCTGATATTCCTTATTTTATCTTTTGACTTTTTTTTACTACATCTATCTCTAAAAGTTACATCACCTTTGGTCAGCACTTGAAAGGCATTTTTACCATTTGACTAAAGATCACTTCTATGAGCATATTGGAATCCATTTATCTTATATAAGATGAAATTTTAAGGTAGATACTGCTTTCTCCTTGCACCTTAAAGGCCTTTTTGTTGTATTCTGTTATTTCAAGTCTTTGGCAATATAATCTTCAGTTAATTATCCATGTTGGTATCATTAAATTATTAAGGCTTGTGAGTCTTTGTAGAAGTTTGTTGTAGATTTTCATTTAATTTTGGGACATACAGGTCTTCTTAAAAACAGCATATGTAACCTAATTTAATTCTCATTAACAATCTTTATTCTATAAATTCTTACTTTCCTTTAAAGCTTCTCTTTCTACATGATGCACATATACATACATAGTCCCTCACTTTTATACAAGTGTTTTATAATCTATGTGTGGTCAGATCAAACAGTTGATCATATGCACAATGTAAATAGTTTTTAGTGTAGTTTTTTTCTACTTTCTATCCTCTTTTCCTTCCTTCTCAATGAAATCTTACAGGCTTTCCTCCCATGAACTAGTAATGTAATGGTACTTTATTTCAGCAGCTGCAAAATATCTCCTGGAGGGGCTGTGCACTCACACTGGGTTGTCTTGCATATTCATTCTCCAAAAATTGACTTTATATCACTGCTATGAAAATGTTCTGGGATAGCTAAGTTAAACATGTGCTTTTAAACCAGAAGTTATTATTTTCCCTTGGGGACATTGGGTAATTACAATTAGATTTTTGCTGTGACTTTTGGACAGGTAAGTGGAAGCAAGGATGTTCTGTACATCCTGCAATGCAGAGGACATATCCCACCACAGAGAAGGGTCTGGGCCAGGATGTTAGTATTGCAGACTGATGGTCCCTGAGGGCTTCTAAATATTTATTGTTAATTGTTACATAATGGCAAAGGAAAAAACAGATACCAGAGAGAACAGAAAGAGGAACATAGTAAATCACTTTTGTGTGTGTGTCTTTACATATCTATACTTTTATTAAGGTATCATTGACATACACTCTTAAGAAGGTTTCACAAGAAAAACAATGTGGTTGCTACATTCTCCCTTATTATCGAGTCCACCCCCCATATCTCATTGCAGTCACTATCCATCAGCATAGTAATATGATACAGAGTCCTATTTGTCTTCTCTGAGTCATACTGTCTTCCCCTTGACCCCACACACCATGTGTACTAATCATAATACCCCTCATTCCCCTTCTCCTTCCCTCACCACATGCTCTCCCCAACCCCACCCCTTTGGTAACCACTGGTCCCTTCTTGGAGTCTGTGACTCTGCTGCTATTTTGTTCCTTCATTTTTGCTTTGTTGTTTTACTCCACAAATGAGGGAAATCATTTGGTATTTGTCTTTCTCTGCCTGACTTATTTCACTGAGCATAATACCCTCTAGCTCAATCCATATTGTTGCAAATGGTAGGATTTGTTCCTTTCTTATGGCTGAATACTATTCCATTGTGTATATGCACCACCTCTTCTTTATCCATTCATATACTAATGGACATTTAGGTTACTTCCTTATATTGGCTATTGTAAATAGTGTTGCAAAGAACATAGTGATGCATATGTCTTTTTGAATCTGAGACGTTGTTTTCTTTGGTAAATTATAAGGAGTGGATTATTGGGTCCAATGGTATTTCTATTGCTAGTTTTTTGAGGAACCTCCATATTGCCTTCCACAATGGTTGAACTAGCTTACATTCCCACCAGCAGTGTAGGAGGGTTCCCCTTTCTCCACATCCTTGCCAGCATTTGTTGTTCCTGGTCTTTCTCATGTTGGCCATCCTAACTGGTGTGAGGTGATATCTCATTGTGGTTTTAATTTGCAATTCCCTGATAATTATAAATGTGAGGCATCTTTTCATGTGCCTGTTGGACATCTGATTTTCTTTGGAGAACTGTCTCTTCATATCCTCTGCCCATTTTCAATCAGGTTATTTGCTTTCTGGCTGTTGAAGCATATGAGTTCTTTATACATTTTGGATGATAACCCTTTGTCATATATGTCATTTACAAATATATTCTCCCATACTGTTCTGCTGATGGTGTCCTTTGCTGCACAGAAGGTTTTTAGTTTGATGTAGTCCCATATGTTCATTTTTTATTTTGTTTCCCTTGCCCTAAGAGATGTATTCCAGGAAAAGTTGCTCATGTTTATTTTCAATAGATTTTTGCCTATGTTTTCTTCTAATAGTTTTATGGTCTCATGACTTACATTCAGGTCCTTGATCCATTTTGAGTTTATTTTTGTGTATGTGGTTGGACAATAATCCAGTTTCATTATCTTGCATGTAGCTGTCTAATTTTGCCAACACCAGTTGTTGAAGAGGCTGTCATTTCCCCACTGTATATCCATGGCTCCTTTATTATATATTAATTGACCATATATGCTTGGGTTTATATCTGGGCTCTCTCATCTGTTCCCTTGTTCTATGGATCTATTCTTGCACCAGTACCAAATTGTTTTGATTACTTTGGCTTTGTAGTAGAGCTCAAAGTCAGGGATCATAATCTCCCCCACTTTATTCTTCCTCCTTAGGATTGCTTTGGCTATTTGGTATCTTGTGGTTCTACAGGAATTTTAGAACTATTTGATTTAGTTCATTGAAGAATGCTTTTGGTATTTTGATAGGGATTGCTTTGAATCTGTAGATTGTTTTAGGCAGGATGGCCATTTTGACAATATTAATTCTTCCTATCCATGAGCCCGGGATGTGTTTCCATTTATTGGTATCCTCTCTAATTTCTCTCATGAGTGTCTTGTAGTTTTCAGAGTATAGGTCTTTCAATTTCTTGGTAGGGTTTATTACTAGGTATTTTATTCTTTTGATGCAATTGTGAATGGAATTGTTTTCCTGATTTTTTTTCTCCTAGTTCATCATTTGTCTATAGGAATGCAACAGATTTCTGTGTATTAATTTTCTATCCCACAACTTTGCTGAATTCTGATATTAGATCTAGTAGTTTTGAAGTGGATTCTTCAGGGGTTTTTTAATGTACAGTATGGTCATCTGCAAACAAGGACAGTTAACTTCTTCCTTGCCCATATGGATGCCTTTAATTTTTTTGTGTTTTCTGACTGCCATGGCTAGGACCTCCAGAATTATGTTGAATTAAAGTGGGGAGAGTGGGCATCCTTGTCATGTTCCCAATCTTAAAGGAACAGCTTTACTTCTCATTGTTCAGTATGATGGTGGTTGTGGGTTTGTCATATATGGCCTTTATTATGCTGACATACTTGACTCTATACCCATTTTGTTGAGAGTTTTTATGAAGGATGAATGTTGAATTTTGTCAAATGCTTTTTCAGCATCTATGGAGATGATCATGTGTTTTTTGTCCTTTTTTTGTTGATGTGCTTGTCGCGTGCCCCGTCCTCGCCGGCAAGAACAGCACGCAACAACAGCAGGATTCTTCTGCAGAAAGCTTTATTCTTCAGCTCTTTGTGAAACAAATGAGTTGGGCAGGACCCAGAGGGGAAGGAGAGGCTTGCTTATATAGTTCTCATGCTCTGACCTAGTTGGTGCGGCTCCATATGCCTTATTAGCATAACCATTTGGTGGGTCTCATTGGTCCTTATGCCAAGGCGCAATTAGCATGTAGTTTAGTGGTGTGGGATGATTTGTCATTAGGAAGTTCGGGGCCTTCCGGCTGCCCTGCATTGGGCGCTATTTTCTGAGCGCGGCTGCCAACATGTGCTGGATGATGTTGATGGATTTTCGAATGTTGTACCATCCTTGCATCTCTGGAATAAGTCTTACTTGATCATGATGGATGATCTTTTTGATGTATTTTTGAATTCAGTTTGCTAATATTTTTTGAGTATTTTTGCATCTATGTTCTTCAGGGATACTGGTCTGTAATTGTCTTTTTTGTGGTGTCTGTGCCTGGTTTTCATATTAGAGTGATGCTGGCCTTGTAGAATGAGTTCGGGAGTATTCCCTTCTCTTCTACTTTTTGGAAAACTTTAAGGAAAATGGGTACTAGGTCTTCATTAAATGTTTGATCATTTTCAGCAGTGAAACTATCTGGTCCAGGGGTCTTGTTCTAGGGTAGTTTTTTGATTACCAATTCAGTTTTGTTGCTGATAATTTGTCTTTTCAGATTTTCTGTTTCTTCCTTGGTCAGCCTTATTACATTGTATTTTTCTAGAAATTTATCATTTCTTCTAGGTTATCCAGTTTGTTAGCATATAACTTTTCATAGTATTCTCTCATAATTCTTTGTATTTCTTTGGTATCTGTAGTGATTTTCCTTTCTCATTTCTGATTCTGTTTATGTGTATTGCATATACTTTCCTCTTAGTAAGACTGTGCTGCATCCCACAGATTTTTCAGTGTTGCATTATTGTTTTCATTTGTCTCCATATATTGCTTGTTCTCTGTTTTTATTTGGTCATTTATCCATTGGTCATTTAGGAGCATGTTACTAAGCCTCCATGTGTTTGTGGGCTTTTTGTTTTCTTTGTGTAATTTATTTCCAGTTTCATACCTTTGTGGTCTGAGAAGCTGGTTGGTACAATTTCAATATTTTTGAATTTACTGAGGTTCTTTTTGTGGCCTAGTTTATGATCTATTCTTGAAAATGTTCCATGTGCACTTGAGAAGAATGTGTATCCTGTTGCTTTTGGATTGAGTATTCTGTAGATGCCCATTAGATATATCTGTCCTAATATGTTGCTCAGTGCCTCTGTCTCCTTACTTATTTTCTATCTGGCTGATCTGTCCTTTAGAGTGAGTGGTGTGTTGAAGTATCCTAAAATTAATGCATTGCATTCTATTTCCCCCTTTAATTCTGTATTTTTTCACACATGTAGGTGATCCTGTGTTGGGTGCATAGATATTTATCTCCTGGTGGACTGACCCCTATATCATTATATAATGTCTTTCTCTGTCTCTTGGTACTTTCTTTGTTTTGATGTTTATTTTGTCTGATACAAGTACTGCAACTCCTTTTTTCTCCCTATTAGTTGCATGGAATGTCTTTTTCCATTCCTTCACTTTCAGTCTGTGTATGTCTTTGGGTTTGAAGTGAGTCACTTGTAGGCAACATATAGTTGTGTCTTATTTTTTTTATCCACTCAGTGACTCTATGTCTTTTGATTGGTGCATTCAGACCATTTAAATTTGGGGTGGTTATTGATAAGTATGTACTTATTGCTATTGCAGGCTTTAGATTTGTGGTTATCAAAGGTTCAAGGGTAATTCCCTTACTATCTTAAAGTCTAATTTAACTCAGTATGCTATTACAAACAGAACCTAAAATGTCTTTTTTTTCTTCCTTTTTCTTACTCCTCCATTTTTATATATGAGGTATCATATTCTGCACTCTTTGTCTATCCCTTGATTGACTTTGGGGGTAGTTGATTTGATTTTGCATCTCCTTAGTAATTAGTTGTTTTACTTTGCTGTGGTTTTGTTTCCCCTGGTGATAGCTATTTAATCTTAGGAATACTTCCATCTATAGCAGTCCCTCCAAATGCACTGTAGAGGTGGTTCATGGGACATAAATTCTCTCACCTTTTGCTTATCTGGAAATTGTTTAATCCCTCCTTCAAATTTAAATGATAACTTTTCCAGGTAGAGAATTATTGGTTCAAGGCCCTTCTGTTTCATTGCATTAAATGTATCATGCCACTCCCTTCTGGCCTGTAAGTTTTCTGTTGAGAAATCTGTTGATAGCCTGTTGGGTTTTCATTGTATGTGATCTTTTTTCTCTCTCTGGCTGCTTTTATGTGTCTGTACTTATCCTTGATCTTTCCTATTTTAATTATTAAATGTCTTGGTGTTGTCTTCCTTGGGTCCCTTGTGCTGGGAGATATGTGCACCCTCATGGCCTGAGAGACTATCTCCTTCCCCAGATTGTTATTTTCAGCAATTACCTCTTCAAAGACACTTTCTATCCCTTTTTCTCTCTCTTCTTCTTCTGGTACCCCTATAATGTGAATATTGTTCCGTTTCAATTGGTCACACAGTTATCTTAATATTCTTTCATTCTTATAGATCCTTTTTTCTCCCTGTGCCCCAGTTCTTTGTATTCCTCTTCTCTGATTTCTATTCCATTTTCTTTCTCTCCTACTACATCTAATTTGCTTTTAAAACTGTCCATTGTATGTTTCATTTCAGATATGGAATTTCTTAATGATTCAGTCTCTGACCTAAATCCATCCCTGAGTTCTTAAATATTTTTCTGTACTTCCATGAGCATGTTTATGATTTTTATTTTGAACTCTCTTTCAGGAAGATTGGTGAGTTCATTTCCATTTGGCTGTTTTTCTGGTGTTTGTGATATTTTTATTTGAACCAGGTTCCTTTGACATTTCATATTTCTATGTGGCACCCTCTAGTGAGCAGAAGCTTTAGTTTGTGTAGTCTCTCAACCCCTGGAGTGATTTCAGGGGTCTCAGCGGTCAGCGCTGGTACCTGGGGGGAAGAAAGAGCTATTTCCTGCTTCCCGACTGCAGTGCCTGTCTCCACTGTCAGAATCAGTGGGCCAGCACACAGGTGTAAGTCTCTGTGCTTTGTGTTTGTAGCAGCCATAGGCAGGGCCTCCCTCTGGCTGGCCTGACACCACAGCAGGGACTGCCATTTTGCGAGCTGGTGCCAGCAGGCCAGGAGGAAGGCAAAAGCAGGCTGCACATCACAGTGGGGATCCTCAGAACTGAGTAGCCAGCCAGGGGGATAGAGCACCTGAAGCTCCTCAAAATTCCCAATCTGCTGGGCAGAGTACACCCAGACAACTTTGTCCACCTATCCTTTCTCCGGAGAGCAAGCTCCATGCAACCCCTGCTCCTTCAGCAGCCTCTTGCTGCTAGGAAGCCTCAGAATGCCTGCCTGTCCTGTGTCCCAGAGTGGCCATGTGTGGATCCCTATTCTCCACAAATGGCTGAAATCTCAGTCTCTCCAAGTATCCTGCCTTTTGTAGCTTCCCAAACCCACTAATCTCCAGAGCACCATGCAGTGTAGGTTTGTGCTCCCAAAGCAGATCTCCAGGGCTGGGTGTTGAGCAGTACTAGGATTTCAGCCCCTCCCAGCTCTGTTTCTCTTCCTCCCTGCTGTGAGCTGGGATGGGAGGAAGGGCTTGGATGCTGTTGGATCATGACATAGTAGATTACTTTTTATAACTTTATAATAATCCACATGTATATATTAATGCACTTCCTACTTGCACTCATCTATCAATACACATTTTGTTTGCCTCCATGTCATGTTTTTTTAAAATAATCGTACAATAAATGTAGGTGTACGTTTGTTTATGTATTTATGATTTCAATTTCTCTGGGTAAACTCCCAGAAGTGGAACTTCTGGGTGACATGGTATTACTATTTTTAATTTTGGAGGTATCTCCATAGTGACTGCACCAATATATGTTCCACCTACAAAGCAAAAGGGCCCCCCTTTCTCCACATCCTCATTAGCACTTGTTATTTCTTGTCTTTTGGAGAGTGGCCATTCTGACTGGTGTGAGGGGGCTTTGCCTTGTGGTTTGGATTTGCAGCTCTCAGGCTGGCCACTCTGCTCCTCAGCGTCCTCGGACACGACAACTTGTCACTTTCCTCTTGCTCGTTCCCCTTCACACACTGGCTGCCTTTTGAGCCTCAGTTTTCTGAAACAAGCATCTTCTCTAGGGCCTCGGCAATGGAAGGACCCCTGCTGCGTAGCCACTTCCCCAGATAACCACAATCTCCTGTCCTATCTTCTTTGAGGTTTCTGTTCATGTCACCTTCTTTGCAGTTATTGCCTGAACACCGAGCAAAAAATAGCCCACCCACTCCGTCTTTTATACCTGCATTATTTTTCTTCATAGCTCTTGTAATGAAGGGACACGTTATTTGATTATTTTTATTTGCTTTTTTCTTTCTCTATTATTGGATTATAGGGACTTTCGTGTTTAGCTCTCCATACTCATTACCAAGACAGATCCTAGAACTTGATCTACATTCAATACGTACTTATCACATAAATGAAAACTATTCCCAATGGAACAATAGCATACATTCTGCTTATTCTGCTTGATCAACAGGCCAAAAGTAGGAAAGGAAATCCCACTGAGAAATGGCACCAGGGATGTTCTCAATGGGACCAGACCTCAATATACATTGGAGTTATTATCTTGATTCTAAAATAGAAAAGGTAATATTTATGCTATATCACTAATGCTTGATTGTGTGCAAATTTGTCATTTACATTTCTGTATCTTGGTAGGCACCTCCCACACATGGACCAAAGGAACCTTACAGAATTTTCAGAGTTTCTTCTTCTGGGATTTTCAAGTGAACCACAAGTGCAGCCCCTCCTATTTGGGTTTTTCCTCTCCATGTACCTGATCACTGTGTTTGGGAACCTGCTCCTCATCCTGGCTGTCAGCTCAGACTCCCACCTGCACACACCCATGTACTTCTTCCTCTCCCACCTGTCCTTTGTGGACATCTGCTTCACCTCCACCACCATCCCCAAGATGCTGCTGAGCATCCAGACCCAGAGCAAAGTTATAACATATGCAGGCTGCATCAGCCAAATGTATTTTTTCCTGCTCTTTGCAGGACTGGACAACTACATCCTCATTGTGATGGCCTATGACCGTTTTTTGGCCATCTGTCACCCACTGCACTACACAGTCAACATGAACCAACAGCAGTGTGGCCTGCTGGCCCTGGTGTCCTGGATCATTTGAGTCCTCCATTCCTTGTTACAATGCTCAATGGTGTTGAGACTGTCCTTTTGTACAGACTTGGAAATCCCCCACTTCTTTTGTGAAATCCAGCAGGTGGTCCAGCTTGCCTGCTCTGACAACTTCCTTAATTACATGGTGATGTACTTTGGAGCTGGGCTCCTTGGTGGTTTTCCTCTTGCTGGGATCCTTTACTCTTACTTGAAGATAATTTCCTCCATCTGTGGAATCTCATCAGCTCAGGGGAAGTATAAGGCATTTTCCACCTGTACATCTCACCTCTCTGTTGTTTCCTTATTTTACTGTACAAGCCTAGGTGTGTACCTTAGCTCTGCTGCCACACAGAGCTCACACTCAAGTGCAACAGCCTCAGTGATGTACACTGTGGTCACACCCATGCTGAACCCCTTCATCTACAGTCTGAGAAACAAGGACATAAAGAGGACGTTGAAAAGATTCTTTGGGAAGGAAACTATAAAAGGGCTAATTGTTCTGCGACTGAAGAAATGCATCTGATAGCAGGACTCAACTCTGAGAACCAGAAATTATGATTGTTTTATCAGATTGTGAAGTAAATTGCTCCTTATATTTATTTCCTGGAATTTCAGTTTCTTTGATTTGAACTTCTCTGTAAAATTTAAGTAACCTACTCTATGATCCTTCTGCTGTCTCTGATAATCTCTTTTCCTTTGTCATTTCTCTATTTTCTCAAACTTATTTCCAACTTTTCATAAAATATTGGTCTATTCCTATTTATCACATGTGAGTGGATGAATTTTAAGAAGTTTCTTCTGGGGTGAAATATGTCATACTAATTTTTTCTATTTTACTAAAAGAATACTCTTGAGTTGTACCACTCACTTTTTATAACTTTTTAATATTCCAAATGTGTATATTAATGCACTTCCTACTTGCACTCATCTATCAACACACACCTTGTTTGCCTCCATGTCATGGTTTTCTAACATAATGGTACAATTATTTTAGTCCAGTAATGTGCACTTCCACACAGAAACCTTCCTCTCAAGAGTTCCTATGTCTATACTTAGTAACCATTTTATACAGTTTCATGGGAGAGGAAAATATGAGACGCAGTGTATGACTTTTGAATCCATTATATGTCACTACCTTAAACGCTCTTTCTAAATATACAGACTTTAATATATAGTGCGTTTTATGATAGGTTATTGGATTTTATTCCCCTCATTGGAACTCTATTCTCTTATTCAACTTGGTGTCCAAAGCCCACCTTAGTCACTGGCAGATCTGATAATCAAATACATGTCTCCAATTGTTGTCTACATGGAAACACACATTTCAGTAAGTCTGACATTCTATGGTTAGTACAACATGATTAGAGTCAGAGATTACCTTAATTATGAGTAAGTAAAATTTTAGTCACACATTTATTACTATGCAAACTGATTTTTCTATTGTGGACATCTATGTATCGATGTGTGTAAGACTGTTTTGTGTGTGAGAGGGGCTTTTTCATTGGTATGGACTGTTTGGCATAATTATGCTTCTGTTTCATTATCTTCGTGCTTCTTGAAGACGTACAATTCTCCTGACAAATATGACTCCTTCCATTGCTCTAAATGAAATACCTACTCTTATTCTATACTTTGTCATAACCACAGAAGAGCCAGTGGATTAACAATATCAGTGTCACCCATTATATATGTCCTTGATATGGATAAAGAAAGTCCTTTATTCATGAAAAATGTATGACTCCCTAGAGAGCCTGAATTCATGTCCAATCATGTGATTCACTCACAACTTTTTCACAAAAGTGCACATCCTTCCTTCCGACAACGCCTACTTACCTACAGAGAACCTCAGGGGAGTCACTTATGAATACAATTACATGAAATAAACTTGAATGACACAGTAACCATGAATGCTATTGTCAAATTTCAGGAGAAACACAGCATCCCTTTAGCCATGGCAAAATATCCCCAGTGGGAAAAATCATGTGTACTTGAGAACCACTGTCCCAGACTTCAAGAACTGGAAACATTCGGACAGATTCCAATAGTGTCTCTCCCTGTTACTGGGTGTAAAAGTGAACACAACATGAAATCCCTCTGAGCCCTGTTCCTGTATGTAGAATAGGGTACATACTCATAACACCTCATGCATGGGAATTTTGTAAAGGTTAAATCAGTCCATCTCTAGGAAGTGCTAAGATACGCTATGGTACATAGAAAGATCTAAATATAACCCTTAGAACCATTAACATTTCACAACGATGGACTGAAAGACAGCTCTTAACTTGTAACAGAACTATGAAACTCTAACTTTTTTGACAAAAGTATCAGCAAACCAAGGAGGGTAGAGCTCAATGTTTTATATTAAGTGAACAAAGTGTCCTTCTTTTAAAGAGGGAATAATAATTTCCTGGAGCTGTCAGGGGCTGTGTGCGCACCACTGTCAGTGCTCGGAAGATCCAAAGGACATAGTCCAGATGGAATTCTCAGTCTTTGACTTTGAGAAAACCTTAACTCAGGCTTGGGAATAAGGTACTGGAGGATATGAGCCCTGGAGGAAGAAGAGTTCATGGAGAAGGAGTAAGAAAAGTTGAATTATGCTAGATTACAATGTGGTATCTGTGGAACAGCAGAAAAACTTTCCTTTCTGCCCAGATCCATGACCCACAAGGGAATCATGCACTTAAGTTGGGAGTGACAACAGAAAACCACCTAATGAGGAAATATAATCAGCTACAAACATCTCCCCTGCTGCAGTCCCTCAGGTGTGCAACCCTGAATTCAATAGCTTGTGTTTATTTCCTTGGACACCTAAGTCTGGTTTGAGGGCCAATGCTTACTCCTGCTGGCTTTCTGTTGGGGACTGAACTCCAGTCTCCTTAACCAACCATCCAGGAATGTGGACTTCCTCGCAGACACCTTCCTCTCAAGAGTTCTTATCCAGGTGAGTCTGAGAGTCCAGTATATACTACAGGAAAAGGGTCAGAGAGAATGGAGCTGAGAACTTTTATTTGAGGGCCCATTAGAGCCATTCCTGCCTAACTCAGATAGCAGATATCACTATGGTTGTTTGATGACTTGATTCACATGTTTGTATATTTATTTATGATGCTGAATAGGAAAGCAAGTTTTGTTACCATTAACCCAAGGTCAGACTTGCTAATTAAATGGTGTTAAATGGAAATCCAATAACAAGAGGCATAATGCTCTTCCAGTGAAAGTATGACATACCTCTAAATTCTTATTCTTGAACCAGAAGAAATAGGGAATTCTCTTTGGAATGATATATGGTGAAGTGAGTGCATTTATTTTTATTTTTAAGATGGGGCGTATTTGACATCTTCTTTATTGGAAAATATACAGAGCAAAGAATGCTGGCAATTACATCCTTGCATGAGCAGGGGTGGGACAGACATGTCACAGTGCACTTCCAGACTCTGGGCTGCACATTAAAAAATGAGTTAATATGTGAAAAGGGGAATGCTAATAGGTCTTGCAATTATTTCATTACCTGTGTGGCTATATATATGGGTGTGTATAGATATATGTATATACATATATAATCATTTCTATATATGCTTATACACCTATGTATATATGCCTATATAGTTATAAGTATTATACATACACATATAAATACAAATTCATTATTTATTGACTTTCTCCATCAAAGTGTCTATGAGGAACTTTGCTTGGATTAGGGTGTTTTATTCCTTTGTCTCTCTGATCACATTTTTTAAAAGAATTATTGTTTTCTTTAATTTGGAAAATAAAAGTTTAGCATTAATTTCTTCTATGTATATACAGATACATTTGTGGGATTGCATGAGACTTCATAAATTTTGTGTGGCCAAGTCTATCACTCAGTCATACTGCATTTGTCTAATGTTTGTTTTATTTTTTATTTTTGCTACTAAAGGAATGAATGGTCACTTTAATACTCCAATTTCAAATCCTTGCTTTAGTAAAATGGGTAGTGAATGTTTCTCCTGAATGCTGAGTTGTAATAAATCACCGTTTATACATAGTTCCAACTTTTTATTTCATCTGTTTCACCTATTGTTTCTACTGGCATTTCATGATTAAATGTATTTGTAAAAGTTGCATCCTCTTTGGCCATTATTGGGAAGGAGTTTTTTACCAGAGGGTATTATGGCAAATGATAGAGTAAGAAAAAGGACAATACTGTGGGATTTCACTTATATGTGGAATTTAAAACAAAAACAAGTGAATAAATTGAATAGACTGATAAATACAGAAAATGGACTGGTGGTTGCCACAGGGGAGGTTGAGTGGACATGCAAAATGGGTGAAAAGAATAAAGAGGTACAAACTTACAGCTGCAAGTAAGTCACAGGGATGGAAGTACAGCAGAGGAAATAGAGTCACTAAAGCAATGACTATGGCAAGAGATGATATCTAACCTTACTGTGGTGAGCATTTAGTAATGTGTACAAAGTCATATTACTATGCGGTACATCTGAACATCATAATCAGTACATAATATTGTACATCAACTGTTTCAATTAAAAATTAAAGAAAATAAAGATCACTTTTATCTTCTGTAAGTGCATTTGAATCCAGATATCCTTATATAAGAAGAAACTATAAATTGGATACTGTTTCCCCCCTGCAATGTAAAAGCCTTTTATGTAATCTTTTCATGTATATGCCCTGACACTTTCATTGTGAATTAGTGGCCCATGTTGATATCATTTAATTATTACCATTGTACTTTATCTTTTACCCAAGGTACAGATTTTAATAGTTTACACCTCACAACTCCTCAAAAACTTATGACATAAATATTTAAAAATAAATTACAAATTCCTCTATTTTAACTAAATTGTTTCAAAAATTACAAGGGCATAAAATTAACCATGTCATTGAAGGTATTCTTTTCATGTGCCAACAAACCTTTACAATGGCCCAAAGTATTTTTAACCCCATTGGTATTTATACCACTTGAGACTCTTATAGAGAAACCAGAATATATGAAAGACACAAAATGAATTACAAGCCTGCCTTTGCTGTCTCATTCTAGAGAGGAAACCAAATCTTGGTCAGGCAATAATGCACTATTTATGACTTTCAGATACGATAAAGCAAAAAATATTTCCAATTAAAAATAATGAAATACCATAATTGAAGACCTATTTCCTTTTGTGAATTGTTAGTTTATTCACTTTGCTCATTTTTCATTCGGGATATTTAATCTACAAAGTGCTTTACCTTAAAGATTTCACTCTATCTGCCTTTGGCATAAAGGTATTTTTAAATTATATTTTAGGGGTATCTAGGGGATGTAACAGAAGTTGGAATTTTGCCAAACCAGGGAAACTTTTCTAACTCTTAAGGACCTTCTTAGCTGATTAGGTCTTTTTTCTCATAATTCCCACTTTATTTCTATCTCTTTCTCTCATCAATGATTTTTTTTCTTTAAATAAATGAAATACACAGGACACAAAATGGACACAGCAAAATGGAGTCCCATGTTTATGGATCCATGGGAGGCTTACCAACTGCAACTTCTATTCACCATTTCTACATTATTTAAGGGAAAGGTAATCTGAGATGACCAGCTTGAGTGTAATCAGGGTGGTTATGGGTGGGAAAGACATGGTGTCATATGGCTGTTTATATAATATTTTTATTTGCATATTGTCTTTCATCATCACTGTATTTTATTGACATGTTTTGTTGGCACCCTGTACTCAGTGCCTCTGTGTTCTTGGAACATGGACAGCACTCAATATATATACCTGAAAGCATGAAAGAATTTCTCTTTGAAACTGTAACTTCATGACATCTTGAGGAAAATGATGAATGGGAGAAAAATTAATAATCAGAGATGAAATTGGGTATTGCCTCCAGGAGAACTTATCCATACATGAAATATTAAACTTAATTTCCTGACTGCAAAACATGAACTGTAGAATTTATACTATGTGAGTAATGCCTATCTGTGAAAAAACAAGTCATGTTATTTAACTTTCCTGGTAGTCACCACGGCTGCATGGAATGAGGCAATGATACAAAAATTTCAGAATTCCTTCTCCTGGGATTTTCAGAGGAACAGCAACTGCAGCACCTCCTATTTGGGATTTTCCTCTCCATGTAACTGATCACTGTGTTTGGGAACCTGCTCATCATCTTGGCTGTCAGCTCAGACTCCAACCGGCACACACCCATGTACTTCTTCCTCTCCCACGTGTCCTTTGTGGACATCTGCTTCACCTCTACCACCATCCCCAAGATGCTGCTGAGCATCCAGACTCAGATCGGTGTCATTACCTATGCAGGATGCATCAGCCAGATGTACTTTATTTTATTATATTTTATTTATTTTATTTTTTATTTTTTTCCCTTTGAGAGGCCATCTCTCATATTTATTGATCAAATGGTTGTTAACAACAATAAAATTATGTATAGGGGACTCAATGCACAATCATTAATCAACCATAAGCCTAATTCTCAACAGTCTCCAATCTTCTGAAGCATAAAGAATAAGTTCTTACATGAAAAACTTCTTACATAGTGAATAAGTACTTACATGGTGAACAGTGCAAGGGCAGTCATCACAGAAACTTTAGGTTTTGATCACGCATAATGAATTATAAAAAATCAGGTGAAATATGATTATTCATTTGATTTTTATACTTGATTTATATGTGAATCCCACATTTCTCCCTTATTATTATTATTATTATTATTTTTAAATAAAATGCTGAAGTGGTAGGTAGATGCAAGATAGAAGTAGAAAACATAGTTTAGTGCTATAAGAGGGCAAATGTATATGATCAGGTGTGTGCCTATAGACTAAGTATTAATCAAAGCTAGACAAGGGCATCAAAACATCCACGGATGCAGAAGATTTCTCTCAAAACTGGGAGGGGGGTGTTAGGTTCTAAGCCTCACCTCTGTTGATCCCCAATTTCTCACCTGATGGCCCCCCTGCGACTGTGCCTGTCTTAGGTTTTTTCTCCCTTGAGGAATCTTACCCGTCTCTGGCTAACCAGTCATCTTCCGGGGCCATAAGGGGAATGTAAAGTTGGTAAGTGAGAGACAAACAATATTGTTTGAAAAGGTTAGCTTTTTACTTCTTTGCAGATTTATGCCCTGTGGCTTCCATGCCCAGCATTTGTCTTGAGGTATCTTTACCACTTGGAAGAATTATGATACTCGGTAATTTTGATATGAGGCACGAATTCTACTTAAGGGTTTTAATAAGGAAGGAAGAAGAAAAGCTATAGAAGTAGCAGACAGAAGAAAACATGGGAAGATTGATTATTTCTATGACATATCTTCTTGTAGAGTAGCATAAGCATGTATAGGTTTTAAACTACCAATTAAATTGCGTGCACACATTAACATAATAGGAATACAGCTACATAACCAAAGCCGACCTACAATTACCAGCCATATCCAGTGAAAGCAAGAAAACCAGTTAGGCACTGTAGGCATTTGTGAAAAATTATCAATAATATGATGGATATTGTCTAACTGAATTTGAATAGTTTGAGAAAAATCAGACAACTTAAAACAACACATTCCTGGGAACTGTTCCCATCCCATATGTTCTTTTAACAGTAGAGAGTCTATTATTGCAAGATTTTGGAGCGCTGCAACTTGCACTTCTCCTAATTCTTGGTTGAGTTCTGACAGTATAGATCCAGTCAAATTTGTTGTTTTACTGTATGCACAGGCCAGCTTAGATATCTCCTTCATTCCAATGGCAAGTCCAGGAACCTGTGAGATGAATGCAGCTACAACTGCAAAAGCACCAGGATCATTGTGAAGTTTTTTGATGATCATCTTCTGGAATGACTCTTCCAGAGAATGTTGATGTTGGAATTTCTTCCTCATATCGTATCTTAATTAGTTTTCTGGGTAGCCAAATTAGGCTTTGATCCTCTGTAAAAGCACAAACAAACCCTTTGCCCACACTTTGATATGCCCTTTATACCATTGTGAAGAACTTATTGGACATCACCACACAGGAACTTCTTTTTTTCCTGTTTTTTTTTTAAGAGAAAGGAATATTATCAGAAAAATGTACTTCCATAGCTGATCATCTGACACCCTTTAAATCATCAAATTTAAGGATATTTAGAGCATGCATTAATCGTTGATTTGCAGTTAGTTTTATCCTATCAGGGAGTAATCGCCTTTTCTTTCTTTCTTTTCTTGTTATCATGAATCTATAATTACATGAAGAATATTATGTTTACTAGGCTCTCCCCTACACCAGCCCCCACCCCCACAAAACCCTTTGCAGTCACTGTCCACCAGCACAGCAAAATGTTGTAGAATCACTACTTGTCTTCTCTGAGTTGTACAGCCCTACCCTTTCTCCCACCCCCTCCCATTATGCATGCTACTCATAACACACCCTTTCTTCTTCCCCCAACCCCTTATCCCTCCCTACCCACCCATCCTCCCCAGTCCCTTTCTCTTTGGTAACTGTTAGTCCATTCTTGGGTTATGTGATTCTGCTGCTGTTTTGTTCCTTCAGTTTTTCCTTTGTTCTTATATTCCACAGATGAGTGAAATCATTTGGTATTTCTCTTTCTCTGCTTGGCTTTTTACACTGAGCATAATACCCTCTTGCTCCATCCATGTTGTTGCAAATGGTAGGATTTGTTTTCTTCCTATGGCTGAATAATGTTTCATTGTCTATATGTACCACATCTTTTTATCCATTCATCTACTGATGGACACTTACATTGCTTCCAATTCTTGGCTATTGTAAATAGTGCTGCAATAAACATAGGGGTGCATCTGTCTTTTTCAAACTGGAGTGCTGCATTCTTAGGGTAAATTCCTAGAAGTGGAATTCCTGGGTCAAATGGTAAGTCTATTTTGAGCATTTTCAGGAACCTCCAAACTACTCTCCACAGTGATTGAACCAATTTGCATTCCCACCAGCAGTGTAGGAGAGTTCCCCTTTCTCCACAACCTCACCAACATTTGTTGTTGTTTGACTTTTGGATGGCAGCCACCCTTACTGGTGTGAGGTGATACGTCATTGTGGTTTTTATTTGCATTTCTCTGATAATTTGCGATGTGGAGCATCTTTTCATGTGTCTGTTGGTCATCTGTATTTCCTTTTTGAGAACTGTCTGTTCAGTTCCTCTGCCCATTTTTTGATTGGCTTATTTGTTTTTGTTTGCTGAAGTGGGTGAGCTCTTAATGTATTTTGGACGTCACGCCTTTATTGGATCTTTCATTTACAAATATATTTTCCCATACTGTAGGGAACCTTTTTGTTCTACTGATGGTGTCTTTTTCTGTACAGAAGATTTTCAGCTTAATATAGTCCCACTTGTTCATTTTTGCTGTTGTTTTCCTTACCCGGGGAGATATGTTCAAGAAGAGTCACCCATGTTTATGTCTAAGAGGTTTTTGCCTATATTTTATTCTAAGAGTTTTATGGTTTCCTGACTTACATTCAGGTCTTTGATCCATTTTGAATTTACTTTTGTGTATGGGGTTAGACAATGGTCCAGTTTCATTCTCCTACATGTAGCTGTCCAGTTTTGCCAGCACCATCTGTTGAAGAGACTGTAATTTCGCCATTGTATGTCCATGGCTCCTTTATTAAATATTAATTGACCATGTATGTTTGAGTTAATGTCTGCAGTCTCTAATCTCTTCCAATGGTCTGTGGCTCTGTTCTTGTGCCAGTACCTAATTGTCTTGATTACTATGCCTTTGTAGTAGAGCTTGAAGTTGGGGAGTGAGATCTCCCTTACTTTATTTTTCTTTCTCAGGATTGCTTTGGCTATTCGGGATCTTTGGTGTTTCCATATGAATTTTTGAACTATTTGTTCCAGTTCGTTGAAGAATGTTGCTGGTAATTTGATAGGGATTGCACCAAATCTGTATATTGCTTTGGGTAGGATGGCCATTTTGACGATATTAATTCTTCCTATCCACGAGTATGGGATGAGTTTCCATTTGTTAGTGTCCCGTTTAATTTCTCTTAAGAGTGACTTGTAGTTTTCATGGTATAGGTCTTTCACTACTTTGGTTAGGTTTATTCCTAGGTATTTTTTTTTTTTTGATGCAATTGTGAATGGAGTTGTTTTCCTGATTTCTCTTTCTGTTGGTTCATTGTTAGTGTATAGGAAAGCCACAGAGTTCTGCATGTTAATTTTGTATCCTGCAACTTTGCTGTATTCCGATATCAGTTCTAGTAGTTTTGGAGTGGAGTCTTTAGGGTATTTTATGTACAATATCATGTCATCTGCAAATAATGACTGTTTAACTTCTTCTTTACCAATCTGGATTCCTTGTATTTCTTTGTTTTGTCTGATAGCTGTGGCTAGGACATCCAGTACTATGTTAAATAACAGTGGGGAGAGTGGACATCCCTGTCTTGTTCCCTATCTCAGAGGAAAAGCTTTCAGCTTCTCACTTCTCAGTATGATGTTGTCTGTGGATTTATCATATATGGCATTTATTATGTTGAGGTGCTTGCCCTCTATACCCATTTTCCTGAGAGTTTTTATCATGAATGGATGTTGAATTTTGTCAAATGCTTTTTCAGCATCTATGGAGATGATCATGTGGTTTTTGTCTTTCTTTTTTGTTGATGTGGTGGATGATGTTGATGGATTTTCGAATGTTGTAACATCTTTGCATCCCTGGGATGAATCCTACTTTGTCGTGGTGTATGATCCTTTTGATATATTTTTGAATTCGGTTTGCTAATATTTTATTGAATATTTTTGCAATTCATTCATCAGGGATATTGGTCTGTGATTTTCTTTTTTGTTGGGGCCTTTGCCTGGTTTTGGTATTAGGGTGATGTTGACTTCATAGAATGAGTTTGGAAGTATTCCCTCCTCTTCTATATTTTGGAAAACTTTAAGGAGAATGGGTATTATATCTTCTTTGTGTGTCTGATAAAATTCTGAGGTAAATCTGTCCAGCCTGGGGGTTTTGTTCTTGGGTAGTTTTTTTATTACCATTTTAATTTCTTTGCTCGTAATTGGTTTGTTTAACTTTTGTGTTTCTTCCTTGTTCAATCTTGGATGGTTGTATTTTTCTAGGAAATGGTCCATTTCTTCTAGGTTTTCCAGCTTGTTTGCATATAGGTTTTCATAGTAGTCTTTAATAATTCTTTGTATTTCTGTGGAGTCTGTCGTGATTTTTCCATTCTCATTTCTGATTCTGTTGATTTGTGTTGATTCTTCTTTTTTCTTAATAAGTTTCGCTAGAGGCTTATCTATTTTGTTTATTCTCTTAAAGAACCAGCTCTTGGTTTCATTGAGTTTTGCTATTGTTTTATTCTTCTCAATTTTGTTTATTTCTTCTCTGATCTTTATTATATCCCTCCTTCTGCTGACTTTAGGCCTCTTTTGTTCTTCTTTTTCCAGTTTTGATAATTGTGATATTAGACTATTCATTTGGGATTGTTCTTCCTTCAAGTGTGCCTGGATCGCTGTATACTTTCCTCTTAAGACTGCTTTCGACGCATCCCACAGAAGTTGGGGTTTGTGTTATTGCTGTCATTTGTTTCCATATATTCCTTGATCTGTATTTTAATTTGTACATTGATCCGTTGATTATTTAGGAGCATGTTGTTAAGCCTCCTTGTGTTTGTGAGCCTTTTTGTTTTCTTTGTAGAATTTATTTCTATTTTTATACCTTTGTGGTCTGAAAAGTTGGTTGGTAGAATTTCAATATTTTGGAATTTACTGAGGCTTTTTTGTGGGCTAGTATGTGGTCTATTTTGGAGAATGTTCCATGTGCAATTGAGAAGAAGGTATATACTGTTTCTTTTGGATGTAGACTTGTATAGATGTCTATTAGGTCCACCTGTTCTACTGTGTTGGTCAGTGCCTCTGTGTCCTTACTTATTTTCTGCCCAGTGGATCTATCCTTTGGGGTAGGTGGTGTGTTGAAGTCTCCTAATATGAATGCATTGCAGTCTATTTCCCCCTTTAGTTCTGTTACTATTTATTTCACATATGCTGGAACTCCTGTGTTGGGTGCATATATATTTAGAATGGTTATATCCTCTTGTTGGACTGAGCACTCTATCATTATGTAATGTCCTTTATCTCTTGTTACTTCCTTTGTTTTGAAGTCTATTTTGTCTGTTATTAGTACTGCAAACCATACTTTCTTCTCTCTGTTGTTTGCCTGAAATATGTTTTCCATCCCTTGATTTTTAGTCTGTGCATGTCTTTGGGTTTGAGGTGAGTTTCTTGTAAGCAGCATATAGATGGGTCTTGCTTTTTTATCCATTCTATTACTCTGTGTCTTTTCATTGGTGCATTCAGTCAATTTACTTTTAGGGTGACTATTGAAAGATATCTACTTATTGCCATTGAAGACTTGAGATTCGAGGTTACCAAATGTTCAAGGTTATCCTCTTTAGTATCTTACTCCCTAACTTATCTCGCTTATTGAGCTGTTACATAAACTGTCTGGAAATTCTTTTCTTCTCTCCCTTCTTATTCTTCCTCCTCCATTCTTTATATGTTTGTGGTTTTAGTCTGTGCTCTTTCGTGTTTCCTTTAACTACTTTTAGTCGTTTGTTGATTTTATTTCTTTTGCCTTTAGTTAGTGTTTGGTTGGTCTGCTTTTTTGCTGTGATTTTATTTTGTCTGATGACATCTGTTTACTCTTAGGAGTGCTCCCGTCTAGAACAGTTCTCTAAAATACCCTGTGGAGGTAGTTTTTGGGAGTCAAATTCCCTCAACTTTTGCTTGTCTGGGAATTGTTTAATCCCTCCATCATATTTTAATGATAATCATGCTGGATACAGTATCCTTGGTTCAAGGCCCTTCTGTTTCATTGCATTCTCTTCTGCCCTGTAAGATTTCTGTCGAGAAGTCTGAAGACAGCCTGATGAGTTCTTCTTTATGGGTGAACTTTTTCTCTCTATCTGCCTTTAAAACTCTTTCCTTGTCCTTAATCTTTGCCATTTTAGTTATTATGTGTCTTGGTGTTTTCCTCCTTAGGTCCTTTCTGTTGGGAGTTCTGTGTATTTCTGTGGTCTGTTTGATTATTTCCTCCCCCAGTTTGGGGAAGTTTTTAGCAATTATTTCTTCAAAGACACTTTCTATCCCTTTTTCTCTCTCTTCTTCTTCTGGTACCCCTATAATATGGATATTGTTCCTTTTGGATTGGTCACACTGTTCTCTTAATATTGTTTCATTCCTGGAGATCCTTTAATCTCTCTCTATGTCCTCTTCTATACATTCCTGTTCTCTGGTTTCTATTCCATAAATGGCCTCTTGCATCTTATCCATTCTGCTTATAAATTCTTCCAGAGTTTGTTTCACTTCTGTAATCTCTTTCCGTGCATCTGTAATCTCCCTCCGGACTTCATCCCTTAGCTCTTGTATATTTCTGTGCATCTCCGTCAGCATGTTTATGATTTTTATTTTGAATTCTCTTTCAGGAAGACTGTTTAGGTCTGTCTCCCTCTCACGTGTTGACTCTGTGATCTTTGTCTCCCTGTAATTTGCCTTTTCATGGTGATAGAGATAGTTTGCAGAGCTGGCACGAGTGACGACTGGAAAACTTTCCTTCTTGTTGGTTTGGGCCTTCCTCTCCTGGTAGAACAGCGACATCTAGTGGCTTGTGCTGTGCAGCTGCATGCAGACAGGTCTTCTGATTCCTGCCGGACTGCTATGGAGTTTATCTCTGCTGTTGCTGTGGACGTGGCTTTCTTCAGGCAGCTGCTCCGATATGGTGGAGCCGCATTGGAGGCAGACTGGCAGGGAGGCTATTTATCTCCATGAGGGGCCTCCGTGCTCCCTGCTGCCCAGGGGGTTAGAGTGCCCAGAGATCCCCAGATTCCCTGCCTCTGGACTAAGTGTCCCAGAATGATTTCATCTAGTTTTGGGGATCTCGTCCCTTTAAGACTTCCAAAAAGCACTCTCAAAAAAAAAAAAAAAAGTCACTCGCTTTTCTTTTTCCCCAGATGCTGGCCTCTGGGACCTGCTCACAGGTCTTGCTGTCCTGTTTCCCTATTATCCAGGAAACCACACATGCACTGTGTCTGTGCTCTGGCCGGGATGGCTGGGGCTGGGTGTTTAGCAGTCCTGAGCTCCCTCTCCCTCCCTGCTCTGACTCCTCTACTCCCACCTGGAGCTGGGGTGAGGGGCACTTGGGTCCCACCAGGCTGGGGCTTGTATCTTACCCCCTTCATGAGGCTCTGGGTTCTTGCAGGTGTGGATGTGGTCTGGATGTCCTGTGTCCTCTGGTCTCTATTCTAGGAAGAGTTTTCTTTGTTATATTTTCATAAATATATGTGGTTTTGGGAGGAGATTTCCGCTGCTCTACTCACTCCACCATCTTGTGTCCATCAACCCAGATGTACTTCTTCATACTCTTTGCAGGACTGGACATCTTTCTCCTAACCATGATGGCCTATGACTGGTATGTGGCTATGTCACCCTATGCACTACATGGTCATCATAAACCCCCAGCTCTGTGGTATCCTCGTCCTGGTGTGTTGGATCACAAATATACTGTACTCCTTGTTACACAGCTTAATGATCTTGAGACTGTCCTTCAACAGAGTGGAAATCCCCCACCTTTTCTGTGAACTCAGTCAGATGGTCCAACTCTCCTGTTATGATACCTTTCTTATAATTTGTTGATATATTTTGGAACTGGGCTGCTGGGTGGTGGTACCCTGGCTGGGATCTTTTACTCATACTGTAAGATAGTTTCTTCCATACATGGAATCTCATTGGCTCAGGGGAAGTTTAAGGCATTTTCCACATGTGCCTCTCACCTCTCATCTGTCTACTTATTTTATTGTATGAGCACAAGTGTGTACCTCAGCTCTGCTGCTACCCCCAGCTCACACACAAGTGCAGCAGCTTTAGTGATGTACACCATGGTCACACCCATGCTGAACCCCTTCATCTACAGTCTAAGGAACAAAGACATAGAGGAGGCTCTGAAAAGATGCATTGGGGTGTAAACAATAAAAGGATTGATTGTCCAAGGGTGAAGAAATGACTATGACTGCAAGGCTCAAAGTCTGGGAGAAGAAACTGCTTTTCTTCAATCAGATTGCAGAATATTTTCTTTGGAATTACCATTTATTTAACATCTACTTGTTTAGGCAACTTAATTTCCTCAATTTATTTAACTTTCTCCTTTGTCTGATATATAAATAATTTTATCTTTGTCCATTTTTCTACTTTCCCAATATTTTCCACAATCTTGGATCAGGAAGACTTGGAAATTCCAATTTTTTTGTGTGTGAGGCAAGGTGGATTTTCTATGAATAATTTATTTTCAGTTGATATATTTCTTCCAAAATAAGCTATCTCTCATGAGTTGCATTACTCATATAAAAATAGAAAAAAATAACCTTGACAACCAAGAAAATGTATACAATTTATAATAGGAATATCAGTGTCCATGGTTTTTCATTTTTATTTCTGTCATCTTTTGTATACACCAACCTTAACTGTTCTGACAATGTAGACTTTAATATACTAGTGTGATTTTTAATGGGTCATTGGATTTTATTCTTCTTTAGGTTTTGTATTCTTATTCAGCTGTGTCCACATTATTACCATAGTGATTGGCAAAATGATTATACAACACATGTCCCCAAGAGGTGTCTACACAGAAACACAGAACTCAAAGATTGACTTAATATGGCATTTGAATCTGTGAGGGAACTAAATATGACTAAGAAAAAATTTATGCTTTGTATTACTAAGAAAAATATTTTGTGTGTCATATACTTCCTTATTAAAATATTAGCATTTGGTGTCCATGAATAAGGGTGTTTCCTCATTTAGGTGAATGATTGATTGTCATGTTATGGTTTTTCTGTTTTTTTATCTTCTGCTTTATATTTAAAACTTTCAGTGCTTCCTTCACAAATGACGCTTTCCATGCTATAAATGAAATGTCTCCTCTTTTCCTCTTTTTTAAATTTGGCTGTACTCACTCAAATAGCAGTGAATAAACAAAACAATGCATTCCATCATTCTGTCTTAAAGGACAACTCATTGGAGAGATTGAATTTCTGTCCACTCATGTGAATACACAAGTATTGTACAAGCATGCATATCCTTTCAACATCTCCTCACTACCAGTAGGAAACTTCATTGGAGTTACTTTGTCATTCAGCTTTCTCAAATAAACTTCAATAACAGAGTAATGATGAATACTGTCTCCAAATAACACAATGTATGCCTGAACTGAGAAGATTACTGTAGTTGCTCTCAGTTTTGTTCACTTTCATTATTGTACCAGTTAGTTAATGCTGAATAACAAACTTCCCTAAAAATCAAGTGACTTCCTATGATTCCTTTGTAACTGAATGGTATTTCTTTGTGGGCAGTTGTTCTGATCTCTGCTTAGTTCCCCTGAGTCTACGTTCAGGTGTGATTCTCTATATTGTTCTTTTAGATAACATCAATGTAATATGCAGCTTTACAGCTCTTCTCTATTTTCCCAATATATTGTAAGCTTATTTCATTTATATGTGCAATAATATATAGCTTACTGGAAAAAAATGAGTTTGTGAAATCTGAGTCCCTTAATTTAATCCAATTATCCCTTTATCTGTATATGACCCTTTGCCTTCTTTCCAGTTATGAAATGTATTTCCCAGATTTGTCAGATATGATCCAGCTATTTGTGTTCTAGATGTTATCCTAAGCCAGGTACCACTAGACTTTCTTAATCCTTATTTATTGAAGAATAATTATATACAATAAAATGCAGATGTTTACATTCCAATTTGTTGAATTAAAATAACTGACAAAATTAATTATAGATAGTGCTTCATTCCAATTGTATAACACTGGAGAAGGTGTCCAATAAATTTTCTTTTTGGTATCAATCTATAATTACATGAGGAGCATTATGTTTACTAGACTACACCCATCACCAAGTCCCACCCACAAACCCAATTACAGTCACTGTCCATCAGCATAGTAACACACTGTAGAATCACTACTTGTCTTCCCTGTGTTGCACAGCCCTCCACGTGCTCCCCCATTTTATTCATGCTAATCATAATGCCCCATTTCTCACCCCTGACACTTATCCCTCCCTTCCACCCATCCTCCCCAGTCCCTTTCCCTTTGGTAACTGTTAGTCCATTCTTGGGTTCTGTGATTCTCCTGATGTTTTGTTCTTTCAGTTTTTTCTTTGTTCTTATACTGCACAGATGAGTGAAATCATTTGGTACTCGTCTTTCTCTGCCTAGCTTATTTCACTGAGCATAATACCCTCTAGCTCCATCCATGTGGTTGCCAATGGTAGGATTTGTTTTCTTCTTATTGGTGAATAATAGTCCATTGTGTATATGTACTACATCTTACTTATCCATTCATCTACTGATAGACACTTAGGTTGCTCCCATATCTTGGGTATTGTAAATAGTGCTGTGATAAACATAGGAGTGCATGTGTCTTTTTCAAACTGGGCTCCTGCATTCTTAGGGTAAATTCTTAGAAGTGGAATTCCTGGGTCAAATGGTATTTATGTTCTGAGGCTTTTGAGGAACCTCCGAACTGCTTTCCACAATGGCTGAACTAGTTTACATCCCCACCAGCAGTGTACGAGGGGTCCTCTTTCTCCACAACCTCACCAAAATTTGCTGTTATTTGTCTTTTGGATGGTGGCGATTCTTACTGGTGTGAGGTGATATCTCATTGCGGTTTTAATTTGCATTTCTCTGATGAGATGCGATGTGGAGCATCTTTTCATGTGTCTGTTGGCCATCTAAATTTCTTTTTTGGAGAACTGTTCAGTTCTTCTGCCGTTTTTTAATTGGATTATTTGCTTTTTGTTTGTTGAGGTTCATGCGCTCTTTATATATTTTGGATGTTAACCCTTTATCGGATCTGTCATTTATGAATATATTCTCCCATATGGTAGGATGCTTTTAGTTCTATTGATGGTGTCCTTTGCTGTACAGAATCTTTTCAGCTTGATATAGTCCCACTTGTTTATTTTTGCTTTTGTTTCCCTAGCTCGGGGAGATATGTTCATGAAGAAGTCACATATGTTTATGTCCAAGAGATTTTGCCTATATTTTTTCCTAAGAGTTTAATGGTTTCATGACTTACATTCAGGTCTTTGATCCATTTTGAATTTACTTTTGTGTACGGGGATAGAGAAATGCCCAGTTTCATTCTCTTACATGTAGCTGTCCAGTTTTGCCAGCACCATCTGTTGAAGAGACTGTCATTTCCCCATTGTATGTCCATGACTCCTTTATCGAATATTAATTGACCATATGTTTGGGTTAATATCTGGAGGCTTTTATCTGTTCCACTGGTCTGTGGCTCTGTTCTTGTGCCAGCACCAAATTGTCTTGATTACTATGGCTTTGTGGTAGTGCTTGAGGTTGAGGAGCAACTTCTCCCCACTTCATTCTTCTTTCTCAGGATTGCTTTGGCTATTTGGTGTCTTTGGTGTTTCCATATGAATTTTTGAACTATCTGTTCCAGTTCGTTGAAGAATGTTGCTTGAAATTTGATAGGGATACATCAAATCTGTATATTGCTTTGGGCAGAATGGCTATTTTGACTATATTAATTCTTCCTAGCCAAGAGCATGGGATGAGTTTCCATTTGTTAGCATCCTCTTTAATTTATCTTAAGAGTGTCTTGTAGTTTTCAGCATAAAGGTCTTTCACTTCCTTGGTTAGATTTATTCCTAGGTATTTTATTCTTTTTGATGCAATGGTGAATGGAATTGTTATCCTTATTTATCTTTCTATTGGTTAATTGTTAGTGTATAGGAAAGCCACAGAGTTCTGTGTGTTAGTTTTCTGTCCAGCAACTTATTGTATTCCGATATCAGTTCTAGTAGTTTTGGAGTGGAGTCTTTAGGGTTTTTTATGTATAATATCTTGTCATCTGCAAATAGTGACAGTTTAACTTCTTCTTTACCAATCTAGATTCCTTGTAGTTCTTTGTTTGGTCTGATTGCCATGGCTAGGACCTCCAGTACTATGTTAAATAACAGTGGGGAGAGTGGGCATCCCTGTATCGTTCCCGATCTCAGACGAAAAGCTTTCAACCTCTTGCTGTTCAGTATGATGTTGGCTGTGGGTTTATCATATGTGGCATTTATTATGTTGAGGTACTTGCCCTCTATACCGATTTTCCTGAGAGTTTTTATCATGAATCGATCTTGAATTTTGTCAAATGCTTTTTCAGCTTCTGTGGAGATGATCATATGGTTTTTATCTTTCTTTTTGTTGATGTGGTGGATGATGTTGATGGATTTTCGAATGTTGTACCAACCTTGCATCCCTGGGATGAATCCCACTTGGTCAAGGTGTATGATCCTATTGATGTATTTTTGAATTCGGTTTGCTAATATTTTATTGAGTATTTTTGCATCTACATTCATCAGGGATATTGGTCTGTAATTTACTTTTTTGGTGGGGTCTTTGCCTGGTTTTGGTTTTAGGGTGATGTTGGCTTCATAGAATGAGTTTGGGAGTATTCCCTCCTCTTCTATTTTTTGGAACACTTTAAGGAGAATGTGTATTATGTCTTCTCTCTATATCTGATAAAATTCCTAGGTAAATCCGTCTGGCCACAGGGTTTTGTTCTTGGGTAGGTTTTTGATTACCACTTCAATTTCTTTGCTCATAATTGGTTTTTTAACTTTTGTGTTCCTTCCTTGTTCAGTCTTGGAAGGTTGTATTTTTCTAGGAAGTTGTCCATTTTTGCTGGATTTTCGAGATTGTTAGCATATAAATTTTCATAGTAGTCTTTAATAATTCTTTGTATTTCTGTGAAGTCTGTCATTATTTTTCCATTCTCATTTGTGATTCTGTTGATGTGTGTTGATTCTCTTTTTCTATTAATAAGTTTGGCTACAGGCTTATGTATTTTGTTTATTTTCTCAAAGAACCAGCTCTTGGTTTCATTGATTTTTTCTATTGTTTTATTCTTCTCAAATTTGTTTATTTCTTCTCTGATCTTTATTATATCCCTCCTTCTCCTGATGTTAGGCCTCATTTGTTCTTCTTTTTCCAGTTTCGATAATTGTTGTTAGACTATTCATTTGGGATTGTTCTACCTTTTTTAAGTGTTCCTGGATTGCTATATACTTTCCTCTTAATACTGCTTTCGCTGCGTCCCACAGAAGTTGGGGCTTTGTGCTGTTGCTGTCATTTGTTTCCATATATTCCTTGATCTCTATTTTTTTTTGAGGCTTAGCATATTTATATATTTTGACCTGGGAATTACAGTGAGAAGTTAGTATAAGGAAATAATCATAAACGTAGAAAAGGCTAATGGACAGTGGAGTTTATCACAAAACTATGAAAAAATGGGAAACTGTCTAAATGTTCAACTGTAAAGAAATGGTCAAGGAACCACAACCAACTGTTGTGCATAGCCATTGCTAATATATACTAGGAGTATAAAATAACATGAGTGATGCTTTTGATGTAGTATTCAGTAGTGTAGAGCATTGTTGATTCTGTAGAGCAGTGACATTTGAATGGTCAAACTGTGATTTTCATTTTCTTTTATAGCAGTCTTAAAATTTTCTTTAATGGTCATGTACTACTGTTTTTTTGAGAGGGCATCTCATGTTTATTGATCAAATGGTTGTTAAGAACAATAAAATTCTGTATAAGGGAGTCAATGCTCAATGCACAATCATTAATCCATCTCAAGCCTAATTCTCATCAGTCTCCAATCTTCTGAAGCATAACGAACAAGTTCTTACATGGTGAACGAATTCTAACATAGTGAATAAGTTCTTACATGGTGAACAGTGCAAGGGCATTCATCACAGAAACTTTTGGTTTTGATCACGCTATATGAACTATAAATAATCAGGTCAAATATGAATATTCATTTGATTTTTATACTTGATTTATATGCGGATCCACATTTCTCCCTTTATTATTATTATTATTTTTATTTTTAATTAAATGCTGAAGTGGTAGATAGATGCAAGATAAAGGTAGAAAACATAGTTTAGTGTTGTAAGAGAGCAATTGTAGATAATCAGGTGTGTGCCTGTAGACTATGTGCTAATCCGAGCTAGACAAGGGCAATAAAACATCCACAGATGCAGAAGCTTTCTCTCAAAACGGGGGGGGATGAGGTTCTAAGCTTCAGCACTGTTGTTCCCCAATTTCTCACCTGATGGCCCCTCTGCGACTGTGCCTGTCTTAGGTTGTTCCTCCCTTGAAGAATCTTACCCGTCTCTGGCTAACCAGTCATCTTCCGGGGCCATACAGGGAAATGTAAAGTTGGTAAGTGAGAGAGAAGCCATATTGTTTGAAAAGGTTAGCTTTTTACTTCTTTGCAGATTTATGCCCTGTGGCTTCTATGCCCAGCACTTGTCATGAGGTATCTTTACCACCTGGAGGAATTATGATACTTGGTAAATTTGATATGAGGCACAAATTCTATTTAAGGGTTGTAATTAGAAAGGAAGAAGAAAAGCTATAGAGGTAGCATATGGAAGAAAATATGGGAGGATTGATTATTTCTTTGACATATCTTCTTGTAGAGTAATTTAAGCATGTATAGGTTTTAAACTACTAACTAAACTGTGCACACATATTAACATAATAGGAATACGATGACATAAACAAAGCAAATCTATAATTACCAGCCATCTCCAGTGAAGCCAAGAAAACCAGTTAGGCACCCTAGGCATTTGTGCAAATTTGTCTATGATATGATGGATATTGTCCAACTGTACTTGAACAGTCTGTGAGAAATCCTTGATCTCTATTTTATTTGCTCGTTGGTCCATTGATTATTTAGAAGCATGTTGTTAAGCCTCCATGTGTTTGTGAGCCTTTATGTTTTCTGTGTAGAATTTATTTCTAGTTTTACACCTTTGTGTTCTTTAAAGTTGTTTGGTAGAATTTCAATCTTTTGGAATTTACTGAGGCTCTTTTTGTGACCTAGTATGTGCAGTATTCTGGAGAATGTTCCATGTGTATTTGAGAAGAATGTGTATCCTGTTGCTTTTGTATGTAGAGTTCTATAGATGTCTATAGGTCCATCTGTTCTAGTGTGTTGTTCAGTGCCCCCATGTCCTTACTTATTTTCTGTCTGGTGGATCTATCCTTGGAGTGAGTGGCATGTTGAAATCTCTTAAATGAATGCATTGCATTCTATTTCCCCTCTAGTTCTTTTAGTATTTTTTTCACATATGCTGGTGCTCCTGTCTTGGGTGCATATATATTTATAATGGTTATATCCTCTTGTTGGACTGAATCCTTTATCATTATGTAATATCCTTCTTTATTTGTTTTACTTTCTTTGTTTTGAAGTCTGTTTTGTCTGATACTATTGCTGCAACCCCTGTTTTCTTCTCGCTGTTGTTTGAATGAAATATGTTATTCCATCCCTTGACTTTTAGTCTGTACATGCCTTTGGGTTTGAAGTGAGTTTTTGTAAGCAGCATATAGAAGGGTCTTGCTTTTTTATCCATTCTATTACTCTGTGTCTTTTGATTGGTGCATTCATTCCATTTACATTTAGGGTGACTATTGAAAGATATGTACTTCTTGCCATTGAAGTCTTTAGATTCGTGGTTACCAAATGTTCAAGGTTATCCTCTTTAGTATCTTACTCCCTAACTTATCTCGCTTATTGAGCTGTTATGTACAATGTTTGGAGATTCTTTTCTTCTCTGCCTTCTTATTCCTCCTCCTCCATTCTTTATATGTTGGTTGTTTTGCTCTGTGCTCTTTTGTGTTTCCTTAACTGCTTTTAGTGGGTAGTTGATTTTATTTTTTTTGTCTTTAGTTAGTATTTGGTTGCTCTGCTTTCTTTACTGTCATTTTATTTTCTCTGGTGACATCTGTTTTGTCTTAGGAGTGCTCCCGTCTAGAATAACACCTCTAGAACACCCTGTAGAGGTGGTTTGTGGGAGGCAAATTCCCTCAACTTTTGCTTGTCTGGGAATTGTTCAATCCCTCCTTTATATTTAAATGATAATCGTGCTGGATACAGTAGTCTTGGTTCAAGGCCCTTCTGTTTGATTGCATTAAATATATCATGCCATTCTCTTCTGGCCTGTAGGGTTTCTGTTGAGAAGTCTGATGATAGCCTGATGGGTTTTCCTTTATAGGTGACCATTTTCTTCTCTGTAGCTGCCTTTTAACTCTGTCCTTGTCCTTGATCTTTGCCATTTTAATTATTATGTGCCTCGGTGTTGTCCTCCTTAGGTCCTTTCTGTTGGGAGTACTGTATACTTCCCTTGTCTGATTGATTATTACCTCCCCCAGTCTTGAGAAGCTTTCAGCAATTATTTCTTCAAAGACACTTTCTATTCCTTTTTCTCTCTCTTCTTCTTCTGGTACCCCTATAATGCGGATATTGTTCGTTTTGAATTTCTCACACAGTTCTATTAATATTGTTTCATTCCTGGAGATCCTTTTATCTCTCTCTGTGTCAGCTTCTATGCGTTCCTGTTCTCTGGTTTCTATTCCATCAATGGCCTATTACATCTTCTCCATTCTGCTTATAAATCCTTTCAGAGTTTGTTTCACTTCTGTATTCTCACTCTGGACATCTGTAATCTCCCTCTGGACTTCATCTCTTAGCTCTTGTATATTTCTGTGCATCTCCATCAGCATGTTTATGATTTTTATTTTGGATTCTTTTTCAGGAAGACTGGTCAGGTCTGTCTCATTATCAGGTGTTTTCTCTGTGATCTTTGTCTGCCTCAAATTCTGCCTTTTCATGGTGATAGAGATAGTTTGCAGAGCTGGCAAGAGTGATGGCTGGGAGAACTTTCCTTCTTTTGATTTGTGGCCTTCCTGTCCTCAAAGAACAGCGACCTCTAGTGGCTTTTGCTGGGCAGCTGCACGCAGATGGGGCTTCTGATTCTTGCCCGGGTGCTATGGAGTTCATCTCAGCTGTTGCTGTGCATGTGACCTGCCTCGGGCTGCTGCTCAGGTATGGCGGAGCTGCTTCTGAGGGGTAACATCCTGGAAGCTGTTCATCTCGGTGAGGTGCCTCTTAGCTGCCCTGCTATCCAGGGATTTATGGTGCTTCGAGTTCCCTGATACTTGGCTAAGTGTCCCAGGATGCTTCCATCTGGCTGTGAGGTCCCTGTCCCTTTAAGACTTTCAAAAAGCACTTGCTTTTCTTTGTCCCCAGGGCGCCGGCTGCAGGGACCCACTCACAGGTCTTACTGTCCTGTTTCCCTCATTTTCAGTACCGCATGCATGAGCTGTCTCTGTGGTCTGGTGTGTATGGCTAGGGCTGGGTGTTTAGCAGTCCTGCTCTCCCTCTCCCTCCCCGCTCCAACTCCTCTCCTCCTGCCAGGAGCTGGAGTATGGGGTGCTAGGGTCCTGCCGGTGGCAACTTGTATCTTACCCCCTTCGTGAGGTGCTGGGTTCCTGCAGGTGTGAATGTGATCTGGCTGTTGTCCTGTGTCTTCTGGTCTCTGTTTAGGAAGAGTTGTCTTTGTTGTATTTTCAAAAATGTATGTGGTTTTGGGAGGAGATTTCCACTGCTCTACTCATGCCACCATCATCAAATCCTCTTCCTATGACCACTTTTTAATTGGATTATTTGCTTTTTGTTTGTTGAGGTTCATGCACTCTTTATATATTTTGGATGTTAACCCTTTATTGGATCTGTCATTTATGAATATATTCTCCCATATGGTAGGATGCTTTTAGTTCTCTTGATGGTGTCCTTTGCTGTACAGAATCTTTTCAGCTTGATATAGTCCCACTTGTTCATTTTTGCTTTTGTTTCCCTAGCTCGGGGAGATATGTTCATAAAGAAATTGCTCATGTTTCTGTACAAGAAATTTTTGCCTATGTTTTTTTCTAAGAGTTTTATGGGTTCATGATTTACATTCATGTTTTTGATCCATTTCGAATTTACTTTTGTGTATGGGGTTTGACAGTGATCCAGTTTCATTCTCTTATATGTAGCTGTCCAGTTTTGCCAACATCACCTATTGAAGAGGCTGTCATTTCCTCATTGTATGTCCATGGTTACTTTATCATATATTAATTGACCATATATGTTTGGGTTAATATCTGGAGTCTCTATTCTATTCAACTGTTCTGTGGCTGTGTTCTTGTGCCAGTACCAATATGTCTTGATTTCTGTGGCTTTGTAGTAGATCTTGAAGTTGGAGAGCAGGTTCCCCGCAGTTTATTTTTCCTTCTCAGTGTTGCTTGGCTATTCGGGGTCTTTGGTGGTTCCATATGAATTTCAGAACTATTTGTTCCAGTTTCTTGAGGAATGCTGTTGGTATTTGATAGGGATTGCATTGAATCTGTATATTGGTTTGGGCAGGATGGACATTTTGACAATATTAATTCTTCCTAGCCAAGAGCATGGGATGATTTTCCATTTGTGTCCTTTTTTATTTCTCTTAAGAGTGTCTTGTAGTTTTCAGAGTATAGGTCTTTCACTTACTTGGTTAGGTTTATTCCTAGGTATTTTATTCTTTTTGATGCGATTGTGAGTGGCATAGTCTTCCTGATATCCCTTTCTGTTAGTTCTTTGTTAGTGTATAGAAAAGCCACAGATTTCCGTGTGTTAATTTTGTATCCTGCAACTTTGCTGAATTCAGATATTAGTTCTAGAGTGGAGTCTTTAGGGATTTTTATGTGCAATATCATGTCATCTGCAAATAGTGACAGTTTGGCTTCTTTACCAGTCTGATTCTTGTATTTCTTTGTTTTGCCTGATTGTCATGGCTAGGACACCCAGTACTATGTTGAATAACAGTGGGAGAGTGGGCACCCCTGTCTTGCTCCCAATCTTAGAGGGAAAGCTTTCAGCTTCTCTCCGTTAAGTTTACTGAGTCTTTTTTTTTGTGGCCTGGTATGTCGTTTATTCTGGAAAATGTTCTGTTTGATTTTGAGAAGAATGTGTATCTTGCTGCTTTTGTGTGTAGAGTTCTGTGATGTCTATTAGCTTCATCTATTCTAATGTGTTGTTCAGTGCCTCTGTGTCCTTCCTAATTTTCTGTTTGGTGTATCTGTCCCTTGGAGTGAGTGGTGTGTTGAAGAATCCTAGACCGAATACATTGTATTCTTTTTCCTCCTTTAATTTTGCTAGTACTTGTTTCACATATGTAAGTGGTCCTCTATTGGGTGCATTTATATTTATAATGGTTATATTCTCTTGTTGGACTGACCCCTTTATCATTAGGTACTGTCCTTCTTTATTTCTTGTTACTTTCTTTGTTTTGAAGTCTATTTTGTCTGATACTAGTACTGCAACACCTGCTTTTTTCTCCCTATTGTTTGCATGAAAGATCTTTTTCTATCCCTTCACTTTTTGTCTATGTATGCCTTTGGGTTTGAGGTGAGTCTCTTGTAAGCAGCATATAGATGGGTCTCACTTTTATATCCATTCTATTACTCTGTATTTTTTGATTGGTGCATTCAGTCCATTTACATTTAGGGTGATTATTGAAAGTTATGGACTTATTGCCATTGCAGCTTTTAGATTTATGGTTACCATAGGTTCAAGGTTAGCTTCTTTACTATGTAATGATCTAACGACTTACTTATTAAGCTATTGTAAATACAGTCTGATGATTATTTCTCTCCCGTCTTATTCCTCCTCCTCCACTCTTTATATGCTAGGTGTTTTATTCTGTACACTTTTGTGTTTCCTTTGACTGATTTTCTGAGTAGTTCATTTCATTTTTTGCCTTTAGTAAGTATTTGGTTGGTCTGCCTTCTTTGCTGTGATTTTATTTTCTCTAGAGACGTCTATTTAGCCATAGGAATGCTTCCATCTAGAGCAGTCACTTTAAAATATCCTGTTTGTGGATGCAAATTCCCTTCACTTTTGTTTGTCTGGGAACTGTTTAATCCTGCATTCATATTTAAATGATAATCAAGCTGGATACAATATTCTTGGTTCTAGGCCCTTCTGTTTCATTGCACTAAATATATCATGCCACTCTCTTCTGGCCTGTAAGGTTTCTGTTGAGAAGTTTGATGATAGCCTGATGGGTTTTCCTTTGTAGGTGACCTTTTTCTTTCTCTGGCTGCCTTTAATACTCTGTCCTTGTCCTTGATCTTTGCTATTTTATTTTTTATGTGTCTTGGTGTTGTCTTCCTTGGGTCCCTTGTGTTGGGAGTTCTGTGGGCTTCCATGGTCTGAGAGACTATTTCCTCCCCCAATTTGGGGACGTTTTCAGCAATTATTTCTTCAAATACACTTTCTATCCATTTTTCTCTCTTCTTCTTCTGGTACCCTTTAATGCGAATATGGTTCCATTTGGCTTGGTCCCACAGTTTTCTTAATATTTTTTCATTCCTGGAGATCCTTTTATCTCTCTCTGCATCAGCTTCTCTGTGTTCCTGTTCTCTGATTTCTGTTCCATTAATGGCCTCCTGCATAACATCCAGTCTACTCTTAATTCCTTCCAGAGGTTGTTTTATTTCTGTATTCTCCCTCTAACTTTATCCTTTATCTCTTGCATATTTCTCTGCAGGCCCAGCAACATGCTTATGAGCTTTATTTTGAATTCATTGTGAGTAAGATTGTTTAACTCTATCTCCCCAGGCTCCCTCTCTGGGTTTGTCTGGGTAATTATAGACTGGATCAAATTCTTCTATCTTTTCATGGTGATAGAGGTAGTTGTGGGCAGTTGGCACATGTGTTAGCTGGGAAAACAGCATCCCTTCCTGTGCCTTGCCCTCCTCTGCTTCCTGTGCTGGTTACCCACACAAGGGGTGCAGCTTCCAGATTTATTTCCTGAGCCACTGTTGGTGGGGCAGCCCATCATCTTGTGGGTAGAGGCAGGCATGCTGGGTGTGCTCTCCTGTGACAATGGCAACATTTCGTGCCTTGTCCTGCCTTCCTCTGTGCTAGGCAGCTGCATGGCAGTGGGGCATCTGAGTGTGGGCCAGTCGGCTGTGGAGAAGGCTCTGGGCAGCTGCTGTGGGTGCAGCCACTCTCAGGCTGCTCTCCTCCTGTCACAGGGCTGTGATGGAGGGGGAATGGATGGGAGGCTATTTATTGCCATGAGGGGCTTCAGAGCTGTGCTATCACTCAGGGGTTTAGGTGCCCGAAGTTCACCGGGATTCCCAACCTGCTGGGCTGAGTGTGTTGGGATGATCCCATCCAGCTGTGAGGCCCCTGTCCCTTTAAGACTTTCAAAAAGTACTTGTTTGTCTATTGTCCCAGGGGCACCAGCTGCAGGGACCCGCTTGCAGGTTTTACTGTTCTGTTTCCCTAATATCCAGCTCACTATGCAGTGTGTGTCTGCGCTCATGGTGCGGGTGACTAGGGCTGGGTATTTAGCAGTCCTGGACTCTCTCTTCCTCCCCACTCTGACTCCTGTCCTCCCACTGGGGAGCTGGGGCTCAAGTGGCACTCAGGTGCCACCAGGCCACAGGTTGTATCTTAACCCCTTTGTGAGGTACTGAGATCTCGCAGATGTAGATGTAGCCTGGCTGTTGTACTGTATCTTCTGGTCTCTGTTTTAAGAATAGTTGTATTTTCACAAATATATATGGTTTTAGGAGATTTCTGCTGCCCTACTCATGCCGCCATCTTGGCTCCTCACTCACACAGTTCTTTTTTCTAATCAAGTACTTTTAAGGAATGGATATACATATATATTTGTGCTTTCATTTAAATAATATGTTATCTATTTATAGTTGTTTTGTGTTAGAGAATGTGATTGGTGAAAGTTCTATTTTTAGAATTTATTGAATTTTATTTGGTTCCTTCCAAACTACTCCTGGTGAAATTTTTCATTTAGATTAAAATAATATGCATATTATGGTGTTATCTTAATTTTGTTTTAAGCTATTTTAATATGCAATATCATTATTTGTTTCATGTTCATGTGACCTGCAATGGTTTCATAGTCCTGAACTACAATATCTCATTGGATTTTTGCTTATTAGCTTCTCATTGTATTTCTAGCAATATTGACTTGTGAACTTTGAAGTGTTTGGTTGGAGTTTTTATCTATTTTTGTAAGCCTGTCTTCCAGGCTCTTGCAGATTGTGCTTGTGGAATGTTTGTTAATACATACATGGCATTAACAACTGTGGGATGTGGGGTACCTACTGGGAAGAGAGAGGAGTCAAGGTGATCATCCTGGTGACAGCCACAGCTGGTCCAACAGCGAGCTCTGTAGTGGAATTACCGACCATTCAGAGGTGTGCTGAGCCAAGCCAGCATGGCCAGGACTATATACACTGCATCAGTCAGTGTTTGGGAGTAGAGTGCTATGGGAAAGTTTGTTACTCTAGGTAAGGTGTCTGTGCTGCTGGCAAAATACCTGAAGAGGCAGACAACCAAAGCTGCCTCCCCACAGCACTACTATATGCTGTGGCAGCAAGTCCTTTATGGGAAGCCTTCTGTGCTGTATGCCTTGGTTTTCACTACACAGGCACCCAATTGTTTCCTACTGGGATGTTGTTCTACTGGATTTTTTTGTATCATAACTTCACATAGGATCTGAGCAGGATTTTTTCTGGGTGCTTGTTTCTGTGAGATTGATTTTCTTGAACGTTTTGAAGGCAGACAGGTTGCCATACTCTTCCTACCTTTGTAACTGTAGAGTGCCCTCTTGTGCTGTCACCAGAAAACATTCTGCTGTTAACTGGTGCTGTAGACTCCCCTTGTTTGGGCAAATGTTCTCAGATGGGCCAATGGATTTTCAAGTTACTACCGTTGGCAGTTGTTTTTTGTCCTTCTTCTCCCAATATTAGGTTTGCCAGAGAAGTTGTTCTCCTTTGCCTTACATTTCATAATTTTCAAAACCACATTTTGAGTTCCTTGAGTATATTTTGTTGACTTGATTTTTTTTTAATGTGGCCATGGGGATCTTAATTTCCCTTTTGTATTCACTTTTCCACTTATTTTTAAGTTAAGGAATAACATATATAAATAAAATTCAAATATTTTAAGTGTAAGGTATTTGTTTTTACAAATACATTCACCCATTTATCCACCACACCAATAAAGAAATATAGTATTTTTGTCAACTAAATGTTATTTCATGTCACTTTTCTAGTTGACTACCTACCTTGAGGTAACATAGTACTGATTTCTTTTTCCAGCTTTATTGATGTATTGACATTTCACTGGGTAAGTTTAAGGTGTACACAGTGTGATGACTGATGCATGAATATATTACAATATGATTACCTCATTAAGCTTAGTCAACATGTCCATCATCTCACATCATTACCTTCTTTTGTGGTGAAAACATAATATTTTGGCAACTTTTAAGCATGTAATTCAGTGTCATTAACTGTAGTCACCATGCTGTACACTAGACCCCCAGAACTTATTCATCTTACCACAGGAAATTTGTATTATTTGACCAACACTCCCCATTTCCTCACCCAATGCACCCCAAGCCCCCAAGCCCCAATTCCTGGGAACCACCATTCTGCTTTTTGTTTCTGTAAGTTCAGCTTTTTTGGGTTCCACATATTAGTGAGATCATACAGCATTTATCACTCTCTGTTATTTTACCTAGTATAACATCCTCAGGGTCCACCCACATTGTTGCAAATGGCAGGATTTCCATTTTTATTACTGCATGTAGGTAGCAGCCTCTGGGTCTGGCCTCATTATCTGCAGGCTGGGAGAAGACTCAGTGTGGTTGCTGTGCGTGGGGTTTCTCCCCAGCTGGTGCACAGCAATCCTGGGCCAGCCAGTTTGATTGCAGTGCTGGTGGAGAGAAATGAATGGCAGGCTGCTAATTGCTGTGAAGGGTTTCAGAGTTGTGATGCTGCCCCGGGGGATAGGGTGCCTGAAGTTCCTTAAGATTCCCATCCTGCTGGGCTAACTGTGCCAGGATGATTTTGTTTACCTGTTAAACCCTTGTCCCTTTAAGGCTTTTAAAGATGGTGGTGTGAGAGGAGAGACAGAGGCTTCCTCCTAAAACCACATATGATATGAAAATATAATTAACACAACTAATCCTGAAAGAGCAACAGGAAAGAGGACTGCGCCGCACTGCATACACCTGGAGAAAAGAGCAGACCCTATGCGGGGCAGTGTAACGTACCAAAGCTGTGGTCCGGTGGGCACAAGCCCTTCCTCCACCCCAGCTCACCATCTGGGGTAAGAAAAATGGAGGAGGGAGGGAGTGGAGGCCTGGGATTGCTGAATACCTAACTCGGGAGATCTGCTCTGGAAGCACAACCCTACATTTCAAGGTGCTTTCATGATACTCTCATAACTAGGGGTTTGGAAATCTAAGACAGGCAGAATTCCTGAAGAGAATGAGATTCCAGCCACTTGTGGAAAGCAGGGATCCATATATGGCTGCTCTGGGACAAAAAAAAAGGCCGGTGGTCTGAAAGACTTCCTAACAAGGAAGCCCTTAGCAAGAGGGCTGCTAAAGGGGTCAGGATTGCACAGAGCTTACTGCTCAGCAGAAAGGACAGGTAGACAAAATTGTCCCAGTGCACTCTGCACAGTAGGCTGGGAGCTTTCATGATTTTCTTGTGCTCCAGATACCTGGATGGCTACATGTTTCCAAGGACTCCTTCCATGATAGGCAGACTACTGCACCTTTCTCCTGGCCAGCCCCACCTGGCTCACAAACCAGCAAACCCTACCCTGGTGTTAGGCCAGCCAGAGGGAAGACCAGTCTACACAACTGCAAACAGAAAGCATAGAGGCTTATACCTATGTGCTCAGACCACTGGTTCAGGCAGTGGAGACAGGTATAGAGGCCGAAAAGCAGGAAACATCTCTTTCCTTCCCCCAGTCACCAATACCACTCCTCTGTGACCCCTGACATAGCTTCAGGGACTGAGCAGCTCCAGAGAGTAGAGCTGCTGGGCACTAGAAGGTGTCATATACAAATATGAAACACGAAAGGAACCTGGTTCAGAGGAAAATTATTAATACAACTCCTGAGAAAGATGACATGGACCTCATGACTCTTCCTGAAAGGGAATTCAAAACAAAAATCTTTAACATGACAATGGAGATACAGAAAGATATTCAAGAACTCAGGAATGAATTCCGTTTTGTGATCCAATCACTGAAGAATGCAATGGAGGGTATTAAAAGGAGATTGGAAATGGTGGAGGAGAGGATAAATGAAAAAGAAAGTAGAGAATAGGAATACAAAGGAGATGAGGCACGGAGTGAAAAAAGGGATGTCGAAGAATGAAAGAATATTGAGAGAACTGTGTCACCAATCTGAATGGAACAATATTCACATTATATTGATACCAGGAGAAGAAGAGACAGAGAAAGGGATAGAAAGTGTCTTTGAGGAGGTAATTCCTGAAAAATTCCCCAATCTGGGGAAGGAGATAGTCTCAGGCCATGGAGCTTCACAGATCTCCCAACACAAGGGACCCAAGAAAGCTAACACCAAGACATATAGTAATTAAAATGCCAAAGATCAAGGATAAAGACAGACTATTTAAAGCAGTCATAGAGAGAAATAATATCCCATACAAAGGAAATCCCATTAGGCTATCATCAGACTTCTCAGCAGAAAACTTACAGGCCAGAAGGTAGTGGCATAATGTATTTAATGCAATGAAGCAGAAGGGCCTGGAACCAAGATTACTTTATCTGGCAAGATTATTATTTAAATTTGAAGGAGGGATTAAACAATTTCCAGATAAGCGAAAGCTGAGAGAATTTACCTCCCACAAACTATCTCTACAGTCTATTTTGGAGTGACTGCTATAAATGGAAGTATTTCTAAGGTTTAATAGCTGTCACCAGAGGTAATAAAACCACAGTAAAGAAATTACAACAGCTAATTACTAAGCAAATGCAAATTTAGATAAACTATCCCCAAAGTCACTCAAGGGATAGACAAAGAGTACAGAATGATACCAAATATATAAAGAATGGAGGAGGATGAAAAAGGAAGGGAAAAAGAAAAGAAACCTTAGATTATATTTTTATTAGCATATTAAGTGTTTTAAGTTACACTCTTAGACAGTAAGAAAGTTAACCTTGAATCTTTTTTTTTTGAGAGGGCATCTCTCATATTTATTGATCAAATGGTTGTTAACAACAATAAAATTTGTATAGGGGGTCAATGCTCAATGCACAATCATTAATCCATCTCAAGCCTAATTCTCATTAGTCTCCGATCTTCTGAAGCATAACGAACAAGTTTTTACATGGTGAACAAATTCTTACATAGTGAATAAATTCTTACATGGTGAACAGTACAAGGGCATTCATCACGGAAACATTCGGGTTTGATCACGCATTATGAACTATAAACAATCAGACCAAATATGAACATTCATTTGATTTTTATACTTGATTTATATGTTGATCCCACATTTCTCCCTTTATTATTATTATTATTTTTATTTTTAATAAAATGCTGAAGTGGTAGGTAGATGCAAGATAAAGGTAGAAAACACAGTTTAGTGCTGTAAGAGGGCAAATGTAGATGATCAGGTGTGTGCCTATGGACTAAGTATTAATCCAACCTAGACAAGGGCAGCAAAACATCCACGGATGCAGAAGATTTCTCTCAAACCGGGGGGCAGGGGTGAGGTTCAGAGCCTCACCTCTGGTGATCCCCAATTTCTCACCTGATGGCCCCCCTGCGACTGTGCCTGTCTTAGGTTGTTCCTCCCTTGAGGAATCTTACCCGTCTCTGGCTAACCAGTCATCTTCCGGGGCCATACAGGGAAATGTAAAGTTGGTAAGTGAGAGAGAAGCCATATTGTTTGAAAAGGTTAGCTTTTTACTTCTTTGCAGATTTATGCCCTGTGGCTTCTATGCCCAACACTTGTCTCGAGGTATCTTTACCACCTGGAGGAAGTATGATACTCAATAAATTCGATATGAGGCACGAATACTATTTAAGGGTTGTAATTAGAAAGGAAGAAGAAAAGCTATAGAGGTAGCATATGGAAGAAAACATGGGAGGATTGATTATTTCTTTGACATATCTTCTTGTAGAGTACCTTAAGTATGTATAGGTTTTAAACTACTAACTAATTTGCACACACATATTAACATAATAGGAATACGGTGACATAAAAAAAGCAAATCTATAATTACCATCTATCTCCAGTGAAGCCAAAGAAACCATTTAGGCACCCTAGGCATTTGTGAAAATTTATCTATATGATGGATATTGTCCAATTGTACTTGAACAGTCTGAGAGAAATCAGACAAATTAAAGCAGCCCATTTCGGGGATCTGTTCACATCCCATATGTTCTTTTAACCGTAGATAGTCTATAGTCATAAGATTTTGGAGCGCTACAACTTGCACCCCTCCCAACTCCTGGTTGAGTTCCAACAGTACAGATCCAGTCAAATTCGTTGTCTCACTGTATGCACATGCCAGCCTAGACATCTCCCTCCTCATTCCAATGGCAAGTCCAGGAAATGGTGGGGTGGATGCAGCCACAACCGCAGCATCACCCAGATCCCTGTGGAGGCTGTTTGTTGATCATCCCCCTGGCACAAGTCCTCCAGAGAGTGCTGATGCTGGAAGCTCCTCCTCATATCGTATCTTAGTTCAATTTCTGGGTATCCAAGCTAGGCCTTGATCTTCTGCATAGAAACAAACAGACCCTTTACCCACACTTTGACATGCCCTCTATACCACTGTGCAGAACTCATTGGAGGTCAGCACACAGGAACTGATTTTTTTTTTTATTAAGAGAAAGGAATATTATCAGTAAAGAGTACCTCCATAGCTGATCATCTGACACCCTTTAAGTGATCAACATTAAGGATATTTAAAGCATGCGTTGATCTTTGATTTACCAATAGTTTTATCCTATCAAAGAGTAATCTCCCTTTTCTTTCTTTCTTTCTTTTTTTTAAATCTTTAATCTACACTTACATGAAGAACACTATGTTTACAATGCTCTCCCCTATATCAGGACCCCCTAACAACCACATTACGGTTACTGTCCATCAGATTAGCAAAATGTTGTAGAATCACTACTTGTCCTCTCTGTGTTGTGCAGCCCACCCTCCCCTTTCTCCCTCCCCCCATGCATGCTAATCTTAATACCCCCTTCTTCTTTCCCCCATTATCCCTCCCTGCACACCCATCCTCCCCAGTTCCTTTCCCTTTGGTACCTGTTAGTCCATTTTTGGGTTCTGTAATTCTGCTGCTGTTTTCTTCCATCAGTTTTTCCTTTGTTCTTATACTCCTCAGATGAGTGAAATCACTTGGTATTTGTCTTTCTCCGCTTGGCTTATTTCACTGAGCATAATACTCTCCAGCTCCATCCATGTTGCTGCAAATGGTAGGATTTTTCCACTTCCTATGGCTGAGTAGTATTCCATTGTGTATATGTACCACATCTTCTTTATCCATTCATCTACTGATGGACATTTAGGTTGCTTCCAATTCTTGGCTATTGTAAATAGTGCTGCAATAAACATAGGGGTGCATCTGTCTTTCTCAAACCTGACTGCTGCGTTCTTAGGGTAAATTCCTAGGAGTGGAATTCCTGGGTCAAATGGTAGGTCTGTTTTGAGCATTTTGATGAACCTCCATACTGCTTTCCACAATGGTTGAACTAATTTACATTCCCACCAGCAGTGTAGGTGGGTTCCCCTTTCTCCACAGCCTCACCAACATTTGTTGTTGTTTGTCTTTTGGATGGCAGCTATCCTTACTGGTGTGAGGTGATACCTCATTGTAGTTTTAATTTGCATTTCTCTGATAATTAGCGATGTGGAGCATCTTTTCATGTGTCTGATGGCCATCTGTATTTCTTTTTTAGAGAACTGTCTGTTCTGTTCCTCTGCCCATTTTTTAATTGGGTTATTTGTTTTTTGTTTTTTGAGGCGTGTGAGCTCTTTATATATTCTGGACGTCTGGCCTTTATCGGATCTGTCATTTTCAAATATATTCTACCATACTGTAGGGTTCCTTTTTGTTCTGTTGATGGTGTCTTTCGCTGTACAGAAGCTTTTCAGCTTAATGTAGTCCCACTTGCTCATTTTTGCTGTTGTTTTCCTAGCTCAGGGAGATATGTTCAAGAAGAGGTCACTCATGTTTATGTCTAAGAGGATTTTGCCTATGTTTTTTTCCAAGAGTTTAATGGTTTCATGACTTACATTCAGGTCTTTGATCCATTTTGAGTTTACCTTTGTATATGGGGTTAGACAATTGTCCAGTTTCATTCTCCTACATGTGGCTGTCCAGTTTTGCCAGCACCATCTGTTGAAGAGACTGTCATTTTGCCATTGTATGTCCATGGCTCCTGTATCAAATATTAATTGACCGTATATGTTTGGGTTAATTTCTGGAGTCACTAATCTGTTCCACTGGTCTGTGGCTCTATTCTTGTGCCAGTACCAAATTGTCTTGATTACTATGGCTTTGTAGTAGAGCTTGAAGTAGGGGAGTGAGATCCCCCATACTTTATTCTTCTTTTTCAGGATTGCTTTGGCTATTCGGGGTCTTTGGTGTTTCCATATGAATTTTTGAATTATTTTTTCCAATTCATTCAAGAATGTTGCTGGTAATTGATAGGGATTGCATCAAATCTGTATATTGCTTTGGGCACGATGGCCATTTTGACGATATTAATTCTTCCTAGCCATGAGCATGGGATGAGTTTCCATTTTTTAGTGTCCCCTTTAATTTCTCTTAAGAGTGACTTGTAGTTTTCAGAGTATAAGTCTTTCTTTCACTTCTTTGGTCAGGTTTTTTCCTAGGTATTTTATTCTTTTTGATGCAATGGTGAATGGAATTGTTTTCCTGATTTCTCTTTCTATTGATTCATTGTTAGTGTATAGGAAAGCTACAGATATTTGTGTGTTAATTTTCTATCCTGCAACTTTTCTGTATTCCGATATCAGTTCTCGTAGTTTTGGGGTGGAGTCCTTAGGGTTTTTTATGTACAATATCATGTCATCTGCAAATAGTGACTGTTTAACTTCTTCTTTACCAATCTGGATTTCTTGTATTTCTTTGTTTTGTCTGATTGTCATGGCTAGGACCTCCAGTACTATGTTAAATAACAGTGGGGAGAGTGGGCATCCCTGTCTTGTTCCCGATCTCAGAGGAAATGCTGTCAACTTCTAGCTGTTCAGTATAATGCTGGCTGTGGGTTTATCATATATGGCCTTTATTATGTTGAGGTACTTGCCCTCTATTCCCATTTTGCTGAGAGTTTTTATCATGACTGGATGTTGAATTTTGTCAAATGCTTTTTCATCATCTGTGGAGATGATCATGTGGTTTTTGTGTTTCTTTTTGTTGATGTGGTGGATGATGTTGATGGATTTTCTAATATTGTACCATCCTTGCATCCCTGGGATGAATCCCACTTGGTCATGGTGTATGATCCTTTTGATATACTGTTGAATTCTGTTCGCTAATATTTTATTGAGTATTTTTCAATCTACATTCATCAGGGATATTGGTCTGTAATTTTCTTTTTTGGTGTGGTCTTTGCCTGGTTTTGGTATTAGGGTGATGTTGGCTTCATAGAATGAGTTTGGGAGTATTCTCTCTCCTTCTATTTTTTGGAACACTTTAAGGTGAATGGGTATTATGTCTTCTCTGTGTGTCTGATAAAATTCCGAGGTAAATCCGTCCAGCCCCGGGGGTTCTTGGGTAGTTTTTTGATTACCGTTTCAATTTCTTTGCTCGTAATTGGTTTGTTTAACTTTTGTGTTTCGTCCTTGGTCAGTCTTGGGAGGTTGTATTTTTCTTGGAAGTTGTCCATTTCTTCTAGGTTTTCCAGCTTGTTGGCATATATGTTTTCATAGTAGTCTTTAATAATTCTTTGTATTTCTGTGGAGTCTGTCGTGATTTTTCTGTTCTCATATCTGATTCTGTTGATTTGTGTTGATTCTCTTTTTCTCTTAATATGTTTGGCTAGAGGCTTATCTATTTTGTTTATTTTCTCAAAGAACCAGCTCTTGGCATCGTTGATTTTTGCTATTGTTTTATTCTTCTCAATTTTGTTTATTTCTTCTCTGATCTTTATTATGTTCCTCCTTCTGCTGACTTTTGGCCTAATTTGTTCTTCTTTTTCCAGTTTCGATAATTCTGATGTTAGACTATTCATTTGGGATTGTTCTTCCTTCTTCAAGTGTGCCTGGATTGCTATATACTTTCCTCTTAAGACTGCTTTCGCTGCGTCCCACAGAAGTTGGGGCTTACTGTTGTTGTTGTCATTTGTTTCTATATATTCCTTGATCTCTATTTTGATTTGCTCATTGATCCATTGATTATTTAGTAGCATGTTGTTAAGCCTCCATGTGTTTGTGAGTCTTTTTGCTTTCTTTGTAGAGTTTATTTCTACTTTTATACCTTTATGGTCTGAAAAATTGATTGGTAGAATTTCAATATTTTGGAATTTACTAAGGCTCTTTTTGTGAGCTATTTTGTGGTCTATTGTGGCGAATTGTCCATGAGCACTTGAGAAGAACGTATATCCTTTTGCTTTTGGATGTAGAGTTCTATAGATGTCTATTAGGTACATCTGTTCTACTGTGTTGGTCAGTGCCTGTGTGTCCTTACTTATTTTCTGCCCAGTGGATCTATCCTTTGGGGTGAGTGGTGTGTTGAAGTCTCCTAAAATGAATGCATTGCAGTCTATTTCCCTCTTTAGTTCTGTTAGTATTTGATTTACATATGCTGGTGCTCCTGTATTGGGTGCATATATATTTAGAATGGTTATATCCTCTTGTTGGACTGAGCCCTTTATCATTATGTAGTGTCCTTCTTTATCTCTTGTTACTTTCTTTGTTTTGAAGTCTATTTTGTCTGATACTAGTACTGCAACCCCTGCTTTATTCTCACTGTTGTTTGCCTGAAATATGTTTTTCCATCCCTTGACTTTTAGTGTATGCTTGTCTTTGGGTTTAAGGTGAGTTTCTTCTAAGCAGCATATAGATGGGTCTTTTTTTTTAATCCATTCTATTACTCTGTGTCTTTTGATTGGTGCATTAAGTCCATTTACATTTATGGTGACTATTGAGAGATTTGTACTTATTGCCATTACAGGCTTTAGATTCGTGGTTACCAAAGGTTCAAGGTTAGCTTCTTTAGTATCTTACTGCCTAAGTTAGCTCGCTTATTGAGCTGTTATATTCACTGTCTGGAGATTCTTTTCCTCTCTCCCTTCTTATTCCTCCTCCTCCAGTCTTCACATGCTGTGTGTTTTGTTCTGCTCTTTTTAGAAGTGCTCCCATCTAGAGCAGTCCCTGTAGGATGCCCTGTAGAGGTGGTTTGTGGGAAGCAAATTTCCTCAGCTTTTGTTTGTCTGGGAATTGTTTAATCCCGCCATCATATTTAAATGATAGTCTTGCTGGATACAGTATCCTTGGTTCAAGGCCCTTAAGTACATCATGCCATTCTCTTCTGGCCTGTAGGGTTTCTGTTGAGAAGTCTGATGTTAGCCTGATGGGTTTTCCTTTATAGGTGACCTTTTTTTCTCTAGCTGCCTTTAAAACTCTTTCCTTGTCCTTGATCCTTGCCATTTTAATTACTATGTGTCTTGGTGTTGTCCTCCTTGGATCCTTTCTGTTGGGGGTTCTGTGTAATTCCATTGTCTGTTCGATTATTTCCTCCCCCAGTTTGGGAAATTTTAAGCAATTATTTCTTCAAAGAGACTTTCTATCCCTTTTCCTCTTTCTTCTTCTTCTGGTACCCCTATAATACAAATATTATTCCTTTTGGCTTGGTCACATAGTTCTCTTAGTGTTGTTTCATTCCTGGAGATCCTTTTATCTCACTCTATGTCAGCTTCTATACGTTCCTGTTCTCTGGCTTCTATTCCTTCAATGGCCTCTTGCATCTTATCCATTCTGCTTATAAATCCTTCCAGGGATTGTTTCTCTTCTGTGATTTCCTTCCTGACATCTGTGATCTCCCTCTGGACTTCATCCCATTTGTTCTTGCATTTTTCTCTGCATCTCATCCCATTGCTCTTGCATTTTTCTCTTCATCTCTGTCAGCATGTTCATGATTTTTATTTTGAATTCTTTTTCAGGAGGACTGGTTAGGTCTGTCTCCTTCTCAATGTTGTCTCTGTGATCTTTGTCTGCCTGTAGTTTTGCCTTTTCATGGTGATAGAGATAGTTTGCAGAGCTGGTACGAGTGACCACTGGAAGGGCTTCCCTTCTTCTTGGTTTGTGGCCTTCCTCTCCCCCTTCGCAAGGCGCTGGGTTCTTGCAGATGTGGATGTGGTCTGGATATTGTCTTATGTCCTCTGTTTTCTATTTTAGGAAGAGTTTTCTTTGTTATATTTTCATAGCTCTATGTGTTTTTGGGAGGAGATTTCCACTGCTCTACTCACGCTGCCATCCTGGCTCCCAACTTGAATCTTTTTTAACCACAAATCTAAAACCTGCAATGGCAAAGGGCACATATCTATTGATAATCACCCTAAATTAAATGAACTGAATGGGTCAAAAGACATAGAGACACTGAATGGATAAAAAAACAAGACCCATCTATATGCTGCCTAAAAGAGACCCACATTAAACCCAAAGACATACACAGAATAAAAGTGAAGGGATGAAAAAAGATATTTCATGCAACTAATAGAGATAAAAAAGCAGCTGTTGTAGTACTTGTATCCAACAAAATAGAGTTCAAAACAAAGAAAGTCACAAGAGACAAAGTAGGACATAATGATATAGGACATAATGATATAGTAGGACATAGGATATAATGATAAAGGGGTCAATCCAACAAGAAGATATAACCATTATAAATACCTACGCACACAACACAGGAGCACCCATATATGTGAATCAAATATTAACTGAATTAAAACGGGAAATAGAATGCAATGCATTCATTCTAGGAGACTTCAACACTGCAGTCACTCTGAAGGACAGATCAACCAGATAGAAGATAAGTAAGGAGACAGTGGCACTGAACAACACATTAGAACATATGGACCTAATAGACATCTACAGAACTCTACACCCAAAACCAGCAGAATACACATTCTTCTTAAGGGCACATGGAACATTTTCAAGAATAGATCATATACTAAGCCACAAAAAGAGCCTCAGTAAATTGAAAAATATTCAAATTGTACCAACCAGTTACTCAGACCACAAAGGTATGAAACTATAAATAAATTACAGAAAGAAAATGAAAATTCCCACAAACACATAGAGGCTTCAAAACATGCTACTAAATAACCAATGGACCAATGATGAAATAAAAACAGAAATAAAGCAATCTATGAAAACAAATGACAACAATAATTCAAAACCACATCTGTGGGATGCAGCCAAGGCTGGGAATTCAGCAAAGAGGAAAGTATATTGCAGTACAGGCCTTCCTCAGGAAAGAAGAACAATCCTATATAAGCAGTATAAACTCACAATTAATGAAACTAGAAAAAGAGGAAAAAAAAGAGATCCAAAGTCAGCAGAAGGAGGGACATAATAAAGATTAGAGCAGAAATAAATAAATAAAATTGAGAAGAATAAAACAATAGAATGAATCAATGAAATCAATAAGTGGTTCTGCAAGAAAATAAACAAAATAGATAAACACCTAACGAGACTTATAAAGAAAAAGAGAGTTTACACACATAAACAGAATCAGAAATGAGAAAGGAAACATCACTACGGACACCACAGAAATGCAGAGAATTATTAGACCACACTATGAAAAATTATATGCTAACAAAATGGATAACCTAGAAGAAATGGACAACTTTCTAGAAAAATACAACCTTCCAAGACTGACCAAGAAAGAAACAGAATGTCTGAATCAACCAATTACCAGGAAAGAAATTGAACTAGTAATCAAAAGACTACCTAAGAAGAAAGCCCTTGGACCAGATGGCTTACCACTGAATTTTATAAAACATTTAGTGAAGACCTAATACCCATTCTCCTTAAAGTTTTCCAAAAAATAGAAGAGGAGGAAATACTTCCAAACTAATTCAATGAGGCCAGCATCACTCTAATATCAAAACCAGGCAAACACCACAAAAAAAGAAATTATACACCAATATCCCTGATGAAAACATATGCAAAAATACTCAACAAAATATTACCAAACTGAATTCAAAAATACATCAAAAAAGATCAACCATCATGATGAAGTAGGATTTATTCCAGGGATACAAGGATGGTACAACATTTAAAAATCCATCGATATCATTCACCACATCAACAAAAAGTAGGACACAAACTACATGATCATCTCCATAGAGGCTGAGAAAGCATTGAACAAAATTCAACATCTGTTCATGATAAAAACTCTCAACAAAATGGATATAGAGCGCAAGTATGTCACTTATCATCATTGAAATGTAAATTAAAACCACAATGAGATATCACCTCATACCAGTAAGGATGGCCAGCATTGAAAAAACTAAGAACAACAAATGCTGTTGAGGATGCGGAGAAAGGGGAACCCTCCTACACAACTGGTGGGAATGTAAGCTAGTTCAACCACTGCGGAAAGCAATATGGAGGTTCCTCAGAAAAGTAAAAATAGAAACACATTTGTCCCGGAAGCAACTAAGTGTTCATCAGTAGATGAATGGATAAAGAAGATGTAGTACGTACATATACACAATGGAATACTATTCAGCCATAAGAAAGAAATAACTCCTATCATTTGTGACAACATGGATGGAGCTGGAGGACATTATGCTCAGTGAAATAAGCCAGGCAGAGAAAGACAAATACCGAATGATTTCCCTCATTGGTGGAGTATAACAATGAAGCAAAACTGAAGGAACAAAATGGCAGCAGACTCAGAGACTCCAAGAATAGACTGGTGGTTACCAAAGGGGTGGGTTGTGGGAGGGCTGGTGGGGAGCGAGGGAGAAGGGGATTGGGGGGTATTATGTTCAGTACACATGGTGTGAGGGACCACGGGGAGAACAGTGTAGCACTGTGAAGGCACATAGTGAATCTGTGGCATCTTGTTGCCCTGATGGACAGTGACTGCATTGGGATATGTGTGGGGACTTTACAATATGGGTGAATGTAGTAACCACACTGTTTTTTCATGTGAAACCTTCATAAGAGTGTATATCATACCTTAATATATATTTTTTAAAAAGATCTTTAAAGTGTCTGCTTCTCTTTTGTCACAGGGCACCCAGCTGTGGGAACCTGTGCACCGTCTTAGTGTCAGATTTTGCTTTTCCATTCCTCTAATATCCAGTACACCATGCAACGTGCATCTGTCCTCCTGATGCAAATTATTAGGGCCGGTTATTTAGCAATCCTGTGCTTCCACTCCCTTCCCACCCTGATTCTTTTCCTTCCGCTGGTGAGCTGTGGTTGCGGGAGTGCTGAGGTCCCACAAGGTCAAGGCTTTGTATCTCACCCCTTTCGTGAGATGCTGAGTTCTCAAAGATGTAGGTGTAGCCTGGCTGGTGTACTGTATTTTCTAGGCTCTCTTTTAGGAATAGTTTTAGTTGTATTTTCAAAATATATATGGTTTGGGGAGGGGATTTCTGCTGCCGTACTCACACCGCCATCTTAAGCCTGCTATTAATTTTCTATTTAAATAAACATCTCTTCATTTTGCCTTCAATCTTGAAGAATATCTCCAGTAGACATATAATCCTGAATTTAGTAGTTTTATTAATTTTGTTCCTTTCCTTATTTTTAGGATTGTGCTCCATTGTTTCCTGGCCCCCTTCCTCTCTGGTAGGAAATCAGCATCACTTTTACCTCTTGAATGATGATGCTTTTGTTGTTTGTTTTTATTTGCTTGCTTTCAGGATGTTCTTTTTATCTTTTATTTTTTGCAGCTTGACTCTAATGTGCCAAGGCATGGATTGTGGGGTTTTTTTTTTCTTTTTCATGCTTATCCTGTCAAATTTATTGGAACTCTTGAATCTATGAATTCATTGGTTTTTTAAAAAAATTGTTAAGTTTTTGTTATTTGTTTTTTCACGTTATTTCTCTACCTAATTCTTTAGCTCATTCCTTTTGTAAACCCCAATTGAACATGTGTTAGACCACTGATTATTGTCCCTCAGGGGCTTGAGGTTCTGTTTCATTTTTTCCCATCTTTTTCACATTGGGTTCTGTCTGTTGATTTCTCTTTACATTCAGTTTTTCTTTCCTCTGCTATTTCCATTTTCCTGCTAAACTCATCAGTGAACTTTTTCAGATAATGCCTTTTTCAGTTCTGTCTGATTTTTGGTTCTTTATTCCTTCCAAGTAGTTTCTATTTTCCTTCTAAGATTTCTTATATGCTTATCAATTGTAAGCACACCTTTCTTTACAGCATTGGACATAGTTATCATAGATGCTTTAAAATCTTGGTCTATTAATTTCACCATCAACATGTATCTCATTAGGTCTAAATTAATTGCTTTCTTTCTTGAGAATGGCTGTATTTTCCTTGTTCTTTTTACATGAGATTCAAACTATGATTTGGATATAAAGTAAATTTTGGATATAAGGCTGTAGAGAGATTCTGTTATATTAACTTGACAATTGTTCTTTTTAGTTTTAGCAGGCAAATAGCTTGGCTGGACTTCAGTTGGAAATGTGTTTTCATGGTTGGTAGTTCAAATCTCTGTTTAATCCTTTCATACTTCTGGGATGTTTTGGGTCTTTGTGCTTCAGGTTTCAGCCAGAAATCTGGGGAGAATGCATACACAGAATTTGAAGCAGCTTCTTCTCTGGTTCTCCAATTTCCAGGATTTTCTCCTCACCTCCCAGCAGGTGTGCTTACCCCAAACTGTATTCTCTGGCTCTTCATGCCAGAGAGTCTGTTGATTTTGTTTTTTAGTTTCAAACTTTTCACAAACAATACTGACTGTGGACTTCATTTTAAAACTAAAAGCTGTAACAAAGAGAAACTCATCCTGTGTACTTACCTTCTTCCAAGTGTTGACTATATTCTACATGTGCCTGTTTTTATCCTATCTACAGTGCCTTCCAGTGGTTTCCCTTTGTGTTTTCCCCCCCAGAGTTTGCAGTTTTTACCTTCAGGAGAGTTGATCCACAAGAAAGTTACTCAGTGAAGCCAGAAGCAAAATCCTACTTGCCTTTACTTTTATGACAGGTTAACCCCATAATGTTCATGCAACATTTGTATACAATTAAAAAGTTTTCCCTAATTACTACTTAAATATTGATTCAGTTGAAAATACATACAGAATATAAAATTATGTAAGTGTTTTAAGAAGACAATTTAATCAAAGAAATTATGTGTCTGTACATTGTTGGGAAGATTGAAAGAGTCAAGAGTCTGGCACTAAAATTGTTGATTTCAAGAAACATGACAAAAGCTGACACCCAGAGTCAGGGAAACACTGCTCTCACTAGTGGCACATCTTTACAACTTTCAATACTCACACAACTTGGGAGGAGAAATTAAGTCAAACTCCTATAATACGTTCTCAACAATCATATTCTTATTTGACTCTCTCTGTAAACAAGATAAAAGAAAGATGAGCTCACCAAATGATTTCATTCATATGTGGAGTATAAGAACAAAGGAAAAATGAAGGAACAAAACAGCAGCAGACTCACAGAACCCAAGAATGGACTAGCAGTTACCAAAGGGAAAGAGACTGGGGAGAATGGGAGGGTAGGGAGGGATAAGGGCAGGGTGAAGAAAGGGGGTATGATAATTATCATGTATAATTTGGGGATGTGTGAAAGGGGAGGGCTGAGCAACACAGAGAAGACAAGTAGTGATTCTACAACATTTTGCTGTGCTGATGGACAGTGACTGTAATGGGGTTTGTGGAGGGGGGACTTGGTGTAGGGGAGGGCCTAGTAAACATAATATTCTTCATGTAATTATTGATTAATTATAACAAAAAAGGGGGGCTTACTCCCTGATAGGATAAAATTAACTGCAAATCAACGATTAATGCATGCTTTACATATCCTTAATTTTGATCTTTTAAAGGGTGTCGGATGATCAGCTATGGAAGTACATTTTTCTGATAATATTTCTTTCTCTTAAAAATTAAAAGCCATTACTGTGTGGTGGTCTCCAATAGGTTCTTCACAGTGGTATAAAGGTCATATCAAAGTGTGGGCAAAGGATTTGTGTTTATACAGAGGTTCAAAGCCTAATTTGGCTACCCAGAAAGCGAATTAAGATACGATATGAAGAACTTCCAACATCAACATCCTCTGGAAGAGTCATTCCAGAACATGATCATCAAAAAACTTCAACAAGGAACCTGGCGCTGTTGCATTTGTACCTGCATTCATCCCGCCGGTTCCTGGACTTGCCATTGGAATAAAGAAGGAGATATCTAAGCTGGCCTGTGCATACAGTAAAACAACAAATTTGACTGGATCTATACTGTTGGAACTTAACCAAGAATTAGTAGAAGTGCAAGTTGCAGCGCTCCAAAATCGTGCGACTATAGACTATCTACTGTTAAAGTACATATGGGATGTGAACAGTTCCCAGGAATGTGTTGTTTTAATTTGTCTGACTTTTCTCAAACTATTCAAATTCAGTTAGACAATATCCATCATATTATTGATAAGTTTTCACAAATGCCTAGAGTACCTAACAGGTTTTATTGGTTTCACTGGATATGGCTGGTAACTGTAGGTCTGCTTTTGTTATGTAGCTGTATTCCCATTCTGTTAATGTGTGTACACAATTTAATTAGTGGTTTGTTAAAAGCTATACAAGCTATGTTACTCTAAAAGAAGTTATGTCAAAGTAATAATCAATCTTCCCATGATTTCTTCCATCTGCTACTCCTATAGCTTTTCTTCTTCCTTCCTAATTACAGCCCTTTAGTAGAATTCATGCCTCATATAGAAAATTACCGAGTATCATAATTCTTCCAAGTGGTAAAGATACCTCAAGACAAAGGCTGGGCATAGAAGCCACAGGGCATAAATCTGCAAAGAAGTAAAAAGCTAACCTTTTCAAAGAATATTGCTTCTCTCTCCCTTACCAACTTTACATTTCCCTGTATGGCCCCAGAAGATGGCTGGTTAGCCAGAGATGGGTAAGATTCCTCAAGGGGAAAACAACCAAAGAAAGGCACAGTCACAGGGGGGCCATTAGGTGAGAAATTGGGGATCAACAGAGTTGAGACTTAGACCCTCACCCCCCTGTTCTGAGAGAAATCTTCTGCATCTGTGGATGTTTTGTTGCCCTTGTCTAGCTTGGATTAATACTTAGTCTATAGGCACAGACCTGAACATCTACATTTGCCCTCTTACAGCACTAAATTATGTTTTCTACCATTATCTTGCATCTACCTACCACTTCAGCATTTTATTTAAGAAAAAGGGAGAAATATGGGATTCCCATATAAATCAAGTATAAAAATCAAGTGAATAATCATGTCTGACTTGATTGTTTATAGTTCATGATGCGTGATCAAAACCAAAAGTTTCCGTGATATGACTGCCCTTGCACTCTTCACCATGTAAGAACTTACTCACTATGTAAGAATTTATTTGTTATGCTTCAGAAGATTGGAGACTGTTGAGAATTAGGCTTGGGGTTGATTAATGATTGTGCCTTGAATCCCCTATACAGAATTTTATTGTTGTTAACAACCATTTGATCAATAAATATGAGAGATGCTCTCTCAAAAAAAAAAGATAGTTAAAACCTATTTGACAGAAATAGAAAATATTCGTAGTTCAAAGGTTAAGGAAGACATAACTTTCTAAAATTGGCAACTGTAATAAATTATTTTTAAGCCAAAAAAAAAGTAACGACTGAATTTAACATCCTGGAAAAATGTCTTAAAGTGCATGAGAATGAGTTGAGGCAGCTCCTAAATCCATAACAATTGTGTTGAGGAGTCATTCTAGCAACTTAACTGCACTGTATTTATTCTTGCCCTGAAACCTCAAAGGTCTTTAAACCTGCACAGTTTTCTTTAAATATCTATGCAGTACCAAGGCTGAGGACTTGGCTAGTACCCTGTGGAGAAATGTTTATTGAGGAAGATGCAGTAAGGAGGCCAGATGTCCAGGAAATCCAAGAATTCATCAGCTGTTAAAAGTTGCACATGTCTGAATATTGCTGAAGGTCTCTTTTGGTAGCGTCTGACCAATGATGTACCTGGAAAGAAAAAGACTCTGAGTCAAGAGTCATCTCACACGGGAGTTTCTGCTGCCCTGAGGGCAACTTCTGGGGGCTGCCAACTGCAAAATCCAGGAGCTACTGGCAGGTGCTACCGCAAATGAAGCCTGGTGCGGGAGGAACTTGTTGCTAGGTGCCTTCCATCCTCTCTGACATCCCCTTGTGAGTCACTCACGACTCAGGAGGGAGGGTAGAGAAAGGAAATTCTTCCGTATGATCCCACTGAAGAGGAAGGACAGCAGTTCCAAAAAACTTGAAGTTCTAGAAACTGTGTTGTCTGAGTCTAGCAATAGGGAGCCTGACTTTCAACTTTATGTCAAATACATAATAGAAAAACAGCAGCACATGAATGTAAAACAGGCACTTAATAATTTTTTTCCCAGCCCCAAACACCCGTCTCATCTTTCTTGGGTCAGACTATCAGAGAATTGCAGGGAAGAATGAGGATAACTGGTGGACCAGCCAAGCCCTCTAACATGTGACCCACAAGGGCTTAATCCTGCTCCTTACCTGTGAGGCAGACACTTGACGGGAGATCTTCCCATCTCGAGGGAGCTAGGGAGAAGCAGAACACCGCCTCTGTGACCTGCACCTGAATGCTCCATAACTCTCCTTCAGTTCTCAGATCTGCTCTGTGCTGCTCTTCTTCAAGATCCCAGTTTTCTCAGCAAAGACATCACTCTTTTCCTCATTTGTCACACCATGCTGCTATGCCCATCTCTTTGGTGCAGAAATGGAATTTGTGGGGATCCCATGAATCTAGACTAAAAGAAAGAGATTTGTTTCTTCTTTTCAAATGATGAATCAAGGCTTCATTTGTCCTGCTTAAGCCCAAGGAAGAAAAGGACGCCCGCTTCATAAAAGATCTCCGTAGAGACAGCCCTGCATTACCTCCTAAGTCTGAGTTTTCCACATTCATGCCTCCTTGCTTGATTTGCAATATCCTTCAGCTCCTAATGAGCTACAGGCAACTGGAGCTAATTTCCAACTAATTGCCAAGGTCAATTTTTTTCCTCTTCCCTTTTTATCTTATTGGACCTGTGAGAATGAGGCTCTGTGGTGTTTCCTGTATACTCTTTGCTCATAGAAACGATTGAAACTATGCCAAAACTAATGTTACACTAATGGCTCCCTGGGGTTTGGGAAAGTATAAGTATAAAACAGCATGTTGGGACCAGCCACAACTGAGACGGAAGAAAAATTATTCATTGAGGATTTGGGGGCTAATTCTCAGAAATCTCAATGGAGGAGTTAGGAATATACTGTCTTGGGTACTGAGATGTCAGTAGTAGAATGAAGTAGAATTAATCCATTTGTGAAAAGAAATGCTTGTATAATATTAAATTTTTTAGTCTTATTTTATTAGATTTCTGGGTTTCACTGGATTGTAGGGACATCGCCTGTGCTGGATTATTTTATGTGGGAAATTGAGTGGAGATGAACTTTGGGTATACTTATTGAAAAGTGCCAGTCACCAAAATAGTTTTAGAAATGATATGATTATCCTGTGAGCTTATCTGTCTATCCCTAGTGGTAGTTAAAGAAGAGAGCAAGGTGCAAATATATATGGTAGTATGAAAACATGGAGAACTGTATTATGCTCGGGGGAGATAAAATAGGTCATCACCAACTGTAATAGAGACAAGGATGGTTTCAAACACATGCCCTAAAGTATGTCCCTAGAGCCCATGGTATGGGCTCCTTCTCTGTCAATCATCTATAAAAGACTGATTCCTGTAGGAAGCCTTCCTTGATGAATGAAAAGAAAACACAGATACCTACAACTCCCTGCCAAGAATGAGCTTTCAGCATTTAGTTCACACACTCTCATCCTCACTTGTCACATACAACTATTCTCTGGTGACGATGGCAGATTAAAAAGTCTAATAATCAATATGGCCATCCTGCACAAAGCAATATACAGATTTAATGCAATCCCTATCAAATTACCAGCAACATTCTTCAACAAACTGCAACAACTAGTTCAAAAATTCATATGAAAACACCAAAGACCCCGAATAGCCAAAGCAATCCTGAGAAAGAAGAATAAAGTGGCAGGGATCTCACTCCCCAACTTCAAGCTCTCCTAAAAGCCATAGTAATCAGGACAATTTGGTACTGCCACAAGAACAGAGCCACAGACCAGTGGATCAGACTAGAGACTCCAGACATTAACCCAAACATATATGGTCAATTAATATTTGATAAAGGAGCCATGGACATACAATGGGGAAATGACAGTCTCTTCAACAGTTGGTGCTGTCAAAACTGGACAGCTACATGTAAGAGAATGAAACTGGATCAATGTCTAACCCCATACACAAAAGCAATTTCAAAATGGAACAAAGACCTGAATGTAAGTCATGAAACCATAAAACTCTTAGAAAAAAGCATAGCAATAATCTCTTGGACATAAACATGAGTGACTTCTTCATGAATATATCTCCCTGGGCAAGGAAAACAAAAGCAAAAATGAAAAAGTGGGACTATATCAAGCTGAAAAGCTTCTGTACAGCAAAGGACACCATCAATACAACAAAAAGTTACCCTACAGTATGGGAGAATATATTCGTAAATTACAGATCCAATAAAGGCTTGACATCCAAAATATATAAAGAACTCACCCACCTCAACAAACAAAAAATAATAATCCAATTAAAAAATGGGCAGAGGAACTGAACAACCAGTTCTCCAAAGAAGAAATTCAGATCTCCAACAGACACAGGAAAAGATGCTCCACATAGCTAGTTATCAGAGAAAGGCAAATTAAAACCACAGTGAGATATCACCTCAATCCATTAAGGATGGCTACCATCCAAAAGTCAAACAACAAATGTTGGCGAGGTTGTGGAGAAAGGGGAACCCTCCTACACCGCTGGTGGGAATGTAAATTAGTTAAACCATTGTGGAAAGCAGTATGGAGGTTCCTCAAAATGCTCAAAATAGACTTACCCTTTGATCCAGGAACTCCACTTCTAGGAATTTATGCTAAGGATGCAGTACTCCAGTTTGAAAAAGACAGATGCACCCCTATGTTTATTGCAGCACTATTTACAATATCCAAAAAATGGAAGCAACCTAAGTGTCCATCAGTAGATTAATGGATAAAGAAGATGTGGTACATATACACAATGGAATATTATTCAGCCATAAGAAGAAAACAAATCCTACCATTTGCAACAATATTGATGGAGCTAGAGGGTATTATGCTCAGTGAAATAAGCCAAGCAGAGAAAGAGAAATACCAAATGATTTTACTCATCTGTGGAGTATAAGAATAAAGGAAAAACTGAAGGAACAAAACAGCAGCAGAATCACAGAACCTATGAATTTACTAACAGTTACCAAAGAGAAAGGGACTGGGGAGAATGGGAGGGTAGGGAGGGATAAGGGTGGGGAAGAAGAAAGGGGGTATTATGATTAGCATGTATAATGTGGGGGGTGGGGGAAAGGGGAGGGCTTTGCAACACAGAGAAGACAAGTAGTGATTCTACAACATCTTACTATGCTGATGGACAGTAACTGCAATGGGGTTTGTTGGGGGGGGGGGACTTGGGGTAGGGGAGATCCTAGAAACATAATGTTCTTCATGTAATTGTAGATTAATGATAACAAAATAAAAAAATCTAATAAGCAATGAAGGGTTAAAGAAGTGAGCATCTAACAGCATCTAACAGAGACTTCTTTCTTGGCAGACTTCTGCTGTCCTTAGACCTCACTATCTTGATGTCCTATGGACAGATAGCTTACTGCTTAAACCTCACAGATGGGAACCAAGGAGGGAAATTAGTTATATTTCCCAGGAAAGATCTTAATTGTGTTGTTTTTTTAGCCATCAGCTGATACATAAAGTATTGTGAAGAGCCAGAATGGTAATGATAATAATAATAATAATAAAAAGCAATGGTAGGGCATTCATGAGAACTGGGGTTCTACAACTTCTACAACTCCTCTGTTGGGTGACAGATTAACATGTGGGTCATACCATTGTAACTATGCAGTGTGATCTAGTAATTTGTGGGATGTATCTCTATTCCCAGATATCTCCTTCCGAGGTTTAATATTCTATCATCCCTTTCACAGAAGCAATCTAAAAAATCAAATATATAGTAATCAATTCATTGAAAACATAGTTTTGAAGTGGCAATTTGTTTTTGTGTTATGGAGAATATAAAACTGCCCACAATGCATTTACACACTGGTATATGAGAAAGTAGAAGCTGCTGTCTTTCATGATACATTCCAGTACACAATAGGATGTTACTAAATAATTTAAGAGAGGGGACAGTTCATATCACTCTCATAATTGGACACAAGAATGGAGCTATTTGGGTGACCAAAGATGGATGGAAAGCAAATGAAGGATTTCCAGGCGAAGGAAAAAGATGAGCAAAAGCACAGTAATAAGGTGCTGCAAGATGAGAAAAGGCAGTCTTACTGTAGAAAAACTACCTATTTTTATTGGGAAGACTTCATTTGGGAAGAGGAAGGAAGAGTTGATGAAGAAGGCAAGATGACTCAGTGTCATTCCTGTTAAGTATGGTACTTTGCTTACTTAATATAAGAAAATGACATAATATAGAGAATATATATTTATTAAATGTACATATTTATTAACTTAATCTATCCATAAATTAACACTTTAAAGTGAGAATAAAATAATGGAAGTGGTGACTTGTCTACTCAAACATGTCAAATCTACCCATTAGTCTACTAGTCACTATGTTCCACATAGATACAAAAATGAAACTGGTACTTCTGCTTCATGGCCTCTCTTGAAAGTAAGGGAACCCAAAGCATAAACACTCATATAGGGTATGGATGAGAGAACTAACAGTACCTCACATATGTAAGATCAACAGTCAGTCTCTTAAATGGGGCTAGATTAGCTAAAGGATTTTCATTTTGTATCCCACTTGTGTGCTTTTATTTTCTTCAATTATTTGGTTGCTTTTGAGTTTTTGTATTATTTTGTGTTATTAAATTGAAGTTGAGTGAAGGGGAAAATAATTTTCCTATGCTTTAGCAAGAATAAATTGGAGGGAAGGAACATTGAGGTCCAGTGTGTATAGTGTAACAGTGAGATCTGTTAGAAATCCAAGGAAAATGTGAAGAGATATAATGGCTGTATTAAAGAGGGGCTGATGGGTTAGATTTATCTTTTTGAAGTTGAAAATACCAACAGAACTCTAAATCAGGCAGAATGGTAGACAATAAATTCAATGACTGTGAGAACTTTGTATTTTTCCAGAGCTCCTTAAGTGCATTAAGATTGCTTCCAGGAAGAGCCAAGATGGCGGCCTGAGTAGGGCAGTGGAAATCTCCTTCCAAAACTATAGATATTTATGAAAATATAACAAATACAACTATACCTAACAGAGAGACCAGAAGATGCAGTACAACAGCCAGGCTACATCTACATATGCGAGAACTCAGCACCTCACGAAGTGGGTAAGATACAAGCTGCAACACAGCGTGACCCGAGTGCCCCCCACCACAGCTCCCCAGCGGGAGGAGAGGAGTCAGAGCGGGAGGAGGAGATGGAGCCCAGGACTGCTAAACAACCAGCTATAGTAATCTGCACTGGCAGCACAGACACACATTGCACGGTGTACTGGATATTAGAGAAATGGAAAAGTAAAATCTGCCAGCAGCTCCCTGCATCTAGATCCCTTGGGACAAAAGAAAAGTGATTGCTCTTTGAAAGTCTTAAAGGGATAGGAGCTTAACAGATGGATGGAATCATCCTGGCACACTCATCCCAACAGGCTGGGAATCCTGAAGAACTTCAGGCGCCCTAATCCCCTGGGTGGCAACACAGTTTAGAAGCCCCTAAAGTTGATAAGCATCCTGCCATTCGTTCTCCAAGCCAGTGCTGCCCCACCACTGTGGTGGAGCAGTCAGAGAGTGGCCACACCCACAGCAACTTCCCAGAGTCTCTTCCCAGTGTACAGCTGCCCAGGACAGACCCAAAGACTGCTGACAGCACTCAGCTGCCCAGCACAGAAAGAAGAAGCTGGGGAAAGGCAAGGAAGGGCGCCATTCTCTCAGGAGAACACACTCAGTGTGCCTGCCACTCCTCACAGGGCTCTGGGAAATCCCAAGACCTGCACCACCCACTACAGCTCAGGGGATTAACCTGGATGCCACTCCTGATGTGAGGGTAAATGACACAGGCAGTGGAGAATGACAAGGTGACCACCAAGCAGGAAGGGACTTTGTTCTCCCAGCTGCCACCTGCCTATGACTACCTTTATTGACATGAAAAGGCAGAAGTATCTGGTCCAGTCAAGAATCACCCAGACAGCCCCAAGGAGAGCAGCTGGGGACATATATATAACCAATCTTCCTGAAAAAGAATTCAAAATGAAGGTCATAACCATGTTGATGGACCTGCAGAGAAATATGCAAGAGCTAAGGGATGAATTCAGGAGGGAGATTACAGAAATGAAACAATCTCTGGAAGGACTTAAGAGCAGACTGGATGAGGTGCAGGAGACTGTTAATGGAATAGAAATCAGAGAACAGGAATACAGAGAAGCTGAGGCAGAGAGAGATAAAAGGATCTCCAAGAATGAAAGAGTACCAAGAGAACTGTGTGACCAATTCAAATGGAGAAATATTCACATTCTAGGGGCACCAGAAGAAGCAGAGAGAGAAAAAGGGATAGAAAGTTTCTTTGAAGAAATAATTGCTTAAAACGTCCCCAAACTGGGGGAGGAAATAGTCTCTCAGACCATGGAAGCTGACAGATATTCCAACACAAAGGACCCAAGGAGGACAACACCAAGACATATAATAATTAAAATGGCAGAGATCAAATACAAGGACATATATTAAAGGCAGCCAGAGAGAGAAAAAAGATCAATTGCAAAGGAAAACCATTGAGGCTATCATCAGACTTCTCAACAGAAACCATAAGAGAATGGCATGATATATTTAATGCAATGAGACAGAAGGGCCTTGAACCAAGAATATTGTATCCAGCATGATTTTCATTTAAATATGAAGGAGGGATTAAACAATTCCTAGACAAGCAAAAGCTGAGGGAATTTTCCTCCCACAAACCACCTGAACAGGATATTTGAAAGGGACTGCTCTATATGGAAGCACTCCTAAGGCTAAATAAATGTCACCAGAGAAAATAAAAACACACCAAAGAAGGCAGACTGACCAAATATTACCTAAAGACAAAAAATAAACTCAATTACTCACAAAAGCAGACAAAAGGGTACAGAATAAAACACCTAATATATAAAAAATGGAGGAAGAAGAATAAGAAGGGAGAGAAATAAAGAATCATCATACTATGTTTATAATTGCTTAATAAATGATTTAAGTTAGACAGTTAGATAGTAAAGAAGCTACCCTTGAACCTTTGGTAACCATGAATCCAAAGCCTGCAATGGCAATAAGTACACATCTTTCAATAACCACCCTAAATGTAAATGGACTGAATGCACCAATTAATAGACACAGAGTAATAGAATGGATAAAAAAGCAAGATCCATCTGTATGCTGCTTACAAGAGACTCACCTCAAACCCAAACACATAAACAGTCTAAAAGTGAAGGGATGGAAAAAGATATTTCATGCAAACAATTGGGAGAAAAAAGCAAGTGTTTCAGTACTTGTATCAGACAAAATAGACTTCAAAATAAGAAAGTAACAGAGATAAAGAAGTACATCACCTAAGGGTGAAGGGTGCAGTCCAACAAGAAGGTATAACGATTATAAATATCTATGCATCCAACACAGGAGCACCAACAAATGTGAAATAAATACTAACAGAATTAAAGGAGGAAATAGAATGCAATGCATTCATTTTATGAGACTTCAACACACCACTCACTCTAAAGGACAAATCCACCAGACAGAAAATAACTTAAGACACAGAGGCACTGAAAAACACACTGGAACAGATGGACCTAACAGACCTCTACAGAACACTCCACCCAAACGCAGCAGGATACACATTATTTTCAAATGCACATGGAACATTTTCCAGAATAGACATCATACTAGGGCACAAAAAGAACCTCAGTAAATTCAAAGAGATTGAAATTCTACCAACCAACTTCTCTGACCACAAAGGTATAAAACTAGAAATAAACTGAACAAAGAAAAAGGGCTCACAAACTCATGGAGGCTTAACAACATGCTCCTAAATAATCAATGGATCAATGAACAAATTAAAACACAGATCATGCAATACATGGAGAAAAATGACAATAACAGCACAATGCCCTAACTTCTGTGGGATGCAGTGAAGGCTGTTCTAAGAGGAAAGTATATAGCAATCCAGGCCTATTTAAATAAGGAAGAACAATCCCAAATGTATAGTCTAAGGTCATAATTATTGAAACTGGAAAACGAAGAACAAATGAGGCCCAAACTCAACAGAAAGGAGGACATAATAAAGATCAGAGAAGAAATAAATAAAATTGAGAAGAATAAAACAATGGAAAAAAATCAATGAAACCAACAGCTGGTTCTTTGAGGAAGTAGACAAAATAGATAACCCCCTAGCCAGACTTATTAAGAGAAAAAGGGAATCTACATCCATAAACGGAATCAGAAATGAGAAAGGAAAAATCATGATGAACCCCACAGAAATATGAAGAATTATTAGAGAATACTATGAGAATCTATATGCTAAAAAGTTGGAAAACCTAGAAGGAATGGACAACTTTTTGGAAAAATACAACCTTCCAAGACTGACCAAGGAAGAAACATAAATCTAAGCACACCAATTAACAGCAACTAAATTGAATTGGTAATCAAAAAACTACCTAAGAACAAAACACCACAGCCAGATGGATTCACTGCTGAATTTTATCAGACATATTGAGAAGACATAATATCCATTCTCCTTAAAGTTTTCCAAAAAATAGAAGAGGATGGAATATTTCCAACTGATTCTATGAAGCAAGCATCAGTCTAAAACCAAAACCAGGCAAAGACCCCCCCACACACAAAAATTAGAGACCAATATCTCTGATGATAATAGACGCAGAAATACTCTACAAAATATTAGCAAACAGAATTTTAAAAATCCATCAAAAGAATCATACACTATGAACAAGTGGGAGTCATCTGACGGATGCAAAGATTGTACAACATTCAAAAATCCATCAACATCATCCACCACATCAAAAAAAATGACAAAAACCACATTATCATCTCTATAGACGCTGACAAAGCATTCAACAAAATTCAACATCCGTTCATGATAAAAACTCTCAACAAAATGGGTATACAGGGCAAGTACCTTAACATAATAAAGGCCATATATGACAAGCTCACACCCAACATCATACTTAACAGTGAGAAGCTGAAAGCTTTTCCTCTAAGATCGGGAGCAAGACAGGGATGCCCACTCTCCACACTGTTATTCAACATAGTACTGGATGTCCTAGCCACAGCAATCAGACAAAGTAAAGAAATACACGGCATCCAGATTGGTAAAGAAGAAGTCAAACAGTCACTATTTGCAGATGACATGATATTGTACATAAAAACCCTAAAGACTCCACTCCAAAACTACTAGAACCAGTAACTGAACACAGGAACATTGCAGGATGCAAAATTACTACACAGAAATCTGTTGCTTTCCTATACACTAATGATGAACTAGCAGAAAGATAAATCAGAAAAACAATTCCATTCACAATTGCATCAAAAAGAATAAAATACTAGGGATTAACCTCACCAAGGAAGTGAAAGAACTATACCCTGAAAACTACAAGACACTCTTAAGAGAAATTAAAGAGGACACTAACAAATCGAAACTCATCCCAGCTCACACACCTTTTCACTAGGAAGAATTAATATTGTCAAAATGGTAATCCTTCTGAAGGCAATCTACAGATTCAGTGCAATCCCTATCAAAATACCTACAGTATTCTTCAACAAAATGGAAAAAATAATTTTAAAATTAATATGGAAAAACAAAAGACCCGAGAAGCCAAAGAAATCCTGAGAAGGAGAAATTAAGCAGGGGGAATTATGCTCCCCAACTTCAAGCTCTACGACAAAGCCACAGTAATCAAGACAATTTGGTACTGGCACAAGAACAGAGCCACAGTCCAGTGGAACGGAATAGAGTCCAGATATTAAACCAAACATATATGGTCAATTAATATACAATAAATAATCCATGGATATACAATGGGGAAATGACACCCTCTTCAATAGCTGGTGTTAGCAATACTGGACAGCTGCATGTTAGAGAATGAAACTGGATTATTGTCTAACCACATACACAAACTTAAATTCAAAATGGATCAAAGACCTGAATGTAAGGCATTAAACCATAACACTCAGAAAAAAAATTGGCAAAAATCTCTTGGACATAAACATGAGCGAGTTCTTTATGAACATATCTCCCAGGGCAAGAAAAACAAAAGCAAAAATGAACAAGTGTGACTATGTCAAGCTGAAATGTTCTGTATCGCAAAGGACACCACCAATAAAACAAAAAGGCATCCTACAATATAGGAGAATATGTTCATAAGTGACAGATCCGTTAAAGGGTTGACACCCAAAATATATAAACAGCTCACACACCTCAGCAAACAAAAAGCAAGAAAGCCAATTAAAAAATGGGCACAGGATCTGAAAAAACACTTCTCCAAATAAGAAATTCAGATGGCCAACAGACACATGAAAAGATGCTCCAATCACTGGTCATCAGAGAAATACAAATTAAAACTACAATGAGATATCACCTCACACAAGTAAGGATCACCACCATCCAAAAGACAAACAGCAACAAATGTTGGCGATGTTGTGAAGAAAGGGGAACCCTCCTACACTGCTGGTGGGAATTAAGTTAGTCAAACATTGTGGAAAGCAGTATGGAGGTTCCTCCAAAAAGCTCAAAATAGAAATACCATATGACCCATGAATTCCACTCCTAGGAATCTACCATAAGAATGGAGCAGCCCAGTTTGAAAAAGAAATATGCACCCTTATGTTTATCACAGCACTATTTACTATAGCCAAGATATGGAAGCAACCTACATGTCCATCAGTAGATGAATGGATAAAGAAGAGTGGTACATATACACAATGGAATATTATTCAGCCATAAGAAGAAAACAAATCCTGCATTTGCAACAACATGGATGGAGCTACAGGGTATTATGCTCAGTGAAATAAGCCAGGCAGAGAAAGACAAGTATCCAATGATTTCACACATCTGTGTAGTATAAGAACAAAGGAAAAAAATGAAGGAAAAAATAGCAGCAGACTCAGAGAACCCAAGAATGGACTAACAGTTACCAAAGGGAAAGGGACTGGGGAGGATGGGTTTGAAGGGAGGAATAAGGGGTGGGTAAAGGGAGGCATTACTATTAGCAGACATAGTGTATGGGGGGGGGGCACAAGGAGGACCATACAACACAGAGAAAACAAGTAGTGACTCTATAGCATCTTAGTACACTGATGGACAGTGACTGTAATGGGGTATGTGGTGGAACTTGATGATGGGGGAAGTCTAGTAACCATAATGTTCCTCACGTAAATGTAGATTAATGATACCAAAAAAGAGAAACAAATTGTCATATTAGAAAATATAAGATTGCTTCCAACTCCCTCTATCACGTGGGTTAAAGAGATTGTGGGACAAGATGAAAGGATAAACTAAAGTCAACACAATAGTATTGTCATTAAAACTTTACACAAATAGATGTTGGGTTTGAATGTCAGTCTAGTAGTTTTGTGAAAATAATATAATAGGGTTTAAAAAGTAAGCTATAGGTAGACATATGCTTAAAGTACGTCCAAAGAGAGATTTAAGAAAATCTAGCAACAATTTCCTAAAAATTCACATATATGGAAAAACCTAATATTTGCCAAAAGCTTACAATGTGCATGTGCTCTGCTACGTCCTGTACTTTTCATAAGAAACCCTAAAGAGAGGTACTAGCTGTATCTTTACACTGCAGATGAGAAAATCAAGGCACAGAGAATTATAAATTAAAAAAAAATGACAGGATTGTTACAAAGTAAATTTTCAGACATTTCCATTCCTTCATTGCTATTCAAAGCAGGCACTGTGAAAAAATTACTTCAACACTGTAAGCAATGCAGAAATTTTGCTAGAAATATTTAATATAAGTTCTTTGAAACAATTCCGTGAATTGACATGACTAATAGAGCATTTTCTACTTGGATTAGTCCCTCTCCTATTTGTTGTTAATAAGATCTTCTCCTATTTATTGTTCTTCAATGCAAAATGGAAGTACCTGCAACTGTCAGGGACTGTTTCTTCGTTCCTGTTCTCTGCAGGTCGATCTTGGGGGCCAAGTCAGCCGAATGAATTTCTCCTCTGTCACAAAGTTCCTGTTGCTGGGATTCTCTAACCTCAGAGAAATCCAGCTCATCCTCTTTGCTGTTTTTCTGTGCCTGTATCTGATTATCCTGAGTGGGAACATTACCATTGTCACTCTCATATGCCTGGATTGCAGCCTCCATACACCGATGTATTTCTTCCTAGGGATCCTCTCCATCTCTGAGACATGCTACACCTTTGTTATCCTGCCCAAGATGCTCCTAAATCTGTTGTCTGTGCTCAGAACAAGTTCATTCATTAGTTGTACCACTCAGATGTTTTCTTCCTTGGTTTTGCTGTTGCTAATTGCATGTTACTGGGGGTTATGGGTTATGACCACTATGTGGCCATCTGTCACCCACTTCAGTACTCTATCCTTATGAGCTGGCAGGTATGTGCACAACTATCAGCCACTTGTGCTGTGATGGGCCTTTTGTTCTCACTGATAGGCTCCCTCTTAGTCTTTGAACTCTCCTTCCATGACCCCAACAAGATCAACCACTACTTCTGTGACATCTCATCAGTTATCCAGCTTGCCTGTACTGATCCCTCCATCAATGAACTGTTCATCATCATAGGTGGAGTTCTTGCACTCATGGTCCCCCTGACTTTCATTTACATCTCTTATGGCTTCATTGTCCATACCATCCTGAGGGTCCTATCAGCTGAAGGCAAGCAAAAAGCCTTATCCATCTGCATCTCCCATCTTACTGTAGTCGTTGTCTACTATGACTGTGCCTCCTTTGTCTACTTGAGACCATCAGCCAAGTACTTGACCAGCAAAGATAGGCTGTGGCAGTGACCTACACAATCGTGACTCCATTGTTGAACCCCATGGTGTAAAGCCTTAGCAACAAGGATGACCGGATGGCTATCTGGAAAGTGATTGGCAGAGGAGGATTTTAATCTAAAGCTCTACAATGAGAACACTTTACATCCATGAAACATCCTTTCTGAGGCCATAGCAATAATTATAAGGTTAATGATACAGTTGTCTTTTATTTACACAGCACTTTATAACTTCATACCATAAGCAAACTTCTCCATGGCATTATTTTGATAGCTTAGTGGAGTAGAGCCTTAAACTTGGGTTAATTATTAATTTAGATACAAGTCTCAAATAGTCTTAAACTTGCACAAGTACTTTGATCTTTCAGAATACTTAGCTAAGAATGTTACTTAGTAAATTAATTAAGAATACTTAATTGGTCTCTTCCAGGAAGGATAAGGAACATATTTTGAATCGCGTTAAGTATAGAATGTTCAGCCATCACAACTTGTCAATGATATAGGAGAATCTTAATAAGATCCTTTACAAAAAAAGAGAGAAAATCATAGATAAAATAGAATAAACCTAATTGAACTTCATTATTATAACCATGAGCTATCAGTGTTGGAAATAACCCATCTGTCACTTCCAATTGTTCTGTAATTGCAGGAGTCTAACCTGCAGTAATATAGCCTTTATTTGACCGCTGAGTAGGAAGTTATACCACTACCAAAGTGTGGTATAACTGTTCAGCCATTACATATCTTGCTTCTTTTGGTCATAGACATTGTACCTAGAGATGTATATCTTGTATCAAATATTTCACTTACATAGCAGCAACTCAAATATTTGAAGATGGATAACAACACCTTTAAATGGCTCATAACTTCTTTGATTCTCATGATATGTCAGAGTTCACAGGCCCCTCAAAATCCTGGTTATATTTCTCTGGATTGTTCTCAAGATATTTTTCATTTTATTAATAGTATACTCCAAATGATTCCCCAGGAAATGTTTCAATACTCCAAGTGACTTAGGATCATCATCTTCCTTTTTTGGAAGTCAATTTTTTAAAGAACTATAGCTGACATTCAATATTATATTGGTTTGTTCTGTACAACATAGTTCTTTGACAATTATATACATCACTAAATGATCACCAAGGTAAGTGCTGTTACCATCTGTCACCCTTTAAACACACTACCATACTATTGACTATATTCCCTATGCTGTACTTTCATCCCTATGGTTCATTTATTTCATAACTTAGAGCTTGTACCTCTTTAAGATCTTCTTACTTCCTTATCTTTTCCCCATCAGCACTATCACACTTGTGCTCTTCTCTGACTCGTGTTTTTTAGATTGAAGGATTTTGTATTATATACCCACAATCCTATCCTTACAAAGCCTATTTGGATTAGCTTAGTTGCATTATTATTAAAGGCAATATCATATTTGATATTTGTTCCCCTAAATCTATATCTTTGATTTAGGCCATCCAGCTCTTATTACCTCACTTATAATATCTAGCCTACTGGTGACCACTCTTATTACCCCATTTTGTCTCTTTTTCCACAGGCTTGAATGGAAAACAGTATTTGTATGATGTGAAAATACAATTATAGCGGATGCGTGGATTTCAATACATATTTAAGAGTGAATGGCAAGAAGTACTGTGGTTAAATACCAATACTAGCCAAGGACCTATTGTGAGAGTGATGGTAATATGGCAAGATGTTTTCCATCTTTGTATTTGATGCTCCACAAAATAAAGTCACTCATCCAGTCTCCAGAAGTTCCAATTTAGAAGCCCTCACACTTGACTTTTGCTCCATTGCATCAGGGATAGCATAGAATATATGCTCTTCTCCAACACCTGTGAGTTCTAAAAAGTAATAACTCATCCCTTTAAAAATGTACCTTCTTGGAAATACAGTTATATTGGTAGGTAAAGCAGGACAGATTAATTTGTAATACCACAAAAATTTCCTGTACTTCACTAAGATTTCAGCAATTTTATAGTAATCTGAATGGTAGAAGCAGGAGTCTATGGGAAAATTGAACATATCTTAAGAATTGAAATTAGCTTAAAAAAAGAGTTGAAGTTAGGAAATCATTTGAGATATTTAACGTCCCTATGTTGTCACAGAGACAGATGCTATAGTTTTGTGCTCTGTGCCATCTCTCATGTCCCCTGCCACATACCTCTTCTAAGCTGATTTTGTGACAATGATAGCCCCATAACAATTATACTACCTATAGATATTGTTAAAGTTTATGTTCAATGTTCCATTGTTAAATACCTCTTCTTTTTCTTCATTTTAACACAACCCCACTATAATGAAATCAATTGTACAAGAAAAGGTACAGAGGGTAATACTTCCCAGATCTTGAGAGCATTCTGAAATGGTCTTTTCCCTACAACACGTTTTTCCTCATCCGTCCCTCATTAAATTAGCTTTCCTAGTTCTACAGTCAGAACTTCAAACCATCCTACCTGATTACCAGCTTCAGAGTTTCATTGTAGACCCTGATCTTTTTTTTTTTAGTTAAGTATTTTTTATTGAAGGCTAGTTGACACACAGTATTACATTAGTTTCAGGTGTACACACAGTGATTTAACATTTATATACATGATAATTCTAGGTACAAGCTATCACCCTACCAAGTTGTTACAATATTTTGACTATATTCTTTATGCTATACATTACATCCTGGTTACTTATTTATTTTACAATTAGAAGTGTGTGCTTTTATTTGTTTATTTATTTTTTTGGTGAGGGCATCTCTCATACTTATTGATCAAATGGTTGTTAATCACAATAAAATTCTGTATAGGGGGGTCAATGCTCAATGCACAATCATTAATCCACCCCAAGCCTAATTTTCATCAGTCTCCAATCTTCTGAAGCATAACAAACAAGTTCTTACATGGAGAACAAATTCTTACATAGTGAATATGTTACATGGTGAACATTACAGGGGCAGTCATCACAGATGCTTTTGGTTTTGATCATGCATTATGAACTATAAACAGTCAGTTCAAATATGAATACTCATTTGATTTTTATAATTGATTTATATGTGGATACCACATTTCTCTCTTTATTATTATTATTTTTAATAAAATGCTGAAGTGGTAGGTAGATATAAGATAAAGGTAGAAAACACAGTTTAGTGTTGTAAGAGAGCAAATGTAGATGATCAGGTGTGTGCCTGTAGACTATGTGTTAATCCAAGCTAGACAAGAGCAATAAAACATCCACGTATGAAGAAGATTTCTCTCAGAAGAGACCCTGATCTTTTTAAAATGTTAATTTATGTAATAAAAGAGGAGACAGATGTTGTTGAAATCCCCAACCTTTAAAAACCCAGCAATTTACCTTATCTATCATTCCCCTTTAGCAATTGAATGCTGCTGGATAAAATTATATAATAAATCAGATTATTACAATAAGTTCATAATCACCACCCTCAAATGGATGCCCAAAACAATTCAGTAAATTTTTACATGATTTTTCTTAAACAAAAACTCTGCAGAAACTTTTGCACATATGCTCTCATCTATTAAAACAACTAATGATTCTCCCTTTCCAGAGCCTTCTGTCTCACTCTTTCCAAATACAAAGCTACCTGATGACATTGCATCGTACTTTAGATAAAATCACGAGGTATCAGACAGAAACTCGCTCTTCTTGTCTCTTCATTTCCAAATGTACTTGCACCCCAATTGTTCTAAAATTTTCTTCTTCTTTCTTCCTGCAGTGGAAGTAGTCCCTGTTAGCTTTCTCAATATCATTTCCATTTCATATTCTCTGCATTTGTCTATTCCTTATTTCTTGGTGCTCCCTGAATACTTCTCCATGTAATGAGGACTTTATTGTATTTTATTTTCATCTGGGACAACAGGGATTCCAAGATGGCATGATGTGAATATACACAAAATGTGAAGGTGTTTTCAATTTTTTTCAGATTTAAAAACATAAAGTCTCAGGCTTATTATACCAAACCGCTCATACCATCCAACACGCAGAACTAAAGGAAGGCTAGAAAAGCTCAAAGGAACTAAGACAACTGGTCTGAGTGGAAGATATTTTTATTTCCCTGTGATTTTTGAAATATTTTAGGAAAAATCAGGCTTAGTACAGATACTGAAAAATTAAGTGGGGAGGAATCAACTGACTGGTATCAATTTAATAAATTAATAAGGCCAGCTCTCAGATTCTATTAATTATTTACTCTTTATTCAATGATTTACTGAGTACCTATTATGTGATGGAAGATAGAAAGGTGAAAGAAACATCATTCCTGTTTTGAAATATTGAATTTGTGACTGAACTCCCCAAACTGTTTATATACATTAGAGTAGTGATTCTCTTTCATTAAATAAAAGATGTTGAAAGTTATATTTATATGCATGGTAAATGGTGCTCCCTTTTACTTTTTCTTAGCATCCATTCATACATATTTTTAAATTAAAAGGATTGAATTGATTTTAAATGAATAAAAAAACATCACTCCAGAACAGGAACAATCATACATACAATAATACAAAAAAATCTAGCCACAAAAACAAAATCTACAATTTCTGACATTTAACTAAAAGATAATAGACATTCAAACATGCAAGAGAAATATAATCCATAATAGGAGAAAAATTATTCAATAGAAACCAATCCAGAAATGACAGAGATTAGATGATTATTTGAAAAGGACATTGAAATGATCATTTTAAATATATCTTATATGATCAAAAAGGTAGAGGAAAATATGAGCATGATGAAACAAATGAAAGATGTAAAAACATCCAAGTCTAATTTATAAAGATGAAAATAAACACTGTCTAGATGAAAAATACACTGGATAAGGTAAACAGTGGGCACTGCAGAAGAAAAAGTCAGTCAACTTTAACAGAACAATAGGAGCTCTCTATAATATAGCATACACAGAAATAAAATTGAAAAAAAGAAAAACAAACCCAGAGACGTGATGACTAGTGGAAAATCATCAAGCTGTCAAATATGCACATGACTGAGGTCCCAGAAAGAGGAGCAAGAAGGGAGTCAGAACAATATTAGATGAAATAAAGGCTGAGAAGTTTCCAAATCAAGATAACATTATGCACCCACAGATCAAGAAGCTAAACACATGTCAAGCAGACTAAAAAGGAAAATGACACCAAAGTATATAAGAATCCAGTTACTGAAGATGAGTGATAAAAGGGAAATCTTAAAAATTATGAGAGAAAAAGGAACATTACATATAGATCAACAAGAATAACAGATGACTTGTTATCTGAAATGATGCAAGCTAGAGTATAATGGAGCATGTGAAAAGTATGGGGAAAAATATGTCAACACAGAATTTTTTCCCAGGAGAAAGATCTTCAGAGATGAAGGTAAAAGAAAGTCTTGTTCAGACTGTCACAAGCTGTGAACTTTTATCATTAGTAATTTGTACTATAATAAACATTAACAATATAGCTTCAGGTATAAAGGAAATGTCACCAGATAAAAGTTTGGAATGACACAAGGTTAGATGAGAAAATACAAGATGCTAAATACATTAGTAAGTATAAAATCACTTTCTTTTGCTTTTTATTCTCCTTGAAAGATAGTTGCTTTAAAGCAAAAGCATTGGATTGTAAGCTTTAGAATAATAGAAGTAAAATATATGGTGATGATAGTACAAAGAATGGATTATAAGGTTTTACATATGAAATTATATGACATTACTTGAATAGTGATAATGGTAAGTTATAGATATATATTATACAGCCAGAGCTATGCTAGCTAATAAAATAGCTTCTAGCCACATGTGGATATTTAATTTTAAATTAATTAACATTCAATAAAATAAACAATTCAGTTTTGTAGACACAGTAGCCACATTTTTATACTTAATTGCTACATGCTTTTGTGTCCACTGCATTGGACATCACAGAAATAGATCATTTCTATTGTCACAGAAGGTTTCCTTAAAACAAACACTACTAAGCCAAAAATAAGATAAAATGGAATCAATACAAAATAATTTAAAAAGCCTGTAAAAATCAGACAAAAATTAAGGCCAGAGGTTTATCAGGTTAGATAAAATACCAACATATATAGTGGAACAAAGATGGTAGCCTGAGTAGAGCAGCAGAAATATCCTCCCAAAACCACATATATTTATGAAAATATAACAAAGACAACTCTCCCTAGAAGAGAGACCAGAGGACACAGGACAACATCCAGACCACATCCACACCTGCGAGAACCCAGTGCCTCATGAAGGCAGTAAGAAACAAGCCCCAGCCCGGCGGGACCTGAGTGCCCCTCACCCCAGCTCCAGGAGGGAGGAGAGGAGTCAGAGTGGGGAGGGAGAGGGATCCCAGGACTGCTAAACACCCAGTGCTAGCCATCTGCACCAGAGCGCAGACACAGTGCATGCATGGGGTCCTGGATAATAGGGAAATAGGACAGTAAGACCTGTAAGAGGGTCCCTGAGGCCAGCGCCCTGAGGACAAAGAAAAGTGGGTGCCTTTTCTTGGGGGGAGAGTGCTTTTTGGAAGTCTTAAAGGGCCAGGGACCCCAAAGCCAGACAGAAGCGTCTTGGGACACTTAGTCCAGCAGCAGGGAATTGGGGGAACTCTGGGCACTCTAACCCCTGGGCAGCAGGGAGCACAGAGGTCCCTCACGGAGATAAATAGCCTCCTGGCTGTTCCCCCTTCAACGCAGCTCCACCATATGGAAGGAGCAGCCCAAGGCAAGCCAGACCCACAGCAACAGCGGAGATAAGCTCCATAACAGCTGGGAAGGAATCAGAAGCCCTGTCTGCATGCAGCTTCCCAGCACAAGCCACTAGAGGGCGCTGTTCTCCCAGGAGAGGAAAGCTGCAAACCAACAAGAAGGAAAGTTCTTCCAGCTGTCACTCATGCCAGCTCTGCAAACTATGTCTATCACCATGAAAGGCAAAATTTCATGCAGACAAAGATCATCGAGTCAACACCTGAGAAGAGACAGACCTAAACAGTCTTCCTGAAAAAGAATTCAAAATAAAAATCATAAACATGCTGATGGAGATGCAGAGAAATATACAAGAGCTAAGGGATGAAGTCTGGAGGGAGATTACAGACTCCCAGAGGGAGATTAAAGATGTCCGGAAGGAGATTACAGAAGTGAAACAAACTCTGGAAGGAATTATGAGCAGAATGGATAAGATTCAAGAGGCCATTGATGGAATAGAAACAAGAGAACAGGAATGCATAGAAGCTAACACAGAGTGAGATAAAAGAATCTCCAGGAATGAAAGAAAATTAAGAGAACTGTGTGACCAATCCAAAAGGAACAATACCCATACTATAGGGGTACCAGAAGAAGAAGAGAGAGAAAAGGGGATAAAAAGTGTCTTTGAAGAAATAATTGCTGAAACTTCCCCAAACTGGGGGAGGAAATAATCGAACAGACCACGGAAATACACAGAACTCCCAACAGAAAGGACCCAAGGAGGACAACACCAAGACACATAATAATTAAAATGGCAAAGATCAAGGACAAGGGCAGAGTTTTAAAGGCAGCTAGAGAGAAAAAGTACACCTATAAAGGAAAACCCATCAGGCTACGATCAGACTTCTCAACAGAAACCTTACAGGCCAGAAGAGAATGGCATGATACATTTAATGCAATGAAAAAGAAGGGCATTGAACCAAGCATACTGTACCCAGGACGATTCTCATTTAAATATGATGGAGGGATTAAACAATTCCCAGGCAAGCAAAAGTTGAGGGAATTTGTCCCCACAAACCACCTCTACAGGGTATTTTAGAGGCACTGTTCTAGAGGGGAGTACTACTAAGACTAAACAGATGTTACCAGAGAAAATAAAATCACAGCAAAGAAAGCAGGCCAACCAAATACTAACTAAAGGCAAAAAAATAAAATCAATTACCCACTAAAAGCAGTTAAAGGAAACTCGAAAGAGCACAGAATAAAACAACCAACATATAAAGAATGGAGGAGGAGGAATAAAAAGGGAGAGAAGAAAAGAATCTCCAGACAGTGTATATAACAGCTCAATAAGCGAGCTAAGTCAGGCAGCAAGATACTAAAGAGGCTAACCTTAAACCTTTGGTAACCACGAATCTAAAGCCTGCAATGGCAATAAGTACATATCTTTCAATAGTCACCCTAAATGTAAATGAACTTAATGCACCAATCAAAAGACACAGAATGGATAAAAAAGCAAGACGCATCTATATGCTGCTTACAAGAAACTCACCTTAAACCCAAAGACAAGCACAGACTAAAAGTCAAAGGATGGAAAAACATATTTCAGGCAAACAACAGAGAGAAGAAAGCAGGCGTACTAATATCAGACAAAATAGACTTCAAAACAAAGGAAGTAACAAGAGATAAAGAAGGACACGACAAAATGATAAAGGGCTCAGTTCAACAAGAGGATATAATCGTTCTAAATATATATGCACCCAACACAGGAGCACCAGCATTTGTGAAACAAATACTAACAGAACTAAAGAGGGAAATAGACTGCAATGCATTCATTTTAGGAGACTTCAACACACCACTCAACTCACCCCAAAGGATAGATCCACTGGGCAGAAAATAAGTAAGGACACACAGGCATTGACCAACACAGTAGAACAGATGTACCTAATAGACATCTATAGAACTCTACATCCAAAAGCAAAAGGATATACGTTCTTCTCAAGTGCTCATGGACAATTCTCCAGAATAGACCACAAAATAGCTCACAAAAAGAGCCTTAGTAAATTCCAAAATACTGAAATTCTACCAACCAATTTTTCAGACCACAAAGTTATAAAACTAGAAATAAATACTAAAAAGAAAACAAAAACACATGGAGGCTTAACAACATGCTCCTAAATAATCAATGGATCAACGAAAAAATTAAATAGAGATCAAGGAATATATGGAAACAAATGAAAAAAACCACACAAAGCCCCAACTTCGGTGGGATGCAGTGAAAGCAGTATTCAGAGGAAAGTATATAGCGATCCAGGCACACTTGAAGAAGGAAGAACAATCCCAAATGACTAGTCTAACATCAAAATTATCGAAACTGGAAAAAGAAGAACAAATGAGACCTAAAGTCAGCAGAAGGAGGGGCATAATAAAGATCAGAGGAGAAATAAACAAAATTGAGAAGAATAAAATAGAAAAAAACTGAAACCAAGAGCTGGTTCTTTGAGAAAATAAACAAAATAGATAAGCCTCTAGCCAAACTTATTAAGAGAAAAAGAGAATCAACAACATCAACAGAATCAGAAATGAGAATGGAAAAATCACGACAGACTCCACAGAAATACAAAGAATTATTAAAGACTACTATGAAAACCAATATGACAACAAGCTGGAAAACCTAGAAGAAATGGACAACTTCCTAGAAAAATACAACCTTCCAAGGCTGTCCAAGGAAGAAACACAAAAGTTAAACAAACCAATTACGAGCAAAGAAATTGAAATGGTAATCAAAAAACTACCCAGGAACAAAAAACCCAGGTCAGACGGACTTACATGGGAATTTTATCAGACACACAGAGAAGACATAATATCCATTCTTTTTAAAGTTTTCCAAAAAATAGAAGAGGAGGGAATACTCCCAAACTCATTGTATGAAGCCAACATCACCCCAATACCAAAACCAGGCAACGACCCAACCAAAAACAAAATTACAGACTAATATTGCTGATCAATATAGATGCAAAAATACTCAATAAAATATTAACAAACCGAATTCAAAAATATATCAAAAGGATGATACACCATGACCAAGTGGGCTTCATCCCAGGGATGCAAGGATGGTACAATATTCTAAAATCCATCAACATCATCCACCACATCAACAAAAAGAAAGGCAAAACCACATGATCATCTCCATAGATGCTAAAAAAGCATTTGAAAAATTCAACATCCATTCATGATAAAAACTCTCAGGAAAATGGGTATAGAGGGCAAGTACCACAGCATAATAAAGGCCATACATGAGAAACCCATAGTCAACATCATACTGAACAATGAGAAGATGAAAGCTTTTCCTCTGAGATAGGGAACAAGACAGGAATGCGCACTATCCCACTGTTGTTTAACATAGTACTGGAGGTCCTAGCCATGACAATCACACAAAACAAAGAAATGCAAGGAGTCCAGATTGGTAAAGAAGAAGTTAAACTGTCACTATTTGCAGATGACATGATATTGTACATTAAAAACTCTAAAGGTTCCACTCCAAAATGACTAGAACTGATACTGGAATACAGCAAAGTTGCAGGATACAAAATTAACACACAGAAATCTGTGGCTTTCCTATACACTAACAATGAATCAATAGAAAGAGAAATCAGGAAAACAACTCCATTCACAATTGCATAAAAAAGAATAAAATACCTAGGAATAAACCTAACCAACGAAGTGAAATACCTATACCCTGAAAACTACAAGTCACTCTTAAGAGAAATTAAAGGGGACACTAAAAAATGGAAACGCATCCCATGCTCATGGTTAGGAAGAATTAATATCGTCAAAATGGCCATCCTGCCCAAAGCAATATACAGATTTGATGCAATCCCTATCAAATTACCAGCAACATTCTTCAATGAACTGGAACACATAGTTCAAAAATTCATATGGAAACACCAAAGACCCCGAATACACAAAGCAATCCTGAGAAAGAAGAATAAAGTAAGGGGGATCTCACTCCCCAACTTCAAGCTCTACTACAAAGCCATAGTAATCAAGACAATCTGGTACTGGCGCAAAAACAGAGACACAGACCTGTGGAACAGATTAGAGACTCCAGACATTAACCCAAACTTATATGGTCAATTAATATTTGATAAAGGAGCCATGGACATACAATGGGGAAATGACAGTCTCTTCAACAGATCGTGCTGGCTGAAGTGGACAGCTACATGTAGACGAATGAAACTGGCCAATTGTATAACCCCATACACAAAAGTAAATTCAAAATGTATCAAAGACTTGAATGTAAGTCATGAAACCATAAAGCTCTTAGAAAAAAACATAGGCAAAAACCTCTTAGACATAAACATGAGTGACCTCTTCTTGAACATATCTCCCTGGGCAAGGAAAACAAAAGCAAAAATGAACAAGTGGGACTACACCAAGCTGAAAAGCTTCTGTACAGCAAAAGACACCATCAATAGAACAAAAAGTTACCCTACAGTATGGGAGAATATATTTGTAAATGGCAGATCCGATAAAGGCTTGACATCCAAAATATATAAAGAGCTCACCCAACTCAACAAACAATGAACAAATAATCCAATTTAAAATGGGCAGAGGAACTGAACAGTTCTCCAAAAAAGAAATACAGATGGCCATCAGACACATAAAAAGATGCTCCACATAGCTAATTATCTGAGAAATGCAAATTAAAACCACAATGAGATATCACCTCACACCAGTAAGGATGGCTATCATCCAAAAGATAAACAACAACAAATGTTGGCGTGGTTGTGGAGAAAGGGGAACCGTCCTACACCGCTGGTGGGAATGTAAATTAATTAAACCATTGTGGAAAGCCGTATGGAGATTCCTCAAAATGCTCAAAATAGACTACCATTTGACCCAGGAATTCCACTTCTAGGAATTTACCCTAAGGATGCAGCACTCCAGTTTGAAAAAGACAGATGCACCCCTATGTTTATCGGAGCACTATTTACAATAGCCAAGAAATGGAAGCAACCTAAGTGTCCATCAGTAGATGAATGGCTAAAGAAGATGTGGTACATATACACAATGGAACATTATTCAGCCATAAGAAGAAAACAAATCCTAACATTTGCAACAACATGGATGGAGCTAGAGGGTACTATGCTCAGTGAAATAAACCAAGTGGAGAAAGAGAAATACCAAATGATTTCACTCACCTGTGGAGTATAAGAACAAAGGAAAAACTGAAGGAACAAATCAGCAGCAGAATCACAGAACACAAGAATGGACTAACAGTTACCAAAGGGAAAGGGACTGGGGAGGATGGGTGGGTAGGAAGGGTAAGGGGGGGAGAAGAAAGGGGTTATTATGATTAGCATGCATAATGTGAGGGTGGGAGAAAGGGGAGGGGTGTACAACACAGAAAACAAGTAGTGATTCTAAACATTTTGCTATGCTGATGGACAGTGACTATAAAGGGGTTTGTGGGGGGGACCTGGTATAGGTGAGAGCTGCAGGTGTAGATGCACTCATCCCACCGGTTCCTGGACTTGCCATGGGAATGAAGAAGGAGATATCTAAGCTGGATCTATGCTGTTGGAACTCAACCAAGAATTAGGAGAAGTGCAAATTGTAGCGCTCCAAAATCTTACAACTACAGACTATCTACTGTTAAAAGAACATATGGGATGTGAACAGTCTCCAGGAATGGGCTGTTTTAATTTGTCTAATTTCTCTCAGACTGTTCAAGTACAGTTGGACAATATCCACCATATCATAGATAAGTTTTCACAAATGCCTAAGGTTCCTAACTGGTTTTCTTGGTTTCACTAGAGAAGGCTGGAGTGACTGTATTAATGTGAGAGATAGTTAATTTTAGAGCATAGAACATTCCTTAAGAAAGAAGGTGATGTTTTGAAATAAAATACTCAATTTACAAAAAAGACATGAACATCCCACATGTATATGCACATTACAGGATTGAAACTTCAGTAAGTAAAACACTGATGAAAATGAATGAGAAATAGATGAATCCACGATTACAGAGGAAGTGTTAGAATTTCAGTCTCAGTAACTGTTAGAACAAGTATGCCTCTAATATATAGGACTATAGAAGAATTTGGCAAGACTCCTAGCCAATGTGACCTCACTGGTATTGATGAATGCTCCACCCAGAAACAAAAGTACACACATTCTTTTCAAGTGTGCAAGGAACACTTACCAAGAAAGGCCACATGCATGGCCCTAAACAAGTCTGAAAATAGTTTTGAAAATTTGGTTAATATGAGAGGTGTTCTCTGATTAAAATTAAGTTAAGCTAGAAAACAGTAACAGAAAGATATCTAGAATATACCAGATAATCGACACTTAAATCACATACTTCTAAATAACTCATAGGCCAAAGGGGAAATCGCAAAGGAAATTGTAATGATCTTAAACTTATAAAAATGTAAACATGGCATATCAAATTATTCTGGGGATATATCTAAGGCAGTGTTTCGAAGGGAATTTATAGGATTAAATGGTTGTAGTACAAAAGAAGAAACCTAACTTTATAGGCAAAAGATAGGAAAAAAAGGATATACATACACACAGATATACATATATTTTTGTGTTTATTTGTTATATATTATTTTATAGATTTTTATGTATAAATGAAATAGTGAAGAGAAAATCATAAGAAAATGAAAAAAATTAAAAAGAATTCTATTGAAAAATTAATAAAGTTGATAAATCTCTAGTGAGACTGATCAAGACAAAAGAGAGACACTGTCAATATTAGGCAATAAAGAGCAATCTACATATACTATCAAGGAAATATCATGAGCAAGTTTATGTTAATAAAGCCAACTAATTAGATGGGTGTATTATTTGAATGACATACTTTCAAAGCTCACTCAAGAATAAACCAACACGAATATCACTATATCTATTAAAAACATAGATTTTATAGTTAAAAACATTTTACAAATAAATTTCCCAGTGCAGATTACTTCACAGGTGAATTTTAACAAACATTTGAGGGGAAAATGGTATCAATTCTGCATACTTTTTCCTATGGACTGAATGTTTGTGTCCTCTCAAAACTCCCATGTTGGAGCTTCAACCCCAATGTGGCTGTATTTACACTTAGGTCCTTTATGCAGGCAATTAAGGGTAAATGGGGTGCCCTCTCTCTCTCCACTATGTGAGACACCTGTTAAAGTGTCCCAGTATACAAACCAAAAGGATAGAGTTCTCACCAAGAGCTGAATAGGCTGAGACCTTGATCTGGGACTGCTAGCCTCCAAAACTATGAGAAAATGAATTGCTCTTAAGACCTTTTTAAGAAAATGAAAGTCAAGCTACCCAGTGGGAGAACATATGACTAAAACATGTATTCGACAACTAAGTGTACCAAGGTAAAAGAATTCTTAAAGCTTAATAGTAATATTTAAAAATTTAATTTATAAAGTGGGTAAACTATTTCAGTAGACACTTCTACAGAGAAATTTACAAATTTTAATTAAATGAAAAGATTGCTCAAATTAGGGCAATGCTAGTGAAAACCAGTGAGAGCCCATTACATACACTGCAAAATGACATCAAAAGTCTGACATTTCTTAGCATTGGTGATATTGTAAATCAATTGGAATTCTCATACATTGCTTATAAACATGTAAAGTGGTTCAGCTACTTTGGTAACTTTTTCAAAAACTTAAGCAAAAATTTAAAATACCCAGTAACAACACTGCTACTGCCACTCGCATCTCTTGAAGAGAAACTCGTCTACATTCAGAACAACTATCATAAGAGCTTTATTAATAATAACCGAAAGTTTCATAAACTGGTGAACAGAAAAACAAATTGTGCTCTGTCAATATAGTGGTATAGCACTCATCAATTCCATGTAACTGATACATGTAACAACACGGAAAAATCTAAAAGACATTATGATAAGTGAAAGTAACCAGACACAAAAGACTACATAGTGAATGATTCCACTTTATGTGAGTTTCTAGAAAAGGGAAAGTAATTTGGCAAAAAGTGTATCAGTTTACCTGTGGCTAGGTCTAAGGGCCTGGGTAAGAAATTTAGTGAAAAATGTCACAAGGAAACTTGTTGAGATTGTGGAAATGTTCTATTTGGTGATTGTTGTTTTACAACTATATGCTTTTCCAAAAGTCATCAAACAGTACATTTAAATGGTGAAACTTATTGAATAGAATTTTACTTTACAAAACTGATTTTTAAAGAGATAACTGTAATATGAGAAGTGCAAAGTAATGGGTATTAAAATCTATGGTAAGGAAGTTAAGAAAAGCTTTTCATTTAATGCTTAAAATCTTGAAAACACAATGATATGCTTTCTACATTTTACATTTCACAGTAGCCACATTTTAATACTTAATTGCTACATGCTTTTCTGTCCACTGCATTGAACAGCACAGATATAGATCATTTCTATTGACACAGAAGGTTTCCTTTAAACAAACACTACTAAGCCAAAAATAAGATAAATGGAATCAATACAAAATAATTAATTTAAAAAGCCTGTAAAAATCAGACAAAACTTAAGGCCAGAGGTTATCAGGTTAGATAAAATAGATAATGTATGATTTTCACAAATCTTGGACCGATTGTTGGCTTTAAGCATTTTCATCTACAAGGGAGCCAATTAAGAAAAGATGATGACTTTTTATGGCTGAATATTCTCAATCATAATATCAGTTGGTCACATGGATAGCACTACAGCACGGAGAATACAGCCAATGAATCTGTAACATCTTTCTATGGCTACAGAGAGTAACCTCATGGAGGGAGTGAGGATTTAGTAATATGGGTAACTGTTAAACTACTGTGTTGTATATTTGAAACCAATATAATATTGTTTATCAATGATACTTCATAAATTTAAAAAAAAATAAGGTGGGGACTTTATTTGAACAAACATAAGCCAGTGTTTCTGTGGGAAAATAGTGTGGTGAGAGAAATTGAGTACATAGGGAAAGAAGAAGAGAGAAGGGGAAATCTACAAATAAGAAAAAAGAAAAAGAATAGAACAGAAGGAATGAGAGTTAGATGGGAATAAAGAAAAGCAGGTGAAAATGACAAAGTAGAACAGAAAAACAGAAGGGTGGGAGGGCAGGACTGGAAGGGACAGAAAGTCAGGATCTATTCACAATTTCCAACTTCATCTTCTGTGTTCAAATATGTATTTATTCAATTACACTTTCAACAAATATTTATTAAACACCTACGATGTGTCAGACACAGTTGAATGTACAGACAATACATCAGCAAATGAGTAAAACTTCAAGTAGGGATTGTATTTTAGTGAGATGAAAAAGTCTGCCTTCAATTTAAGTAATTTTTGGAAAATGTTCAAAACTTATCTGCTGACCTAGAAGCAGTAGCTACTTTTTGGGGATAGTAGCTACATCATCCCCCAAATTTAGCCACATTTATGCATGCACACACACACACACACACACACACACACACACACACACACACACACTCTCTCATGCACACAGCATCAGTGTTAAAGTACTAGAGGCAGGTAGCCAAAGGCAAGAGTGTGGTAGGAGCTGTGCAGCAATCGCCCAAGTCAGTTCTGAAGAGATTCAAGTTAGGTCTGAAGGGATTCTAGAAGCTTTTTAATTACTCGCGGCCCCATTTTCTCTGGGTCCATTTCCTTTGCAAAGCACGTTCTTCTTGGGGGCTGCCTTTACTTAGTTCCTCAGAGAGTCGATGAAGGGGTTGAGAAGTGGGATGAGGACAGGGTAGAGCACAGACACTGCTTTATTGGAATTGTAGACATACATAAGCTTGGGGCAGATATAGGTGACAAGGGTCATGGAGTAGAAGAGAATAACAGCTGTCAGGTGAGAGGCAAAGGTGGAAAACGCTTTTTGTTGGCCCTGAGAAGAAGGGATACTGAGGATGGCGGTGAGAATGGTGCTGTAAGATGCCACCACTGCACAGAGGGGGTGGACAGTGACTGTGAGGGCCAAGAGGAAGTGCACTAGCTCGGCCTGTGCAGAGTCCTCACAGGAGACACTAAAGAGTGGTGCGATATCATGGAGGTGTTGATTGATATGAGGCTTGCCAAGGCAGTGGAGTCAGGCTATGGAAACCATCTTCACGGCGGCAGTCACAAGTCCACAGAACCACCATCCCCCGGCCAGAGCACCATAAAGCAGTTGGCCATGATAACTGGGTAGCTTAGTGGATTACAAATGCCTACATAGTGGTCAAAGGCCACGACAGCCAGGAGAATGTACTCAGTGCATACAAAGGTCACAAAAAAGTAAAGTTGAGTCATGCAGCCATTGAATAAAATGGTCCTGGAATGGCTGAGGAAGTCTACCTGCACCTTGGGGCTGATGACTGTGATGTACCACATCTCCAGGAAAGAGAGGTTTCTCAGGAATAAGGACAAGTCTTGTGCAACTTTCCATCACCGTGAATGCCAAGGATGGTAAGAAAGTTCTCTATTAGGGTCAGTAGGTAGATCACCAGGAAAACAAAGAAGAGGAACAGCTGGAAGCCTGGCCATTTTGGAAATCCCAGAAGAATGAAATGTGTCATCACCATATGGTTGTAGACCACCAGAACCTTGGTGATCATAACTGGCTGTGGGCCCAGACAAAATCAGTTCTTTCCACACCCGAAGAAGGAACCTATGTTTACTGACATTGATGAGCCCACCACCAGCAAACTCACCATGAGAAGCTATCCTGCCTTTCTTTCTTTACTTCCTTTGATACTATGATTGAAACAAAAGTTTTGAGCAAAAATATGCTTTGGGGGGTTTATATATATATTTTTTTTTTCAAATTATTTATCCTAAGTCATGCAGAAGTGCAATTGGAACCTCCTGACTCCCAGTTCTTTGCCGATACAACACTCCTGGGCACGAGAGGATGGCCTTCATGCCGTCCTTTCACAATAGGCCAGATCCCCACCTACGGCATGTGGAAAGGGGGCAGGAGATTCAATAGCTCATTCTCCATGAGCAGTCACATGACCCCTCTAATCTGTGAAATGGAGAATATTTTTTTAAACTGATTTAACCAGTTTATAAAGCTTCAATGAAGCAATGTAAGCAAACACACAGGACTCATAGCAAATTTGGTATGAATACTCAGCAGCTTTTAAGAGAACAAAATTGAATGGATAACATAAAAGGTAATGTTTCCTCTGATCCAACCCACTGTATACAGATCAAGAGTTTTTAAACAGTTCTACTTTAGCTAAGTGAACATATTACATAAGCTTTCAGAATATTAGTTTTATTATTTCTAAGATGGATGTTTATAACTACATTACATTTTCTGAACTTCTAATGAACTGTAGAGTTTAATTTAGGTTCCTGTAGATATTTGCTGTTATTTTATGATAATACAGTAATAATACCTGCAAACTCTGCCCAAAAAAATTGTTAATGAGAAAGGGGGAAAGGACTGTAGGACCTTCCAAGGGTATGAGATTAAAGAACTATGACTTGTTTGAAAGAAACATCCGAAAAAAATGAAAAACCAGGATACTTTCTGCCATTAGGTCCCATCTGAATTTCTATCCAGTGATTCGGCAAAGTGTATGCCTCTTAGACTGGGATGAGAATCACTACAAAACCTACTGGTTACTAAATGCCTTACCATTTCAAGCCTTTCTCTGTGTCCTACAGCTTGATTTCTCTTTTCTACTCTTCTCCATAGACAGTCACTGTTGTTCTCATTTCTCAACAGCCTTCCTTGTTTTTTGGCATAAATATGTGGGACAATTGGGGAAGACTATGATTTTTCCATGACAAAATGATAATGGAATAAAAGACCTGGAAAACTACTTCCCGCCCCAGCCATTTCTCTCTTCCTGCCTAGATGTCAGTTTTAGGATCTTAAAGGACAGAATAGTCAACTCTTAACACACAAACACACACTCAGCCCAAAACATGTCCTTAATCACCACAGTCTAGGATTCTCTAGAGAGTGGGATATTGGCACTTATAAAAAAGACAAGGGCTATGAATCTTCCCTACCTTTTCTCTTGGTCTGCTTCTTTTTTTGTTAATCAATCAATCAATCAATTTTGGTGTCATTAATATACAATCACATGAACAACATTGTGGTTACTAGATTCCCCCCAATATCAAGTCCCCACCACATACCCCATTACAGTCACTGTCCATCAGCATAGTAAGATGCTACAGAATCATTACTTGTCTTCTCTGTGTATACTGCCTTTCCTTGTCCCCACCACTACATTATGTGTGCGAATCATAATGCCGCTTTTTACCCCTTATCCCTCCTTCCCACCCATCCTCACCAGTCCCTTTCCCTTTGGTAACTGTTAGTCCTTTCTTGGGTATGTGAGTCTGCTGCTGTTTCATTATTTCAGTTTTTGCATTGTTCTTATACTCCACAGAGGAGTGAAATCATTTGATACTTGTCTTTCTCTGCCTGGCTTATTTCACTGAGTATAATACCCTCCAGCTCCATCCATGTTGTTGCAAATGGTAGGATTGGTTTTCTTCTTATGGCTGAATGATATTCCATTGTGTATATGTACCACATCTTCTTTATCCATTCATCTACTGATGGACACTTAGGATCTTCCATTTCTTGGCTATTGTAAATAGTGCTGTGATAAACATAGGGGTGCATATGTCTCTTTCAAACAGGGCTCCTGCGTTCTTAGGGTAAATTCCTAGGAGTGGAAATCCTGGGTCAAATGGTATTTCTATTTTAAGTTTTTTGAGGAACCTCCATACTGCTTTCCACAATGGTTGAACTAATTTACATTCCCACCAGCAGTGTAGGAGGCTTCCTCTTTCTCTGCATCCTTGCCAGCATTTGTTGTTCCTAGTCTTTTCTATGTTGGCCATCCTAACTAGTATGAAGTGATATCTCATTGTGGTTTTAATTTGCATTTCCCTGATAATTAGCGATGTGGAGCATCTTTTCATGTGCTTGTTGGCCATCTTAATTTCTTCTTTGGAGAAGTGTCTGTTCATATACTCTGCCCATTTTTTGATAAGGTAATTTGTTTTTTGTGTGTTGAGGCCTGTGAGTTCTTCATACGTTTTGGATGTTAACCCCTTGTCAGGTGTGTAATTTACAAATATATTCTCCAATATTGTAGGGTACCTTTTTGTTCTGCTGATGGTGTCCTTTGCTGTCGAGAAGTTTTTCAGCATGATGTAATCCCATTTGTTCATTTTTGCTTTTTTTCCCCTTGCCCAAGGAGATGCGTTCAGGGAAAAGTCACTCATGTTTACATTCAGGAGATTTTTGCCTATGTTGTCTTCTAAGAGTTTTATGGTTTCATGGCTTACATTCAGGTTTTTGATCCATTTTGAGTTTACTTTTGTGAATGGGGTTAGAAAATAATCCAGTTTCATTCTCTTGCATGTAGCTGTCCAGTTTTGCCAACACCAGCTGTTGAAGAGGCTGTCATTTCCCCTTGTATATCCTTGGCTCCTTTATCATATATTAACTGTCCATATATGCTTGGGTTTAAATCAGGGCTCTCTAGCCTGTTCCATTGGTCTATGGGTCTGTTCTTGTGCCAGTACGAAATTGTCTTAATTACGGTTGCTTTGTAGTAGAGCTTGAAGTCAGGGACTGTAATACCCCCTGCTTTATTCTTCATTCTCAGGATTGCTCTGCATCTTCTTCTTTTTAATCTCTGTGTTTGAGTCCCACCCACATGAAACCTACTTCCCAAGAGTTTAGACACACTGTCCTCTCTGCCTTTTTCTCACCACATCTCCACCTTTTCAAATGCACACATGAAAATTAACATGTTTATTGTTACCTGGGAGTAATAGTACTGTTTGGTAAGCCCTTCCTTGGTTCATAGTAATAAGATCCCGGTCTCCAGAGCTGTGTGCCTGCACTCATTCCCTGGATGTATTTTTATATTCCAGAAATGTTTATATAAGACAGTATGCCTGAAAATCATTTCTGTCTAGGACCCTCAATGCCCTTCAGAAGAATCCTAGCCTACCTACAACATTTTAAGAATGCTCTAGGAAATAAGAGAATGCAATGTGTTCTCAGATCTTCAGCAATATATATTGTCATTTTCAAAGAAGATGTCTTAGACTTGAAGATGGAAATAAAAACAGCTCATTGAATTTTCAGACAAATAATTATAAACAAGGTGGAGGGAGGTTGTTGTCACAGGAACTATGCATTCTTTCACTTAATTCCAGCAGAAATATAAAAGTTCAGATGCAGTACCACCAGAAAATAAGCACAAAGTAAAGATACAAAAAAAGAAAAAGAAAAGGAAGAAGTATGTATACAGTATCGAATATTTGACTGAGCAGTTTTATCATTGAGGCATGGAACTTAACTTCATGCTTTCTACTACTCAAATAAAAGAAGAAAAGAATTAGAAGAATAGTATGATCACATTTGATCCTTAAAACTCTCCATATATGTAATATGTATGCATGTACATACCATATGGCATGTATACATAACACATATATTAAAGAAATAATTGTTGCATTTGATAATAAGAAAATTAATGTATGAGGAGGTAGTATGCTTTGCCAAAAGTCACATGCAATGTAAATACAGTAAGGGGTCTAGGTTCCAAATCTACAGGGCTAGATTTTCCTAGTCATATCTAATAGCTTCCAGGATTTTATAGAGTCCATATCGCAGACATATGAGGAAGCAAGCAAGGCTCAAGTGGCTAACAACCTTCTCTCCAATAGAAGTTCTACAGCTAATGGATCTCTGAGGAGGCTGTGCTGAATATATGGCTGTATTTTCACAGTCAGACGATGATCCATATTTGCATATCTTTTTATCACATTATTACATTTGACCCTCATAATCATAGAGTTAGCAAGGACAAATATTATAGTGACACTTGACCCAGAATTATTAAATATTTAGCTCATGATCACATGGCTAATTGCTTAATGACAGAATTGAAATAAAAAACCCAAATTACTTTTTATTCCCCACTACTTTTTCTGTTTGAGTAAGCAGAAGGTGATCTATGAGTTGAGTGTTTTTTCCTTTTGAGCTTTAAATTGTACCTTTTAAAACTGCTAAAAACTTCCCTGTCTAAGGAATAGAAGTTTAGGGAGTAAAGAATCCAAGTGCCAGGGTAAGAGCTGGGAGACAGGTGAGATCCAGATAAACACTCCAGTACCCTAGATCTCAAACATTACCTAGCAGCAGCTTTAAACCATCTCTCTGTGTTTTGTAAGCAACTCTCCACTATCCATTGTGGACTTAGCCCATAGGATAACAGTATTTTAAATCAGTGGAATTTTAGTTCAGGTTTTTTTTTTTTCAAAAAAGGGAGGTGAATCCCAGAAAGGGAAGTGATTTTTCCAGTGACATCAAACAACTATATAGTGGCAGAGGAGCAATTTATTGATGATGATGTTTCAGCCCCTAGCAAGCATAACTAGCTTATTATCTTACACACTCCATGCAATTCAATTCCTTCTCTGGACCAATGATGTAGGTGTTAAAAGTAGAAACAATCTTAAATTATAGCTTGATTTGAACATAATTCTAAGAGTTAATATGAGTCTTACATTCAAGATGGTTTTCAAAATGTCTTTCAATAAACTGTCACAATTAATAGTCCATTGTATTAATTATATACACACACACACACATGCACACACACCTTTAAAGAAATGGAAGGGTACATTCAGCTCTAGAAACATAGGATCTTAGAGGTGCAAGGGACCTGAGAAATCATATTATTTAACTCCTTGCTAATTTTTTGACTCTCAAATGCATAAATCTAGTATTCAGCTAACCTTTGCCTGATCCTCTCCAGGAACAGGAAACAGTATCTACAAACAAAGATTCACTTTTAAAAAAAGTAATTTCTGATTGGGATATAACAAGAGTTTCTCCTATAGAATATAATGCTGCCACATTTTGGATTCTGGTTCTGATTTCTGTAGCTGCAAAGAATAAGTCATTACTTTTACAAAGGATAGCCTTTAAATCTATGAAAACATCTGCCAGGTCCGTATAATCTCCAATCTCCCTCTTCCTCACTACCAATCTATTACCTCTACCTATATCTTTACTTCCTTAGACTAAAACATTCAATTTCTCTCTCTCTCTCCTCTGCATCTATGTCTATATCATCTATATGTGTGACAGTTCTATCTAAATCTATCTATCTATCTATCTATCTATCTATCTATCTATCTATCTATCTATATCTATCATCTATCTATCTGTATCTATCTATAATAAAGCTATTTAGCTCCCCTGAAGTTTGTGGTTATACTTCTTGAATGATCCTAGTTTAACTGAGGCATTTAATGGGGACCAATGTCAGAAAAGCTGTGTAAAATTCTCATGGAAGATAAAGTTAAATTTCATTCTGAAACACAGTCTACAGGAATAGTTCCATCCTGCTGAGTCTTCCAAAGAAACAAGCCAGGAAGCTCTGACTCTGATTTCCTAGGGATGGCGGGGGTGCTTTCCCAGTAGGTAGTGAGCCATTAGCATGGTGATCACACTGGGACTGGTAAGCTTTCTGCTCTGTTGTTTGTAGAGAAATAGATGCCTTAAGGTAAAAGTGAGGAGCAAGAGAGAAAAAGTGGTCAAAGCACTCCTGACCGTGCCAACATTTTAAAAATTGTCATGCCAGCTCTGAGGGATCCAGAATCTCCAAAGCGAGATGCAAGTAGTGAGAAACAATTATTTGTGCTCCATCCACCATCTATTGCAGGTAGATGAGGAAAAATGACAGGCTGATCAGAGGTGGACATATCAGTCGTGGACCCTCAATGACAAGACATTTTCTAAAGGGGATAAACACATTTTTACATGTGCCTGTCAGTTATAAGGGGGTGTAATTCTAGTCCATCTCCCTTTTTCTAGCAATTCTTAGAAACAAATATGCCTCAGGGCCCTATGCATTGCAGCTCCTGAGTGTGTACAGGGTAGAATAATTAGCGGCCATGTAGTGACTCCCTCTATACCTCTCAGCTGCTATTATAAGTGGTTTTGAAGACTTTAGGGAAAAATCCATATTTCCTAACTCTGGTCCCTCAAACCCTTGATAACTTTTCAAAATCATGGCTTAGGCTTTGAAATAATTTTATTTCCATCTAGGTAGATTTAGGAAAGTGGTTTGTTTCTACTGGACCGATTTTGTTTATGATTAATCTTTGCAGTTTATCTCAGAATCTCAAATTGAAGGTAAAAGTGATCACATGATGTACTCTTTGAATAATCAGCATACGGTAAAGAGAGTATTACCTTCTTCTTCTTATGGTACTATGAAGAGAAGTGAAATCTGTCTTTGTCCTCTAAGAACTTGTAAGTTATAAACACTGGAACAAGCCTTGCTTTGCCAACCCCTGCCCTCATGTAACATAAAAACACACATGCACACTCATCCCTATGATGTACCCACCATTCCTCACATACACAGATTCATTTGTGGACTGTCATGCATTAATTATCTTTTCCCTGCCACTTTCTCTTCTTTCTGTCCCTTCAGATTAGTCCTGGATTCTGCACTTTGCAAGGCATGGAGTGCTGCATTAAACGGAGGTGTCTTCAGGAGATCAGGCCAGGAGAGCAGTTTTGGAGAGTCAAGCCTATCTCATCTAGAGTGGGATCCTATCATAGAGTCTTCAAATCACATGCTCCCCTATATTATACAATATCTCTGAATCCCTCACATTATTTTCATATGGTTCAATGTACATACATGATGAAGAAATCTTTGTGAATTGAAATTAATCTAAATGTGGGCTAAGTTCTCTCCCCAGCTATGCACTGTTGCTATACTGCTCATCACAGGCTCAAGGAAGATAAAATATTTTTAAAATCAATAAAATGAAAGCTCTAAAGAATTGATTTGAATAAAAATAATTTTCTGATATCCCCTGCTTCCCTTCATAAGAATAAGTAATTAAGAGCCCCAAATTCTGCCTTTGGAAATACCTGAGAGTCTCTTTTCCACTCACCATTTCTCAGTGATGTAACTTAGACTCTCTTCTTGGCCTTGTCAGGCATGGCCAGGGCACTGAGAAAGGAGAAGAAACCATGTAGACCAGGAGGAGTGAGGCAGAGCCCCTTACTGGGGAGTTGCTGGGCAATTCTGGTTGATTCAGCTTAAATAAGGTGCAGATGGAGCTGTTTGTGCCTCTTCTTGCTTCCAAGCTATGGGAGATCTTGAACTAACTTCCTCCACCCACAGGTCCTCCTAAAAGACACAGCCCTCAGGAAAGCAGTTGGCCTTTGTAGGGCTTGAGGGCGCCCTAGGGGACTACTGTGGGGATCCCTCCCATACTAAGTGAAGCACAAGAGAGAGCTTAAGGTGATTGAAAAACACTGCCCTTCTCCCACCACACTCTGGGGATAAGGAAGGTGAGGGAAAAGTGTGTGTGTGTGTGTGTGTGTGTGTGTGTGTGTGTGTGTGTGTGTGTGTGTCTGTGTGTGTGTCTGTGTGTCTGTGTGTCCTCTAGTTTTTCTGGAGAATGGTCTGACAAATAATAACATCTTGTCGGGGGAGATAATGCTATAATCCAGTTCATTCAACAGAAAAAGAATGGTATTTACCCATTCCTATTTGGAGACCTAGTATATGAGCACACACGCACACACAATCCTTCATAAAGGATTAAGAACACGTGTAGTTACTCTCATTATCTGTAAATAGTACATATTCAGAAGTATATAAGGGTATTTAGAGAATGCAGAAGGTAGTAAGACTATAGAAAACATAGTGGCATGGCAATTAGACAATTTCCTCTTTAGATGTATATTCTGCACACAGGTTACAATACCTGCACGCACAGTAATGGTCAGCCTGACAGCTACAGACTCAGAACCAGGGCAGACCAGGAGCAGATCTTTTGGGATCTGATGTGCCTCACTATGAAGGCGGCTGACCAGTGTAAGAGCTAGTACCTTTCTGGAGTTGGAGAAAGATGAGGAGTAGTCAAGATAAAATTACCTTCCCGAATATATAATTAAGCTCTTTGTTAAAATATCAGAATTCCCTTAAGGAAGAGTAGGAAAATCCTCAGATTCAAAGGGCCATAGTTCATATTTCCAGTAAGCACTATTACTGGAATAGTTACAGTTTAATGGAATAATCACCATTTTGTGTTCATTCTTTTCCAACTAAATAAAAAAATTCAAAAGCAAAGTTCTCCCACAGAAAACAGACAATATTTCATTTGCACGGAGTTTCCTACCTCATTAGTGGTTCTTTGGTGTGTCAACCATCTGTATAAGCCTGACTATTCATTTATGCAATAAGTATTGACTTCTAAGTGTGAGGAACTGTGCTGGTCATGAGTCAGTAGTCCTTTCAAGTAGTTTCACTGTAATAGTTGTATTCAGCCCTTCAGCATTTGCTGGTGTACTTCAAGAACCAGAACCTCCTCTCTTTTCCAAACTCCAGTCAATAGGAAACACAGCTTTAATGACATTACCCAAACCCAGAGATATAAAATGTGATACAGAAAATCAAAAATTGCTGTGAAATGCAATAGAAATAATGTGACTTTCAGCTAAGGAAAACATGGTTTCGATCTGCACCTCTCACTTACTAAAATGGCCATCATCAAGAAGACAAGAGACTGTACGGTGAGGATGTAGTTGAAAGGGAACCCTTATGCACTGTTGGTGGGAATGTAACTTAGTCCAACCACTATGGGAAATAATATGGAGGTTCCTTAAAAAATTAAAAATAGATCTACCATATGGTCCAGCTATTCCACTACTGGGCACATACCCAAAGGAGATGAGAACAGTATTTTAAAGAGAGATTAGCACTCCTGTGTTTATTACAGAATTATTCACAGTAGCCATGCTATGGAAACAATCTATATGATTATCCATGGATGAATGGATAAAAAAGATGCAGTATATATATTGATTATTCAGCAATGGGAAAGGAGGATGTCCTGCTATTTGTGACAACACTGACAGACTGTGAACACATAATGTTAAGTGGGATAAGTCATAAAGAGAAAGACATGTGCTGCATGATCTCACTAATATGTGGATTCTGACAGAACAGTCAAACTTGCAAAAACAGATACAATGGTGGTTGCCATGGGTGGGGTGGGTGGGGAGATAAGACTGATGATGTTTAAGGGTACAAATTTGTAGTGAGTGGTAAAATAAACCAGAGATCTAATGCACAGTATAATGAATATAGGCAATATTGTCCTATAATTATATAATGTGATAAACTTAGACACAAAGGCAACCATATTACAAAATATAGATGTATCAAAATAACACAGTGTTAGCTCTATGAAGAATACAAATTCTCAAGCCTCTTCCAGCATGATGTTCTTCATTTTTTTAAGGTGATACTTACATTAAACCAAAAGTTAGTATTGAGCAGTAGTTTGGAGTATGGACTAAAGCTAGGTTTGAAGACCGGCCCTGCCACATCCTAGTTACATGACCATCAAGTTACACTGTCTCATCATTTTATTGAAAAAGTGGAGTAATAATTGTACCAATTTTAGTATTGTGACCATTCCATGGGTTAATCTATGTAAGGTGTTTAGAATAGCACCTGCTACATGATGATAGGCCTATTAATTCATGCTATTATTTGTATTTGTATCATTCCTAGCAAATTGAAGGTGTTCAAAAGTTAACTAATATAATTTCAGATTTCATCTGTAATATGCTTTCATGTGAGCATAAGATTTTGGGACATTTTTAGAATTTCCTAAATAGTTGACTGAAATAATGAAGCCATTTCTAATTAAGTGATTCATAAATTATCTGGCTTCTCTAGGGATTGCGTCATCTCTGCAGTATTCATTTTAAACTAAAGCTGGAGCCCACTATATGCTACTCCTTAATGAAAGTTCTCTTCACTCTATTGACAAAATTTGGTAGAAGACAGAATGATCGAATCTCTTAAAAAGTCAGTTGAAAAATTCCTGGAGTGGCAGAGCCAAGATGGCGGCATGAGTAGGACAGTGGGAACCTCCTCCCAAAAACATATATTTTTGAAAATACAACAAGTACAACTGTCCCTAAAAGAGAGACCAGAAGACACAGGACAACAGCCAGACTACATCCACACCTGTGAGAACCCAGTGCATTATGAAGGGGTAAGATACAAGCCGCAGCACAGCAGGACCCGAGGCCACTCACCCCAGCTCCCAGCGGGAGGAAAGGAGTCAGAGCAGAGAGGGAGAGGTAGCCAAGGACTGCTAAACACCCAGCCCTAGCGATCTGCACCAGAGTGCAGACACACAGTACATGCATGGGGTGCTGGAAACTAGGGAAGCAGGACAGTAAGACATGTGAGCATGTCCCTCAGCCGGTGCCCTGGGGACAAAGAAAAGCGAGTACTTTTTGAAAGTCTTAAAGGGACAGTGAACACCATAACTGGATGGAAGCACCCCAGGTTACAGTCCAGCAGCTGGAATTTCAAGGGAACTCTGGGCACACTAACACCCTGGGTAACAGCTCTGAGACCCCTCATGGAGGTAAACAGCCAAACAGCCCCCCATCCATGACACCTCTGGGGTCCCACCTTAGCATAGCAGCAGCCTGAGGCTGGCCACGCCCACAGCAAGGGAGGTTCCTCCATACCAGCCGGGCAAGATACAGAGACCCAGGGCACTTGCAATTGCCCAACACAAGCCACTAGGGATCGCAGCTGTCCCAGTAAAGAAAGACCAGGAGCAAGTGGAAAGAGTCTTGGCTCTCCCAGCTGACAGATGAGTCAATAGCACACCACTGCACCTATAAACATGAAAAGGCAAAAAAAAATTGGATGCAGACAAGACTAACCCAGACATCTTTGACATCTTCTACATCTTCCCCTGAGAAGGAACCTGGGGAGATAGAGTAAACCAATCTTCCTGAAAAGAATTCAAAACAAAAGTCATATTCATGCTGATGGACTTGCAGAGAAACATGCAAGAACTAAGGAGGGAGAATACAGAAATAAAACAATCTCTGGAAGGACTTCAAAGCAGAATGGACGAGATGCAAGAGACCATTAATGGACTAGAAAGCAGAGAACAGGAATGCAGAGAAGCTGATGCAGAGAGAGATAAAAGGATCTCCAGGAATGAAAGGATATTAAGAGAACTGTGTGACCAATCAAAACGGAACAATATCTGCATTATAGGGGTACCAGAAGAAGAGAGAGAAAAAGGGATTAAAAGTGTCTTTGAAGAAATAATTGAAGAAAACTTCCCCAAATAAGGGAGGAAATGGTCTCTTAAACCACAGAGGTACACAGAACTCCCATGACAAGGGATCCATGGAGGGCAAGACCAAGACACATAATAATTAAAATGGCAAAGATCAAAGACAAGGACAGAGTATTAAAGGCAGCCACAGAGAGAAAAATAAGTCACCTACAAAGGAAAACCCATCAGGCTATCATCACACTACTCAACAGAAATCTTACAGGCCAGAAGAGAATGGCATGATATACTTAATGCAATGAAACAGCAGGGCCTCAAAACAAGAATACTGTATCCAGTATGATTATCATTTAAATATGAGGGTGGGATTAAACAATTTCCTGACAAGCAAAAGTTGAGGGAATTTGCATCCCACAAACCACCTCTACAGGGCATCTTACAGGGACTGCTCTAGATGGGAGCACTCCTAAAAAGAGCACAGAACAAAACACCCAACATATGAAGAATGGAGGAGGAGGAAGAAGCAGGGAAAGAAATAATCATCAGACTGTGTTTATAACTGCCCAATAAGTGAGTGAGGCCAGACAGTAACGTAGTAAACAACTTAACGTTGAACCTTTGTAACCATGAATCTAAAGCCTACAATCGCAATAAGTACATATCTTTCAATAATCACCCTAAATTTAAATTGACTGAATGCACAAATCAAAAGACACAGAGTAACAGAATGGATGAAAAAGCAAGACACATCTATATGCTGCTTACAAGAGACTCACCTCAAACTCAAAGAAGTGCACAGATTAAAAGTCAAGGGATGGAGAAATTTCATGCAAAAAAACAGAGATAAAAAAGCAGGTGTTGCAATACTAGTATCAGACAAAACAGACTTCAAAATAAAGAAAAGAACAAGAGATAAAGGAGGGCATTACATAATGATGAAGGGCTCAGTCCAACAAGAGGTCATAACCATTATGAACATAAATGCACCCAATACAGTATCACCAATATATGTGAAACAAATACTAATAGAATTAAAGGAGGAAATATAATGCAATGCATTCCTATTGGGAGACTTTAACACACCACTCACTCCAAAGGACAGATCCACCAGACAGAAAATAAGTAAGTACAGAGAGGCACTGAACAACACACTGAAACAGATGGACCTAATAGACATCTATAGAATTCTACATCCAAAAGCAACAGGATACACATTCTTATCAAGTGCACATGGAATATTATCCAGAATAAACCACATACTAGGCCACAAAGAGAACCTCAGTAAATTCCAAAAGATTGAAATCCTACCAACCATCTTTTCAGACTACAAAAATATAAAACTAGAAATAAATTGTACAAAGAAAGCAAAAAGGCCCACAAACACATGAAGGCTTAACAACATGCTCCTAAATAATCAATGGATCAATGACAAAATTAAAATGGAGATCCAGCAATATATGGAAACAAATGGCAACAACAACACAAAGCCCCAACTACTGTGGGACACAGCAAAATCAGTTTTAAGAGGAAAATATATAGCAATCCAAGCATATATAAAGAAGGAAGAACAATCCCAAATGAATGGTCGAATGCCACAATTATCAAAACTGGAAAAAAGAAGGAGACCTAAGGTAAGCAGAAGGAGGGACATAGTAAAGATCAGAGAATAAATAAACAAAATTGAGAAGAATAAAATAATAGCAAAAATCAATGAAACCAAGAGCTGGTTCTTCGAGAAAATAAACAAAATAGATACGCCTCTAGCCAGACTTATTAAGAGGAAAAGAGAGTCAACACACATCAACAGAACCAGAAATGAGAAAGGAAAAATCACGACGGAAACCCCACAGGAAAACAAAGAATAATTAGAGAGTACTATGAAAACCTATATGTTAACAAGCTGGGACACCTAGGAGAAATGGACAACTTCCTAGAAAAATACAACCTTCCAAGACTGACCCAGAAAGAAACAGAAAATCTAAACAGAACAATTACCAGCAACGAAATTGAAATGGTAATCAAAAAACTACCAAAGAATAAAACCCCCGGGCCAAATGGATTTACCTTGGAATTTTATCAGACATACAGAGAAGACTTAATACCCATTCCCCTTAAAGTTCTCCAAAAAAATAGAAGAGGAGGGAATACTCCCAAACTCATTCTATGAAGCCAACATCACCCTAATACCAAAACCAAAGACCCAACCAAAATAGAAAACTACAGACCAATATCCCTGATGAACGTAGATGCAAAAATACTGAACAAAATATTAGCAAACCGAATTCAAAAATACATCAAAAGGATCATACAACATAACCAAGTCAGATTCATCCCAGGGATGCAAGGATGGTACAATATTTGAAACTCCATCAACATCATCCACCACATCAACAAAAACAAAGACAAAAACCACATGATCATCTCCATAGACTCTGAAAAAGCATTTGACAAAATTCAACATCCATTCATGATAAAAACTCTCGACAAAATGGGTATAGAGGGCAAGTACCTCAACCTAATAAAGGCCATATATGATAAACTCACAGCCAACATCACACTGAACAGCGAGAGGCTGAAAGCTTTTCCTCTGAGATCGGGAACAAGACAGGGATGCCCACACTCCCCACTGTTATTCAACATAGTACTGGAGGTCCTAGGCACGGAAATTAGAAATAACAAAGAAATACAAGGAATCCAGATTTGTAAAGGGGAAGTTAACCTGTCACTATTTGCAGATGACATGATATTCTACATTAAAAAAACCCTAAAGACTCCACGGCAAAACTACTAGAACTGATATCGGAATTCAGCAAAGATGCAGGATACAAAATTAACACACAGAAATCTGTGGCTTTCCTATACACTAACAATAAACTAATAGAAAGAGAAATCAGGAAGACAATTCCATTCACAATAGCATCAAAAAGAATAAAATACCTAGGAATAAACCTAACCAAGGAAGTGAAAGACCTATACCCTGAAAACTAGAAGACACTCAAGAGAAATTAAAGAGGTCACTAACAAATGGAAACTCATCCCATGCTCCTGACTAGGAAGAATTAATATCATAACAACAGCCTTCCTTCCCAAAGCAATACACAGATTCGATGCAATCCCTATCAAATTTCCAACAGCATTCTTTAATGAACTGGAACAAATAGTTCAAAAATTTATATGGAAACACCAAAGACTCCGAATAGCTAAAGCAATCCTGAGAATGAAGAATAAAGTTGGGTGGGGGGAACTCGCTCCCCAACTTCAAGCTTTCTTACAAAACCACAGTAATCACGAAAATTTGGTACTGGCACAAGAACAGAGCCACAGACCAATGAAACAGAATAGAGACTCCAAACAATAACCCAAACATATATGGTCAACTGATATTCGATAAAGGGACCACGGACACACAATGGGGAAATGACAGTCTCTTCAACAGTTGGTGTTGGCAAAACTGGACAGCTACATGTAAGAAAATGAAACTGGATCACTGTCTAACCCCATACACAAAAGTAAATTCGAAATGGATCAAAGACTTGAATGTAAGTCATGAAACCATAAAACTCTTAGAAAAAAACATAGGCAAAAATATCTTAGACATAAACATGAGGGACCTCTTCTTGAACATATCTCCCTGGGCAAGGGAAACAAAAGCAAAAAGGAACAAGTGGGACTTTATCAAGCTGAAAAACTTCTGTACAGCAAAGGACACCATCAATAGAACAAAAAGGTATCCTACAGTATGGGAGAATATATTCATAAATGGCAGATATGATAAAGGGTCGACATCCAAAATATATAAAGAACTTACACACCTCAACAAACAAAAAGCAACTAATTCAATTAAAAATGTGCAGAGGAGCTGAATAGACAGTTCTCTAAATAAGAAATTCAGATGGCCAACAGGCACATGAAAAGATGCTCCACATCGCTTGTCATCACAGAAATGCAAATTAAAACCACCATGAGATATCACCTCGAACCAGTAAGGATGGCTACCATCGAAAAGACAAACAACAACAAATGTTGGCGAGGTTGTGGAGAAAGGGGAACCCTCCTACACTGCTGGTGGGAATGTAAATTAGTCCAACCATTGTGGAAAGCAGTATGGAGGTTCCTCAAAATTCTCAAAACAGAAATACCATTTGACCCAGGAATTCCACTTCTAGGATTTTACCCTAAGAATGCAGCACTACAGTTTGAAAAAGACAGATGAACCCCTATGTTTATCGCTGCACTGTTTACAATAGCCAAGATATGGAAGAAACCTAAATGTCCATCAGTAGATGAATGGATAAAGAAGATGTGGTACATATACACAATGGAATATTACTCAGCTATAAAAGAAAAACAGATCCTACCACTTGTAACAACATGGATAGAGCTAGAGGGTATTATGCTCAGTGAAATAAGCCAGGCGGAGAAAGACAAGTACCAAATGATTTCACTCATATGTGGAGTAAAAGAACAAAAGAAAACTGAAGGAACAAAATATCATTAGAAGCACAGAACCCAAGAATGGGCTAACAGTTACCAAAGGGAAAGGGACTGGGGAGGATGGGTGGGACGGGAGGGATAAGGGCGGGAAAAAAGAAAGGGGGCATTATGATTAACATGTATAGTGTGAGGGGACACAGGGAGGGCTGTGCAACACAGAGAAGACAAGTAGTGATTTTACAGCATCTTACTATGTTGATGGACAGTGACTGTGAAGGGGTATATGGGGGGGACTTGGTGAAGGAGAGAGCCTGGTAAACATAATGCCCTTCATGTAATGGTAGATTAATGATACCAAAATAAAATTTTTAAAAAATTCTGGATGTAGAGTTCTCAAGAGTAGAGACTCCGTCCCATTGTTTGTTCATACAGTGTCTGGTGCTCATAGGCACCTAAAAATCTGTTGGGTACCGGAATGAATGAATTGAACAAGGTCTTATTTTATTTATACAGCATAATAATAAGTGTATAGTTTCAATGCAGAGGAAGACAAGGAACAGTAGAAGGACTTGATTAATTTAAAACCATCATGGGGAAGTTTATGGACAAAAGTACAATTACTACCTCAGAACTTTTTAAAATTACCTTCCTAGCTACTATCGTGAATTTACAGCTCACAAAAACAAAATATGGGCTTTTCTTATTATAACTGTTTATAATTACTTTTTGGTATGTAAAACCTGTAGTTAGAACTATAGGAGTTTAAAGAAAAAAGAAAAAAAAAGAATTTTAGGTTGTCTCTTGTTTCCTTCTGCAGAAGAAAAAAACCAGTTAATTAAGGGGTAATATTTTTAAAAAGGTGAGCCAGTACCCTTGAGTAGAATGAGAAAAAGTATAGAGCTTTTATACTATGGTATGTCTGACTGGAGAAATATTCAGGAGCAATATGCATTTAGTTTTGGTAAGGAGTAATAGAGTGATTTGTAAATAAGTAAGTTAAAGTGTACTGGAGAAAAACATATTTTTCCTCATATTTTACAATTATTTTTGAAAATTCTATATATTTTTATTTCTTAAGTTACAGAAATTTTGAGGCAGATAAGCACATTTTGTGCTTTTTATGTAATGTCTTATGAATGAAAATCATATAATTTATGCCTTCTTTTTAAATGCAAACATATTCTTAATTATGATTATCAGTTCAGTGCTGCAATTTTAGAAGAGATTAATTTTACATTAAGAATCATAGTTAACTTGTCTCCATGCCACTTCCTTGGTCCCTTTCTGCTTTCCTTCTCTGGTGAAAAGTTGGCTACACTGAGTACACATTCAGAACCTAAGAAAGTAAGTAAAATAAAGTAATGTGTGTCAAAATAGAATGAAATGAAACTGACCTTGCAGTAGCTATTGGAATCGTAGAAGTAGTATCTGAGAAATATATAGCCTTTCTCTGACTAATTCTCAGGTCTGTGAATTACAACTTTAAAGAGTGAATATTATACTTGATGAATGACAAAGATGAGATATTGGAGTCATGATCTTTCTCTGGGAAATCAGAAAAACATATTTCATTCAAAATATTGTTAATAAAAACCTAAAATAAAAATCACTTGAAAAATTCTAAAATAATGTGTTAAAGGAAAGGACTCGGCTCAGTGCTGCAGGGAAGTGAGATGAGAGACCAAAGTCAGGAAAGCTAAGTAAGTTTTAATACACTCTGCACAGAGCAGCAGAGCGGGCCTGCCTAAGGTGAGACAGGCAGGCATGGACGTTCGTTCTGAGGGTTCTTGTGTGTGGTTTTGGGAGGACAGGGAGGTCTTTTATTGACAGCTGTCAGCTCTCTAGGCTAGTTCTGATTGGTGAAATGGTAACAGGAGCTGTGCTGTGCCTGTGCTTTAGCTGTTTCTTATCGAGGGGCCCCTGGAAATTTCCTGAGTCACTCTTGGACCCTGTGATTTCATCTGATTAAGTCTCTGAGTCATTTATGGCTTTCTGGCTCTATTTGATCAACTCCCTGGGTCAACCTTGGAGGGCCCTTTCTCCTTTTCATCCCACTCACTTCTGTCTTTGTGCCTAACATTCCCCCTTCAAGTAATTGGGTCCCAAATCATCAGGATGAGGGGAGATGACTTCTCTGGCTGCTTCCTGTTAGTTAGGGATACTGTGGTCATTTGGGTCCCTATGCTTGTTGGCTGTCAGGATGGTGGAGATTAGGACAGTAAGGGTGCCCATCTAGGGGTCCCAGGAAGACAGCTGATTAATTTGTTTGCAAGGGCTTGAATCCTTGTGACAATAGGACTTTGGCCTCAATGGACTTTAGTCTGGAAGAAACAAATTTAGTTAAGAGATTTAGTAAGCATGGTCTAAACAGTAGGGCTAGGAGAAGCATCAGTATGTGTCCTGTTAAGGGAAGCAACCAGGATGCCCAGGTTCAAATCTGAGACCAGTTGCCCCAGTATTCCGATAGTTGTTGTTGGATTCTGGAGGCACGTTCAGAAAGCTTTTGGACAGTGTCTCTAACTAGGCAAGTCTGGTTAGCATTAAAACAACATTCCTCATTTAGGAGGCATAGGCCTCCCTTTACCACAGTCAAGAGGTCCAGTCCTCTTCTTTTTTGAAGAGTGACTTCTGCTAAGGAGTCTATATGATTTTGAAGAGTTATAATACTTTGGGCAATTTACTCTAGGTTGTCAGGAAGATCTCTGGACAGGCTTTGGTAACAGGACAGCAAGATAGTCCAGCTATGCCAGAGCTTAGTCCTGTGGTGGTTCCTAAGCCTATTAAGAGAGGAATGAACTGTATAGCTCATTGAGCTCTTATGTGAGAAGACAGAGGAATTGTCAGTGATTGGTTGTTGGGGACTATGTCAGTGTCTGGATCCAGGTGGTCTAAGGTAGAAGTCCCAGTCCAAATAGCTGGTAGGCACAAGTAGGTATTTAATCCACATTAGAAAAACTGCTTGGTTTTTGAGGAAGAAATTGGTTTTGATGGAAAACAAATGGGTGAGTTTGCCCAAATTTTTTACTTAAAATTCCAAAGGACATTCCTTGTCTTTCATGAGAGTACAATTGAAATGGCCTGGCTAGGTTTGAGAGTTCTAGGGCAGGGGCCCGTGTTAACAGGTCCTTAAGCAGTTTAAAGGCTTAGAGTCATCCTTTCCTTTTAGGACTTGATAGAGAGGCTGTACAATGAGTCCATAATTTCCATAACCTGCAATATCATCTTTGTCCTAGGAAAGCCCTGAGTTGTTTGTGGGTAGTAGGTTGGGGAAGGGAAATAATGGCCTGACTCGGTCTGGAGAAAGGCCTCTCTTTCCTGGAGTAAGGATTATTCCCAGGTAAGTGACCTTTTGTTGTACTAATCGAGCTTTGGCCCTTGAAACTTTTTATCCCAACTCAAATAAGAAATTAAGGGTTTGAATGGTATGATTAATGGAGTCTTGTTTTGTGGGGGAACAAATTAAATGATCACCTACATATTGTATGAGTGTGCCTTCATTGTTCTGGTGCTGGTGGGCTAAGTCCTGGGACAAGGCTTGTCCACACAGGTGAGGACGGTCTCTAAACTCCTGGCAGAGGACAGTCCAGGTTAGCTCACCAGAGGCGTTTCCTGGAGAGGTCCATTCAAAAGCAAATAGTGACTGTGACTGTTTTTCTGATTGGATGCAGAAGAAAGCATCCTTGAGATATAGAGTTATAAACCACGAGGTGTCAGGTGGAATAGGTCCTAATAGAGTACATGGGTCAATGACCAATGGGTGGAGTGGCACAACTGCCTTGCCAGTAATTCTTAGATCCTGGACTAAATGATAAGTCTGTTCTTTCTTTTTGATGGCCAGGATTGGAGTATTATAAGGTGAATTAGTTGGAACTAGCAGCTCATGTTTAAGGTATTCAGAAAGTAGAGGCTGGAGGCCTTTATAAGCCTCAGGCTTTGTAGAATACTGTTTTTGGCTAGAAAACTTAGCTGGATATTTTGAACTGGATGACTACTGGGGTGGCATACTTAGACCTTCCTGGGATTCCCTTATCCCAAACGTCAGGATTGATAGACTGCTCCCAGTCCTAAAAAGCTCAGGAGTGGGTTTGGGGAACAACTAGAAGTTGAAGAGGAGTTTGATTAGCTGGGGGAAAGCTAAAAATCATCCTGGTGTGTAATTTTTCTAGTATGCCTCACCCCAGAAGGGAAATGGGGCATTCTTTTATACCTAAAAATGGATGTGAGAAATAATGGCTGTGGAGGAGATATCCTAAGGGTGGAGTGAAGTGCCGAGTAGTATGGGTCCCTTTCACTCCAAGTACTGTACAAGTTAGAGAGGATAGGGGTCCAGAATAGGAACTGAGGACAGAGTAGGAGGCTCCAGTGTCAATTAAAAATAAAATTGTTCTACCTGCCATGTCCATGGTAACCCTAGACTCTAGTCCAGTGATGTGGATGTCATGGATTGAGGCTGACTGGCCAGGGCCTCTTCATTCCTATGTAAGGAGCTCAAGGACCATGGGTGGCTCCAATGGCCCAGGGACCCTGTGGCCCATGGGACAAAGGTCAACCCAGTGACCCATTTCCTTACATTTGTAACAGGGAGTCTGTGGAGGCTTGTCTCTACTAGGACAGCTCTTGGCCCAAAGCCCAGTTTTATGACAGATTTTATACTTATTATCTTTCTTAGAATTCTGGTCAGGACCTGGTGTCCCTCTGGACATGGACCAAGCCACATGGGTGGCTTATAGCTGAGTATGTCAGGTGTCCTTCCTCCTTTCCTTTTCCTAAGCCCCAGCCTCCTCTTTCTGATCAGAGCCACAGAGCACAGTATTGGCCGTGGGCAGGAGCTCATCTACGCTGCTGTTAGGGTCTGTCTGGATCTCTTTTGGTAATTTTCTCCTGATGTCAGATGATGACTGTGAGAGGATTTTATCTCTCAGAATTACTTGTCTCTCATATGTGTCTAAATCTAGATTACCATATTAAATGAGGGTGTTTCTCAGTCTTTCTAAGAAAGTAACAGGATTTTCCTCTGGTCCCTGACTAATGGCAGCAACTTTTGAATAACTAATAGCTTTTTGCCTGTCATTCTTTTTTTAATTTTAATTTAATTTTATTTTGGTATCATTAATCTATAATTACATGAAGATCATTATGTTTACTAGGCACCCCTCTTTAGCAAGTCCCCCACCACATACTCCTTCACAGTCACTGTCCATCAGCACAGTAAGATGCTTTAAAATCACTACTTGTCTTCTCTGTGTTGCACAGCCCACCCTGTGCCCCCCCACACACTGTACATGCTAAACTTAATGTCCCCTTTCTCTTTCCCCGCCCTTATACCTCCCTTCCCACCCATCCTCCCCGGTCCATTTCCCTTTGGTAACTGTTAGTCCATTCGTGGGTTCTGTAATTCTGCTGCTGGTTTGTTCCTTTAGTTTGCCTTTGTTCTTATACTCCACGTATGAGTGAAATCATTTGGTACTTGTCTTTCTCCACCTGGCTTATTTCACTGAGCATAATACCCTCTAGCTCCATCCATGTTGTTGCGAATGGTAGGATATTTTTTTTCTTATGGCTGAGTAACATTCCATTGTGTATAAAACCATGTTTTCTTTGTCCATTCATCTACTGATACACATTTAGGTTGTTTCCATATCTTCGCTATTGTAAATAGTGTAGCGATAAACATAGGGGAGCATCTGTCTTTTTCAAACTGGAGTGCTGCATTCTTAAGGTAATTCCCAGAAGTGGAATTCCTAGGTCAAATGCTATTTCTATTTTGAGCATTCTGAGAAACCTCCATACCGCTTTCCACAATGGTTGGACTAATTTACATTCCCACCAGCAGTGTAGGAGTGTTCCCCTTTCTCCACAACCTCGCCAATATTTGTTGTTGTTTGTCTTTTGGATGGTAGCCATCCTTACTGGTGTGAGATGATATCTCATTGTGGTTTTAATTTGCATTTCTCTTATGACAAGTGATGTGAAGCATCTTTTCATGTGTCTGTTGGCCACCTGAATTTCTTATTTAGAGAACTGTCTATTCAGCTTCTCTGCACATTTTTAATTGGATTATTTGTTTTTTGTTTGTTGATTTTGGATGTTAATCCTTTATCAGATCTGTCATTTATGAATATATTCTCCCACACTGTACGATACCTTTTTGTTCTATTGATGGTGTCCTTTGCTGTACAGAAGCTTTTAAGCTTGATATAGTCCCATTTGTTCATTTTTGCTTTTGATTCCCTTGCCCAGGGAGATATGTTCATGGAGAAGTCACTCATGTTTATGTTCATGAGATTTTTGCCTATGTTTTTTTCTAAGAGTTTTATGGTTTCATGACTTACATTCAGATCTTTGATCCATTTTCAATTTGGTTTTGTGTATGGGGTTAGACAGTGATCCAGTTTCATTCTCTTACATGTGGCTGTCCAGTTTGGCAGCACCATCTGTTGAAGAGTCTGTGATTTCCCCATTATATGTCCATGGCTCTTTATCATATATTATTTGGCCACATATGTTTGGAGTCTCTACTCTGTTCCATTGGTCTGTGGCTCTGTTCTTGTGCCAGTACCAAATTGTCTTGATTACTGTGGCTTTGTAGGAGAGCTTGGAGTTGAGGAGCAAGTTCCCCCCACCCAACTTTATTCTTCCTTCTCAGGATTGCTTTAGCTATTTGGGGTCTTTGGCAGTTCCATATGAATTTCTGAACAATTTCTTGCAGTTCATTGAAGAATGCTGTTAGTAATTTGGTAGAGATTGCATTGAATTTGTATATTGCTTTGGGCAGGATGGCCATTTTGACGATAGTTATTCTTCCTAGTCAGGAGCATTGGATGAGTTTCCATTTGTTAGTGACCTCTTTAATTTCTCCTAAGAGTGTCTTCTAGTTTTCAGGATATAGGTTTTTCACTTCGTTGGTTAGGTTTATTCCTAGGTATTTTATTCTTTTTGATGCTATTGTGAATGGAATTGTTTTTCTAATTTCTCTTTCTATTAGTTCATTGTTAGTGTATAGGAATGTCACAGATTTCTCTGTGTTAATTTTGTATCCTGCAACTTTTCTGAATTCCGATATTAGTTCTAGTAGTTTTGGAGTGGAGTCTTTAGGGTTTTTTTATGTACAATATCATGTCATCTGCAAATAGTGACAGTTTGACTTCTTCTTTACCAATCTGGGTTCCTTGTATTTCTTTGTTTTGTCTAATTGCCATGGCTAGGATCTCAAGTACTATGTTGAATAACAGTGGGGAGTGTGGGCATCCCTGTCTTGTTCCCGATCTCAGAGGAAAAGCTTTCAGCCTCTCGCTGTTGAGTATGATGTTAGCTGTGGGTTTATCACATATGGCCTTTATTATGTTGAGGTACTTGCCCTCTATAACCATTTTGTTGAGTGTTTATCATGAATGGTACTTGCCCTCTATAACCATTTTGTTGAATGTTTATCATGAATGGATGTTGAACTTTGTCAAATGCTTTTCAGCATCTATGGAGATGATCATGTGGTTTTTGTCTTTCTTTTTGTTGATGTGGTGGATGATGTTGATGGATTTTCGTATGTTGTACCATCCTTACATCCCTGGGATAACTCCCACTTGGTCGTGGTGTGCGATCCTTTCGATATATTTTTGAATTCGGTTTGCTAATATTTTATTGAGTATTTTCGCATCTACATTCATCAGAGATATTGGTCTGTGTTTTTCTTTTTTGATGGGGTCCCTGCCTGGTTTTGGTACTAGGGTGATGTTGGCTTCATAGAATGAGTTTGGGAGTATTCTCTCCTCTTCTGTTTTTTGGAAAACTTTAAGGAGAATGAGTAATATGTCTTCTCTGTATGCCTTATAAAATTCCGAGGTAAATCCATTTGGCCCATTGTTTTTGTTCTTGGGTAGTTTTTTGATTACCACTTCAATTTCTTTGCTCTGTAATTGGTTTGTTTAACTTTTGTGTTTCTTCCTTGGTCAGTATTGGAAGGTTGTATTTTTCTAGTAAGTTGTCCATTTCTTCTAGGTTTTCCAGCTTGTTAGCATATAGGTTTTCATAGTAGTCCTTAATAATTCTTTGCATATCTGTGGAGTCTGTCGTGATTTTCCCATTATCATTTCTGATTCTGGTGATGTGTGTTGATTCTCTTTTTCTCTTAATAAGTTTGACTAGAGGCTTATCTATTTTGTTTATTTTCTCAAGGAAACAGCTCTTGGTTTCATTGATTTTTGCTTTTGTTTTATTCTTCTCAATTTTGTTTATTTATTCTCTGATCTTCATTATGTTGTTCTTTTTCCAGTTTTGATAATTGTTATGTTAGACTATTTATTTGGTATTGTTCTTCATTCTTTAAGTGTGTCTGGATTGCTTTATACTTTCCTCTTAAGTTTGCTTTTGCTGCCTCCACAGTAGTTGGGGCTTTGTGTTCTTGTTTTCCTTTGTGTCCATATATTGCTGGATCTCCGTTTTAATTTGGACATTGATCCATTGATTATTTAGGAGCATGTTGTTAAGCCTCCATGTGTTTGTGAACCTTTTTGGTTTCTTTGTACAGTTTATTTCTAGTTTTGTACCTTTGTGGTCTGAAAAGTTGGTTGGTAGGATTTCAATATTTTGGAATTTACTGAGCCTCTTTTTGTGCCCTAGTATGTGGACTATTCTGGAGAATGTTTTATGTGCACTGGAAAAGAATGTGCATCCTGTTGCTTTTGGATGTAGAGTGCTATAGATGTCTATTAGGTCCATCTGTTCTAGTGTGTTGTTCAGTGCCTCTGTGTCCTTACTTATTTTCTGTCTGGTGGATCTGTCCTTTGGAGTGAGTGGTGTGTTAAAGTCTCCAGAAATGAATGCATTGCATTCTATTTCCTCCTTTAATTATGTTACTATTTGTTACACATATATTGATGCTCCTATATTGGGTGCATATATGTTTATAATGGTTATATCTTCTCGTTGGACTGAGCCCTTTATCATTATGTAATGTCCTTATTTATTTCTTGTTACTTTCTTTATTTTGAAGTCTATTTTGTCTGATACTAGTACTGCAACACTTGCTTTCTTTTCCCTGTTGTTTGCATGAAATATCTTTTTCCATCCATTGACTTTTAATCTGTGCATGTCTTTGGATTTCAGGTGAGTCTCTTGTAAGCTGCATGTAGATGTGTCTTGCTTTTTTTTCCATTCTTTACTCTGTGTCTTTTGATTGGTGCATTCAGTCCATTTACATGTAGGGTGATTATTGAAAAATATGTACTTATTGCCACTGCAGGCTTTAGATTCGTGGTTTCCAAAGGTTCAGGGTTAGCTTGTTTATTACCTTACTGTCTAACTTAACTCCCTTATTGAGCTACTATATACACAGTCTCATGATTATTTCTCTCCCTTATTAGTCCTCCTCCTCTATTCTTCATGTGTTGGATGTTTTGATCTGTGCTCTTTTTAGGAGTGCTCCAATCTAGAGTAGTCCCTCTAAGATACCCTGTAGAGGTGTTTTGTGGGAGGCAAATTCCCTCAACTTTTGCTTGTCTGGGAATTGTTTAATCCCTCCTTCATATTTAAATGATAATCATGCTGGATACAGTATCCTTGGTTCAAGGCCCTTCTGTTTCATTGCATTAAATATATCATGCCATTCTCTTCTGGCCTGTAAGGTTTCTGTTGAGAAGTCTGATGGTAGCCTGATGGGTTTTCCTTTGTAGGTGACCTTTTTTCTCTCTCTGGCTCCCTTTAATACTCTGTCCTTGTACTTGATCTTTGCCATTTTAATTATTATGCGTCTTGGTGTTGTCCTCTTTGTGTCCCTTCTCTCGGGAGTTCTGTGTGCTTCCATAGTCTGAGCAAATATTTCCTCCCCCAGTTTGGGGAAATTCTCAGCAATTATTTCTTCAGAGACACTTTCTATCCCATTTTCTCTCTCTTTTTCTTATGGTACCTCTATAATGCGGATATTGTGCCTTTTGGATTGGTCACACTGTTCGCTTAATATTGTTCATTCCTGGAGATCATTTTTTCTCTCTCTGCATCCACTTCTATGTGTGCCTTTTCTCTGGTTTCTATTCCATCAATGGCCTCTTCTATCTTATCCATTCTGCTTATAAATCCTTCCAGAGATGGTTTCACTTCTGTAGTCTCCCTTGCCTGTCATTGTTTAGCCATGTCTTTATGCAAAAGAGGAAGTGGTTTCTTCCCCACATATCGTCTTTATCATAATTATCCCAATTAGGGTCTGTAGAAGGGAGAGCTGTTTCCCCAATGGGAAATTTAGTTTCTGATAAGTGGAGGCTACTGGCAAATTTACAGGCTACTTTAATAACTCTCTCTTGCTCAGGGTCAGAGAGTGTCTGTCCCAAGATTATCATGACATGTTTCCATGTGAAGCCATAGGCTAGAGTGACGTGCTGGAATTGATCAATATTGTTATCTGATTTCGTAGTATAGCTTCCAAGATCAACTTTAAGATGTTTTAATTCAGTTAGTGAAAAAGTTTGTGGACTTGCACTGTGCCAAATTCTCCATCTGCCATTTCTACTAATGGGAGATCTTGAGCAGGTGTCTTTGGGAGCAGATTGGAGTACCCAGGAATCTTTTCTTGATGGCCCTGTGGGGCTAGCTGTGACACATTTCAATGGGTGGTCCTGGGTACAGGGGTGGAGGTAAAGCAGGCAGTGGAGCATAGAGAAGGTTGGCAGGACTTTTTATCTTACAAGTCTGGCAGAGATCCTCTTGGCTTTTAAGATAGAAGAAAGACTAAACATATAGGATCTCTGCCCATTCACCCAGCTATTTTCAGAAAAGGTCAAGCTGCATGAGGGTGTTAGGGTTAAGAGTTCAGTGAATTGGCCAGTACTCCTGGTCTTGTAGTTGCTATTCGGCCCAGTCTGTGTTACAATAGAATATTAGTCTTTTCTTTTCTCTTTTTTTCTTTTGATATTGTTAATGTACAATTACTTGAAGAACATTAAGGTTACTAGACCCCCATATTATCAAGACCCTCCTCACATATCCCATTACAGTCACTGTACATCAGCATTGTAAGATGCTACAGAATCATTCCTAGTTTTCCATGTATATACTACCCTTCCTGTGCCCCCCACTGCTGTTACATTATGTGTGTAAATCATAATGCTCCCTTTTCCACCTTATCCCTCCCTTCCCACCCAGTTCCTTTCCCTTTGGTAACTGTTAGTCCTTTCTTGGGTTCTGTTAGTCTCCTGCTGTCTTGTCCCTTCAGTTTTTGCTTTGCTCTTATACTCCACAGATGAGTGAAATAATTTGATACTTGTCTTTCTCCACCTGGCTTATTTCACTGAGCAAAATACCCTCTATCTCCATTCATATTGCTGCAAATGGTAGGATTTGTTTTCCACTTATGGTTGAATGATATTCCATTGTGTACATGTGGCACATCTTCTTTATCCATTCATCTACTGATAGACACTTAGTTTGATTCCATTTCTTGGCTACTGTAAATAATGCTACAATAAACATAGGGATGCACATGTCTTTTTCAAACTGGGCTGCTTCATTCTTAGAGTAAATTCCTAGGAGTGGAATTCCTGGGTCAAATGGTATTTCTATTTTATATTTTGGGGGGAACCTCCATACTGCTTTCCACAATGGTTGATCTGGTTTACATTCCCACCCACAGTGTAGGAGGGTTCCATTTTCTCCACATCTTCGCCAACATTTGTTGTTGTTTTTCTTTTGGATGGTGGCTACCCTAACTGGTGTGAGGTGCTATCTCATTGTGGTTTTAATTTGCATTTCTCTGATGATTAGCGATGTGGAACATCTTTTCATGTGCCTTTTGTCATATCTGAATTTCTCCTTTAGAGAAGTGTCTGTTCAGATCCTCTACCCATTTTTTCATTGGCTTATTTGCTTTTTGTTTGTTGAAATGCGTGATCTCTTTATATAATTTGGATGTCAACCCCTTATCTGATATGTCATTTATGAATATATTCTCCATACTTTGGGATGTCTTTTTGTTATACAGATGGTGTCCTTTGCTGTATAGAAGCTTTTAAGTTTGATATAGTCCCACTTGTTCTTTTTTGCTTTTGTTTCCCTTGCCAGGGAGATATGTTCATGAAGAAGTGGCTCATGTTTATGTCCAAGAGATTTTTGCCTAATTTTTTTTTCTGAGTTTTATGGTTTCATGAAGTACATTCAGGTCTTTGATCCATTTTGAATTTAGTTTGTGTATGGGATTAGAAAATAATCCAGTTTCATTTTCTTACATGTAGCTGTCCAGTTTTGCCAACACCAGCTGTTGAAGAGGCTGTCATTTCCCCTTTGTATTATCCATGGCTCCTGTATCATATATTAATTGTCCATATATGCTTGGGTTTATATTTGGGCTCTCTATTCTGTTCCACTGGTCTATGAGTCTGTTCTTGTGCCAGTACCAAATTGTCTTCATTACTGTGACTTTGTAGTAGAGATTGAAGTCAGGGAGAGTAATCCCTGCTGCTTTATTCTTCCTTCTCATGACTGCTTTGGCTATTTGGGGTCTCTTTTGGTTCCTTATGAAATTTAAAATTATTTGCTCTAGTTTGTTGAAGAATGCTGTAGGTATTTTGATAGAAATTGCATTGAATCTGTAGATTGCTTTAAGCAGGATGGCCATTTTGACAATATTAATTCTTCCCAGCGAGAGCATGGGATTAATTTCCATTTATTAGTGTCCTCTTTAATTTCTCTTAAGAGTGTCTTGTAGTTTTCATAGTATAGGTCTTTCACTTCCTTGGTTAGGTTTTCTCCTAGGGATTTTATTCTTTTTGATGCAATTGTGAATGGAATTGTTTTCCTGATTTCTCTTTCTGCTAGTTCATTTTTAGTGTATATGAATCCAATGGATTTCTGTGTATCAATTTTGTGTCATGCAACTTTGCTGAATTCAGTGGTTTCTTTAGGGTTTTTAATGTACAATATCATGTCATCTGCAAACATGGGAAGTTTGACTTTTTCCTTACCTATCTTGATGCCTTTTATTTCTTTGTGTTGTGTGATTGCCATGGCTAGGACCTCCAGTACTATGTTGAAAAAAAGTAGGGAGAGTGGGCATCCTTGTCTTATTCCCAATCTTAAAGGAAAATCTTTCAGTTTCTCACTGTTAAGTATAATGTTGGCTGTAGGTTTGTCATATGTGGCCTTTGTATGTTGAGGTACTTGCCCTCTGTACCCAGTTTGTTTAGGGTATTTTTCATGAATGGATGTTGAATTTTGTTGAATGCTTTTTCAGTATCTATGGAGATGATCATGTGGTTTTTGTCCTTCTTTTCGTTGATGTACTGGATGACGTTGATGGATTTTCGAATGTTGTACCATCCTTTCATCCCTGTAATGAATCCTACTTGATCATGATGGATGATATTTTTTATGTATTTTTGAATTTGATTTGCTAATATTTTGTTGAGTATTTTTGCATCTATGTTCGTCAGGGATATTGGTCTGTAATTTTTTTTGTGTGTGGGATCTTTGCCTGGCTTTGGTATTAGAGTGATGTTGGCCTCGCAGAATGATTTTGGCAGTATTCCCTCCTCTTCTTCTTTCTGGAAAACTTTAAGGAGGATGGTTGTTATGTCTTGACTAAATATTTGATGAAATTCAACAGTGAAACCATCTGGAACAGGTGTTATGTTCTTAGGTAGATTTTTGATTACCAATTCCATTTCTTTGCTGATTATTCATTGATTCAGATTTTCTGTTTCTTCCTGGGTCAACCTTGGAAGGTTGTAATTTTCTAGAATGTTGTGCATTTCTTCTAGATTATCCAGTTTGTTGCCATATAGTAGTTCATAGTATTCTCTGATAATTCTTTGTATTTCTGTGGTGTTCATAGTGATTTTTCCTTTCTCATTTCTGATTTTTTTTTATGTGTGTAGATGCTCTATTTTTCTTGATAAGTTTGGCCGGGAGTTTATCTATTTTGTTTATTTTCTCAAAGAACCAGCTCCTCCTTTCATTGATTCTTTCTATTGGTTCATTCTTCTCAATTTTATTTATTCCTGCTTTAATCTTTATTATGTCCCTCCTTCTAATGACTTTGGGACTCATTTGGTCTTCCTTTTCTAGTTCTTTTAATTGTCAGTTTAGACTGTTCATTTGCGATTGTTCTTCTTTTCTGAGGTAGGCCTGGATTGAAATATATTACCCTCTGAGCATAGCCTTTGCTGCAACCCACAGATTTTGTGTTGCTGAATTATTGTTCCCACTTTTCTCTGTATATTGCTTGATCTCTTTTTCTACTTGGTCATTGACCCATTTATTATTTAGGAGCAGGTTATTAAGCCTCCATGTGTTTGTGGGCTTTTCATTTTCCTTGTGTAATTTATTTCTAGTTTCATACCTTTGTGATCTGAAAAGCTGGTTGGTACAATTTCAGTCTTTTACTGAGGTTCTTTTTGTTGCCTAGTATATGATCTATTCTTAAAAATGTTCCATGTGCACTTGAGAAGAATGTGTATCCTGCTGCTTTTGGGTGTAGAGTTCTGTAGATGTCTCTTAGGTCCATCTGTTCTAATGTGTTGTTCAGTGCCTGTGTCTCTTTACTTATTTTCTTTCTGCTTGATCTGTCCTTTGGAGTGAGTAGTGTGTTGAAGTCTCCTAAAATGGATGCATTGCATTCTTTTTCCCCCTTTAATTCTGTTATTATTTGTTTCACATATGTAGGTGATCCTATGTTGGGTACATAGATATTTTTAACAGTTATATCCTCTTGTTGGACTGACCCCTTTATCATTAGGTAATGTCCTCCTTTGTCTCTTGTTACTTTCTTTGTTTGGAAATCTATTTTTTCTGATACAAGTACTGCAACTCCTGCTTTTTTCTCACTATTAGTTGCATGGAATATCTTTTTCCATCCCCTTACTTTCAGTCTGTGTATGTCTTTGGGTTTGAAGTGAGTCTCTTTTAGGCATCATATAGACGGGTCTTGTTTTTTATCCATTCAGTAACTCTATGTCTTTTCATTGGTGCATTCAGACCATTTACATTAGGGTGATTATCAATAGGTATGTACTTATTGCCATTGCAGGCTTGAGATTCATGGTTACCAAAGGTTCAAGGGTAATTCTCTTCCTTTCTACCAGTCTAGTTTGACTCACTTTGTATGCTATTACAAACACAGCCTAAAGGTTCTTTTCTTCCCTGCTTTTTCTTCCTCCTCCATTATTTGTATGTTATGAACTCTATTCTGTACTGTCTATCCCTTGAGTGAACATCTATTTAGCCTTAGGAATACTTTCATCTATAGCAGTCCCTCCAAAATGCACTGCAGAGGTGGTTTGTGGGTCATAAATTCTCTCAACTTTTGCTTATCTGAAAATTGTTTAATCCCTCCTTCAAATTTAGATAATGACATTGCTGGGTAGAGTATTCTTGGTTTGAGGCCTTTCTGCTTCATTGCACTAAAGATATCATGCCACTCCTTTCTGGCATGTAAGGTTTATGTTGAGAAGTCTGATGATACCTGATGGATTTTCCTTTGTATGTGATCTTTTTTCTCTCTCTAGCTTCTTTAAAAGTCTGTCCTCATCCTTGATTGTTGCCATTTTAGTTATTATATGTCTTGATGTTCTCTTCCTTGGGTCCTTGTGTTGGGACATCTGTACACCTCCATGACTTGAGAGACTATCTCCTTCCCCAGATTGGAGGAGCATCTTTTCATATACTTGGGATGCTTCCTATACTTTTTCTCACTTCTTCTCTTTCTGGAACCCCTATAATGTGAATACTATTCCTTTTGGATTCGTCACACAGTTCTCTCAATATTCTTTCATCCTTAGAGGTTCTTTTTTCTCTCTGTGCCTCAGCTTCTTTGTATTCCTCTTCTCTATTTTCTATTCCATTTACCATCTCTTTTACTACATCTAACCTGCTTTTAAATCCCAACATTGTATGCTTCATTTCAGATACGGAATTTCCTAATGATTGAATCTCTATCTTAAATTCGTCACTGAGTACTTGAATATTTTTCTGTACCCCCATAAGCATGTTTATAATTTTTATTTTGAACTCTTTCTGGAAGACTGGTGAGTTCAGTTTCATTTGACCCTTTTTCTGGGGTTTGTGAGATTTTTTTCTGAACCATGTTCTTTTGACGTTTCATATTTCTGTATGGGGCCCACTAGTGCCCAGAAGCTCCAGTCTCTGGAGCTACTCAGCCCCAACAGTGATGTTGGGGACCATCAGAGAGAGGAGTTGTTGCCAGGGGGAAGGAAAGATGTTTCATGATTCACGTCTGCACTGCCTGTCTCCAGTGTCAGAGATAGTGGGCTGAGTACACTGGTGTAAGCCTCTGTGTTGTGCGTCTCTAGCTATTGTAGGTGGGGCCTCCCTCTGGCGGCCTGACACCAGCACAGTGACTGCTGGTTTGTGAACTGGTGCCAGCAGGCCAAGAGGAAGGTCCCAGTGGGGGGCCTCAGGGCTGCAGAGTCAGCCAGGGGGATGGAGCAAATGAAGCTCCTCAAAGTTCGTACCCAGAAACCTTGTCCAACTCTCCCTTCTCTAGTGCAGCAATTTCCATGCAAACCCCGCCCCTTCTCAGACTTCCTGCCTTTCCTCTGACACAGACAGGCTGGATGTTGATTCCCTCCTCCACAAATGGCCAGAATCTCAGTCTCTCAAGCACTCTGCCTGTCCAAGCTCCCCAACATCCAGAGCATGACACAGTACAGGTTTCTTTGCACAAAGCAGATCTCCAAGACTAGGTATTCAGGAGTCCCAAGCTTCCACTCTCTCCCTGCTCCATTTCTCTTCCTCCTGCCAGTGAGCTGGGATGGTGGAAGGGCTTGGGTCCACAGGATTAAGGCTTTCATACATTACCCTGTTTTGTGAGGTCTGTTCTGTTCTTGAGGTCTATATGCAGTCTGGCTCAGCCTTCTTTCCTGCTGCTGTTTTAGGTTTAGTCATATTAATTAACCATATTTTCATACTATTTGTGCTTTTGGGAGTTCTCCATCTCACCTCTCATGCCATCTTGAATCTCTGATTAGTATTTTCTTTTTATTTTTTTATTTTGGTATCATTAATCTACAATTACATGAGGAACATTATGTTTACTAGGCTTCTCCCATCACCAAGGTCCCCCCACATACCCCAATCACTGTCCATCAGTGTAGTAAGATGTTGTAGAATCACTACTTGTCTTCTCTCTGTTGTACATCCCTCCCTGTGCCCTCCCACATTATACATGCTAATCATAATGCCCCTTTTTCCACACCCTTATCCATCCCTTCCCACCCATCCTCCCCAGTCCCTTTCCCTTTGGTAACTGTTAGTCCATTCTTGGGTTCTGTGAGACTTCTGCTCTTTTGCTCCTTCAGTTTTTTCTTTTTTCTTATACTCCACAGATGAGTGAAATCATTTGGTACTTGTCTTTCTCTGATGGCTTATTTCACTGAGCATAATACTCTCTAGCTCCATCCATGTTGTTGCAAACTGTAGGAGTTGTTTACTCCTTATGACTGAATAATATTCCATTGTGTATATGTACCACTTCTTCTTTATCCATTCATCTACCGATGGACACTTAGATTTCTTCCATTTCTTGGCTATTGTGAATAGTGCTGCAATAAACAAAGGGGCACATATGTCTTTTTCAAACTGGGCTGCTGCATTCTTAGTGTAAATTCCTAGGAGTGGAATTCCTGGGTAAAATGGTATTTCTATTTTGAGTTTTTTGAGGAATCTCCATACTGCTTTCCACAATGGTTGAGCTGATTTACATTTACACAAGCAGTGAAGGAGGGTTCCATTTTCTCGACTTCTTAACCAACATTTGTTGCTGTCTTTTGAATGGTGGCAGTCCTTACTGGTGAGAGGTAATATCTGCTTGTGGTTTTAATTTGCATTTCTCTGATGACAAGTAATGTGGAGCATATTTTCATGTGTCTGTTGGCCATCTGAATTTCTTCTTTGGAGAACTGTCTGTTCAGCTCCTCTGACCGTTTTTTTCATTGGATTACTTGCTTTCTTGTTTGCTGAGGTGCATGAGCTCTTTATATATTTTGGATGTTGACCTTTTATCGGATCTGTCATTTATGAATATATTCTCCTGTACTGTAGGATGCATTTTTGTTCTATTGGTGGTGTCCTTTGTTGTAAAGTAGATTTCAGCTTGATATAGTCCCACTTGTTCATTTTTGCTTTTGTTTTCCTTGCCTTGGGAGATATGCTCATGAAGAAGTCACTTATGTTTATGTCCAAGACATTTTTGCCTACGTTTTTCTTAAGAGTTTTATGGTTTCATGACTTATATTCAGGTCTTTGATCCATTTCAAATTTACTTTTGTGTATGATGTTAGACAATGATCTAGTTTCATTCTCTTACATGTAGCTGTCCAGTTTTGCCATCACCAGCTGTTGAAGAGGCTGTTATTTCTCCATTGTATTCCCATGGTTGCTTTATCATATATTTATTGACCATATATGTTTGGGTTAATATCTGGACTCTATTCTGTTCCACTGTTCTGTGGGTCTGTTCTTGTGCCACTACCAAATTGTCTTGATTACTGTGGCTCTGTAGTAGACCTTGAATTTGGGCAGCAAGATCTCACCTGCTTTATCCTTCCTTCTCAGGATTGCTTTGGCTATTCGGGGTCTTTTGTGGTTCCATATGAATTTGAAAACCATTTGTTCCAGTTCATTGAACAATGCTGTAGGTATTTTGACAGGGATTGCATTGAATCTGTAGATTGCCTTAGGCAGGATGTCAATTTTGACAATATTAATTCTTCCTAGCCAAGAGCATGGGATGAGTTTCCATTTGTTAGTGTCCTCTTTAATTTCTCTAAAGAGTGTCTTGTAGTTTTCAGGAAAAAGTTCTTTCACTTCCTTGGTTAGTTTGATTCCTAGGTATTTTGCTCTTTTTGATGCAATTGTAAATGGAATTGTTTTCCTTGTTTCTCCTTCTTCTAGTTCATAGTTAGTGAACAGGAAAGAAACACATTTCTGGGTAGTAATTTCGTATCAACTTTGCTGAATTCAGATATTAGTTCTAGTAGTTTTGTAGTAGAGTCTTTAGAGCTTTTAATGTACAATATCATGTCATCTGCAAATAGTGACAGTTTGACTTCCTCTGCCAATCTGAGTGCCTTGTATTTCTTTTTTTTGGTATCATTGATCTACAATTACAGAGAGAACATTATGTTTACTAGGTTCCCCCCTTCACCAAGTCCCCCCCACATACCCCTTCACAGTCACTGTCCATCTGCGTAGTAAGAGGCTGTAAAATCACTACTTGTCTTCTCTGTGTTGTGCAGCCCTCCCCGTGACCCACATGCACTATACATGCTAATCATAATGCCCTCTTTCTTTTTCCCCACCATCATCCCTCCCTTCCCACCCATTGTCCCCAGTCCCTTTACCTTTGGTAACTATTAGTCCATTCTTGGGTTCTGTGATTCTGCTTCTGTTTTGTTCCTTCAGTTTTCCTTTGTTCTTATACTCCACATATGAGTGAAATAAATTGGTGCTTGTCCTTCTACACCTGGCTTATTTCACTGAGCATAATACCCTCTAGCTCCATCCATGTTGTTGCGAATGGTGGGATCAGTTTTTTCTTATGGCTGAGTAATATTCCATTGTATATATGTACCACATCTTCTTTATCCATTCATCTACTGATGGACATTTAGGTTGCTTCCATATCTTGGCTATTGTAAACTGCAGCGGTAAACATAGGGGTGCATCTGTCTTTTTCAAACTGTAGTGCTGCATTCTTAGGGTAAATTCCTAGAAGTGGAATTCCTGGGTCAAATGGTTTTTCTATTTTGAGCATTCTGAAGAACCTCCATACTGCTTTCCACAATGGTTGAACTAATTTACATTCCCACCAGCAGTGTAGGAGGGTTCCCCTTTCTCCACAACCTCACCAACATTTGTTGTTGTTTGTTTTTTCGATGATGGAGATCCTTACTGGTTTGAGGTGATATCTCATTGTGGTTTTAATTTGCATTTCTCTGATGATTAGCGATGTGGAGCATCTTTTCATATGCCTTTTGGCCATCTGGATTTCTTCTTTAGAGAACTGTCTATTCAGCTCCTCTGCCCATTTTTTAATTGGATTATTTGCTTTTTGTTTGTTGAGGCATGTGAGCTCTTTATATATTTTGGATGTCAATCCTTTATCAGATCTGTCATTTATGAATATATTCTCCCATACTTTAGGATAACTTTTTGTTCTACTGGTGGTGTCCTTGGCTGTACCGAATCAAAGACCTGAATGTAAGTCATGAAACCATAAAACTCTTAGAAAAAAACATAGGCAAAAATCTCATGGACATAAACATGAGTGACTTCTTCATGAACATATCTCCCCGGGCAAGGGAAACAAAGGAAAAAATGAACAAGTGGGACTATGCCCTGTATTTCTTTATTTCTCCTGATTTCCATGGCTAGGACCTCCAGTACTATGTTGAATAACAGTGGGGAGAGTGGGCATCCCTGTCTTGCTCCTGATCATAGAGGAAAAGCTTCCAGCTTCTCGCTGTTAAGTATGATGTTGGCTGCGGGTCTGTCATATATGGCCTTTATTATGTTGAGGTAATTGCCCTCTATACCCATTTTGTTGAGAGTTTTTTATAAGGAATGGATGTTGAATTTTGTCGAATGCTTTTTCAGCGTCTATGATTATGTGGTTTTTGTCCTTCTTTTGATTGATGTGGTGGATGATGTTGGTAGGTTTTTTAATGTTGCACCATCCTTCCATCCGTGAGATGAATCCCACCTGATAATGGTGTATGATCCTCTTTATGTATTTTTGAATTTGGTTTGCTAATATTTTGTAGAGTATTTTTTCATCTATGTTCCTCAGGGATATTGGTCTGTAGTTTTCTTTTTTTGTTGGATCTTTCCCTGGTTTTGGTATTCGAGTGATGCTGGCTTCATAGAATAACTTTGGAAGTATTTCCTCCTTTTCTATTTTTTGGAAAACTTTAAGGAGAATGGGTATTGTGTCTTTTCTGCATGTCTGGTAAAATTCAGTGGTGAATCCATATGGCTCAGGGATTTTGTTCTTGGGTAGTTTTATGATTACCGATTTAATTCTATTGCTGGTATTTGGTCTGTTTAGATTTTTTGTTTCTTCCTGGGTCCATCTTGGAATGCTGTATTTTTCTAAGAAATTGTACATTTCTTCTAGGTTATCCAGCTTGTTAGCATACATATTTTCATAGTATTCTCTAATAATTTTTTGTATTTTTGTGGGTTCCATCATAATTCTTCCTTTCTCATTTCTGATTCTGTTGATGTGTGTAGATTCTCTTTTACCCTTAATAAGTCTGGCTAGGAGCTTATCTATCTGGTTTATTTCCTCAAAGAACTAGCTCTTGGTTTCATTGATTTTTTCTATTCTTTTATTCTTCTCAATTTTATTTATTTCTTCTCTGTTCTTTAATATGCCCCTCCTTCTGGTGACTTAGGACCACATTTGTTCTTCTTTTCCAGTTTCAATAATTGCAACATTAGACTATTCATTTGGGATTGTTCTTTCTTCTTTAAATAGGCCTGGATTGTTATACACTTTCCTCTTAGAACTGCCTTTGCTGCATCCCGCAGAAGTTGGGGCTTTGTGCTGTGGTTGTCATTTGTCTCCATATATGGCTTGATCTCTGTTTTAATTTTTTCATTGATCCATTGACTATTTAGGAGAATGTTGTTAAGCCTCCTTTTGTTTGTGATCCTTTTTGTTTTCTTTGTACAATTTATTTCTAATTTTATGCCTTTGTAGTCTGAGAAGTTTGTTGGTAGAATTTCAATCTTTCTGAATTTACTGAGGCTCTTTTTGTGGTCTAGTATGTGTTCCATTCTGTATAATGTTCCATGTGCACTTGGAAGAATGTGTATCCTGCTCCTTTTGGGTGTAGAGTTCTATAAATATCCGTTAAGGTCATCTGTTCTACTGTGCTTTTATGTGCCTCTGTGTCCTTGCTTATTTACTGTCTGGTGAATCTGTCCTTTGGAGTGAGTAGTGTGTTGAAGTGCCCTAGAACAAATGCATTGCATTCTATTTCCTCCTTTAATTCTGTTAGTATTTGTTTCACAGATGTTGGTGCTCCTGTATTGATTGCATATGTATTTATAAGGTTATATACTCTTGGTGAACTGACCCCTTTATCATTATATAATTTCCTTCTTGTTACTTTCTTTGTTTTGATGTCTATTTTGTCTGATACAAATAATGCAACACCTGCTTTTGTCTCCTTATTGTTTGCATGAAACATCTTTTTCCTTCCCTTGACTTTTAGTCTGTGTATATCTTGGGTTTGAGGTGGTTCTCTTGTAAGCAGCATATAGATGGGTCTTGCTTTTTCCTGTTACTCTGTGTCCTTTGATTGGTGCATTCAGTCCATTTACATTTAGGGTGATTATTGAAAGATATGTACTTACTGCTTTTGCAGGCTTTAAATTGGTAGTTATCTAAGGTTCCAGGGTAGGTTCTTTACTATCTAAACGTCTATCTTAACTCTCTTATTAAGCTATTTAAACATAGTTTGATGATCCTTTATTTTTCTTCCTTCTTATTCATCCTTCTCCATTCTTTATATGTTAGGTATTTTATTCTGTACTCTTTTGTGTTTCCTTTGACTGCTTTTGTGAGTAGTTGATTTGATTTTTTGCCTTTAGTTAGTATTTGGCTTGTCTGCTTTCTTTGCTGTGATTTTATATTCTGTGTTGACATCTATTTAGCCTTAGGAGTGCTGCCATTCAGAGCAGTCTTTAAAACATCCTGTACAGGTGGTTTGTGTTAGGCAAATTCCCTCAACTTTTGCTTCTCTGGGAATTTTTTATTCCCTCCTTCATATTTGAATGATAATCATGCTGGATACAGTATTCTTGGTTCAAGGCTTTACTGTTTCATTGCATTAAATATATCATGACATTCCCTTCTGGCCTGTAAGATTTCTGTTGAGAAGTCTGATGACAGCCTGATGGGATTTCCTTTGTAGGTGACCTTTTTTCTCTCTCTGGCTGCCTTTAATACTCTTTCTTTGTCTTTTATCTTTGCCATTTTAATTATTATATGTCTTGGTGTTGTCCTCCTTGGGTCCCTTGTGTTGGGAGTTCTGTGAGCTTTCTTGGTCTGAAAGACTATTTCTTCCCCCAGTTTGGGAAAATGTTCAGCAATTATTTATTCAAAGACAGTTTCTATCCCTTTTACAATCTCTTCTTTTGCTACCACTATAATGCAGATATTGTTCTGTTTGGATTTGTCACAAAGTCCTCTTAATATTCTTTCCTTCCTGGGGATCCTTTTATCTCTCCCTGGTTCAGCTTCTCTGTTTTCCTGTTCTCTAATTTCTATTCCATTAACGGCCTCTTGCTCCTCATCCATTGTGCTCTTAAGTCCTTCCAGAGATTGTTTTATTTCTGTATTCTCCCTCCCAACTTGATCCTTTAGCTTTTGCATATTTCTCTGCAGGTCCATCAGCATGGTTATGACCTTTATTTTGAATTCTTTTTCAGGAATATTGGTTAAATCTATCTCCCCAGGTTCTCTGTCATGGTCTGTCTGGGTAATTCTGGACTGGACCAAGTTCTGTCTTTTCATTGTGATAGAGGTAGCTGAAGGCAGGTAGCATGTGTGTCAGCTGGGAGAAAAAAGTCCTTTCCTGCTTGTTTACCTTGCTCTTCTCCACTGCCTGTGTCGGGACCCACACACCTGGAGCAGCCTCCAGGTTAATCCACTAAGCTGCCATGGATGGGGTCACCATCAGGGTAGCCCAAAGCCCTGTGGGGAGGGGCAGGCATGCCAGGTGTGCTCTCCTGCAAGAACGGCACCCCTTTGTACCTTGCCTCAGTTTCCACTGCCAGCACCAGGCAGTACCATGCTGGTCACAGCCTCTGTGTCTGGCCTAGGAAGCTGCATGCCTGGAGGAGACTCTGGGAGGTTGCTGTGTGTGCAGCTGCTCTCATGCTGCTCCACCTCTGCAGGCAGGCACGGCTGCTCTCCGGCTGCTTGGCCACTGTGTCTGGGCCATGCCAGCTGAAGAAATGACTGGCAGGTGGCCTATTGCCATGGGGGACTTCAAGGGTGCATTGCCACCCAGGTGGTTAGGTCGCCCAAAGTTCCTCAGAATTCCTAGCCTGCTGGGTTGAGTGTGCTGGGATGCTTTTGTCCAGCTGTGAGGCCCCTGTCCCTTTGAGATTTTCAAAAAGCACTTACTTTTCTTTTGTCCCAGGGGAGATGGCTGTAGAGACCTGCTCATAGATTTTGCTTTCCATTTCTCTACTATCCAGCCCACCATGTAATGTGTGTCTGTGCTCCCGGTCCGATTACTAGAGCTGCTTATTTAGCATTCTTGTGCTTCCACTCCCTCCCCATTCTGACTCCTTTCCTCCCACAGGGGAGCTGGGGTGGGTTAGTGCTCGGATCCTACTGGGCCATGGCTTGTATCTTAGCTCCTTTGTGAGGTACTGAGTTCTCACAGATGCAGATGTAGACTGGCTGTTGTACTGTATCCACTGGTCTCTCTTTTATGAATAGTTGTATTTGTTGTATTTTTAAGAATATATATGGTTTTGGGAGGAGATTTCTCCTGCCCTACTCACGCCATCATCTTGGCTCCAAATATCTAATCTTTTCTTTTTAAGTGTCTCTGCATCTATCTGGGACCAATGAGAAAAGATACAGCCCAGTGGAATGGTAGCTGAAATGGATCCCTGGTTGCCCATCTAGGAAGAAATGAATAGGTTATAGAGCCTAGCATTCCAGGGTCTATCCTGGAGGTCTCAGCATCCCCAAAGCTGTAAATCTATTCCTCTTTGGATGTCTCTGGCAATAGGATGGAGGACTGAAAGACTAATCCTGTGGAATGGGTTAGAGAGCACAGCATACCAGGGTCTATCCCAGAGGTTCCGGCACAGCCGGCTTCCCAGGACTTTAACGCATCCCACCTTAGGTGTCTCCAAGAGGGATATGGAGGACTAATCTTCTGGCATCCTAGTGAAGGGTCAAAGGGGGCTTATTGTGATCTGAGATGATCCCAAGAGTGGGAGACAGTGGAAATCAAGGCTGGCAGAAGGTCTTTGTGGGAGCCAGAAGGTGGCTCAACCAAATGGAAACTGGAAAGGAGATAGTGTCAGGCAGCCAAAAAAAACCTATTTGGGAGATGGCCAGGGGTTGGACTTGGGTGTGACTTACTGTATGCCTTATTGCACAGATGTTGTCTTGTGGATGGCAGGGAGACTAATGCCCTGTGCCCAATCTGTGACCACCTTATCCTGTCATGGGAGTTTTCCAGCAGTGGCCTGCCCTAGTAGCATTTTAGTGTGGCTGACCTGTGCCTGCTTTTGGCCAGAATGGCTGCCAAGCAGAAAATGGAAGTAAAAGTAACTTACAAGACAAGGAGGCTCAAGATTGAGGTATGAGTAAGGTGGCAGAAAACCAACTCCCAAAACCATATATATATTATTGAAAACACAACAGATGTAACTATTCCTGAAAGGGAGAACAGAAGATGCAGTACAACAACAAGGCTACCTCTACATCTGTGAGAACTCAGCATCTTATGGAGGGGGTAAGATACAAAGCCATGACCTGGCCTGACCTGAGTACTGCCCCACCCCAGCTCACCGCCAGGAGGAAAAACGTCAGAGTGGGGAGGGAAATAATGCCCAGGACTACTAAATAACCAGCCCTAGTGATCTTCACTGGGAGCACAGACACACATTATGCAGTGTGCTGGATATTAGAGTGGTGGAAGGGTAGGTTCTGAGAGATGGAGACTGCAAGTGGGTCCCCACATCTGCCCCCTTTGGAACCAAAGGGAATCAGATGCTTTTTAAAAGTCTTAAGGGGACAAGGGCTCAAGAGCTGAAAAAAATCATCCCTGCACTCAGCCCAGCAGGCTGGAAATTTTGAGGAACTTTGGACCCTGTAACCCCTGGGGGTAAAGCAACCATGAAGCCCATAATGGCAATAAGCAGCCTGCCATTTGTTCCCACTGACTGGCACTGCAAGCAGACCAGCTGACTGACCAGAGGTGCAGAGCAGCAGGAAAGCAGCCCTGCCCACAGCAATCACACAGAGTCTCCTCCAAGAGCACAGCTAACCAGGAAAGGCAGTGGAAGCTGGAGCAAGGTCTTGAAGGCATGAAGGGGCACCATTCTCACAGGAGAACACACCCAGCATGGCTGCAAGCCCCTGCACTGCCCTAGGCTGGCCAGAGGGTGTCCCCTCCCATGACAACTCAGGAGATTATCTCAGAGACTATCTCCCAGTGCGTGGGTAACTGGCACAGGCAGTAACCCAGAGCAAGGTCTGGAAGGCATGAAGGGGCACCGTTCTCACAGGAGAACACACCAAGTGTGGCTGTGACCCCCTGGAGGGCTCTAGGCTAGCCTAAGATTATCCCAGAGAATGGCTTCGAGTGTTTGGATAACTGGCACAGTCAGCAGAAGCTGGGGCAAGGTCCAGAAGGCATTAAGTAGCCATTGTCACAGGAGAACATACCTGGCATGGCTCTGACCACCTGCAGGGTGCTCTGCTATCCCAAGGAAAGCCCCGCCCATGGCAACTCAGGTGATAATCCCAGAGGCTGCTCCTGGCATACAGATATGTGGCAGAGACAACCAACAAGCAGAAAGGGACTTTGTTCTCCCAGATGACGCACGTGCCACCTGCCTGTGACCACCTCTATCAACATGAAAAGGCAGAAGAATCTGGTCCAGTCAAAAATCACCCAGACAACCCCAGAGAGAGGGTTGGGTGACATAGATATACCTAATCCTCCTGAAAAGAATTCAAAATAAAAGTCATAAATATACTCATGGACCTGCAGAGAAATATGCAAGAGCTAAGGGATGAAGTCTGGAAGGAGATAACAGAAATGAAACAATCAATGGAAGGGCACAAGAGCAGATGATGAGGTACAAGAGACACTTAATGGAATAGAAATAAGAGAACAAGAATACAGAGAAGCTGAGGCAGAGAAAGATAAAAGGATCTCCAGAAATTAAAGAATATTAAGAGAACTGTGTGACCAATCCAAATGGAACAATATTCATATTATAGGGGTACCAGAAGAAGAAGAAGAGAGAAAAAGGGATAGAAAGTGTCTTTGAAGAAACAATTGCTGAAAACTTCCTCAAGCTGGGGAAGGAAATAGTCTCTCAGACCATGCAAATCCACAAATCTCCCAAAACAAGGTACCCAAAGAGGACAACACCAAGACATATAATAATTAAAATGGCAAAGATCAAAGACAAAGACAGAGTACTAAAGGCAGCCAGAGAGAGAAAAAGATCACCTACAAAAGAAAACCCATCAAGCTATCATCAAACTTCTCAACAGAAATCTTAGAGATCAGAAGCGAATGGCATGATATATTTAATGCAATGGAACAGAAGGGCCTTGAACCAAGAATACAGTATCAAGCATAATTATCACTTAAATTTGAAGGAGGGATTAAACAATTTCCAGATTAGCAAAAGTTGAGGGAATTTGCTTCCCTCAAACCACCTTTACAGGGTATTTTAAAGGGACTGCTCTAGCTGGAAGGAATCCTAAAGCCAAACAGATGTCACCAGAGAAAATAAAATCACAGCAAAGAAAGCAGACCAACTAAATACTAACTAAAGGCAAAAAATAAAATCAACTATCCACAAAACAGTCAAAGGAAACATAAGAGTACAGAATAAGAAGGGAGAGAAATTAGGAATCATCAGATTGTGTTTATAATAGCTTAATAACAAAGTTAAGTTAGACAGTTACATAGTAAAGAAGCTACCCTTGAACCTTTGGTAACCACGAATCCAAAGCCAGAAAAGACAATAAGTACATATCTATCGATAATCACCTTAAATATAAATGGCATGAATGCACCAATCAAAAGAAATAGAGTCACAGAATGGATAAAAAAAAGCAAGACCCATCTATATGCTGCTTACAAGAGACCCACCTCAAACCCAAAGACATACACAGACTAAAAGTGAAGAGATGCAAAAAGATATTCCATGCAAAGAATATGGACAAAAAAGGTGTAGCATTACTTGTATCAGACAAAATAGACTTCAAACAAAGAAAGTAACAGGAGACAGAGAAAGAAATAACATAATGATAAAGAGGTCAGTCCCACAAGAGGATATAACCATTATAGATATCTATGTACCCAAGACAGGAGCACCAACATGTGTGAAACAAATACTTATAGAGTTAGGGGAGGAAATAGAATGCAATGCATTCATTTTAGAAGACTTCAGCACACAACTCACTCCAAAGGACAGATCCACCAGACAGAAATTAAGAAAGGACACAGAGGCACTGAACAACACATTAGAACAGATGGGCCTAACAGACATCTACAGAACTCTACACTGAAAAACAGCAGGATACACATTCTTTTCAAATGCACGTGGAACATTTTCCAGAATAGACCTCATTCTTTCCACAAAAAGAACCTCAGTAAATTCATAAAGATTGAAATTCTACCAACCAACTTCTCAGATCACAAAGGTATAAAACTAGAAATAAATTGTACAAAGAAAACAAAAAGCCTCACAAACTCATGGAGGCTTAACAACGTGCTCCTAAATAATCAATGGTTCAATGACCAAATTAAAACAGAGATTGAACCATATATGGAGACAAGTGACAACAACAGCACAATGCTCCAACATCTGTGGGCTGCACTGAAGGCAGTTCTCAGAGGAAAGTACATAGCAATACAGGCCTATTTAAAAAAAGGAAGAACAATCCCAAATAAATAGTCTAATGTCACAATTATTGAAACTGGAAAAAAGAAGAACAAATAAAGCCCTAAGTCAGCAGAAAGAGGGACATAATAAAGATCAGAGAATAAATAAATAAATTGAGAATAATACAATATAAAAAAATCAGTGAAACCAAGAGCCAGTTCTTTGAGAAAATAAACAAAATAGATAAACTGCTAGCCATACTTATTAAGAGAAAAAGCAAATCTACACACATCAACAGAATAAGAAATAATAAGGGAATAATCAGGATGGACCCCACAGAAATATGAAGAATTATTAAAGAATACTATATGCTAACATGCTGGAAAACCTAGAGGTGGACAACTTCCTAGGAAAATACAAACTCCAAAACTGACCAAGGAAGAAACAGAAAATCTAAACAGACCAATTACCATCAACGAATTTAAATCGGTAATCAAAAAGGTACCCAAGTACAAAAGACCCAGGCCAGATGGATACACCACTGAATTTTATCAGACATGTAAAGAAGACATAATACCCATTGTCCTTAAAGTTTTCTGAAAAATAGAAGAGGGAATACTTCCAAATTCATTCTATGAAGGCAGCACCTCTCTAATACCTAAACCAGGCAAAGATACCACACACAAAAAAAAACTACAGACCAATATCCCTGAAGAACATACATGCAAAAATACTCAACAAAATTTTAGCAAACCGATTTCAAAAATATATCAAAAGGATCAGACACCACAATCAACTGGAATTCATCTCAGGGATGCAAGGATGGTACAACATTTGAAAATCCATCAACATCATCCACCACATCAACAAAAAGGACATAAATCACACAATAAATTCCTAGATGCTGAAAAAGCATTTGACGAAATTCAATATCCTCTCATGATAAAAATTATCAATAAAATGGGTATAGAGGGCAAGTGCCTCAGCATAATAAAGGCCACATATGACAAACCCACAGCCAACATCATACTTAATAGTGAGAAGCTGGAAGCTTTTCACCTAAGATCAGGAACAAGACCGGGATGCCCACTCTCCCGACTGTTGTTCAACATAATACTGGAGGTCCTAGCCATGGCAATCAGGGAAAACAAAGAAATACAAGGCACCCAGATTGGTAAAGAAGAAGTCAAACTGTCATTATTTGCAGATGACATGATATTGTACATAAAATCCCTAAAGACTCAGATCCAAAACTACCAGAACTAATATCTGAATTCAGGAATGTTGCAGGATTCAAAATTAATACACAGAAATCTGTTGCTTTCCTATACACTAATGAGGAACTAGAGGAAAGAGAAATCAGGAAAACAATTCCATTCACAATTGCATCAAAAAGAATAAAATCTAGAGATAAACCTAACCAAGGAAGTGAAAAACCTATAGTCTGAAAACTACAAGACACTCTTAAGAGAAATTAAAGAGGACACTAACAAATGGAAACTCATCCATGCTCTTGGCTAGGAAGAATTAATATTGTCAAAATTGACATCCTGCCTAAGGCAATCTACAGATTCAATGCAATTCCTATCAAAATACCAACAGAATTCTTAAATGAAGTGGAACAAAGAGTTCTAAATTCATATGGAACCACAAAAGACCCTGAATAGCCAAAGCAATCCTGAGAAGGAAGAATAAAGCAGGGGGATCTTGCTTCCCAACTTCAAGCTCTACTACACAGGAATCAAGACCATTTGGTACTGGCACAAAAACAGACCCACAGACCAGCGGAACAGAATAGAAGGTCCAGACATTAACCCAAACATATATGGCCCATGAATATACAATACAGGAGGAATGGATATACAAAGGGGAAAGCACAGCCTCTTCAACAACTGATGTTGGCAAAACTGGACAGCTACATGTAAGAGAAAGAAACTGGATCATTGTCTAACCACATACACAAAAGTAAATTTGAAGTGGATCAAAGACCCAAATGTAAAACTCTTAGAAAAAAGCTTAGACCCAAATCTTTTGGACATAAACATGAGCAACTTCTTCATGAACCTATCACGCCAGGCAAGGGAAACAAAAGCAAAAATTAACAATTGGGACTATATCAAGCTGAGAAGCTTCTGTACAGCAACAGAGACCTTCAATGGAACCGAAAGGCATCCCACAGTGTGGGAGAATATTTTCATAAATGACAGATCCGATAAAGGGTTGACATCCAAAATATATGAAGAGCTCATGCACCTCAACAAACAAAAAGCAAATAAGCCAATTAAAAATAGGTAAAGGATTTGAACAGACACTTCTCCAAAGAAGAAATGCAGATGGCCAACAGACACATGAAAAGATGCTCCACATCGCTGGTCATCATAGAAATGTGAATTAAAACCACAATGAGATATCATCTCACACAAGTAAGGATGGCCACTCTCCAGAAGACAAAAAGCAACACATGTTGGCGAGGATGCAGAGAAAAGGGAACCCTCCTACACTGCTGGTGGGAATGTAAACTAGTTCAACCATTGTTGAAAGGATTATGGAGGTTCCTCAAAAAACACAAAAGAGAAATATCATTTGACCCAGGAATTCTACTTCTAGGAATTTACCCTAAGAATGCAACAGCCCAGTTTGAAAAAGACAGATGCACCCCTATGTTTATTGCAGCACTATTTACAATAGCCAAGAAATTGAAGCAACCTAATTGTCCATCAGTAGATGAATGGATAAAGAAGATGTGGGACATATACACAATGGAATACTATTCAACCATAAGAAGAAACAAATCCTGCCATTTGTAACAACAAGAATGGAGCTAGAGGGTGTTATGCTCAGTGCAATAATCCAGGCTGAAAAAGACAAGTATCAAATGATTTCACTCATCTGTGGAGTATAACAAGAAAGAAAAAAACGGAAGGAACAAAACAGCAGCAGACTTACAGAACCCAAGAATGGACCTACAGTTACCAAAGGGAAAGGGACTGGGGAGGATGGGTGGGAAGGCAGGGACAGTGGGGAAAAGGGGGCATTATGATTAGCATGCATAATGTAGGGACAGGGCATGGTGAAGGCAGTATAACAGAGAAGACAGGTAGTGGCTCTATAGTATCTTACTACACTGATGGACAGTGACTCTGATTGGGTATGTGGTGGGGACTTGATAATAGGGGGAGTCTAGTAACCATAATGTTGCTCATGTAATTGGACATTAATGATACCAAAATTAGAGAAAAATTACAATATATTCTACTTTTAGCCTAGTTGAGGGCTGTCTAATAGGGACTCACACAGTTTACTTTCAGGGAATTTAGGAAGATTGTGGCTATTTTAAGAGAACATTTAAATTTAGGTTTTCAATATTTGATACATGGATGGGAAACTATTACGATAGAAGTTCTTTTGTGACAAAATTCACATTTTACAATAAGGAATATATGAGCTAATGTTGACTCTTGCTAACATAGAAATAATATTATACTTGGCCCTTAAACACACAGTTTTGAACTACTTAGGTTCAATTATGCGTGAATTGTTTTCAGTAAATATATTGGATTTTTTTGGATATTTTGACAATTTGAATAAACACTTTTTTCTCAATATTACTTTATTGTAAGAATCTCATGTATAATACATATAACATGCAAAATATATGTTAATTGACTGTTTATGCTATTGATAAGAATTCCAGTCAATGGTAGGCTATTAATAGTTAACTTTTTGGTAGAGACAAAAATATTATATGAGAATTTGACTACCTTGGGGATTGGCTCCCCTAAATGCTCACATTGTTCAAGGGCCAACTGTGTTACCACTACTGGTGGTCTTTCCTCCTTTCAGTCGATGCAGATTTATTTTTGCAAGGTTAAGATGCTCCAATATTAGTGATTGTCATGACTGCTGTATTAAATACCTTAAAGGCAATTAAGACATTTCAAATAATTAAAGAAGAAAATAGACTGAGTTAATATGACTATAAGGCATATGTATATTTCTCAGCCATAAAAGAAAAGAACCCCTACCATTTGCAACAACATGGATGGATTTAGAGGGTGTTATACTAAATGAAATAAGCCAGGCAAAGACAAATATCATATGATTTCACTTATCTGTATAATATAAAAGCAAAGCAAAATGGAAAGAAAAAAATTGTAGACTCATAGACACTGAGAAGTGACTACTGGTTACCAAAGGGGAGAGGTTGGGCTGGGTTGGGTTGGGAGGGAAGGGGGAATTAAGAGGACTCATTCACAAGCACAATATAAATTGGCCATGGGGGTGGTAGTACAGCATGGAGAATATAGTAGTGATTCTATAATATCTTTCTCTGTTGATAAATAGTAACCACACAAGAGGGGGTGAATACTTAATAATATGGGTAACCATTGAACCACTGTGTTGTATGTTTGAAACCAACATAAGATTGCATGTCAGTGATACTTCAATTTTAAAAATTTGCCAAAATAAAAAAGAGTATGTTGGCTATCTGCACTATTGAAAGAATTTTATAGCCTTTTTGAGCCAACAAATATTTTCAAAAATTTAAGTAATTTTGAGTCAAGGAGAATACTAGTGATAAGAGTATGTCAAAACTCTAGTCTTCATATAAAACTTTGACTTTTAACTTTTATAACATTGACAAAGTAACTTTTAAGATTTTTCTTTCATTTAGAAATATCTAATTCATTTAGTTCAGGGTTTCTGCAAGAAAAAACACTCTGAGAATTCCTCATCCTGTATAATGAATGGTACATTAAAAAAACAGAATGGTTGCTATCCCATCTGAAAATATCAGTAGGAGGAAAAGTAGCATACATGGTAAATCATATTTTTAAAAATTCAGACAAAATAAATGATACATAGAATATGAAGAAAAAAAGAAAAAGAAAGTCATTGATCAAGTTTTCACCTGGTTGGTTTTGTTGCCTTTGATAACTAGGATGGGGACAGAAATAGCCAAATATGTGTTGAATGCCATTTCTTCCATTCCAAGAACCCATAGGCCCTAAGGTTAAAACTTATCAAAGCCTGAACTAAAATGACAAAGAGAAAACTACTGATGACTTCAAGTCTAATCAAAGTCCACTCCAAACTTAGAACACATTTCATGGTGGATTCCTATGACCTAATGGCTGGGTGCAGAGGTAGTTTGGAGGGACTCTGATTCTGTGTTCCCAGAAGCCTAGGTCCCATACAATGTGCCCCACAGATTGATTAAAAATATCACTCATGAGTTAACTTTCCCATACACCACCGATATCACAGTCACCTCCCTACACACTCCCTATCACCTGTCTCTGATGACATGCAGCAAGAGTAGAAATTTTGGCAATTGTTAGTTATTTAGTCTTATTCTACTATCTGGGAACCATAGGTCAGTTTCTAATGTAACATGCCCTGCTGAGAAGCAATCTGGAGAGTTCATTTTGGGTACTGGAAGTAATACCTAGAGTATCCACCATCCATCCCAGGCAGTTCCACAAACAGCTGATTTTTCTTCCCTCCAAAGATTGTGCATTATTAACCTGACCCATTACTTTCTTCTCTTCTTTCTGTACTTCCCTGTAAACTTTCCTCATCATCACATCAGAGGAATTTATCAAAAGCCCTTCCAGAGAGGCGGAGCAAACATGGTGGCATGAGTAGGACAGTGGGAGTCTCCTCCCAAAAATATATATATTTGTGAAAATACAACAAATACAACTAATCCTAAAAGAGAGACCAGAAGACACAGGACAACAGCCAGACTACATCCACACATGCAAGAGCCCAGCGCCTGGTGAAAGGGGTAAGATACAACCCCTGGCCCGGTGGGACCTGAGCACACCTCCCCCCAGCTCCCAGCAGGAGGAAGACGGAGCCTAGGACTGCTAAACACCCAACCCCAGCCACCCGCACCAGACTGCAGAAACAGTGCATGCATGGAGGTCTGGAAACTAGGGAAATAGGGCAGCAAGACCTCTGAGCCGGTTCCGAAGCTGATGCCCCTGTGACACAGAAAAGCGAGTACTTTTTGAAAGTCTTAAAGGGACAGGGACATAACAGCAGGACAGATACAACACAGGTCACAACCCACTGGCTGGAAATTACAGGGAAAACTGGGCACACTATCCCCCTGGGCAACAACTCTGAGACCCCTCACGGAGGTAAACAGCCAAACAGCCCCCTGGGGCCATTACCCCTCCAGGCACTGTGAAAGCAGAGAAACAGCCTAAGGCAGATCCTGCACACAGAAAGGGAAATTCCTCCATATCGACCGGGCAAGACACAAAGAACCAGTCTACACGCAATTACCAGACACAAGCCACTAGGGGTCGCAGTTGTCCCAGTAAAGAAAGGCCAGTAGCAAGGGAAAAGTTTGGCCCTCCCAGCTGACAGTCAATAGCACCTGTCAACATGAAAAGGCAAAAAATATGATCCAGACAAGACTAACCCAGACAGCTTCGGCATCTGCCACATCTTCCCCTGAGAAGGAACCTGGGGAGATAGACTTAACCAGTCTTCCTGAAAAAGAATTCAAAACAAAAGTCATAACCATGCTGATGGACTTGCAGAGAAATATGCAAGAACTAAGAAAGGAGAATACAGAAATAAAACAAGCCCTGGAAGGACTTCAGAACAGAATAGACGAGATGCAAGAGACCATTAATGGCCTAGAAAACAGAGAACAGGAATGCAGAGAAGCTGATGCAGAGAGAAATAAAAGGATCTCCAGGAATGAAAGAATTCTAAGATGAGCTGAGTGACCAATCGAAACAAAACAATATATGCATTATAGGGGTACCAGAAGAAGAAGAGAGAGAAAAAGGGATAGAAAGTGTCTTTGAAGAAGTAATTGCCGAAAGCTTCACCAAAGAAGGGGAAGAAATGGCCTCTCAGACCACAGAGGTACACAGAACTCCCATGACAAGGGATCCAAGGAGGGCAACACCAAGACACATAATAATTAAAATGGCAAAGATCAAACAGAAGGACAAAGTATTAAAGGCCGCCAGAGAGAAAAAAAAGGTTACCTACAAAGGAAAACCCATCAGGCTATCATCAGACTTCTCAACAGAAACCCTACAGGCCAGAAGAGAATGGCATGATATACTTAATGCAATGATATAGAAGGGCCTTGAACCAAGACTACTGTATCCAGCATGAATATCATTTAAATATAAAGGAGGGATTAAACAATTCCCAGACAAGCAAAAGTTGAGGGAATTTGCCTCCCACAAACCACCTCTACAGGGCATCCTACAGCGAGTGCTCTAGATGGGAGCACTCCTAAAAAGAGCACAGAACAAAAAACCCAACATATGAGGAAGGGAGGAGGAGAAATAAGAAGGGAGAGAAATAAAGAATCATCAGACCATGTTTATAATAGCTCAACAAGCAAGTTAAGTTAGACAGTAAGACAGTAAAGAAGGTAACCCTGTACCTTTGGTAACCACAAACTTAAAGCCTGCAATGGCAATAAGTTCATACCTCTAAATAATCACCCTAAATGTAAATGGACTGAATGCATCAATCAAAAGACACAGAGTAATAGAATGGATAAAAAAGCAAGATCCATCCATATGCTGCTTACAAGAGACTCACCGAAAACCCAAAGACATGCACAGACTTAAAGTCAAGGGATGGAAAAAGATATTTCATGCAAACAACAAAGAGAAGAAAGCAGGTGTTGCAATTCTGGTATCAGACAAAACAGACTTCAAAATAAAGAAAGTAACAAAAGACAAAGAAGGACATTAATTAATGATAAAGGGCTCAGTCCAGCAAGAGGATATAACCATTTGACATATATATGCACCCAATACAGGAGCACCAACATACCTGAAACAAATACTAACAGAACTAAAGGAGGAAATGGAATGCAATGTATTCATTCTAGGAGACTTCAACACACCACACACTCCAAAGGACAGATCCACCAGACAGAAAATAAGTAAGGACACAGAGGCACTGAACAACACACTAGAACAGATTGACCTAATAGACATCTACAGAACTCTACATCCAAAAGCAACAGGATACACATTCTTCTCAAGTACGCATGGAACATTCTCCAGAATAGACCACATACTAGGCCCCAAAAAGAGCCTCAGTAAATTAAAAAAGATTGAAATCCTACCAAACAACTTTTCAGACCACAAAGGCATAAAACTAGAAATAAACTGTCCAAAGAAAGTAGAAAGGCTCACAAACACATGGAGGCTTAACAACATGCTCATAAAAAATCAATGGATCAATGGCCAAATCAAAATGGAGATCCAGCAATATATGGAAAGAAACGACAAAAACAATAAGCCCCAACTACTGTGGGACACAGCAAAAGCAGTCTTAAGAGGAAAGTACATAGCAATCCAGGAATATTTTAAAAAGGAAGAACAATCCCAAATAAATGGTCTAATGTCACAATGATCGAAATTGGAAAAAGAAGAACAAATGAGGCCCAAGGTCAGCAGAAGGAGGGACATAATAAAGATCAGAGAAGGAATAAATAAAATTGAGAAGAATAAATCAATAGCAAAAATCAATGAAACCAAGAGCTGTTTCTTCGAGAAAATAAACAAAATAGATAAGCCTCTAGCCAGACTTATTAAAAGGAAAAGAGAGTCAACACAAATCAACACTATCAGAAACGAGAAAGGAAAAATCACGAAGGACCCCACAAAAATACAAAGAATTATTAGGGAGTACTATGAAAACCTATATGCTAACAAGCTGGGAAACCTAGGAGAAATGGACAACTTCCTAGAAAAATACAACCTTCCAAGACTAACCCAGAAAGAAACAGAAAATCTAAACAGACCTTACCAGCAACGAAATTGAAGTGGTAATAAAAAAACTACCAAAGAACAAAACCCCCGGGCCAGATGGATTCACCTCGGAATTTTATCAGACATACAGGGAAGACATAATACCGATTCTCCTTAAAGTTTTCCAAAAAATAGAAGAGGAGGGGACACTCCCAAACTCATTCTATGAAGCTAACATCACCATAATACCAAAACCAGGCAAAGACCCCACCAAAAAAGAAAACTACAGACCAATATACCTGATGAATGTAGATGCAAAAATACTCAACAAAATATTAGCAAACCGAATTCAAAAACACATCAAAAGGATCGTACACTATGACCAAGTGGGATTCATCCCAGGGATGCAAGGCTGGTACAACATTCGAAAGTCCATGAACATCATCCACCACATCAACAAAAAGAAAGACAGAAACCACATGATCATCTCCATAGATGCTGAAAAAGCATTTGACAAAGTTCAACATCCATTCATGATAAAAACTCTCAGCAAAATGGGAATAGAGGGCAAGTACATCAACATAATAAAGGTCATCTACGATAAACCCACAGCCAACATTATATTGAACAGCGAGAAGCTGAAAGCTTTTCCTCTGAGATCAGGAGCTAAACAGGGATGCCCACTCTCCCTACTGTTATTTAACATAGTACTGGAGGTCCTAGCCATGGCAGTTAGACAAAACAAAGAAATACAAGTAATCCAGATTGGTAAATAAGAAGTTAAACTGTCACTATGTGCAGATGACATGATACTATACATTAAAAACCCTAAAGACTCCACCTCAAAACTACTAGTACTGATATCAGAATACAGCAAAGTTGCAGGATACAAAATCAACAAACAGAAATCACTAATAATGAACCAACAGAAAGAGAAATCAGGAAAACAACTCCATTCACAATTGCATCAAAAATAATAAAACACCAGGGAATAAACCTAACCAAAGAAGTGAAAGACTTATACTCTGAAAACTACAAGTCGCTCTTAAGAGAAATTAAAGGGGACACTAATAAATGAAAACTCATCCCATGCTCGTGGCTAGGAAGAATTAATATTGTCAAAATGGACATCCTTCCAGAAGCAATATACACATTTGATGCAATCCCTATGAAACTACCAGCAACATTCTTCAATGAACTGGAACAAATTCAAAAATTCATATGGAAACCCCGAAGACCCTGAATAGCCAAAGCAATCTTGAGAAAGAATAAAGTGGGGGGATCTCACTCCCCAACTTCAAGCTCCACTATAAAGCCATAGTAATCAAGACAATTTGGTACTGGCACAAGAACAGAGCGACAGACCAATGGAAAAGACTAGAGAATCCAGATATTAACCCAGATATATATGGTCAATTAATATTTGATAGAGGAGCCATGGACATACAATGGCAAAATGACAGTCTCTTCAACAGATGGTGCTGGCAAAACTGACAGCTACATGTAGGAGAATGAAACTGGACCATTGTCTAACCCCATATACAAAAGTAAACTCAAAATGGATCAAAGACCTGAATGTAAGTCATGAAACCATAAACTTTTGGAAAAAATCATAGGCAAAAACCTCTTAGACATAAACATGAGTGACCTCTTCTTGAACATATCTCCCCAGGCAAGGAAAACAACAGCAAAAATGAGCAAGTGGGACTATACCAAGCTGAAAAGCTTCTGTACAGCAAAAGACACCATCAACAGAACAAAAAGGAACCCTACAGTATGGGAGAATATATTTGAAAATGACAGATCCGATAAAGGCCTGACGTCCAGAATACATAAAGAGCTCCCATGCCTCAACAAACAAAAAACAAATAACCCAATTAAAAAATGGGCAGAGGAACTGAACAGACAGTTCTCTAAAAAAGAAATACAGATAGCCAACAGACACATGAAAAGATGCTCCACATCGCTAATTATCAGAGAAATGTAAATTAAAAGTACAATGAGGTATCACCTCACACCAGTAAGGATGGCTGCCATCCAAAAGACAAATAACAACAAATGTTGGCAAGGCTGTGGAGAAAGGGGAACCCTCCTACACTGCTGGTGGGAATGCAAATTAGTTCAACCATTGTGGAAAGCAGTATGGAGGTTCATCAAAATGCTCAAAACAGACCTACCATTTGACCCAGGAATTCCACTCCTAGGAATTTACCCTAAGAACGCAGCAATCAAGTTTGAGAAAGACAGATGCACCCCTATGTTTATTGCAGCACTATTTACAATAGCCAAGAATTGGAAGCAACCTAAATGTCCATCAATAGATGAATGGATAAAGAAGATGTGGTACATATACACAATGGAATACTACTCAGCCATAAGAAAAGGGCAAATCCTACCATTTGCAGCAACATGGATGGAGCTGGAGGGTATTATGCTCAGCGAAATAAACCAAGCGGAGAAAGAGAAATACCAAATGATTTCACTCATCTGTGGATTATAAGAACAAAGGAAAAACTGAAGGAACAAAACAGCAGCAGAATCAAAGAACTCGAGAATGGACTAACAGGTACCAAAGGGAAAGGGACTGGGGAGGATGGGTGGGTAGGGAGGGATAAGGGGGGGGAAGAGGAAGGTGGTTATTAAGATTAGCATGCATGGGGGGGTGGGAGAAAGGGGAGGGCTGTAGAACACAGAGAAGACAAGTAGTGATTCTATAACATTTTTCTATGCTGATGGATAGTGACTGTAAAGGGGTTTATAGGGGGGACCTGGTTATACAGAGGATCAAAGCCTAAGTTGGCTACCCCGAAAATGAACTAAGATACGATATGAAAAAGAACTTCCAACATCAGCACTCTCTGGAAGACTCATGCCAGAAGATGATCATCAAAAAACCCCAACAAAGATCCACACACTGCTACAGGTGTAGATGCACTCATCCCACTGGTTCCTGGACTTGCCATGGGAATGAAGAAGGAGATATCTAAGCTGGCCTGTGCATACAGTAAAACAACAAATTTGACTGGATCTATACTGTTGGAACTCAACCAAGAATTAGGAGAAGTGCAAATTGTAGCGCTCCAAAATCTTACAACTACAGACTATTTACTGTTAAAAGAACATATTGGATGTGACCAGTCCCCAGGAATGGGCTGTTTTAATTTGTCTGATTTCTCTCAGACTGTTTAAGTTCAGTTAGACAATATCTACTGTATCATAGATAAGTTTTCACAAATGCCTAAGGTGCCTAACTGGTTTTCTTGGTTTCACTGGAGATGGCTGGTAATTATAGGTCTGCTTTGGTTATGTAACTGTACTCCTATTATGTTAATGTGTGTGCGCAATTTAATTAGTAGTTTAAAACCTATACATGTTTATGTTACTCTACAAGAAGATATGTCAAAGAAATAATCAATCTTCCCCTGTTTTCATCCGCCTGCTGCCTCTATAGCTTTTCTTCTTCCTTCCTAATTACAACCCTTAAATAGAATTCATGCCTCATATCGAATTTACCGTGTATCATAATTCTTCCAAGTGGTAAAGATACCTCAACACAAATGCTGGGCATAGAAGCCACAGGGCATAAATATGCAAAGAAGTAAAAAACCAACCTTTTCAAACAATAAGGCTTCTCTCTCACTTACCAACTTTACATTTCCCTGTATGGCCCGGAAGATGACTGGTTAGCCAGAGATGGGTAAGATTCCTAAAGGGAGGAACAACCTAAGACAGGCACAGTCACAGCGGGGCCATCAGGTGAGAAATTGGGGATCAACAGAGGTGAGGGTTAGAACCTCTCCCCCCCTATTCTGAGAGAAATCTGCTGCATCCGTGGATGTTTTATTGCCCTTGCCTAGCTTGGATTAACACATAGTCTACAGGCACACACCTGATCATCTACATTTGCTCTCTTACAACACTAAACTGTATTCTACCTTTATCTTGCATCTACCTACCACTTCAGCATTTTATTAGAAATAATAATAATAATAATAACAATAATAATAAGGGATAAATATGGGATTCACATATAAATCAAGTATAAAAATCAAACGAATATTCATATTTGGACTGATTGTTTATAGTTCATAATGCATGATCAAAACTGAAAGTTTCTATGATGACTGCCCTTGTACTGTTCACCATGTAACTCATTCACTATGTAAGAATTTGTTCTCCATGTAAGAACTTGTTCATTATGCTTCAGAAGATTGGAGACTGATGAAAATTAGGCTTGGCGTGGATTAATGATTGTGCATTGAGCATTGACTCCCCTGTACAGAATTTTATTATTGTTAACAAAAATTTGATCAATAAATAGGAGAGATGCCCTCAAAAAAAAAAGTACACACTTCCAATTGTAAAATAAATAAGTAACTGGGATGTAATCTATAGCATAAAAAATACAGTCAAAATATTGTAACAACTTGGTATGGTGATAGCTGGTACCTAGAACTATCATGTATATAAATGTTGAATCACTGTGTTGTACACCTGAAACTAATGTAATACTGTGTGTCAACTACCCTTCAATAAAAAATAATTATCTACAAAAAAAAAGCCCTTCCAATGGTCATCATGCTCTACAAATTTCATATACTTCAACAGATTTAAATATTATAGAATTAAATCCTACAGTTTAAATATTATTGAACCGTGGCAGCCTTATCAGATAATGTTATCAATTAGCTTGATGCTAGAAAAGGATTCCACCTTTATCATGAGATGTTTGGTTAAAAAAATGAAAATGTGCAATTTCATTTTGCTTGTGATCCTAATTATGTTTGTTCTTGAAGTGATTTACTGCCAATTTTAGCAGTGGCTGTCACATCTGTGATCACGTTTTGGAAAACAGGTTATTATTATTATAATTTTTGATATTATAAGAATATTGATCTGCTTAACATTTCATATGCAAAAGAAAACCAAAGAGGAAAAACAAAATAAGGAGACACTTTCCAAGTCACACCTAGAATGCTCACCTATATTTGAGAAAAAAAAATTCGTATGTTAACAGTAAATCTAAATGCTATGAGTACTTTGTAATAGTACCATTATGTGGAGTGGACATGGGAGTGACCTATGCATTCATATCCCTGAAAGGCAGTGATATCAGAAATGACACTGATATAGGCATTTGGTTCTTCAGCCTTTCAAATACAAGAGTGTGTGCTGTTAATTGATTTTGGCTGAGTCCCAAGACTGAAGCTGCACTTCTGAGCATCCTTGTTTAAAAGTCTTCTGCAAGATACTCAAATTTAAGAAACTGTTGTCTACACATTTAAAAGGTACTCTTGGGTGCTATGTATATAAACAGTGGAAACTTCAAAGAGACATACAATCTTGAATGTGAAGATGGCACTGTGCCCATGCTCTGAATGGCAGGAAGGGGAAGAGGAGGGATCTCAGGAATATGTTCCATGTAAAGTGAGAGCTGGCATGAACTCACAGATGGGGAGAGAGGAAAGAGGTCTCAGTAGCCACTCAAGACTGGACAAAGCTCTGGAGACAGAGACACTATTCAAGGGACTGATGTAATGTCTTCAGAGAATCTTTTATTATGTTGGGGGAATTGGAGCCTGCTAGTAGGAGTCAATTTCTGTAGCTCAGTAGTAGGATTCAGCTCTGAAGTTTCTTGCCAATTAACCAGTGGTTGCTAGAATAAATTATCATGGGGGCATTGATAAACCAGAGGGCCTGTTAGTGTACAAGTAGTTTTGGCACCAAGTATTCTGAATAATTGAAGCCTTGAAGACCCAGAGACCATGCTGAAAGGAGATATTGACCACAGTTTGTTATGAACCTGAGGGAATCCACTTTTTCCTTCACTGCTTCATGAGCCAAAGGCAGGGCCTGGAGTTTCAAGGAATCTGTAAGTAAGTGTGATTTGAAGAATACATCATTGCCACTGACTCAGTGTAGCTCATCACCCCAAGAGATTACACTTTAGAGAAACACTTGATATATGTGTATAACAGTATATACATCAGATAATAAATCATTTTAGGTTTTTTATTAGAGACTTAAATTTTTTAGAGTAGTTTTAAGTTCATAGCAAAATTGGGAGGAAGGTTCAGAGATTTCCCATTTACCCACTACCCCTGACACATGCATAACCTCTCCCAGTACCAAGATCCCCCACTAGAAATGTACATTTGTTACAACTGGTGAACTTATATGGACACACCATAATCACCCAAGTCCATAGTTTACTTTGGGGTTATATCCAGATGTTGAACATTCTTTGGGCTTGACAAATGCCCAATGACATGTGTCTATTATTGTATGCCATACAGAGTTTTAACCACCCTAAAAATCATCTGTGCTTCACCTATTCATCTCCTCCCCAACTCTTCATATTGGTTTTTTAAATTATGAAATAGGACAAAAGTAAATCTATCTTTAATTAAGCCATCTCTTTGAGTTCCTCATTTTTAAGAAATTTCTTCTAGGCTAAATAACCTGCAGACAGTCTGCTGCTGGAAGGTATCATGCCCACTTAGGACTCAAGGTTCTGGAAGTTCATCTACTATAGAATTCTGTAACAAATCAGTAAGAGAGTACAGATTATACATCTCATTATTGACTTTTTATATAGAAGATATTTTTCTATTTGGCTAGGTGTTTGAGCCCAGACTATATTCTAGAGAACAAAGAACCTTATGATACTATGTAATAATGTGAGGTCCTTCATTACCATGGCTTTCCTAACCCCTGCAAGCCATTTTGAATTAATATGTAGGTATTCAGGAGGAGACGAAAGCATTTTTATAAGTACATTATAAATTTTAGTATATTTTTATATATATTTATAAATTTTTATATTTTTATAAATATTCTCATTAATAGAAGCATAATCATATTCCCTCAAATCAAGCTTTCCAGATCAGTATTTTAATAATATTTAAATAGTAAGAGGAACTCTTTTTGCCTCAAAGAAACTCTCTTTCCTTCACAGGACATGTCTATTTTAGTGTTTGGAAATTTTTATTTTACATATGTCACAGATAAAGTGGCTAAAAAATTGCTTTCAAATTAACATAAAAAAATCTAAGCCCAGATTGTGTGTGGATTGCAGATTTATCCATGTTCTTAATTAAAGCAACAAGAACAAAACAGGACATTCTTTTGCCTAATCCTTTGTGTAGTGGTTATTAGATCTTACCGCAAATAGTCTAGTCCTCTTCTTTTTTGGCACATAGTTAGCTTGCATTTCCTGGAATCCTTGTGGAAATTTATGCTATTATCTCATAATGCTGAATATTACCACATCTTGTAACTTACCAATTACAATATCCTAGGAGACATGCTTAAAAATCTTCAGAGTTACTGTTCATAGTAGATAAATATTCATTGACAGGATAATGGATAAATACATTTTGAAATAATCCACAATAGCATATGGTGTAGCATTAGCAATGAGTCTACAAATATAGTTAACTACTGATATAAAACTTAGTGCATAATATTGAATGAAAACACAAGAGCAGTTCCTAGAAGTCTGCATATTGTATGCTAAGTTCTTTAAAATTCAAAACCAGGAATGATGAAAAAACATATATATGTGATAAAGATCTTTTTTAGAATTAAGATAATTGGACTTGGTTACCTTTAGGGTAAGGTAGAGGACAAGATAGGGAAGGATCTGAAAATAGATTTATTGATTGGTAATATTTCAGTTCTTGAGATGGTAGTAAGTTTACAGTATTTACTATATTACTTTAGTAAGTATAAAAAGATAACATAAAATAAATAAAATAAAAGATGGTAAAATGTTTGATAATGGGTGAATTATACAGTTGAAATTTTCTTGTAAGAGTGAGTTTCTTCTGCATATCTGTTGGCTCTGCTCCCCCTGTGCTGACTCCGTTTGCCATCAGGCTGTCTCCCCTTGAGGTGCGGTTACCAGCAGGAGTTCCAGGCCTGTACTCTCAGAAACCCTATCAGGAGAAAAAGTAATGACTTTGCTCCCATAGTCCAAAAAAGCATTGAGTCCACATGTGATTTGCTAACAGAGCCCTGACTCAGTCATTACAGGCTAGGGAAATGCTTTCCACTCAACCACACAAGGGCCATATTAGCACCCTTGGGAGGCAGTCACACTCTCACTTTATATGCTGAAAATGGAGAACCTACAGTTTGTCAAAGAAAGAAAATGGGCTCCTGTCAAGCAAAAACAATACAGACCCACTAAAACAGTTTTGCAACTCATCTTTAACATTATTATGAGCATGTAGAATATTATTTGCAAAACTGTGTAGATATTTCTTCACCAAAACAGCAAATGTCCACCATAGGTTGAATGCATCTGATTATTAATGCTGCATTCCACACCACATCATGAAAATTATTATGGGAAGAACCTGGCATTTCCTGTCCCTATTATATATTCTAAACTCCTCAACCTGAGATACCATTACTAGCCATTAGAAATTTATTTCATTATCACCATTTTTTTGTTCTCCCTGATTTTCTGTCTAGGCTAATGTTGGGAAAGTGTGTGGAGGGAGAACAAAGCATCAGAAAAGGAGCAGTACCAGTCTCCACACTGAAATTACTAGCATGTGCCACCTGAACGAACTATTTGACTTCCAGGAGTTTTAGTCTCCTCTCATATGAGTGTCATTGTGAATTTTACCTCATGGATGAGTTATGTAAATGAAAAGATATAACTTAAGTAAAGTGGCCAAGAAAGAACCTAGTATACAAAAGGCATTCAATAAATATTTGGTGAAGAAGTGAAACTATTTCAATAAAATGTATTTCTTTTTACTGATATTAGCAAAACTAATGGAAGTTAACTTACTCAGTGTACATGTTAGTGCTTAGACCACAGGCTGACAAATCTGTGTTTCCTTGGTCAGGGAGAGCTATAGCCTACGGCCTAAACCTCTGGTTTCAAGACACCATACTACCTTCCCCAAAGTGTACTTGCAAATAAATTCCAAGAGCTAGAAAATGTTGTGTCTCAAAGCACAGGAGGAAACCTATGGCACTGAATGGGATCAGAGTAGTTTTTTAGTAAACTACTTCTTCTTTGACCAAACACATTATTTTTGTTCTCCCTGTTCCCTGTCACCCTCTCTGCCATCCATTTGTACTTTCCTCTTTTTTCCTGGTGTCTTTGGTCAGCCTGAGTCACCTAGTCCACTGCCCTTCTATTTGTATTTGGTTCTTGAATCTTAGGAAGGTTAACTTACCCATCTATGGTCTAACTGGACAAACCAAAATTTAAATTCACTACAACATCTGGGTTCTTTTTGACTAGCAGAGGAAGGGAAAATTCAGGGAATACTGCTGTTAAGGATGCTAATACCTTAGGTCAATACATCTTAAAATATTCCATCTAGAATGCAGAAAGGGAATGGTTTTTTTTCAGTATTCTATGGGAAGGCTGTTTTCAAAATGGGAAGGAAATACTTGACACGGATTCAGAGCACTCCAACAGGGAGTTGGCGGACTCCTCACAGCTTTGCACTCAGGCATCTTATAGATAATCCAACATGAATTTTAAATATATTTACATATGTCTTGTGGCTATATTACTCCTACTTCCTTTGGAAAGGAACAGAAAAAATATTTTTAAAAGTTTACTATTAATGTAGTTAATAAATATAATGAAATATAAGCTCAATTAAACCAATCTTTTGAACTCAACAAATATTTTATGAGCACCCTGTTTGTGAAAAACCATCATTGTTGTGTGGGGATAGAAGGACACATTTCATGTCCTAAGGCTGATTACAGTCTGAAATCTGATCAGTCTCAAACTGATTACAGTTTGAGTTTTTTGAGTTGGCAGAATGTAAAGTTCACAAACGCTTTACATGTAAGGTAGCTTCTAGAGAATAGCAGCTTTTGTATCTCTACATGACAGCTTTAAATGGAATGTAGTGTATCACAGTATAGAACTATTGCTCTTTGCATGGTTCTTAAGTGATATTCTAAGAATTTAATGCAGTTGAAACACATTTGAGATTTAGTTTGAAAATCAAATAATTATGGTAAGTTCAGAGGAAACAACAATGTGGAGACTAAAAACTCTTATAAAGAAGGTTAAAGCTAACATGCCTTATATGTTGGAGGGGAGTTTTGATCACTTAATTTGGGCTTTTGAGGGATAAAGCACCTTGTGACAACCTGTAGACCTGCCCACAGAGAATGGCAAATTTTGTGTAGAAATCACAAGGGATTGTCCCAAATAAAGAAAGTTAGTGTAACTAAATCAGAGAGGGTTGAATAGTTTGAGAGTCCTTAAGGGAAGGATTGATTCTCACTGTGGCCTCTGCAATAAAACAGAATTTTTACGATAGAAGGATTCACCTAACACTTTGTATTCCACCCTCATTAATTCTCCACTTTTTCTGTATGTTTTCCTTTCCGCTCTTCTGTTACCAACCGAAAACATTATTATTTTTCTGACAAATTTAGCATTCTAAAGTGTGATATACTTGTTTGAAGTACAGTAGTCATTACAAGATGTGCTATTTTATTAGTGCAGTTTTGTTTCCAGATTGTTGTAGTGTGTATTCATGTCAAATTCTGTTAAGAAGCTGATAAAAAGTGTTTATATGCCTCTGGAAAAAATAGCCATATTGTCATCCTCAGAAACATGCACAAAAATATACATCTGTAGCAGGAAGATAGGAAAAATGTCAAAGTTTTCCTTATATTCTTTAGGGGCCGAGGATTCATGTAAAAAATGCAAAATGCTTAAGATGATTATTTTTGTGTGTCAGAGTCTCAAAATCTTACATGACCATGTGGTGCCATTCAGAGGACATCTTCTAATGGAAGTTGTGGAGTTGATATACTAAGTCATATATAACTGATCTCTTTTTTCTGCATTTATAAATAGGGATCATTTGGTATGTCTGCCATACATAGACCATATATACAGAAGACCACAACAGACTAACAATGTGAATGTATTTTTTAATCAGAATAATACAAACAATCAAATAAGTAAATTATTTTAAGAGGTAATAGAAAAAAGTGTAACTTAACAGCACTTACTGAGTACCTACAGTATACAAGTCATGGAGTTTAGAAATATGGAGAATAAAATTCTGAGAATGTGTAGTTCTCAAAGATTCTTATACCAGGAGGGAAGCTATAGGAAGCACACACATAATTTAATTTAAGCATATTATGTAATATTTAAGAAAAGTTATTTTAAAAAGCCTTTAAAGAACAGGAGAGAGAATTTCCTTTATCACAAAGTAATCACTTAAGGTCATTAGAGGACATTTCTTAGCAGTTGTGTCCTGAAGTTTTGAGACAGTAGTAGTAGCTGGAGTTGAAGTGATGTTCTGGGAAGGAAGGAGACTATTGCTTAACCATTAGATGAGAATTCACAATTATGAATGAGTTAATGAAACCATCTGTATTGATACTTCTTAATTTATCTTTAAAATGTATGTCTAAATGCATAAATACTCTTGTTCTAGAAATGCAGAGTCTAAAGGGGTTAATAATATACATTACAAAAGCCATATACTCAAAGGACTGGCCACAATTATGGGCCATATTTTCAAGTACAAATATTTGGTGATGGATCACTCTTTCAAATGAATAAGGAAAGAATGAACTTATTTTATTGATTAAGACTCCAAAACTCAGTTTCCTTATAATTTAAGATCTTTACCAAAGGTTATACAATACAAAGAAAGTTTAAAAAACCTACAATACTAAAGTAAGTAACTTTGTCAGACACTCTCCCAAGAGTAGTTTTTAATTTGGAGGAAGACAAGATTATTTAAAGTTTTTTGAGGAAAAGAAAATGTATCAAGGGAGGGAGAGGAAAAAATATATATAAGGGAAATTTTGTGTATATTTAGTTTATCATAGGCCATGCTTTGGCTGTATACACTTTCAAAACAGAATATTGGAGGTATAGATGAAGGTATAGATGGGTTTATAACACAATGGGATAAGTAAGCCTTCCAAGTTATATTTAAATACATCACATTTTCAGTTTATATTTTTACTTGCCTGTAGTGTCCCTTTCAACATCATCTTGACAAGAAATACCTAGAGAAAAGATTTTGTTCTTGAAGTGAAGCTACTCATAATCTTTCTTTCCAAATTTGAAGAAAGAAAGCTTCATTAGAAGAGGTGAAATTTCAAAACTGAATAATCATTAACTTGTCAGAACAGAAAAAATTGAATGGAGTCAGTAACTGAGCATTCACCATTCATCTTGTCTAAAATTATATCTCCCTCCCTCTTCTGAATCTCTGCTCTGTTATGATAATGTGGGGTTTTCATGTACCTGAATAATATAAAGTCTATGGGGGATCACAACCATGATCTGGTTCTATATGGATCACACCTCCAGAAGTGATTTCCTTCAGATCTAAAATGACTTAGCTTAAATAGAAATTGTGGAAACATGAAATGCTGAGTAATAATGCCCCATTTTCTCTTTTATGTATGCTCAGGAACTTTGGGTTCTCCAAGGGGTACTTTTTTCATAAATTGGAGGAAAAAATAGGAATGGAGATATATGAGATAGTAATAATTATCAAAGAACATTCATTTCTCTACATTAATGTGTATCAGATACTGAAGATCATGAGTGTTACAAGGTAACAGCATATTCTGAAGGGGCTATAAGAGTTCCACTTCTCTGTACTATCTGGAAGCAGGTGTACAGTGAAGTGAAGCATGTAATATGTTTATAAAAATATACATTTATATAAATATGTATAACAAATATGTGGGTAAATATATTTATATCATGAACCTCTAAGGGCAGGGAAATACATACAAAATAACTAGTGATACCCTGTCAAAACATGGGTCCCCAAATGTGTTGAATGTGAAAAAAAATCAAGTTAATAATAAAGAGGAGCTGTATCTCTTAATTTTATATTAATTGAATTTGCAAAATTAATCAGAATCTTTCAAAAGACACAAAGGGTTGTATTTCAAAGGTACTAAGAAGGTATAACTTTCACAAGCTTATCTGAGACTCACAGTGACCTTATGAAGTCATCACTACAGATTGAGGAAAGAAGTGTTGAATTGAATTATTAAGAAACCACAGCTAAAATGTCCAAGATGAGGAATATTTCTTTTTCTTACAATATTCTCTAAAAATCACATATCACTATGAATTAATTCCTTTGTTTTTACAGATAAACCATTTCACACTCACCCCTTTCACCTCACTCATGAAATCATGCAGCAGAACAACAATGTGACTGAGTTCATTCTGCTTGGGTTGACCCAGGATCCTATTAGGAAGAAAATAGTGTTTGTCACTTTCTTGCTTTTCTATTTGGGGACATTGCTGGGTAACTTGCTGATCATCACGACCATCAAGATGAGCCGGGAACTTGGGAGTCCAATGTTCTTCTTCCTTTTCCACTTGTCTTTGTCTGACACCTGTTTCTCTACCTCCGTTGCCCCCAGAATGATTGTGGACACCCTTTTGAAGAAGGCCACTATCTCTTTCAATGAATGCATAGTCCAAGTCTTTTCATTCCATTTTTTTGGCAGCCTGGAGATCTTCATCCTGATCCTCATGGCCGCTGACCGCTATGTGGCCATCTGTAAGCCCCTGCACTATGTGACCGTCATGAGTCGGCGGGTCTGCAGTGTGTTGGTGGCTATGGCCTGGGTGGGGTCCTGCGTGCATTCTTTAGCTCAGATTTTTCTGGCCTTGAGTTTACCTTTCTGTGGTCCCAATGTGATTGATCACTATTTCTGTGACTTGCAGCCCTTATTGAAACTTGCCTGTACAGACACCTACACGGTCAATCTCCTCTTGGTGTCCAACAGTGGGGCCATCTGTACAGTGAGCTTTGTCATGCTGGTGTTCTCCTATGTTATCATCTTGCAATCCCTGAGGAACCACAGTGCTGAAGGGAGGAGAAAAGCCCTCTCCACCTGCATCTCCCACATCACTGTGGTCATCTTGTTCTTTGGTCCTTGCATATTTATATACACACGCCCTGCAACCACCTTTTCCATGGACAAGATGATAGCGGTGTTTTATACACTTGCAACACCTTTGCTCAACCCTCTGATTTATACACTAAGGAACGCGGAAGTGAAAAATGCCATGAGGAAATTATGGAGCAAGAACTTAGTCTTAGAAGACAAAAGATGATTGGAAGTTTCAAAATTTCTTCACAGTTTGGACTGACCTAGAGGAAGTCCCTAGAACATACTATCATCTTACCATGTTGCTAATGTAATCCTATCATTGGACATGAGGATTAGTTTCTTTAATGAAAGTAAGCAATGCTACCAGACAGTAACTAGTTAGTTTTGAATCAGTTCTATGTAGAGGAAGAGACAGTATCAGGTATAAAGAGGTATTTGAGGTCTGTTGCCTTAATTTTCACTGCTGTGTCTCTGTCTCTCTTGCCTGCCTAGTGTCCTGTCGTTTTGATCGATGTTCTTCATTATGTTGCCTTCAAGTGTTCTCTGCTTATAGTTATACTTCTGTATGCTTATATCCACAGTCTGGCCAGTTTTCCTTCCAAACAGCTCATTTATTAGACAACGTGGTCTCATATTGTCTGATCATGAGCCTTCAACTTTGTTGTTGAAGGCCCTGACTCAGCAGAAGGTGCTAGATACAAATAACTGAAAATTCTCCATATTTTAAGGGACAATATACCATCTAGGTAATCTTCTTTATATTTCATGGGATTATACTTTGAATTATTATCGATGATCTTCTGGGCTGAACTCCTATCAGGTAGTTCTGGGAAAGAATTTCTTCCAGGTTAATTCAGGTTTTTGGCAGAATTCAGTTCCTTTTGATTATAGGACTGAAGCCTTAATTTCCTTGCTGCCTGTCAGCTCATGGTCTCTCTCAAACTGAATGTCCTTGCATGTGGCCCCTCTATCTTCATAGACAGGAATGGTGCATTTAATTCTTCTTGTACTTTGAATCTCTCTACTTATTAATCTGTTAATAACCAGAAAAAAATTCTGTTTTTAAATAGTTTATGGGATTAGGTAGGTTCTATACCTAAATGTCAACTGATTAGTAATCTTGATTAATTTTGCAATCCCTTTTCACATGTAATTCAACCTAGGTGTGATACATTATCCTATTTATAGTCCTAGACTTTATAGAAGGAAATATTGAAGGGAATTTTGATAATGGAGTTTGGAGAAATCTTAGTTTTAACAAAGAAATCATAGAATTTAAAACAATATTTCTAAATGAGATCCTTCTACTAAAATGCACCTTATCACCCTCCTTCAAAATGTTATCTATGAGAAAATATAACTTTCCCTTATGCATGGAAAAGGGTCTTGGGGGAAATATAGGTGACATTTTGTGTAAATTTAAACAATCACTGGATCCAATTAAATATATGATGATCATCAAGTATCTTACAAATCATTTTAATAAATTACCTACATGCATGAACATGTAAATTCCATGGATGGGACTTAAGTGGGGAACTGAAATTTCAATTTAACATAGTTTTGTGTAGTGAGCTATTGTTTTATTTTATCCTCATATATCATTTCTTTCAGCCTAAAGATTGTAATCTAAATGCTTTGTATTTTTACTGTGTCCAAGTTCTCTTCACTAACTTTCTTGGAAATTGCTTCAATGTTTCTTTTTTTTTTTGAGAGGGCATCTCTCATATTTATTGATCAAATGGTTGTTAACAACAATAAAATTTTGTATAGGGGAGTCAATGCTCAATGCACAATCATTAATCCATCTCAAGCCTAATTCTCGTCAGTCTCCAATCTTCTGAAGCATAACGAACAAGTTCTTACATGGTGAACGAATTCTTACATAGTCGAATAAGTTCTTACATGATGAACAGTACAAGGGCATTCATCACAGAAACTTTCGGTTTTGATAACGCATTATGAACTATAAACAATCAGGTCAAATATGAATATTTGTTTGATTTTTATACTTGATTTATATGTGGATCCCACATTTCTCCCTTTATTAGTATTATTATTTTTATTTTTAATAAAATGCTGAAGTGGTAGGTAGATGCAAGATAAAGGTAGAAAACATAGTTTAGTATTGTAAGAGAGCAATTGTAGATGATCAGGTGTGTGCCTGTAGACTATGTGCTAATCCGAGCTAGACAAGGGCAATAAAACATCCACGGATGCAGAAGCTTTCTCTCAAAACAGGGGGTGGGGGGGTGAGGTTCTAAGCTTCACCACTGTTGTTCCCCAATTTCTCACCTGATGGCCTCCCTGCGACTGTGCCTGTCTTAGGTTGTTCCTCCCTTGAGGAATCTTACCCGTCTCTGGCTAACCAGTCATCTTCCGGGGCCATACAGGGAAATGTAAAGTTGGTAAGTGAGAGAGAAGCCATATTGTTTGAAAAGGTTAGCTTTTTACTTCTTTGAAGATTTATGCCCTGTGGCTTCTATGCCCAGCACTTGTCTCGAGGTATCTTTACCACCTGGAGGAATTATGATACTCTGTAAATTCGATATGAGGCACGAATTCTATTTAAGGGTTGTAATTAGGAAGGAAGAAGTAAAGCTATAGAGGTAGCATATGGAAGAAAACATGGGAGGATTGATTATTTCTTTGACATATCTTCTTGTAGAGTACCTTAAGCATGTATAGGTTTTAAACTACTAACTAACTTGTGTGCACATATTAACATAATAGGAATACGGTGACATAAAAAAAGCAAATCTATAATTACCAGCCATCTCCAGTGAAGCCAAGAAAACCATTTAGGCACCCTAGGCATTTGTGAAAATTTGTCTATGATATGATAGATATTGTCGAACTGTACTTGAACAGTCTGAGAGAAATCAGACAAATTAAAGCAACCCAATTCTGGAATCTGTTCACATCCCATATGTTCTTTTAACCATAGATATTCTATAGTCATAAGATTTTGGAGTGCTACAACTTGCACCCCTCCCAACTCCTGGTTGAGTTCCAACAGTACAGATCCGGTCAAATTCGTTGTCTCACTGTATGCACATGCCAGCCTAGACATCTCCCTCCTCATTCCAAAGGCAAGTCCAGGAAACGGTGGGGTGGATGCAGCCACAACCGCAGCATCGCCCAGATCCCTGTGGAGGCTTTTTGATGATTATCCCCCACCACAAGTCCTCCAGAGAGTGCTGATGCCGGAAGCTCCTCCTCATATCATATCTTAGTTCATTTTCTGGGTAGCCAAGCTAGGCCTTGATCTTCTGCATGGAAACAAACAGATCCTTTGCCCACACTTTGACATGCCCCCTGTACCACTGTGTAGAACTCATTGGAGGTCAGCACACAGGAACTGCTTTTTTTTTTTATTAAGAGAAAGGAATATTATCAGAAAAGAGTACCTCCATAGCTGATCATCTGACACCCTTTAAGTGATCAACATTAAGGATATTTAAAGCATGCATTAATCTTTGATTTACCACTAGTTTTATCCTATCAAGGAGTAATCCCCCTTTTCTTTCTTTCTTTCTTTTTTTTAATCTTTAATCTACACTTACATAACAAATACTATGTTTACTCTGCTCTCCCCTATATCAGGTCCCCCACTAAAAACCACATTACGGTCACTGTCCATCAGCATAGCAAAATGTTGTAGAATCACTACTTGTCCTCTCTGTGTTGTACAGCCTTCCCTCCCCTTTCTCCCTCCCCCCATGCATGCTAATCTTAATACCCCCCTTATTCTCCCCCCCATTATCCCTCCCTGCCAACCCATCCTCCCCAGTTCCTTTCCCTTTGGTACCTGTTAGTCCATTTTTGGGTTCTGTAATTCTGCTTCTGTTTTGTTCCTTCAGTTTTTCCTTTGTTCTTATACTCCTCAGATGAGTGAAATCATTTGGTATTTGTCTTTCTCCACTTGGCTTATTTCACTGAGCATAATACTCTCCAGCTCCATCCATGTTGCTGCAAATGGTAGGATTTTTCCACTTCTTATGGCTGAGTAGTATTCCATTGTGTATATGTACCACATCTTCTTTATCCATTCATCTACCAATGGACATTTAGGTTGCTTCCAATTCTTGGCTATTGTAAATAATGCTGAGATAAACATAGAGGTGTATCTGTCTTTCTCAAACTTGACTGCTGCGTTCTTAGGGTAAATCTCTAGAAGTGGAATTCCTGGGTCAAATGGTAGGTCTGTTTTGAGCATTTTGATGAACCTCCATACTGCTTTCCATAATGGTTGAACTAATTTATATTCCCACCAGCAGTGTAGGACGGTTTCCCTTTCTCCAAAGCCTCGTCAACATTTGTTGTTGTTTGTCTTTTGGATGGCAGCCATCCTTACTGGTGTGAGGTGATACCTCATTGTAGTTTTAATTTGCATTTCTCTGATAATTAGCGATGTGGAGCATCTTTTCATGTGTCTGATGTCCATCTGTATTTCTTTTTTAGAGAACTGTCTGTTCAGTTCCTCTGCCCATTTTTTAATTGGGTTATTTGTTTTTTGTTTGTTGAGGCGTGTGAGCTCTTTATATATTCTGGACATCAAGCCTTTATCGGATCTGTCATTTTCAAATATATTCTCCCATACTGTAGGGTTCCTTTTTGTTCTATTGATGGTGTCTTTCGCTGTACAGAAGCTTTTCAGCTTAATGTAGTCCCACTTGCTCATTTTTGCTGTTGTTTTCCTTGCCTGGGGAGATATGTTCAAGAAGAGGTCACTCATGTTTATGTCTAAGAGGTTTTTGCCTATGTTTTTTTCCAAGAGTTTAATGGTTTCATGACTTACATTCAGGTCTTTGATCCATTTTGAGTTTACCTTTGTATATGGGGTTAGACAATGGTCCAGTTTCATTGTCCTACATGTAGCTGTCCAGTTTTGCCAGCACCATCTGTTGAAGAGACTGTCATTTTGCCATTGTATTTCCATGGCTCCTGTATCAAATATTAATTGACCATATATGTTTGGGTTAATTTCTGGATTCTCTAGTCTGTTCCATTGGTCTGTGGCTCTGTTCTTGTGCCAGTACCACATTGTCTTGATAACTGTGGCTTTGTAGTAGAGCTTGAAGCTGGGGAGTGAGATTGCCCCTACTTTATTATTCTTTTTCAGGATTTCTTTCGCTATTCTGGGTCTTTGGTGTTTCCATATGAATTTTTGAATTATTTGTTCCAATTCATTGAAGAATGTTGCTGGTAATTTGATAGGGATTGCATCAAATCTGTATATTGCTTTGGGAAGGATGGCCATTTTGATGATATTAATTCTTCCTAGCCATGAGCATGGGATGAGTTTCCATTTGTTAGTGTCATCTTTAGCTTCTCTTAAGAGTGTCTTATATTTTTCAGGGTATAAGCCTTTCACTTCTTTGGTTAGGTTTATTCCGAGGTATTTTATTCTTTTTGATGCAATGGTGAATGGAATTGTTTTCCTGATTTCTTTTTCTATTGGTTCATTGTTAGTGTATAGGAAAGCTACAGATTTCTTTGTGTTAATTTTGTATCCTACAACTTTGCTGCATTCCGATATCAGTTCTAGTAGTTTTGGAGTGGAGTCTTTAGGGTTTTTTATGTACAGTATCATATCATCTGCAAATAGTGACAGTTTAACGTCTTCTTTACCAATCTGGATTCCTTGTATTTCTTTGTTTTGTCTCATTGCCGTGGCTAGGACCTCCAGTACTATGTTAAATAACAGTGGGGAGAGTGGGCATCCCTGTCTGGTTTCCGATCTCAGAGGAAATGCTTTCAGCTTCTCGCTGTTTAGTATAATGCTGGCTGTGGGTTTATCATATATGGCCTGTATTATGTTGAGGTACTTGCCCTCTATTCCCATTTTGCTGAGAGTTTTTATCATGAATGGATGTTGAATTTTGTCAAATGCTTTTTCAGCATCTATGGAGATGATCATGTGGTGTTTGTCTTTATTTTTGTTGATGTGGTGGATGATGTTGATGGATTTTCGAATGTTGTACCATCCTTGCATCCCTGGGATGAATCCCACTTGGTCATGGTGTATGATCCTTTTGATATACTGTTGAATTCTCTTTGCTAATATTTTATTGAGTATTTTTGCATCTACATTCATCGGGATATTGGTCTGTAATTTACTTTTTTGGTGGGGTCTTTGCCTAGTTTTGGTATTAGGGTGATGTTGGCTTCATAGAATGAGTTTGGGAGTATTCCCTCCTCTTCTATTTTTTGGAACACTTTAAAGAGAATGGGTATTATGTCTTCTCTGTGTGTCTGATAAAATTCTGAGGTAAATCCGTCCGGCCCCGGGGTTTTGTTCTTGGGTTGTTTTTTGATTACTGTTTCAATTTCTTTGCTCGTAATTGGTTTGTTTAACTTTTGTGTTTCTTCCTTGGTCAGTCTTGGGAAGTTGTATTTTTCTAGGAAGTTGTCCATTTCTTCTAGGTTTTCCAGCTTCTTGGCATATAGGTTTTCATAGTAATCTTTAATAATTCTTTGTATTTCTGTGGAGTCTTTCATGATTTTTCCATTCTCATTTCTGATTATGTTGAATTGTGTTGATTGTCTTATTCTCTCAATAAGTTTGTCTAGAGGCTTATCTATTTTGTTTACTTTCTCAAAGAACTAGCTCTTGGTTTCGTTGATTTTTACTATTGTTTTATTCTTCTCAATTTTGTTTATTTCTTCTCTGATCTTTATTATGTCCCTCCTTCTGCTGACTTGAGGCCTCATTTGTTCTTCTTTTTCCATTTTTGATAATTGTGATGTTAGACTATTCATTTGGGATTGTTCTTCCTTCTTCAGGTGTGCCTGGATTGCTATATACTTTCCTCTTAAGACTGCTTTTCCTGCATCCCACAGAAGTTGGGGCTTTCTGTTGTTGTCATTTGTCTCTGTATATTCCTTGATCTCTATTTTGATTTGTTCAGTGATCCATTGATTATTTAGAAGCATGTTGTTAAGCCTCCATGTGTTTGTGAGCCTTTTTGTTTTCTTCGTAGAATTTATTTCTAGTTTTAGACCTTTGTGGTCTGAAAAATTGGTTGGTAGAATTTCAATATTTTGGAATTTACTAAGGCTCTTTTTGTGAGCTAGTATTCTGGAGAATGTTCCATGTGCTCTTGAGAAGAATGTATATCCTGTTGCTTTTGGATGTAGAGTTCTATAGATGTCTGTTAGGTCCATCTGTTCTAGTGTGTTGTTCAATGCCTGTGTGTCCTTACTTATTTTCTGCCCAGTGGATCTATCTTTTGGGGTGAGTGGTGTGTTAAAGTCTCCTAAAATGAATGCATTGCAGTCTATTTCCCTCTTTAGTTCTGTTAGTATTTGTTTCACAAAAGCTGGTGCTCCTGTGTTGTGTGCATATACATTTAGAATGGTTATATCCTCTTGTTGGACTGAGCCCTTTATCATTATGTAGTGTCCTTCTTTATCTCTTGTTACTTTCTTTGTTTTGAAGTCTATTTTGTCTGATATTAGTACTGCAACCCCTGCTTTCTTCTCACTGTTGTTTGCCTGAAATATGTTTTTCCATCCCTTGACTTTTAGTCTGTGCTTGTCTTTGGGTTTGAGGTGAGTTTCTTCTAAGCAGCATATAGATGAGTCTTGCTTTTTTATCCATTCTATTACTCTGTGCCTTTTGATTGGTGCATTAAGTCCATTTACATTTAGGGTGACTTTTGAGAGATATGTACTTATTGCCATTGCAGGCTTTAAATTCATGGTTACCAAAGGTTCAAGGTTAGCTTCTTTAGTATCTTACTGCCTAACTTAGCTCACTTATTGTGCTGTTATATACACTGTCTGGAGATTCTTTTCTTCTCTCCCTTCTTATTCCTCCTCCTCCATTCTTCATATGTTGTGTGTTTTGTTCTGTGCTCTTTTTAGGAGTGCTCCCATCTAGAGCACTCCCTGTAGGATGCCCCGTAGAGGTGGTTTGTGGGAAGCAAATTCCCTCAGCTTTTGCTTGTCTGGGAATTGTTTAATCCTGCCATCATATTTAAATGATAGTCATGCTGGATACAGTATCCTTCTTTCAAGGCCCTGCTGTTTCATTGCATTAAATATATCATGCCATTCTCTTCTGACCTGTAAGGTTTCTGTCGAGAAGTCTGATGTTAGCCTGATGTGTTTTCCTTTATAGGTGACCTTTTTCTCTCTAGCAGCCTTTAAAACTCTTTCCTTGTCCTTGATCCTTGCATTTTAATTGTTATGTGTCTTGGTGTTGTTCTCCTTGGATCCTTTCTGTTCGGGTTCTGTGTATTTCCATGGTCTGTTCGATTATTTCCTCCCCCAGTTTGTGGAAGTTTTCAGCAATTATTTCTTCAAAGAGACTTTCTATCCCTTTTTCTCTTTCTTCTTCTTCTGGTACCCCTATAATATGAATATTATACCTTTTGTATTGGTCACATAGTTCTCTTAGTGTTGTTTCTTTCCTGGAGATCCTTTTATCTCTCTCTATGTCAGCTTCTATATGTTCCTGTTCTCTGGTTTCTATTCCTTCAATGGCCTCTTGCATCTTATCCATTCTGCTTATACATCCTTCCAGGGATTGTTTCACTTCTGTGATCTCCTTCCTGACATCTGTGATCTCCTTCCGGACTTCATCCCCATTGCTCTTGCATTTTTCTCTGCATCTCTGTCAGCATGTTCATGATTTTTATTTTGAATTCTTTTTCAGGAGGACTGGTTAGGTCTGTCTCCTTCTCAGGTGTTGTCTCTGTGATCTTTGTCTGCCTGTGGTTTTGTCTTTTCATTGTGATAGAGATAGTGTGCAGAGCTGGTACAAGTGACCGCTGGAAGAGCTTTCCTTCTTGTTTGTTTGTGGCCTTCCTCTCCTGGGAGAATAGCGACCTCTAGTGGCTTATGCTTGGCAGCTGTGTGCAGACAGGGCTTCTGCTACCTGCCCAGTTGCTATGGAGTTTATCTCCGCTGTTGCTGTGAGCGTGACCTGGCTGGGGCTGCTCCTCCAAAATGGTGGAGCCCCATTGGAGGGGAAGCGGCCGGGAGGCTATTTATCTCTGTAATGGGCCTCTGTGCTCCCTGTTGTCCAGGGGGTTAGAGTGCCCAGAGATCCCCAGATTCCCTGCCTCTTTTCTAAGTGTCCTGTCCTGCCCCTTTAAGACTTCCAAAAAGCACTCTCCAAACCGGAAAAAAAAAAAAGGAAAAAACGCATGATTTTCTTTGACCTCAGGCACCTGTCTCAGGCACCCGCTCACCGGTCTTGCTGCCCTGTTTCCGTAGTATTGGGAAAAATGCGCTATTTTCTTTGTCCTCAGGCGCCGGTTTCAGGCACCCGCTCACCGGTCTTGCTGTCCTGTTTCCCTGGTATTGGGGTCCGTGTCCCTTTAAGGCTTCCAAAAAGCACTCGCCAAAAAAAAAAAAAGGTGAAAACGCACGGTATTCTTTTTCCTCAGGCACCGGTCTCAGGCACCCGCTCACCGGTCTTCCTGCCCTGTTTCCCTAGTATTGGGAAAAATGCGTGATTTTCTTTGTCCTCAGGCGCCAGTCTCAGGCACCCGCTCACCGGTCTTGCTGTCCTGTTTCCCTGGTATTGTGGCCCCTGTCCCTTTAAGGCTTCCAAAATGCACTCGCCAAAAAAAAAAAAAAAAAACCGCTCCAGTTTCTTTCCACCTGCTCAGAGCCGGGGGGAGGGGCGCTCAGGTCCGGCTGGGCCGGGGCTTGTATCTTACCCCCTTTATTAGGTGCTGGGTTCTTGCAGGTGTGGATGTGGTCTGGATGTTGTCCTGTGTCCTCTGGTCTCTATTTTAGGAAGAGTTTTCTTTGTTATATTTTCATAGATCTATGTGGTTTTGGGAGGAGATTTCCACTGCTCTACTCAAGCCGCCATCCTGGCTCCGCCTCGCCAATGTTTCTTATAACAAATATAATAGCAATAATACTAATTGTAACAATAATAGAGAATACATACTACTTGTGTATGGTAAAATATTCATTATTATTGTATTTTTGGGTGATGAATCTGAATTCCAGTGAGATAACATTTTACCCAATGTCACATAGCTGATTAAAAGCACATCTGGAGTTTGAACTCAGATATCCTGGCTTCAACATCTGAGGTGGTGAACATTAAATCATCCTGGACCTCTGGTGAATGCATCACACATGAAATAGCCTCTTCTTTTGAATACTTAAGTTGTATATCTAATTAGTTTTGACTCCGTTGCTGTTTCAACTTTTAGTCATCTTGCTCTTACCATTCACACACATGTGTGCATGCACACACACTCAACTTGAGAATAACCATTCTTCCTTGTAGGTGTTTCTGACATCAAAAGCACAGAAACTATGTTGTTTAGGCAGTGAAACAAATCTTTAAGAGTAGTTCATGAAAAATTTAAAAGCTTTAAATAGTTTGTTACTTCTACATCATTAAATAATAAACTGTGAAGATAATCTTAGTAATTTATTTTGTTGCTATTGAAGTACTACTGTGAGTGGACTGTATAATTTGAAGAAAAATGTATAGCTTGAAACAACTGCATGATTCAGAATATAAAAAGGATTTTGAAATATTCAACACATTATCTTATTATCTCATTATAAAGTTAAAATCCAGATATATTTATTAGGTGCTTACTATGCATAAGGTATTAGTAAAGCATCTTAGCCAGGCTCAAATTGTAATATATTAATTACCAGCTGGCTAGCTGTGCCTCTGTGGAAATATTAATAGAATCATCTTGTAGGTTTTTTATGTGCCTTAAATTTAAACATCCTTTTAAAGTCCTTACCACAATTACTAGCACAATGTAATGACTGTTTTAAATCATTTGTATTATTCTTTCTACCATTAAAATGTAAATTATTAGATTCAAGAATAGAGTTTATCCTGGTTTCATTGAGTTAACTGTCTGTTGAGAAGATAAGAGAACTTCAATATTTTAAAAACTTACACAAAATTACCAAAACACAAAACAAAAGAACCTCAGTCTGTCTCTGAAAGGGGAATCAAATGATCTGGCAAAATTAGGTATTGGGAGTGCAATGGAATGGCCTGGGGTATAGAATTAGGTTTCAGGGAAGATAACATAATGAGGACACACTTTGTGGAAATTGAGATATTTAAATTTGGCCTAATTATTTAAGAAAAATCTGAATACCTTAAACATTAACAAATAATTGACTTTGGTAATGGAAGCAGAGGAAGATTCTTAATAATAAAATGAATGTGTTATGGTTTGTTCCCTGTGTAGAATGTAATTAGACTACTTCTAAAACTTTTGGTTCACTGATGATAAAACCCACATTTTATATTTAACATAATTTATTTGAAGCAATCTAAAAGGATATATTTTTAAAAGCACACTTGATAAGCCAAACCAATGGTAAATTAAAATCATGAGAATTTATTTTTAGTAGCCTTGTCCAAGAATAAGCAGAGGGACTGCCATAGACATTGCACCAGTCCCTCCAGTGCCTTTATATATTCTTCCTGACTCTTTCAATGCAGCTTCTCCAAGGGACCCGAATGCCATGCACGGTGGAAACTGTACCTTGCTGCTTATCAGTACATCGAAGGGGAAAAAGACAAGTGAGAAAGATTCAGGTGCATTTGACACTTTCCTTGCAGTTCCGTGATATAATTCCTATTCCCATTTGGAGTATACATAAAGTTTGTATGACCTATTTATTTTAAATATAATTTGAAAGCTAGAAACAAAGCATGAGATGTCTGTCATTTATTTTTTCCCCTAAGAGATCCATTTATTACTTTGATTTACGAGAGATTTTTTTTTTCATTTGTTGTCATGATTTCAAGAAGACAAGGATACCCCTTCATATACTGATTGGATTTGGATGATAATATGTAGTTATTATTTTATTTTCCTTTTTCCATCTTTCTTCTTCCTTTTTTATTTTTGCATGCTGAGTCTATGAAAGGCCATCATTTATCCTTACCTCTGTGTTTTCTAAGGTAATTATTTTTCCCATGAACATGTATTCTAAAAATATATCTGCTTGATGACTATTACTCTTAGGAATTTTACAGCATGAATTCATATCACAATTTGACATTTTAATAGTCTATTCCAATAGAAAGTGGAAAAGGAGAATGCTACACTGAAATCCTGGTTTCAAACTTGGGATTGCTCGATGCTTGTTCAAGAAGAGAAATTGTGGAATGTTTTGTACTCTACTTTGGTTAGAAAACAATGATTAAAGAAACTATAAAAGTTAGAAAAAAATAATTGGATAAGGCAAGCAATAAGCAAAAGAAATGAGTAGGAAAATGGTGGAAATTAATAATTTTGATAAATGATTTATTAAATCAGTTGATTTCTTAAAATTAATTATTTTCAGCTAGAAAAATCCATGAAAAATACAATAGCTCATATTCTTAAGGAGATGAATGTCTATAGAATTTGAGGGACTTTTTCCTAAATCACACGTCAGAGAATACAGATAAAGATCAGAACCTCCATTCCTTGCCTTATTGCATCATAGGTCTGTAATACATTGCAATGATTCCTAATATTTGAAATGAATAAGGGTAGTATAGAAGGAAACTTTAGTGATTACAGTTGAAAAAGTTCAAATTATATAATTAAAGGCAATTTCTTTTACAAAGCTAGATTATACACATATTATTAAAATTCAAAGAAAACTACAAAATGACCTAAGTAAAATATAGGGATAAAATAATTCTTTTCTTTAAGTATTGGATTCAATTACTCCTAATTATAAAAATAGAGATTTTCCTTTGTTGGGTACTGGAGGTCTTTACAAATAAATTTTTACCCTGATTTCAGTTCTCCAAACTGTAAAATGGGAAATCCTATTTTCTGCCCCATGTCCTGGTATTAGTTTTGGATTTACAGTAGTGGTTAGTTGTAAAAATACAACTGTAGAAATCTGTATTTGGTGGCACGTTAAACTCGGTGAAGAAACTTTATTCCTTGAGTCCCTCTTGTCTTATGGATGGCAAAACATTTATACAATAAAATCATTTTGAATTAATAATGAAGAATTAATATTTACTTAATTCTTGCAATATATGAGATGCACATATCTGTACCTACATGTTTTATGTGGATCTTTTGATTTGATTCTCACAGGTACCTGCTGTGGTAGGTACGAACATTATCACTATTGTAAAGATTGAAAACCCAAAGCTCAGAGAGGATGTAACTTGTCTAAGATCATTCAACTGCCAAGCAATGGGCAGGTATGAGAACCCATTTAATCTCATTCCAGCATCCTCACCCCCCATGAGAACCTGTTTCTCTTGTGGATAAAAAAAGCCAATTATATTTTAGGAATGGAACATTAGTCAGTCTTGTTTCCTAAGAAAAATTTTCTGTGAGACAAAGAAAACTAAGATGATCCTTATAATCAGGATCTGAGCTTTTTGCTTTTTCCTTTTTTACCCCTTTTTGGAGGTTATGGGAAGGCAGGGTGAACATTAGTGTCCTGATGTTCCTTTAGGATGCTGTCTATGTAGATTTTCTTAATGAAATATTTTGCAGCAGACAGGATGATTTCAAGGAATCAGAAGTTTTAAATCTGGTAGCATTTTATTGAGTCCATGCATGTCAGAGCCTGTTAACCTTGAGGACTATTTGGAATCCTCTGTTATGAATTTATTGTTTCTTTTCATTAAAACTAAATGAGTTAATAGTGTTTGTTCTTCAAAACAAGGATCCTTGAAAAAGAGAAAATTATGAACTTAACTTCTCAGTAATAGCAGCTGATACATTTAACAGATCATCTTGGAATTTGTTTAAATCCTATCAGGATTGTAAAAGTATAAGTAGATGTTGTACACTGATATCAAAGCAAATCCAGATATAGGTGTTAAAAGAGATGCAGATATTGGGATAAATGCAGATACAGATATAGATGTGTTTCCTGTGCCCTTATATCAAATACCTCCCTGTGGAGGAGTGGGGGGAGGGTAGAAATGTTATTTGTCTACAAATGCAACACTCATTATGACAGTTGATGGCACACAGTGCTTAAGGAATAGCATTTGTGTCTGCATTTTTCTAAATGAAGTAATTGAGGAAACATGGTAGTAACTAGTGAAGACAAAGTTATCTGACCCTACTGAATTTCACTAAAGGACCATGGTCTGCTTTTTATTTTGTTTAATTTCATTCATTATTATTGCATTCTTCTTAAACCATATTATAAAATATTATAAATTAATTATATAAGTATGGAATTTTGAAATATAATCTTTTTAATAAAGAAATCAAAATATTGTATAGCTCTGAAATCCCCCTTGGCCATCACTCCTTTTATTTCTTAGAAGTAAATCTTCCCTTCCTTGCCTTTTCCTATTAATTTACAAACACATAAGTTCTCATAGAAACCACATGATGTACTATGGGTGTTATTTTTTTAAACATTCAAGTCGCACTTCATTACTTTTTGCTCAAATATATGCCCTAGTGATTTGTATCATTGTAGATGTCTTATGCATTCAACATTTAAGTTTTCTTTTCCATAATAAGAACATACGACACCTTATTTTCATTTGATTGTAGGTATTTAGATCACTTCTATTTTCCACATTTGAATGTGTCTGTGGCGGATATCCTTTCGAATACTTTCTTGGGTATTTTTGCTGGGAAACTCATTCAATTTTATATGGATGACCTTTTAAATTTTTTATGTTAAATTTATGTTTATGACGTTGATGAGTGGGAATAGTACTTCATTGTTTGATTTACACTTCCATGATTCTAATGTTCAGTATTTTTTTCATTTTTTAAATTGAAGTATAGTTAAAATACAATCTGATATTAGTTTCATACAACACACTGGTTCAAAGACTAACCATATTCTTATATACTCAACGCAAGAAGTGCAGTTACTATCTGTCAACATAGGAAGATGTTACAGAATCATTGGCTATATTCACCATGCTGTATTATGAGGTTGAATATTTTTATATATGCTTTTGACCAGTTGTAATTTCCTTTGTGTGTATTGCCTACTCAAATGTTTTGCTGTTAAAAAATTGTTACTTATCTGTGTATTATTGATCTATAGGATTCATAAATATTCGCTCCCATATTGCCACTTTTTTTTTGGGGGGGGGGAATTGCAATGCTTAATTATTTTTATTGTTTAAACTTAATTCTTTTTTAAAATTTATTTATTTTTATTTTTTTGAAGAATATTATGTTTACTAGGCTCTCCCCCACCACAAGTCCCCACTACAAAACCCATTACAGTCACTGTCCATCAGCATAGCAAGATGCTATAGAATCACTACTTGTCTTCTCTGTGTTGCAAAGCCCTCCCCTTTCCCCCACCCTCAACATTCTACATGCTAATCATAATACCCCCATTTTTCTTCCCTGCCCTTAACCTTCCCTAACCCCCCCAATTCTCCCCAGTCTCTTTCCCTTTGGTAACTGTTAGTCCATTCTTGGGTTCTGTGATTCTGCTGCTGTTCTGTTCCTTCAGTTTTTTTTTTTTGTTCTTATACTCCACAGATGAGTGAAATCATTTGATACTTGTCTTTTTCAGCCTGACTTATTGCACTGAGCATAACACCCTCTAGCTCCATCCATGTTGATGAAAATGGTAGGATTTGTTTTCTTCTTATGGCTGAATAATATTCCATTGTGTATATGTACCACATCTTCTTTATCCATTCATCTAGTCATGGACACTTAGGTTGCTTCCATTTCTTGGCTATTGTAAATAGTGCTGTGATAAACATAGGGGTGCATCTGTCTTTTCCAAACTGGAGGGCTGCATCCTTAGGGTAAATTCCTAGAAGTGGAATTCCTGGGTTAAATGGTAAGTCTATTTTGAGCATTTTGAAGAACCTCCATGTTGCTTTCCGTAATGTTTGAACTAATTTACATTCCCAGCAGCAGTGTAGGAGGGTTTCCCTTTCTCTGCAACCTCGCCAACATTTGTTGTTGTTTGTCTTTTGGGTGGTGGCCATCCTTACTGGTGTGAGGTGATATCTCATTGTGGTTTTAATTTGCATTTCTCTGATAACTAGCGATGTGGAGCATCTTTTCATGTGTCTGTTGGCCATCTGAATTTCTTCTTTGGGGAACTGTCTGTTCAGCTCCTCTGCCCATTTTTTTAATTGGATTATTTGCTTTTTGTTTGTTGAGGTGCATGAGCTCTTTATATATTTTGGATGTCAAGCCTTTATCAAATCTGTCATTTACAAATATATTCTCCCATACTGTAGGGTACCTTTTTGTTCTATTGATGGTGTTCTTTGCTGTACAGAAGATTTCAGCTTGATATAGTCCCACTTTTTCATTTTTGCTTTTGTTTTCCTTGCCCAGGGAGATATATTCCTGAGGAAGTCACTAATGTTCACATCCAAGAGATTTTTGCCTATGTTTTTTTCTAAGAGTTTTATGGTTTCAAGACTTACATTCAGGTCTTTGGTCTATTTTGAATTTACTTTTGTTTATGGGCTTAGACAGTGATCCAGTTTCATTCTCTGACATGTAGCTGTCCACTTCTGCCAGCACCATCTGTTGAAGAGACTGTCATTTCCCCATTGTATTCCATGGCTCCTTTATCAAATATAAATTGACCGTATATGTTTGGGTTAATGTCTGGAGTCTCTAATCTCTTCCACTGGTCTGTGGCTCTGTTCTTGTGCCAGTACCAATTTGTCTTGATTACTATGGCTTTGTAGTAGAGCTTGAAATTGGGGAGTGAGATCCCCGCCACTTTATTCTTCTTTCTCAGTATTGCTTTGGCTATTCGGGGTCTTTGGTGTTTCCATATGAATTTTTGAACTATTTGTTCCAGTTCGTTGAAGAATGTTGTTGGTAATTTGATAGGGATTGCATCAAATCTATATATATTGCTTTGGGGAGGATAGCCATTTTGATGATATTAATTCTTCCTAGCCATGAGCATGGGATGAGTTTCCATTTCTTAGTGTCATCTTTAACTTCTCTTAAGAGTGTCTTATATTTTTCAGGGTATAGGTCTTTCACTTCTTTGGTTAGGTTTATTCCGAGGTATTTTATTCCTTTTGATTCTATTGTGAATGGAATTGTTTTCCTGATTACTCTTTCTATTGGCTCATTGTTAGTGTATAGGAAAGCCACAGATTTCTGTGTGTTAATTTTGTATCCTGCAACTTTGCTGTATTCTGATATCAGTTCTAGTAGTTTTGAAGTGGAGTCTTAAGGGTTTTTTATGTACAATATCATGTCATCTGGAAAAAATGACAGTTTAACTTCCTGTTTACCAATCTGGATTCCTTGTATTTCTTTGTTTTGTCTGATTGCTGTGGCTAGAACCTCCAGTACTATGTTGAATAACAGTGGGAAGAGTGGGCATCCCTGTCTTGTTCCTGATCTCACAGGAAAAGCTTTCAGCTTCTTACTGTTAAGTATGCTGTTGCCTGTGGGTTTATCATATATGGCCTTTATTATGTTGAGGAACTTGCCTTCTCTATCCATTTAGCTGAGGGTTTTTATAATGAATAGATGTTGAATTTTGTCAAATGCTTTTTCAGCATCTATGGAGATGATCATGTGGTTTTTGTCCTTCTTTTTGTTGATATGGTGGATGTTGTTGATGGATTTTCGAATGTTGTACCATCCTTGCATCCCTGGGATGAATACCACTTGGTTGTAGTGTATGATCCTTTTGATGTATTTTTAAATTCGGTTTGCTAATATTTTATTGAGTATTTTTGCATCTACGTTCATCAGGGATATTGGTCTGTAATTTTCTTTTATTGTGGGGTCATTGCCTGGTTTTGGTATTAGGATGATGTTGGCTTCATAGAGTGAGTTTGGGAGTATTCCCTCCTCTTCTATTTTTTGGAAAACTTTAAGGAGAATGGGTATTAGATCTCCTCTGTATGTCTAATAAATTTCCGAGGTAAATCCATCTGGCCCAGTGGCTCTTTCTTGGGTAGATTTTTGATTACTGCTTCAATTTCTTTGCTGGTAATTGGTTTGTTTAGATTTTCTGTTTCTTCCTTGGTCTTGGAAGGTTGTATTTTTCTAGGCAGTTGTCCATTTCTTCTAGCTTTTCCAGCTTCTTATCATATAGGTTTTCATAGTAGTCTCTAATAATTCTTTGTATTTCTTTTGGGTCCGTTGTGATGTTTCCTTTCTCATTTCTGATTCTGTTGATGTGTGTTGATTCTCTTTTTCACTTAATGAGTCTGGCTAGAGGCTTATCTATTTTGTTTATTTTCTCAAAGAACCAGCTCTTGGTTTCATTAATATTGTTTTATTCTTCTCAATTTTGTTTATTTTTTCTCTGATCTTTATTATGTCCCTCCTTCTGCTGACTTTAGTCCTCATTTGTTCTTCTTTTTCCAATTTTGATAACTGTGACATTAGACTATTCATTTGGGTTTGTTCTTCCTTCTTTAAATATGATTGATTCCTATATACTTTCCTCTTAAGACTGCTTTCGCTGTGTCCCACAGAAGTTGGGGCTTTGTGTTGTTGTTGTCATTTATTTCCATATATTGCTGGATCTCCATTTTAATTTGGTCATTGATCCATTGACTATTTAGAAGCGTGTTGTTAAGCCTCCATGTGTTTGTGAGCCTTTTTGCTTTCTTGGTACAATTTATTTCTAGTTTTATACCTTTGTGGTCTGAAAAGTTGGTTGGTAGGATTTCAATCTTTTGAATTTACTGAGGCTCTTTTTGTGGCCTAGTATGTGGTCTATTCTGGAGAATGTTCCATATGCACTTGAGAAGAATGTGTATCCTGTTGCTTTTGGGTGTAGAGTTCTATAGATGTCTGTTAGGTCCATCTGTTCTAATGTGTTGTTCAGTGCCTCTGTGTCCTTACTTATTTTCTGTCTGGTGGATCTGTCCTTTGGAGTGAATGGTGTGTTGAAGTCTCCTAAAATGAATGCCTTGCATTCTATTTCCTCCTTTAGTTCTGTTAGTATTTGTTTCACACATGGTGGTTCTAATGTGTTGGGTGCATATATATTTATAATGGTTATATCCTCTTGTTGGACTGAGCCCTTTATCATTATGTAATGTCCTTCTTTATCTCTTGTTACTCTCTTTGTTTTGAAGTCTATTTTGTCTGATACTAGAACTGCAACTGCTGCTTTGTTCTTCCTATTGTTTGCATGAAATATCTTTTTCCATCCCTTGACTTTTAGTCTGTGCATGTCTTTGAGTTTGAGGTGAGTCTCTTGTAAGCAGCATATAGATGGATCTTGCTTCGTTATCCACTCAGTGACTGTATGTCTTTTGATTGGTGCATTCAGTCCATTTACATTTAGGGTGATTATCGATAGGGTGATTTTGCCATTTCAGGCTTTAGATTTGTGGTTAACAAAGGTTCCAGGTTACTTTCCTTACTATCTGAGAGTCTAACTTAACTCTCTTAGTATGCTGTTACAAACACAATCTAAAGGCTCTTTTCTATTTCTCCTCCTTTTTCTTCCTCCTTCATTCTTTATATATTAGGTATCAGATTCTATACTTTTTCTCTATCCTTTGATTGGCTTTGTGGATAGTGAATTTAATTTAGCATTTGCCTCACAGTCAGCTGCTCCACCCTCCCTACCATAATTTTCCTACCTCTGGTGACAGCTATCCACACCTAGGAACACTTCCATCCATAGCAGTCCCTCCAAAATAGACTGCAGAGATGGTTTGTGGGAGGTAAACTCTCTCAGCTTTTGCTTATCTGGAAATTGTTTAATCCATCCTTCAAATTTAAATAATAATCTCTCCAGATAAAGTAATCTTGGTTCCAGGCCCTTCTGCTTCATGGCATTAAATACATCATGCCACTCCCTTCTGGCCTGTAGGGGTTCTGCTGAGAAGTCTGTTGTTAGTCTCATGGGCTTTCCTTTGTATGTGATCTTATTTCTGCCTCTGGCTGCTTTTAATAGTCTGTCCTTATTCTTGATCTTTCCCATTTTAATTACTATGTGTCTTGGTGTTGTCTTCCTTGGGTCCCTTGTGTAGGGGTATCTGTGGATCTCCATGGCCTAAGAGACTATCTACTTCCCCAGATTGGAGAAGTTTTCAGCAACTACCTCCTCAAAGACACTTTCTATCCCTTTTTCTCTCTCTTCTTCTTCTCATATCCCTATAATGCAAATATTGTTCTGCTTGGATTGGTCACACAGTTCTTTCAATATTCTTTCATTTTTAGAGATCCCTTTTTTCTCTCTGTGCCTCAGCTTCTTTGTATTCCTCTTCTCTAGTTTCTATTTCATTTATTGTCTCCTCCACCGTATACAACCTGCTTTTAATACCCTCCATTGTGTTCTTTAATGACTGGATTCTCTGACCTGAATTCATTTCTGAGTTCTTGGATGTCTTTCTATACCTCCATTAGGATGTTGATTATTTTTATTTTGAACTACCTATCAGGAAGTCATGAGTTCCATATCATTTAAATCTTTCTCAGGAGTTGTATTAACAATATTTCTCTGGACAAGGTTCCTTTGGTGTTTCATTTTTGTATATGGTGCCCTCTAGTGTCCAGAAGCTCTATACTGGAGCAGCTGAGCCCCTGAAGCAATGTCAGGGGTCACAGGGGAGCGGTACTGGGGGTAGGAAAGATGTTCTCTGCATCCCAGCTGCTGTGCCTGTCTCCACTGCCTGAAAAAGTGGGCCAGGCACACAGGTATAAGTTTTTCTCCCAGAGCATCCAGATATGGATCCCTGCTTTCCACAAGCAGCTGGAATCCCAGTCTCCCCAGGAACTCTGCCTGTATTTACTTTCCATGTGAGGCTCATGAAAGCACCATGAAATGTAGGTTTGTGCTCTCAGAGCAGATCTCCGGAGCTAGGTATTCAGCAGTCCCAAGCCTTCTACTCCCTCCCTGCTCCGTTTGTCTTCCTCCCACTGGCGAGCTGGGGTGGGGGAGGGGCTCAGTCCCATGGAGCCACAGCTCTGGTTCATTATCCCATTCACTGAGGTCTGCTCTTTTCTCCAGGTGTGTGCAGTCTGACGCCATCCCCTTTCCTGTTGCTCTCTCAGGATTAGTTGCACCAATTAAATTTTCTAGTTGTATCCAGTTTTAGGAGGAAGCCTCTGTCTCTCCTCTCACACCACCATCTTTAATCCATCTACTCCATATTTCCACTTTTAAAAATATTTTGTTCATATGGAATTTTGTCAAACAGAAAATTTAAATCTATTATAATTTTTATGAATTTGCTTTTTGTAAAATGCTCCTATTTAAGATATAAACCTATTCTAATCATTTCTCAAATATTTTTTCTAGTTTTTCTTGATACACTTGTATCTTTCAAACAACTGGAATATAATTTTTTGTGCCTTGTAAGGTGCATTTATTTTCCTCCAGATGAAATTCAAAGTCAGTTACTAGAAAGTCTATTATTTCAGATCACTGAAATTTCAGCTTAAACACAGAATAAATTCCAATATATTCAAGTGTTTATCTACTCTCTTCAAAGCCAGAAATCTCCCTTTCCATCAACTCCTTAATTGCCAAAACTTTACTACGTATTTTTCAGTCTGGCTGATGGGCTTAATTTTATTTCATTTTCTGAATTTTATTATTGAAGTATAGTTGATATATAATATTACATATTATATAGTGCAGTTACTATCTGTCATCATAAAAAGATATTACAGAACCATTGACTATATTCTCTATGCTGTACTTTATTCCCACTGACTAATTTATATTATGATTGAGATTTTGTGCTTTATCACTCCCACCTATTTCACCCACCAACCTCAACCCTTCCTTTGTCATAACCACCAGTTATTTCTCAGTGTCTATGAGTCTACTGCTGTAGGGTTCATTTTGTTTTTTCTTTTAGATTAGATTCCACATATAAGTGCAATCATAATTTATTTGTCTTTATCCAACTGTTTTACTTCACTTAGCATAAGACACTTCAATTCTGAAAAGTGATGTCTCTCCTCCTTGTTCTTTCTTTTAAATAATTGGCTTAATTACTCCAGATATTACCTGTCTGTGAATTTTGAAATCAGTTTGTTGGATTTCTTGAAAACTTTGGTCAGAATTTTCATTATAATTTTTTAATGTAATAATTAATTTGGGAAGAACTGACATCTTCTTTATATTGATCCTCCTTAACTATACACATGGTATATCTTTTTACTTGTTTCAATCCTTTTATGTTTTTTAATACAATTCTATAGTCAATGAGGGAACTATATTTTAAGGACAGAATAGGAAAATAACTATCAAAAGTATCTTTAACTCTTTCTTTTAAAGAAATCATGCCATAGCTCAGAACCACTGAAACTGACATTGTACTTGTGTGACAGTGATATTTACAGACATTTTGTAAGATATTACCATAGGTGACATGATATTGTACATAAAAACCCCAAATAATCCACTACAAAACTACTACATCTAATATCTGACTTCATCGAAGTTGCAGGATACAAAATTAATACACAGAAATCAGTGGCATTACAATACACTATAAATGAACTAGCAGAGAGAGAAATCAGGAAAATAATTCCATTTACAATTGCATCAAAAAGAATAAAATACCTAGGAATAAACCTAACCAAGGAAGTGAAAGCCTGTACTCTGAAAACTACAAGACACTCATGAGAGAAATTAAAGAAAATGTCAATAAATGGAAACATATCCTGTGCTCCTGGAGAGGAAGAATTAATATTGTCAAAATGGCCATCCTGCCTAAAGTAATCTATAGATTCAATGCAATTCTTATCAAAATACCAACAGCATTCTTCCATGAACTAGAGCAAATCATCCTAAAATTCATATGGAACCACAAAAGACCCCAAATAGCCAAAGCAATCCTGAGAAGGAAGAATAAAGCAGGGCAGGGGGAATTATGCTCTCTAACTTCAAGCTGTACTACAAAGCTACAGTAATCAAGAAAATTTGGTACTGGCACAAGAACAGACCCATAGACCAATGGAACAGAATAAAGAGCCCAGATATAATGCCAGACATATATGGTGAATTAATATGCAATAAAGGTGCCGTGGGTATACAATGGGGAAATGACAGTTTCTTCAACAGATGGTGCTGGCAAAACTGGACAGTACATGCAAGAGAATGAATCTGGATTATTGTTTAACATCATAAATAAAAGTAAACTCAAAATGGATTGAAGACTTGAATGTAAGTCATGAAACCATAAAACTCTTAGAAGACAACATAGGCAAACATCTCCTGAATATAGGAATGAGCAACTTCTTCCTGAATGCATATAGTCGAGAAAGGGAAACTAAAGCAAAAATGAACTCACAGGACTACATCAAACTAAAAAGTTTCTGTACAGCAAAGGACACCATAAACAGAATAAAAAGGCATCTTACAATATGGGAGAATATATTTGTAAATGACATATCCAACAAGGGGTTAGCATCCAAAATATATAAAGAACTTGCACTCCTCAACACCTAAAAAGCAAATAACCTGATTAAGAAATGGACAGGGGATATGAAGAGACAGATCTCCAAAGAAGAAATTCAGATGGCCAACAGACACATGAAAAGAAAAGATACTCCACATCACTTATCATCAGGTAAATGTAAATTAAAACCACAATGGGATATCACCTCACACTAGTAAAGATGGGCAGCATTGAAAAAACTAAGAACAACAAATGCTGGTGAGGATGCGGAGAAAGGGGAACCCTCCTACACTGCTGGCAGGAATGTAAGATAGTTCAACCATTGTGGAAAGCAATATGGGGGTTCCTCAGAAAACTAAAAGTAGAAATACATTTGTCCTGGGATTCCCACTCCTTGGAATTTACCCAAAGAATACAACTTCTCAGATTCAAAAAGACATATGCACCCCTATGTTTATTGCAGCACTTTTTACAATAGCCAATATATGAAAGCAACCTAAGTGTTCACCAGTAGATGAATGTATAAAGAAGATGTGGTACATATACACAATAGAATACTATTCAGCCATAAGAAAGAAACAAATACTACCATTTGCAACAACATGGATAGAGCTGGAGGACATTATGCTCAGTGAAATAAGCCAGGCAGAGAAAGACAAATGCCAAATGGCTTCCCTCATTTGTGGAGTATAACAATGAAGCAAAACTGAAGGAACAAAGTGGCAGACTCAGAAACTCCAAGAAGGAACTAGTGGTTACCAAAGGGGAGGGGTGTGGGAGGGTGGATGTGGAGGAAGGGAGAAGGGGACTGAAGGGTATTGTGTTTAGTACACATGGTGTGGGGGATCACAGGGAGAACAGTGTAGCATGGAGAAGGCACATAGTGGATCTGTGGCATCTTGCTGCACTGAGAGACAGTGACAGCATTGGGGTATGAGTGGGGACTTGATAATATGGGTAAATTTAGTAACCACATTGCTTTTTCGTGTGAAACCTTCATAAGATATCAATCATACCTTAATTAAAAAATTAAAAAAAAAGATATTACCATAGGTGTTAACTTGAAGTTCATGGATGAAACTCAAAAGTCCATGTGTTATGGAAAACACTGACAAACCTCGACTGGATCACTGACAGAAGAACCAAGCAGCACTCAGAGGCCTTGGAGTGTTCAGGATTTAAATTTACACAGGCAGGCTCAGAGGGGAGTTATCTCCCAAGGTCTGAGCCCTGAGCAAAGGCAAAAGGAGCAGTATTTATCTTCCTGCTTCTGTATCTGCAGCATTTCTATGTGCACAGCAAATGAGCAAGCAAGGGATAGTAAGTTTAGGGAGTGAGGTTAGTGAGTGAGTTTAGGGAGTAAGTGTCTGGAAGATCAGGGAATGGAGGGGAGAGGGAAAATGGGAATTTCTACTGTCTTTGCTAACTAGAGAAAATAGGGGGGCCTCCTAAACTAGATTGTGGTCCTTGTAAATATTTCCTTATCACTCCCCCCTCTGATGCCCATTTAAACACTTTGTTTTCAGGGGGGCATCGTCCTGATTTATGACAGACCGATATCCTTGCAGAGCCAGTATATGAGTGGTAGGTCAATTTGTAATAGTGTTTTCTATGAACTTTATGAGGGCATTGAGTGCACAGGGCCAGCAATAATTATGAGGAGGATGGAGATGAAGGGCCCAGCCGGTAGAAGTAACCAGGAGGACCACTGGCCGAGTCCCCACATCGCCCCTGTCTCTAATTCCTTTCTCCTTTTAAATATTCTATTCTTTCAGTTCTTTGATTTTTGTGGGTAGTATTCCTGATTGGTTTACATAATCAACAGCACTCTTCCCCTAGGAATACACAGGTTTCCCCCTTTTCAGCTGTGAGCAGGTCTAGGGCTCATCGGTTTTGGAGCATGACTGCTACAAATGAATTAATCTGACCTCATAGGGAAAGGAGGGAGTCTGCAACCTTTTCCATGTCCTCATTTAGTTCTTGAGAAAGTTTGAGATAAAAGTGAAGAGCCTAAGCTAGCTGCCCCAGCTCCAAATCCTGCAAGTGTTCCCGTGCTCAATAAAACCATGCTTAGAACTGCCCACTTTTGTATTGTTGTAAAGGGGCCGAGAGCTTGTTCAACCTCTTGGTCAGACAGAACAGACATGTCTGAGGTGAGGAAGACTGGCATGCATAGACTTGTCCAGCTCATCTGGAGGCATCGGAAGGTGGTATTTCTGCACAGGAGAAAAATTCCCAGGGGGCCACAATAAGTTTTTGATTGATTGGTGGTGTAGTTTTTGGAACACAGCCAGGTTGGGATGGAGCCATATGTTGCCTGCCACATATGAAAAGCCTTGGATCCTAATGTTGCCTGCCTTTGAGATGGTCAGGCACGTTATGTTGTCTACAGTGGGTTGGAGCAGGATGTTGTAGGCTACCGGCCAATTAGTTCTGTTTGGTTCTGGGCTATATTATTTTCTGTTGCCTGGGTGGAGCTCCAGTATGGGGCACTGGGGTTCCAATATAGGCCCAAAGGCTTAAAGGCAAACAAAGCCTGCAGGCTTGTATCTGGCTGCTGATGTTTTGAATTAACTCTTAGGCTACTTTAATGACCTGGTTCACCTGGTAAGTGGGGGCTAGGGTCTGAGTTAGTTGTAGGAGTACTGATATGTCAATATTGCAATAAGCTGGCTCTTTAGTTAGTGCTTTCAGGGCCTACTTGCCCTTTTCATCCCTTTCCTTTCATGCTTGATCCTGGACTACCCCCTCATCAGACATTCCAATGTGGGTGAGGGAGGTCCAGCAGACAGTGGATCCCTTTCTCCACCTAATTAAACAGACTGAGTCCCATTTATTTATTGTTCCAGTCCAGTACCTTTTCCCACCTTTAAGGCAAAGGGTGGCCCTGTTCTTACCATAATATTTACCAGGCATATAGATATAGGCACTGAATCCAGTCCCCTGTTTGTCTGACATTATGCAACCAAACTGAGGTTCCCCAGGAGTGAGGGGGAGAAAGGTAAGGGGAAGAAGGTATAAAAACAACATCACAGAGTGGTAGTGGGGAGATGCAGGCTGAGGCTGGAGTATAGTTAAGAGAAACAGATAAGCACAGCAAAACAACCTATGAGTATCCAATATACAATAGAAAAGGAAACTTTTTGAGGAATAGTCCAGTCTGGGGGTGGGGGGGGCAGCAACAGCAGAGAGTCCAATGCCTAGGATGAAAGACATCACTCTGGCAAGGTCCAGGATCCACAGCACACATGTGTTCATTAGTCAGAGGGTAATTGGTGGATATGGAGGTGGACAGGATTCTGGGAGTCTGGATGGGCCTTCCACTGATGTGTTTCTTTATCAGGGTGGTGGGCCTTTTTTACTTTGGAATAATGGACCCACAGAGTGATGCCTGCAACTGAGGGCAGTGGAAGTGGTTAGAGCAACAATGTTGGAGCCATTCCACTGAGGTTTGAAGGGATCTCTTTTCTAATCTTTGACCCAGGCTGAGTCCCCAAACTGGAAGGACTGTACTGGGGTCCCTAAAGAGATTGGAGCTCTTTCTATGGCGTATTGTTGCAGCTTATTTACAGTAGCTCCCAAGGTTTGGAGCTTTTATCTTGCTCCTCATCTCCTATCTGGTGTAGGTTCCCTGGGAACTTCCTAGACACGGGGGAGGGTGTCCATACACTAATTCAAAAAGGGAAAAGCCTTGAGCTCCAGGTGTGCAGTGAGCACATAGGAGAGCCAGGGGAAGTAGGTCCAGCCATTGGAGGCCAGTTTCCTGGCAAAATTTAGCTGGGGTTCCCTTAAGGGTGAGAACCATTCACTGTAATTTCCCTGAACTTTTTAGCCTGTATGTAGTGTGGAGTTTCCAGGTTATGTTGAGAGATTTAATTAAAATCTGTATTGCATCTGCTACAAAGGCAGGTCCATTGTCACTGTGAATTGTAGATGGTAGGCTTAACTGGGGCACAGTTCTCAAAGGAGAACTTTGGCTACCTCCTGGGTTCCTTCTGTCCTAGTTGGAAAGGCTTCAACCCACCCGGGGTATGTGCAGAGTATTACCAGTAAGTATCTGAGTCCCCTACTTGGCCGGACGTCTGTGAAGTCTATCTCAAGGTCTTCGAAGGGGGCAACTCCTGCTCTTTGGACACCAGGTTGGGGTCATGGTGAAGATCAAGCATTATTTCTGGCACAAGTTACACACTGCTCACTTACTGCCCAGCATAATGATGGCAACTGGGTGATGTAGTATTGGTTTTTGTGGAGGGCCTCCAGGGCAGTTTTTCCCAGGTGGGCGAGTGATGGCATTCGCTGTCTAAATGCCTTCTGGTTTGCAGTTGGGATAAAGCTGTGTCTGTCAGGCACCATCCACCATCATTTTTCAGTTAGGGTCCTTCAGCCGTACCCCAGTCCTCCTTTTCAGTGTACCTGGGTGAAGGGGCCTCCACTGGGGGCACTAGGCCCATAGTGAGGGAAGGAGCTCTACCTGTCTCCTTATTGGCTGCTGCTTTAGCTGCTTCATCTGCCAGCAGACTCCCATTTGTTATAGGGTTAACTTTTGGTGTCCTTTGCAATGCAGAATTGCTACTTCTTTTGGGAGCCAGACAGCCTCGAGGAGTTTTAATATTTCTTCCTTGTTCTTGATTGCTGTTCCTGCCGCTGTGAGGAGCCCTCTTTCCTTGTAAATTGTCCTGTGCATGTGCACAGTGGCAAACGCAATTCGGGAGTCTGTAGACGTTGGCCCGCTTGCTCTCGCTGATGGTGAGGGCTTGAATTAAGTCATTCAGTTCAGCTCATTGTGCTGACTACACAGCCAGCAGGGCTTTTGCTTCTAAGACCTCAGTGGCAGTAGTTACTGCATAACCTGCTCTCTGGATACCCTCTCATAGGTAACTGTTGCCATCACTGAACAGTGAGTTCTGGATTTTGTATTGTTTGATCTGGCAAATCTGGATGACTTGCATATACTTTGTCTTGGTTTTCCCTCTTCAGTGGGGAGGAAAGTTGCTGGATTCAGTGTCCATACTGTTTCAAGAGTGACTTGTGGGTTTTCACACAGAAGCCCTTGATATTGTGCCAGCCGGGAGTGGGAGAGGAAGCCCTTATGTGTGTTCATGAGGGACACAACAGCATGGGGCAACCTTGACATTTAGTTCTTGTCCTGGGATGAGTTTATCTGCTTCCTTAATGAGTAGAACTGTGGCTGCCGCTGCCCTGAGGCAGGATGTCCATCCTGCTGCAACTGGGTCCAGTTTTTTTGACAGGTATGCAACTGGCCACTGCCAGGGCCATCAGTGTGTGTGAGAATCCTGAGGGCCACCTTTCCTTTTCATGTACTGAAGGGCTCTCCTATATCTGGCAGGCCTAGGGCTGGTGCCTGTCCTAAAGTAGCCTTCATTTCCAGGAATACCATTCTTGCCTCTTCTGTCCAGACAGGGGGCTCTCAGTCTGGAACACCCCCAGGAGGCTGTAGAGGGGTTTTGCCATTGCCAAGAATCGAGGAATCCAGATTCTGCTGAACCCAGTGGCCTCCAGGAACTCTCATATGCCTTTCTTCATCTGGAGCCGGGCTAAGGAGATAATGACCTCTTTCCTCTCCTGCCCTAGTGCCCTTTCTCCCTGGGTGAGGAGGAAGCCCAAGTACTGGAATTGCTGCTGGCAGATTTGTGCCTTTTTCTGTGAGGCTCAGCATCCTGAGTCTGACAGGAGTTACAGGAGGGCCTTTGAACCTTTTGTACAATTTTTCTGGATGTCAATGGCAAGGAGGAGGTCATATACATACTGCAGGAGGGCGCAGCACATGGCATCTCTCGGAAAGCTGGCAAGGTCTGCAGCCAATGCCTCTCCAAAGAAAGTGGGTGAGTTCTTGAAATATTGTGGAAGTCATGCCCATGTTAACTACATCTGCTACCCCATATCCTGTTCAGTCCATTCGAAGGCAAACAAGAGCTGGATTTGGGGGGCCAGATGGAGGCAGAAAAATGCATCTTTTAAGTCTAGGCAAATCAACCATTTGGCCGACCCCAGAATCTGGCTGAGGAGAGTGTATGGATTTAGGACCACAGGGTGTAAAGAAACAGCCACTTTGTTAATGGCTCACAGCTCTTAAAGAGGCTGGTACTCTCCTCCTGGCCTTTTGACTGGTAGAAGCAGGGTGTTCCAGGGTGACTGATATTCGATTAAAATGCCGTCTCTTTGAGTGTAATCAGGTGCTCCTGGATGCCTCCTCTCGCCTCTTGTGAGAGGAGGTACTGCCACTGTCTCTGTGGCTGAATCCCTGGAGCCAATTTTACAATTACAGGAACTCAGTTATGAGCAAGTCCAGGTGGGTTGTCTTCAGCCCATACTAAGGGGAAGGCAGCTCTGAATTCAGGTGGGCTACCTAAGAGGGTCTGGGCACAGAACAGCCTCCATTCCTCTTCCCTGGGTGTGGTTATTGCCAGTAAAAGGGACCCTGACTTTTCTTGGCCTGGGTTTAGTTTGAGGCTGGTGCATCCAGTTGGTTCAAAAGTTATTGGGCCCCAAGCTTTGAAAGTATATCTCAGCTGAGGGGAATGGGGCACTTGGGCAGGTAGAGAAACTCATGTCAGACCTTGTGGCCTCCAAGGTCACATTAGCAGGCTGGGCAAAAGAGTTGCTGTACTGCTTTTGTCCTGGTGGCCTCAAGAATAATTGCAGTCTTTTTACTGAAAGTGGCTACAGAGAGGGTGACCACAGAGTGTTCTGCCCCTGTGTCAACCATAAAAGTCATGTTTCAGTCTCCCACTTTCATTCTGACTGTGGGCTCGTGGGGGCCAAGAGTGAGAGAGCCTGGTCCTTGTCAGTCTGAGTCTGCTCCTGCCAAGCCAGTGAGCCTTTCCCCGTGGGGCTCTTCCTGGCAGTGACTAGGCCTCTGGGCTTTGCCTTAGTTGGGGCATTTATTCTTCCGATGCCCCTTATCTTTACAGTAAGCACACTGGTCCCTGGCTAGGGGGTTCCTAGGCTTTCCCCCACTTGGCAGCTGGCTTTTCTCTGCTTTTTGGTGATCTCTTTCTTTTAGAGCAGCTGCCAGGAGGCTGGCATTTCTCTTCATTCTTTTTTTTAGCCTCCCTGTCAGCCTGAATTTCCCTGTTCATCTATACTTTGTTGGCAGTTTCAATCACCTGAGTGATGTTCATCCCAGCAAAATCCTCAAGTTTTTGGAGTTTTTGTCTGATGTCTGGGGAGGCTTGAGCAATGAATGAGGTGTTGGCCATCTTGGCTCTCTTGTGCCTCAGGGTCAAGAGAGGTATAGATGTGATGAGCTTCACACAGTCTTCATAAGAGTCCCCAGGAGACTCTCCTGGTTGCTGACTGTTTGAAGAAACTTTGTTCATGTTCATGGACTTTTTGGACCTGGCTTTAGTCCCTTAGAGGAGGGCGTCTTGATATTCACAGATCTGTTGCTGTCCCTCAGGGGTGGTGAAGTCGGGGTGCTCCTCGGGGACAGCAATTTCAGCCCATGCACCCTGATCAAGGACCCCAGCTGGTGCATACTCTTCTAGGTATTGGCGGGCCCCTTTTATAATCTGCCTCCTCTCCTCTGTGTTGAACAGGGTGTGGAGAAGCTGTTGGCACTCTTCCCAGGTTGGCCAATGGGTTTGGCAGAGGGATTCCCTTAGATCAACCAAGGCTTGTGGCTTCTCTGAGTATGATGCGGTGTTGTGCTTCCAATCGATGAGGTCAGTCATGGAGAAGGGCTTGTAGTAAAGCATGGACAGGCCTGGCTGGGTGGTCTCATCCTCATCACACCTCTCTGGCTCCCACATCTCTTGCAGCAGCATCTGAAGGGTGCCTGCTCCTGGCAGAAGGCACAGTCTGGGTTCTGGTCCTGGGGAAAGTGGGTCCACTGGTTCTTGAGGTAGTGGGAGGCTTACGGTGGTGTGGTGTCCAGGACCCGTGGTCTGGGTTCTGATGGCCTTAGAGTCACATAGGTGGGAGCAATATTAGCTCTTCCTCTGGGTCACCAGTAATAATTTGTGGAGGCTCAAGCTTCTGCTGATTCTTTGTAGGCTTCTTTGTTGAGGCAACTAAGACCCTACCGTGTCCCTGCCTGTTGCAAGTGAATCGCACCCAAGGTGGAAGGGTAGTAAGCATGGACTGGCCTGGCTGGGTGGTTCCATCCTCTGAGAAACTCCTAACCAGGAGTCAATATACGGGAACTGGTTAGGATGACCTGGATCTCCAGTGATGACCCGCCAGACTCAGCGGACTGTTGGGACATCTAGGCTCCCTTCTGGAGGCCACCCTACACTGAAGGTGGCCATTCAGATTCAAACAGGGTTTTCAACCTGCCAGGAGTTAATTTTACTACAGAGTTTTCAGAAAATCCCTTCCTGAAATTTTTTATCATAGTGTCAAGATCTGTGGGTTTGCTGTGCCCTGACCCCATGACTTGTCTGTGCAATGTTGCCATGACAACAGACAAGGGAGGGGTGCCTCCTCTAGAAAGGAGACCAGTCAGATGCCTGTCCATTCATGTTCCTCTCAGAGACTTTGATCAGCCTTGACTAAGGTGTATAAGTCCCAGACCTGGTCAGCCGAAGCTGAGTCACTGTTACATTGTGGCAGCCAACCGTGAATACAGTGAAGGGCCCACTGAGATTCGATAGCACAGGCCATGGAATCACAGATGCAGTGCAGACTGAATGGCTTCAACCACCCTGCACACTCACACACACTCAGACCAGAGTTTAAACATTCACCCCCTGGGAATGTTTCTAAGAAGTCTCCAGGAGGTGATCAGGCTCCCCTTCCACCCAAATGGGTGGGAACTGGCTGGGTCAGGGGCCCCGGGGCCTTACCAGGTTCGGTGTTGGAAACAGGTCCTCACCTACCAAGCCTCCCTGAGTCCAGCAGAACAGCAGAGCAGGTCTGGCCCAGGGCGACCGGGTGGGAGACTGCCATAAGATCAGGCAGGGCACGCCTCACACCTTCTTTGCAATCATTGGTTTCATCACTGATCCGATGTAGCCCCAAACCAGTGGCAACAAAGGGCCAGCATGGTTGGGTTTCCTGGTCAGGGTACCAAATGTTAAGGAAAAACCTGAGAAACCTGGACTGGATCACTGGTGGAAGAACCAAGCAACACTTGGAGGTCTTGGAATGTTGAGGTTTTAATTTTACACTGGTGGGCTCAGAGGGGAGTAATCTCCCAGTTTGAGCCCTGAACAGAGGCAAGGGGACCAGTACATATTTTTCTGCTTTTGTATCTGCAATATTTCTACATGTACATCAAATGAGCAAGCAAGGGGGAGTGAGTTTAGGGAGTAAGTGCCTAGAAGAGTGGAGAGTGATGGGGAGGGGGAAATATGGAATTTCTGCTCTTTGCTAACTAGAGATGAGAAGGGAGCCACCTGGACTAGATTTCTGTCCTTATAAATATTTACCTATCACATGAATTCCCTAAAATCCTATAAATATATGCCAAATAGGTGTTTTTCTAAGATTGTTTTATAAGTACTCATGTGAAATAAAGGTCATTGTTCAATTGTTATTATAACCCTTTACAAACAGTCCATCAAATTTTATTAGGATGTAGGGTGTATTTTTTATGAAATTGAGCCTTGAATTTAGTAGCTTTGTGATACATTTTAGATCAGGTTGCCAAAAAGAAGTAAGAGATAGAGTGTAATAATTTGCACCATAGAAACATGTTTTTTATTCAAAGAAACATATTTTTAACTAAAATATTCCATGACATGAGCCCAGGAGCATGTAGTGAGGTGGGTAGGAAAGAAAGTGGTTCAATTCAAAGAGATACAAAGTGTTGAAGCAGAGAAAGTGTAAAGAATCTGTAGGCCTAGTTTGCCACACCAAGGATGAAGCCCTAAAAGGGGGTGCCAGCAAGTGTGATCAGAGGGCAAAAATGATGGGAACTCCTGGGTGAGACTGGAGAGTGAGCTGGGAAATAATGTCAATTCCAGGAAGCCATAAATGTGCCAGAAGCACACCCAATGGAGAAACCCTTTTACCCAATAATCTAACTGTTGGTCTTTCTTTTCAGCCATTAAAAAAATATATATATCATGAGAAGGTTCAGAAGCCACTTTCTGAAATTGCCCCCCAGAGGTCCAGTGGTAATACTTATGAGCTCACTGAAGCCTGATGACATTGTGGTACTTTCAGGATTCAGCACATATTTAGTCAATGGGAGGGACTCAAAATAATAGTGATATCCCTGGCCTTGGAGAACAGAGAAACTCATTGCTGTTTTATACAAGCCAAAGAATCAAAAATCACTCTGAAGTGTAATACTGAAATGTAATCTCAAAATTAACCTGAAACACAATGTTTTAGCTTTTTAAGTTTTCATTCTGTTGCTTGTGGTAAGTTTGAGACTTTGGGATTGATCAAAATTTCAATAAATTCATGTTATTTGTGCAATTTTTGTGGTTATGACTTCTTTAATGTATTGTGCTCTACTTGTGGGTAGAAACAGTACATACTCTGTACACTGCTCTACCCTTAGAACTACTATAGTGATTGTGTCATAAACAATCATGCTTAATGAATAAATGAATGACTTCAAATAAAAATAATTTTAAGAAGTTGAATGATTAAGGTACATTAACTGCAACTTCTAAATGATAAAACCCCAGAAGCAATGGGACATGAAAACATCACAGAATTTATCCTCCTGGGACTTTTCAGTGATAAGGCCACCAAAGTTGCCTGCTTTGTGCAATTCTCTCAGGGAACCTGCTCATTCTTTACAGCATCAGGGGCAGCCATGTCAGTGAGCAACCCGTGTACTTTTTCCTCAGCTACCTGTCCTTCATGGATGTCTGCTTCACCTCCATGGTAGCCCCAAACTCATTACAGACTCGTTGGCTCAGAGGAAGAATATCTCCTACAACAGCTGCACCACCCAGATATTTTATGCCCACTTGTTTGGTGTCACAGAGATCTTCACTTTGTTGGCCATGGCCTATTACACTATGCAGCTATCTGCAGATCCCTGTGCTATATGGCCATCACAAACATGTGTGCTATGCCCTTGTGATGTCCTCCATTATTGGAGCATTTATCCACTCAATCCTGCATGTATTGATTATCACTGTGTTTCCCTTCTGTGCCCCCAATCACTATTTCTGTGATATATTCCCCTTACTGAAGCTGGCCTGCACCAACACTAGCCTGGTTATTGCGATCCTTACCACCACAAGGGTGCTGCCCACTTTGACCTTTGTTGCCTTGGTGATTTCCTGAATCATCATCCTGTCCACACTGAGGCCCGGCTCCTTTGAGGGCTGCCACAAAGCCCTCTCTACCTGCAATTCTCATATCACATATCACTCTCATGTTCGTGTTCTTGACCCTCATCTCCACCTATGATACCATGGCTGAATCTGTCAGTAATGATATGGTTTTTGCCCTATTTTATACCAATTGCCCCATGTTCAACCCTTTCAACTGCACACTGAGAAACTCAGGCATGAAGAATGCCATGAGGAGTGTGTGCTGCTGAGACAGACTGTTCCAAGAGAAATGAACCACTGGTGGTCCAAGCCCTTTGCTGGATCTGTTCTATCCTCAGAATCAATAATACAAATAAAGCCAGTGCAGAGAGGGGGCTGTGCTGTCATCTAAGGTTGCAAGCCTTGAAGAAGAAGGCCTCTCAGCCACTCTTTTTCTGTTATGAAACTATCCTGAGGCTATATTCAAGGGGAGTGGATCAGATGACCTGAAGGTCTATTCCAGTTCTGACATTATGCCACTTAGGTCTGGGATCCTGGAACATTTTGTGCTTCATGATCACAGGCAGAGTGGGTCTTAAAGCACTTTTATCAGAGAATATTTAAAGACTGCATACTTGTGCAATTGTACCCTGCTTTAGGACACAGACACCTTGACTGAGACAGCTCTCAGAGCTAAAAAGAGGTGCTAAGCCCTCTATTTTTTTGAGGTTTCCATTGAAATAAAAAAGGCAATGCAAAAATTTACAAGTGTTGTCAATTTTAACACTTGCATAAACAAATCATGCTTCTAAAATAATTCAATGCATGCCATTAGACTATCCACACCATACTTACAGAAACCAGTGTGATTCATTCTTAGTACCCTATTGGTGGTGTAGTCCAGGGATTAGAGGTTTTAGATTGGATGATGAACACCCTTTTAAAACTCTATAAATATAATTCAATGACATAACTTCATTTAAAATTCTTCATGAGTGTACAAATTGATGTTTTTTGTAAATATGTAACCTAGAAAATATCCCATCTTGTGAAAGGACCTGAGCTACCAAAAGCATGCAGCTGAAGAGATTGGTGTTACTGCCCACATTTTGTTAATCCTCACTTCACCTTATGCAAGCAGCATATTTTGAAGTTTTCTTCCCCCATTCAAACTATGGAAAATTGTCTCATCTCTGTCCAGGTAAGCCCTCAACTAGGGAGAAATAAGGAAGATGAGACTGAGAATCAGGGATAACACAACAAAACCTGGTGCATAAGATAGGATCATCTTTGGTATACTGAGGAGTTCCCTTATTTGTATAAGAATTCTTAAGTAAAAAGACACCTGAGAACTGAGGCCTGGCAGGGGTTTTCACCAACTTTTCACATGTGGTATACACAGACCTGATCTTTTTCTAGTGCTCCATCCTCTTGACCATACACACCACTAAGAAATTGAAATACATGCACTTTAAGTATTACTGATGACAGGAATCCAAGTTTAAGGAGATCACTGCATTTACAAAAATTAGCCAAGGTTGATGAAGGTTTCAAACATATTTTTTCTCTTCCAAAAAGACCCTGAGAGTGTACTGCCTAGAAAATTCAGGAACTTAGAACATAAGAGGAGACAGGAAAATAATGAAGTATGCTGAAAAGGAGATAAGAAAGACAATACCAGGGAGGATTATGCTCCCCAGCTTCAAGGTATACTACAAAACCCTGGTAATCAAGACAATTTGGTAGTGACACAAGGACAGACCTATAGACCAATGGAACAGAACAGAGAGCCCAGATATAAACCAAAGCATATATGGTCAATTAATATATGATAAAGGGGCCATGGACATACAATGGGGAAGTGACAGTCCCTTCAACAACTGGAGTTGGCAAAACTGGACAGCTACATGCAACAGAATGGAACTGGATTACGGTCTAACTCCATACACAAAAGTAAACTCAAAATGGATCAAAGACCTGAATGTAAGTCATGAAAACATAAAACTCTTAGAAGAAAACAGGCAAAAATCACTTAAATATGAACATGAGCAACTTTTCCTAAATGCATCTCCTTGGGCAAGGGAAACAAAATAAAAAATGAACAAAATGGGACTACATCAGGCTAAAGAGATTCTGTACAACAAAGGACACCATCAGCAGAACAAAAAGACATCCTACAGTATGGGAGGATATATTTGTAAATGACATATCTGACAAGGGGTTAACATCCAAAATATATAAAGAACTCACATGCCTCAACACCCAAAAAGCAAATAACCCTATTAAAAAATGGGCAGAGGATATAAACAGACACTTCTCCAAAGAAGAAATTCAGATGGCCAACAAGCACATGAAAAGATGCTCCACATCTTGAGCTATCAGGGAAATTCAAATTAAAACCACAAAGGAGTTATCATCTCACACCAGTTAAGATGGCCAACATAGAAAAGTCTAGGAACAACAAATGCTGGTGAGGATGCAGAGAAAGGGGAACCCTCTTACACTGCTGGTGGGAATGTAATCTAGTCCAACTATTATAGAAAGTGGTATGGACGTTCCTAAAAAAATTAGAAATAGAAATACCATTTGACCCAGGAATTCTATTTCTAGGAATATAACCTAAGAATGTAGGATCCCAGGTTCAAAAAGACATATGCACCCCTATGTTTATCACAGCACTATTTACAATAGCCAAGATATGGAAGCAACCTAAGGGTTCATCAGTAGATGAATGGATAAAGATGTGGTACATATACACAATAGAATATTATTCAGGCATAAGAAGAAAACAAATTCTACCATTTGCAACAGCATGGATGGAGCTAGAGGTTATTATGCTCAGTGAAATAAGCCAGGCAGAGAAAGACAACTATCAAATGATTTCATTCATCTGTGGAGCATAACAACAAAGAAAAAACTGAAGGAACAAAACAGCAGCAGACTCGCAGAACCCAAGAATGGACTAACAGTTACCAAAGGGAAAGGGACTGGGGAGGATGGGTGGGAAAGGAGTGATAAGGGGATAAAGGGGCATTATGATTAGCACATTACATGGGGTGGGGGCACCGGGAAGGCAGTATAGCACAGAGAAGACAAGGAGTGACACTATAGCATCTTACTATGCTGATGGGCAGTGACTGTAATGGGGCATGTGGTGGGGAGCACTTGGTGATGGGGGAGTCTAGTAAATATAATGTTCCTCATGTAATTGTAGATTAATGATACAAAAAAATTGGGCAAAGGATCTGAACAGACACTTCTCCAAAGAAGAAATTCAGATGGCCAACAAGCACATGAAAAGATGCTCCACATTGTTAATTATCAGGAAAATGCAAATTAAAATCACAATGAGATATCACCTCATACCAGTTAGGATGGCCAACATAGAAAAGACTAGGAACAACAAATTCTGGTGAGGATGCAGAGAAAGGGGGACCCTCTTATACTGTTGTTGGGAATGTAAGCTAGTTCAACCATTGTGGAAAGCAATATGGAGGCTCATCAGAAAATTAAAAATAGAAATACCATTTGTCCAAGAAATTTCACTGCTAGGAATTTACCCAAAGAAAACAATTTCTTAGATTCAAAAAGACAGATGCACCCCTATGTTTAGTGCTCCATTATTTACAATAGCCAAGATATGAATGCAACCTAAGTGTCCATCAGTAGAAGAATGGATAAAGATGTGGTAAATATGTACAATGGAGTACTATTCCACCATAAGAAAGAAACAAATCCTAACATTTGCAGCAACATGGATGGAGCTAGAGGGTATTATGCTCAATGAAATAAGTCAGGCACAGAAAGACAAATACCAAATGATTTTCCTCATTTGTGGAGTATAGCAACAAAGCAAAACTGAAGGAACAATACAGCAGCAGAATCACAGAACCCAAGGGACTAGTGGTTACCAAAGGGGAGGGGTGGGGGAAGGCAGTTGGGGAGGGAGGAAGAAGGGGATTCTGGGGTATCACGATTGGTGCACATGGTGTGTGTCGGGTCACGGGGAAGACAGTGTAGCTCAGAAAAGACAAATAGGGACTCCGTGGCGTCTTACTACACTGATGGACAGTGACTGCAGTGGGGTATGGGGGACTTGATAATAAGGGTTAATGTAATAACCACATTGATTTTCTTGTGAAACCTTCATAAGTGTGTATATCAATGATACCTTAAAGAAAGAAGAAAGACAATTGAAGATCAAGTCATGGTTGTGTTTGATGTTAACCTGGTGGCAAATATCTCTTGGTAGGATTGTCCACTTCTGGTAGATGGAATTGAACAAAATGTCTAAGTTGCTTAGGGTGATGTGCAATTCTCGTGTTACTGCTGTGCATGTAAGCCACATTTTTGGTAATGAATTAAATTTGCTTATTGTGGCATGTTTACTACATGGTTTCTCCCAAAAGGGGGCAGGTCTTTCAGAAGTCTCTTTGAACATGACTCACATTTATCTTTTGTTAACTCTCTTCTTATAATTTATCAACAAAGGATGGTTAAAAAGGAATCCTCCCAGGCATGGTTAATATTGTGTCCATCCCTTCCTATGTGTTCTCCATGGGAAAAATAGTGGGAGACAGTCTGGCTGTATACTTAGGTATTTATAATTTGATGTTTGTGTGTTCAATTAAGGTTATGTCCTGTCTCTCATATCCATTCTCTCTAGCTTGGCCTTTTACACTGTTCCATTCCAAGTAACTTAAACTAAATGTATGGGAAGCTGTATTAACAATAACCCTCAGAATCCGCACTTCTACAATTTGACCTTGTTTTTCTTATGTCAGCCAGATCAATAATGCCATGTAACAAGCCATCTTACCTCTTGTGGCTTATACAATAATATTTAATTCTCATTCATGTGTCTGTGGGTAGCTTGTATCAGCCTATATACATTGGGCTTAATTTGGCTTAATTCTAGACCTCAGGGTGGGCTCAGAAATAAACCATGTAGCTCTTATTATTCTTCTGTATAAACTGGCAGAGTTATCTTAGTCTTTTCTGAAACTGCGATGTTTGACCAACCATTGACTGTTATGTAAGCTCAGCATTGTCTGTCTCTACATTGTTGATGGAATTTTTGCACTAAAATGTAAAGAGTATTTTCGATTATCTGAATCAGGCACTGAAGTTACATTATATCTTATAATGAAACAGAACCAACTGGCCATCATGAAAGACATGGACACACCAGAACACTATCAAAGTGAGGGGTTCCACTTGGGTAACATTAAGTGATGAAATTCTGGAGACTGACATGTGATAAATGTTTTAATCACCTAGATATGCTTAAATGAGAAAAGAGAACATATGGAGGTTTGCAAAAGCTATCTTTGTATATTCAATTGAGCAGTGCTGCAAAGTATATTTAAAATATGTTTTTGCTACTCAAGGGACAAAAGTTTAACCACTGGTTTGAAGGTAGAGACATTGCTTTCCACATTGAATTAAAACATTCATCTGGAAAATGAAGAGGGTTGCCATTTATTTTCATCCACTAGGCTCTAATCCAAGGTACATCTGCCATCTTGCAACAGTAAGGTAATGAAATGTTGTTGTTGACCAGAGTCACCCCAGACTCACATCCTGAACTGGAGAGAATTTTGATTTCTCCTTATTCTTGGTCATCTCCTGCCAAGGAACCAGGAAGAGGTTCTCTGCTCCTCTGACTGAGATTATTCTAAGGAACTTCTGTGAACAGAAATATGTTTGTAAATTTACTGGAGAAACCTTGGATACTATTTCATATATTCTAGTCCTTGCTCTTTGAGATTAATGAATCTGTCAGTTTTTACTTCTTAGGGCCTGAAGACTTTCAATATGACTAATATCCCTCTATAGTCAAGACTTTAATGCAAAGACATAAAAGAAAGTGTATTGTGGAGAATGATTATTAAATAGGTAACATTCATTTATTCTGTTATTTTCTAAGTCCAGGTCAGGTTTCCTCTCCTTTGTGTTGATTAGCAGAACAGATTGGGGGTATATATTGAAAGGTAGGACTCTTTAGGTTTCATGGATTCATAGACCCCTTTGTGCTCTACTAACATAAAGTATCTAGTCCACTGTTCCCAGAAGTGCCACTGATTGTATAAAAATTATCAGAGAAGCTTGTTAAAAAGAGAGTTTTCTATATCCCTTAACCCTGGCTTACTGGATCAGAAACTCTTACAATAGATACTGTTATGCTTCAAAAATCCTTCATGATGAGACAAGTTTGAGTAGCACTGACATAGTCATCATTTTACAATTGAGCAAGTAGAGCCTCATAGAGTTTCAATGAGGGTACAAGCTAGATCAATAAACAAATATTTGTGTGAGTCCAGTGCAAGGGTTTCTCAATTATGACTTCTAGTTCAGATGTCTTGCTGTCTTTGATGTTTATCTTTAATGTGACTACATCAACATCAACATCAGAGGTCTTTTTTTAAAGCACTAACTGTGCAGTGTCCTTAACATAATTTATGTATATACACAGACCCCACAGCCATAAACACTGGAATAGGCAGTAACTTGAATAATCAGATTGTGGAATAAACAATGAATCAATGGCAGAAAGATAATAAGTGTTGTGTTTATTTGTTAAAGGAAAATAAAGCCCAGCTTGTGGGATGTGAAGGAGGAATGTATCATTAGTTTAAGTGTCATTTCACATCAGAAATACATATTTGCTTGTTTGGAATGAGTATCTCGAATCCACAGCTGGATATCAGGTTACATTAGTCGAAGAAACAAATGGCTCACTGTACTGAGGAAAGCTGCTTGGAGGAAATACAGTTTCCCAACCAGGCATTTCAGCTAATTGTGTTTACCCTGTAGATTGACTCACAATGACCTATTCATCCCAGATGTGTTGCTTTAATTAATTTTCTTTAGTTTTTTTCTAGTAATCATTTACATTAATAGGGACTGCTGCCTACAGACTACAAGGAGAGATTAGAGTCAGTTAGCAGAAGCATATTAGTGGGATGTTATAATTAAAATAGGCATCTTAGAGGTAATTCCTTTCCTCTTCCCTTATTGCTTTTATTTAAGAAGAAAGAAATGATTTGTAGAGAAAAGAAAAGCTTTCCCAAGAGGATGAGAACAGGTCTTTTGTTTTTTTAAGCCTGTAATTTTTATCTTTCACATTGTGCTTGCACCTCCTTCTCATTCCAAATTACTGGGCTCCGTTTTCACTGGTTTGAGAGACTGATATCAGAATGTTATAGCTCAGATAACGTTGTTTTACGTATGCATTTTTTGTTCATACAACATATACATACTGAATGCAACTATGATCATGCTGAGTTTCTAAGTTTAATATGATTTTTCTGTCCTAAGTATTTCAGAAAACTTTCTGAATGTGAAATATTATAACTGATATAATCAATTATTAATTACATATGTGTTTTATATTAAGTAATTATGATTAGATACATAATATCTTACTTCTATAGAATGTGTTATTCTTTTGTTGTTTCTCCAAGAAAACCCTGTTTGCTATTACTCTCTTCATTGTACAGATGGGAACATTTAAGAACATCCAGCTTAGATTGTGACTTTTATAACTATTTACCATTAGCCTCTGAGAAAACTTTCCTGCTCCACAGTTTCTTCACTGTATTCTTTCCTTATGAATTTCTCAGTGTATAAATGAGGGGATTTAACATGGGGGTGATAATGGTGTAAAATACAGCCACCACCTTATCTTCTTTAAAGGTAGTATCAGGGTGCATATCCATGAAAGTACAGGGACCATAGAAGGTGATGACCGCAAGAATGTGGGAGCCACAAGTGGAGAAAGCTTTGCATCTACCTTCTGCTGACTGCCTTCTCAGGGACACCAGGATGATGGTGCAGGATATTAGCAAGGTAACAGAGCCCCATAGAGTGATGGTACCACTGTTGACTGTCCCAGCAGCACCAACAAGGTATGTGTCTGTGCAGGCAAGTTTCAGCACAGGGTGCACATTACAAAAATAGTGATCAATCTCTCTGGGTCCACAGAAGGGTAGCCGGACTACCAGAGTCATGTGGATAATGGTGTGTAAGAACCCTCCTACCCACATCCCCAGAAACATGTTATTGCATCTTTCATAATCCATGATGGTCACGTAGTGTAGGGGTTTACAAATAGCCACATAATTATCATAGCCATTACAGTAAGGATAAAGATCTCAGTGCAACCAAAGAAACAGGCCCCAAAGAGTTGCAACATGTACCACACATAGGAGATAGTTTTACTCTTTGCTAATTGTTCAACAATCATTTTAGGAGCTGTGACAGAAGAGTAACAAATATCCACAAAAGGCAAGTAGTTGAGGAAGAAATACATAGGAGACTTGTAAAGTTACCCACAGAAACTCAGAATGATGAGGAGGTTTCCCAGAATGATTGTGTAGAAGAAAGAAAACACCACAAAACAAACTTCTTCAGCCTCTGGGTTCTGAGAAAGACCCAAGAAAATGAATTCAGTCACATTGTTTATTTTTTCCATAGAATTATCAGGCCAAGGTTTCATAGGCAATTAGATTATCTGAAAGAAAAAGATAACAAGGACCAACATTTATTTCTAACTCCAAACAAATGGATGGTCACGATAGCTGAAAATAGAAAATGGGTGCTTACAGCTTCTTGGCATGCATACTTAAAGATATTGAAGTGTGCATATCCTGATCATCTTACCTCAATATAATAGTCCATTTGTTCACTTCAAATGATGAAACAAAGACCAGATAGAAAGCAAACCCTCTAAGTAACACAACAAAGCAGGAGTCTCACTTTCCTCACCTTTTACTAAGATTTTCTCATCTGTTTGTTCTAAAACTTTACTAGTTCTTGTTCTGTATAAAGCACTCAGCTCAATTTTAAAACAACTTCTCTTTTGAGGAATGTGGTAACAATTATCTTTTAGGCAAAGTTTTCCTTATTTTTGGCATAGAAGTGAAGATGAGCCCGCATTTTCCCTTCTAAATACTCCCTGAGCATTCAAGCTCTTACAGTCGGTCAGGAGGTGGGTCACATAGTAAAGAGAGAACTCAAAATTACACATATCTAATTCTGAGATAATGGTGCTGGATAAATCCTTTAGCATCATGGGATTTTTTTATCCCATGTGTGAAATGAGAAACGTTCATTTTCACTGTTATATTTGTAGTTATTTGGAGTATAAAATTAAAACAACTGTGTCATCCTGGCATAGAAAAAAACCCTGACAAGGAGGCACAGATTTAATATATAACAATAAAAGAAAAATCTGGGGACACATCAAGACCTGTTTGATTCAAATGGAGGGGAAGTGAAATCTCTGGTATTTTCTCCATCTTCAAACTCAATGTTGAGGATACCCCAAGAAACACTTTAACTGAAAAACAGAAAAAGAAGACAAAAAAAGATTAAAAGGAAACACTCTGTCCTTCAACTCACCATTCCTTCACTCATCTTTTTAATCTTTCAAGCCATGATGCTATATATTAGTTCTTCCACTTAGGGCTCACTAAATATTCCTGGAAACAGTTATCACTGAAAAGTACTTTAAATTGGCTAAGTAGGAAGATAATATTTAATTTAAATGTAGGAAACTTCAGTGGTGAAATTTAGTAAGGCATTTCACTTATATGGAATAATTTTGATCCCAATGGTCTAAGACTATTACTCAAACCATGCCATGGATGTAAATCATTCCTTGAGTCATATAGGTTAGGATAGAATTACACAGTACCATAAGTAATCATTGGGAAATTCGTTCATCTGAGAACACATCCCCTGCAGATCTGTCAAGTTTAGTGCTTACAACTCCTACTGATCCGATATGTGCTCTCATGTGTTCCTTTGCTCTGCACTGTGCCTGGCTCTCAAGCTTTATGTGAAGCTACAAGGGTGGGTTTCCCCAGGTCTGTGTATTAGAGTTGAGAGAGTAGCAATACAGGTGTTCTTCCCTTACACAATACAAAATCAGATAATAATAATGGTCATAATAGTAACAACAACAACTTAACTTCATCCTCAAGTACATCTTCCTGCTCTTTTTACTTGCTATTATTTTTGTTTTTTATTTTGGACTGTTGAAAAGATTACTATTCTCCACTGAGTGAACTCTTCAATTTAAGAGAGCCCAATAATAGCAGTTTTTGACAATTGTGAATTATGTTGCTTGGTTCTCATCTAGAATAAACTGAGCATTGAAATATTAGCCTGGGAACTGTGCCTTTACTGTCCACAGCATAAATTCCCAGAAGAGATCTTCTTTCTCCTTGAATCAATTCCTCATCCACATTCTGAGCATTTGAAAGTGATAATGACACAATTTCTTTGGAAATTATTGGTATTTTCTTATTCAAAATCATACTATCCCATCTCATGATCATATATAGATGCATTTTATTTCTTATCTCAATAATTTTGTTCTGCCCTTCTTTCTGAGAATGGTGTCTTGCAATTGTATCATGAGCATTTGAAATATTGCAATTTGATTGAATTGCCTTCCTCTACAAACCTTTTACATAAATTTTAGAAGAAAAAAATCTCACCAGTTCTGTCTAGGGCTTGAGTTTTGCTTTATTTTTCTATCTCTTCTGATCATGTGGGTACAGCGATCCAACATAGAGTAGATTGCTGCCATAAGGATTGCTTTTCGAATAATTAGTACCAGTGAAGCCCTGGCACCCAAAACTCAAAGGCTGGTACAAGTCAAGTCTTGTTCCTTGTTTTGTCTCTCACCTACTGAAATTTTCCATTTCACAGTGTCTTTGGCAATAAATGATCTTTTCTGTACTTCTTTTCAGGTCTATTTAAAGAGAATGATGCAAAATGTTAATGACCTTGTGGAAAGATTTTGTTTCAAAAGACTTTGTATAATCAGAATAACATCAGATAACTAAAATTAAGCTGTAATTTCCAGATGTCTTTTTAATTAAAAATAAGATTTAAAATTTTTTTTTTGTTTAGGCTAAATTTAAAGCCTATCATGACCTTGGGGAAAAGATGATAAAGAAGGAAGGCAACCACCTCCCACATACACACCAAAGAATAAGTACAGAAATAAAACTACCCTTGAAAATGACCTGAAGACTTCAGAACAGACCATCTATACCTGATGAAGAAGAGAGGAGGAATCCTGCACATATGGACCTGGGATAATGAATACACAACGCATTGAGCTTTGGTGGTTAATGGGGCTGGACACCTGGGAAAGATGGAGTACTTGGGAGGCTGAGACTCCTGTCACTTATGGAGGACATTCAAGCTCCATCAGTACCACTGAGACCCAACTCAGTGGTGGCAATTTGAGAGATTTACCAGCAGCAGGGTAACAGAAGCAAGGGGGTTACAGGGAGCTCTCTCCAAAATAAAAAGGGCAGGTAGGTTATGCTTTCCCAGGCCTCCCTCTGGGCAACTGTCAAGCAATCATAGAAGCCAGTCCCAAATGCTCCATCACCCTCACTGGTGTCTCAGCCCTGAAGTAATTCACAGTGCACCCACCCATTCTCCTGATATACTTACCCTAGCAGCCATCAGACTTTCCTGCTTGGCTGGCAGAGGGAGGCTTTTCCATCTTTCCCAGCCCTCTCTCAGCCAAACTGGAGAAGCACACATGGGAGCCCACTCCAAACACTTCTTTACCCTCTCTGTTGGCATAGCCCAATGCTGTGCTCCCTTGTGCACCTGCCCCACCCACACCACAAGGCAAGTAGTTGGAAGAGGCAGAGGGAAGCCCCAACCACAATGATTCCAGCAGAAGCACTGATGTTTGGTTCATGAATGGCCAAGTGAGGTAAGCTGTCAGCTTCTGCTTACAAAGCTCAGCTTCTGCCAGCACACAGGCAGAAAGGTAGCCTGCCCACAGCCCACCAAGTTGGCAAGTTCCCACCTTGCAAAGGAGAACCAGGGGCTGTAGAGCAGAGTATTGAGATTCTGGGTACCACAGTACACCTTATTATAAATCCATTATTCTCTAGACAAAAGGGAGATCTATCTAACACATAGAAGGAATCATGGAAACCTAGACAAAATGAGGAAGCAAAGGAATATGTTTTAAACAAAACAGAAGACACCAGAAAGAGGGTAAGTGAAACAGAGATCACCAATCTTCTCGATAAAGACTTCAAAGTGACCGTCATAAATATGCTCACTGATCTTCAGAAAATAATTGATAATCTCAGGGATAACTTTAACAAAGAGATAGAGGATTTGAAAAGAGCCACTCAGAGCAGAAGAATAGCATAACTGTATGAAAAATACAATGGGGATGAATAATAGATTGCTGCAAATAGAGGAGAAAACGAGATGGAAATTAGAGATCAGAAAAACAACTAATCTGAGTAACAGAGATAAATAAGAATCTCTAGGAATGAAAGAATGCTAAGAGCTGTGTGACAACTGCAAATGAAACAATATTCACATGATAAGGATACCAGAGGCAGAAGAGAGTGACAGAAATGTAGAAAGTCTCTTAGAAGAAATAAAAGCTGAAAAATTCCCCAGCCTGGGGAAAGAAATAAATACCAAAGTCCTGGAAGTACATAGAGCCCCTAACAAAAGGAACCACAGGAAAACAACACCAAGGCACAAAATAATAAAAATGGCAAAGATTAAAGATAAAGATCAAACATTAAAAGCAGCAAGAGAGAGGCAGACTGTTATCCATAAAGTTATCAGCAGATTTCCCAGCAGAAAATTTACAGGCCAGAAGGGAGTGATATAAAATGTTTAATGTATTGAAACAGAAGAACCTTCAACCAAGATGTTTTGTACCCAGGAAGCTAATCATTCAGAATTAAAGGAAAGATCAAAATTTTCCCACATAAACAAAAGTTAAAAGAATTTACTAACACTAACCTGTCCTTACAGGATATGTTAAAGGGTCTTCTGTAGATAGAAATGTTCTTAAGCCTAAAAATTTTTCATAACTGAAAATGAACCCACAGTCAAGGTAGTAGACCAATTACTTACTAACAAAGTATGTAGGTAAAAAAACAAGTAGTAAAATAATATACAAAATCAGTTAAGGGATATGTAAAAAATACAGATTATGACATCTAATAAATAAAGCATGAAGGAAGAAGAAAAAAGAAGTACTTTTAGATTGCACTTGAAATAGAATAACCATCAACTAAATATAGACTGTTATATATTTATGAACTGTATATGAACCCTATCATAACCAAAAACTTAAGCCTATAATAGATACACAAAAAAGATTTAAAAAAGAAATCAAATCATAATATTAAAAGAAACCATCAAGAGAAGAGTACAAGAGAGGTAAAAAAGAACAAAGAGGAACTAAAAAACCCAAAAATAAAACAATTACTGAAATGGCAATAAATACACACCTAAAAATAACTACCTTAAATATAAATGGACTGAATGCACCAAAAGACACAGGGCAGCATAATTGACAAAGAAAAAAGACCCATCCATATGCTTCTACAAGAGACTCATTTCAAACCTGACAAAATACATAGACTGAAAGTAAAGGGATGGATAAAGATATTACATGCAAATAATAGGTAGAAAATAACAGGAGAAGCAGTACTTACATCAGACAAAATAGACCTCAAAACAAGGAAAATAACAAGTGGCAAAAAAGGGCATTACATAATAGTAAAGTAATCAGCCCAACAGAGGATATAACGATTATAAACATGTATGCACCTAAAATAGCAGCACCTAAATACGTAAAATAATACTAACAGTACTACAGGGAGAAACAATTTGCAATTCATTCATATTAGGGGACTTTAACACACCACTTACATCAATAGACAGGTCAACCAGACAGAAAATAAATAAGGAAAAAGAGGCCCTGAACAACACAATAGATGAGATGAATTCAATAGATACATAAAGAACATCCCAACCAAAAGTGGCAGGTTACACATTTTCCTAGTGTATGTGGAACATTTTCCAGAATAGATCATATACTAGACCACAAAGAGCCTCAATAAATTAAAAAAGATTGAAATTGTATTAAGCAACTTCTCAGACCACAAAGGTATAAACTAGAAATAAATTACATGAAGAAAACAATAATAAAATAAACTCATAAACACATGGAGGCTAAACAACATGCTTCTAAATAATCAATGGATCAATGAACAAGTCAAAACAGAAATCCAGCAATACATGGAGACAAATGAGAACAAGAATATAACAGTACAAAATTTATGGGGTGCCACAGAAGCAGTTCTACTAGCAAAGTATGTAGCAAATCGGCCTCCCTCAAATAACAAGAATAATCCAAAGAAAGAGTCTATGCTCACAAATAAAGAAACTAGAAAAAGAACAACTGAAACCCAAAATTAGTACAAGAAGGGATACAATAAAGATCAGAGCCAGAATAAATAAAAAAAGAGAAGAATAAAACAGTAGAAAAAGTCAATGAAACACAGAGCTGGTTCTTTGAGAAGATAAACAAAATAGACAAACTCCTAGCCAGATTTATCAGAAAAAAAGAGAGAGGACAAAAACACAATCAGAAATGAAAAAGGAATAGTCGCAATAAATACCACAGAAATACAAATTATTACAGAATTATATGAAAATTTTTATGCCAATAAATTAGAAAATGTAGAAGAAAGAGACAGATTCTTAGAAACATACAACTTCTAAGACTGATACAGGAGAAACAGAAAATATGAACAGACAAATCACCAATAAATAAATTGAATTGGTAATAAAAAAATTCCACAAAATATATTCCAGGATCAGATGGCTTCACAACTGAATTTTACCAAACATTTAAAGAACTAACCCATCCTTCTTAAAGTATGCTGAAAAGTAGAAAAGGAGGGAATACTTCTAAACTTCTTCTGTGAGGTCAGCATCACTCCAATACCAAAATCACACAACACTACAATAAAAGAAAATTGTAGATCAATATCTCTGATTAATATAGAAGTAAATATCCCTTACCAAAATAATAGCAAATTGAATTTCAAAAATACATCAAAAGGATCACCAATCATGACCAAGTTGGATTTACCCCAGGAATGCAAGAATTGTACAATATTCATAAATCAATCAATGTGATACACCACATTAACAAAAAGGATAGAAAACATATGATCAGCTCAATAGATGTTGAAAATGCATTTGATAAAGTTCAGAATCAATTTGTAATAAAAATTTCAACAAAATGGGCAAAGAGAGTATTACCTCAACACAATAAATGCTATATATGACAAGCCAACAGCTAACATCATACTTAATGTTGAAAAGCTGAAAACCTTTCCTCTAAGATCAGGAATAAAAAAGTATGTCCACTCTCACCACTTTTATTCAACATAATACTGGAGTTCCCAGCCATGGCAATCAGACAACACAAAGAGATAAAATATAGCCAAATTGGTAGGAAGAAAAATTGCCACTATTTGCAGATGACATGATATTATACATAGAAAACACTAAAGACTCCACCAATAAAACTATTAGAATAACTGGATTCAGCAAACTTGCAGGGTACAAAACTAATACACACAGAAATCTGTTGTATTCCTATATACTAACAAAAAATTAGCATAAAGAGAAATCAGGAAGACAATTCCCTTTACAGTTGCATCAAAAAGAATAACATACCTAGCAATAAACCTAACCAAGGAAGTGAAAACCTTATATTCTTAAAACTATAAGACACTCATGAAAGAAATTAAAAGAAGACACAAATAAGTGGAAATCTATTTCATGATCATGGATAGGAAAAATTAACATTGTCAAAATGGCCATCCTGCCCAAAGCAATTTACAGATTCAACCCAATCCCTATCAAATTCCAACAGCATTTTTCAATGAACTGGAACAAATAGTTCTAAAATTCACATGAAACCACAAAAGACTCCAAATAGCCAAAACAAACTTGGGAAAGAACAAAGATGAGGGATTACACTCCCTGACTTTAAGCTCTACTACACAGCTACAGTAATCAAAACAATATGTTATTGTCACAAAAGCAGACCCACAGATCAATGGAAAAGAATAGAGAGCTGAGACATAAACCCACACATATATGGTCAATTAATATATGATATGATAAAGGAACCATGAATATACAGCTGGGAATAAAAAGCCCTTCAACAGCTGGTGCTGTCAAAACTGGACAGCTACATGCAAGAGAATGAAACAGGATTACTGCCAAACTCCATACACAAAACTGAATTCAAACTGGATCGAAGACCTAAATGTAAGTCATGAAATCATAAAACTCTTAGAAGAAAACTTAGGCAAAAATTTCTTGAACATAAATATGATCAATTTTTCCTAGACACATCTCCTTGGGCAAAGGCAACAAAATACAAAATGAACAAGTGGGACTACATTGAACTAAAAGGCTTCTGTACACCAAAGGACACCATTAGCAGAACAAAAAGGCAACCTACAGTATAGGAAAATATAGTCACAAATGATTTATCTGATTGGGTTTAACATTCACAATATATAAAAAGCTCAAGTGCCTGAACACCAAAAAAAAGAAAACACTCTAAATAACTCTTGTTAAAAAATGGGCAGAGGACCTGAACAGACATTTCTCCAAAAAAGAAACACAGATTGCCACCAAGCACATAAGTGCTCCATGTTGCTCGTCATCAGTGAAATGCAAATCAAAATGAGATATTAACTCACACTAATCAGAATAGCCACTATCCAAAACACAAGGCATAACAAGTGTTGGCAAGAATGTGGAGAAAAGGAAACCCTCCTACACTGTTGGTGGGAATTTCAATTGGTACATGCACTGTGGAAATCAGTATGGAAGTTCATAAAAAAATAAAAATAGAAATACCATTTGACCCAGCAATTCTATTTCTAGGAATTTACCCAAACAAATCCCTGATCCAAAAAGATTTATGCTCTCCAATGTTTATTGCTGCTTATTTACAATAAAGATATGGAAGCAACCTTAGTTTACATTAACAGATGAATGGATAAAGAAGTAAATATATATATGCATACACTGTATATATATATATTTACACAATGGGATACTATTCAGCCATTAAAATAAAAATCCTGTGATTTGCAACAACATGGATGGATCTAGAGGGTATTACGCAAAGTGAAATAAGTGAGGTGAAGAAAAATAAATACCATATGATTTCATTTATATGTGGATATAAAAACAAAGCAAAACAGTAGTAGACTCATAAACACTGAGAAGGGACTGGTGGTTACCATGTGGGAGGGTTTGGGGAGGATGGGAGGAGGCGAAGTGGACAAAGGGGCACAAAAATCCTCAATCACAATGTAGGTTAGTCATGGGGATAGCATTACAGCATGGAGAATATAGTAAATGATTCTGTAACATTTTTCTATGTTGACAATCCCCTTCTCCCTCCCTTCCCAACACCATCCCCACCCACTTTCCCTTTCGTAACCCAGAGTCCCTCCTTGGAGTCTGTGACTCTGTAGCTGTTTCATTACTTCAGTTTTTCCTTTGTTGTTATACTCCATAAATGAATGAAATCATTATGTACTTCTCTTTCTCCACCTGGCTTATTTATTTCACCAATCATAATACCCTCTGCTCCATCCATGTTGTTGCAAAAGGTAGGATTTTCTTTCTTCTTATGGCTGAATAATATTCCACTGTGTATACGTACCACATTTTCTTTATCCATTCATCTACTGATGGACACAGGTTGCTTCCATATCTTTGCTATTATAAATAGTGCTGCAATAAACACAGGGGTGCATATGGCTTTTTGAATCTGGGATCTTGTTTTCTTCAGATAAATTATTGGATAGGAATTCATGCTCCAAATGGTATTTCTATTTTTAGTTTTTTGAGGAACCTCCATAGTGCTTTCCACAATGGTTGAACTAATTTACATTCACAGCAACAATGTAAAAGGTTCCCCTTTCTCTACATCCTCACCAGCATTTGTTATTCCTTATCTTTTGGATGTTGTTCCTCCTAACTGGTATGAGGTGTTATGTCATTGTGGTTCTAATGTGCATTTCCTTGATGATTAGTGATGTGGAGCATCTTTTCATGTGTCTGTTGGTCATCTGAATTTCTTAGAGAAGTGTCTATTCAGCTCCTCTGCCCATTTTTTAATTGGATTATTTTAATTTTGGGTGTTGAGACGTGTGAATTCTTTATATATTTGGATTTTAACCCCTCATTAGGTATGTCATTTATGAATATATTCTCCCATACTGTAGGATGCCTTTTTGTTCTGCTGGTGATGACATTTGCTATACAGAAGCTTTTTAGTTTGATGTAGTCACATTTGTTCATTTTTGCTTTTCTTTCCCTTGCCTTACATGTTCAGGAAAATGCTGCTCATGTTTATATTCAGAGATTTTTGTCTATGTTTTCTTCTAAGAGTTTTATGGTTTCATGACTTACATTCATGTCTTTGATGCATTTTGAGTTTACTTTTGTCTATGGATTTAGACAGTGTGGATAAAATTGTAGTATTTCCAAAATATCTCACCTGGCTTTGGTACATCTGCATATCAATAGGTGTTCAGAGGTGGAAAGAAGTATGGCTTTAGTGCATTTGCATCATTTCTCAGGGGTGGAGAGAAGTTCATCTCCATATCAATAGGTAGTTACCTTGGCAAAGAGGGCTCATCTGTATCTGAGAGGGGAGAGGAGGACCAGTTTTGTTTTCACTGGAGTAGGAAAGGAATAAGTGCCCGGACTGCAGTTTGAAAGCAATAAACGGATTTTAAACTTTATTTCTCCCTTTGACTGATTTTGGTTTTAGAGGTATTTTGCCCCAGAATTTCCTCTCCCCGGACTTACAGACAGTAATCCACTTTCATTATCTTGCATGTATCTGTCCAGTTTAGCCAACACCAGTTTTTGAAGAGGCTGTCATTTCCCCATTGTATATCTACGGCTCATTTACCATTATTAACTGGCCATATATGTGTGGGTTTATATTGGGACTCTCTACTCTATTCCACTGATCTATTGGTCTGTCCCTGTGCTAATTCCAAATTTTCTTGATTACTGTGGCTTTGTAGTAGAGCTTGATGTCAGAAAGTGTAATCCCCCCAGGCTTATTCTTCCTTCTCATGATTGCTTTGGATATTTGGTGTCTTTTGTGGTTCCATATGAATTTTAGAACTATTTGCTTTAGTTTGTTGAAGAATACCATTTGTATTTTGATAGGGATTGTATTGAACCTGTAGATTGCTTTAGGCAGGATGACCATTTTGACAATATTAATTTTTGCTACCCATGAGCATGGGATATATTTACATTTATTAGTATCTTCTTTAATTTCTCTCATGAGAGTCTTGTAGTTTTCAGGGTATAGGTCTTTCACATCATTGGTTAACTTCATTCCTAGGTATTTGATTATTTTGATGCAACTATAAGTGGAATTGTTTTCCTGATTTCTATTTCTGTTAGTTCATCATTAATATATAGGAATGCAACATATTTCTGTGTACTGATTTTGTATCCTCCAACTTTGTTGAGTCCAGTTATTAGTTCTAGTAGTTTGGGGGTGTATTTTTTTAGCAATTTTTATGTACAATAGCATGTCATCTGCAAACAGTGATGATTTAACTTCGCCCTTACCAATCTGGATGCCTTTTATTTCTTTGTGTTGTCTGATTGCTATGGCTAGGACCTCCAGATGTATGGTGAATAAAAGTAAGAAAGTGGTCAATTTTTTCTTTTTCCTGAACTTAAAGGAAAAGCTTTCAGTTTCTCACTGTTAAGTATGATGTTGGTTGTGTTAGATGTGGGTTTTTCATATATGGCCTTTATTATGTTGAAGTACTTGCCCTCTATATACATTTCATTTAGAGTTATTATCATGAATGGATGTTGAATTCTGTCGAATGTTTTTCAGTATCTATGAAGATGATCATGTGGTTTTTGTCCTTTTTGTTGATGTGGTATACAATGTTGATGGATTGTCAAATATTGTGCCATCCTTAAATCCCTGGAATAAATTCTATTTGATAATAATGGATGATCTTTTGATGTATTTTTGAGTTCTATTTGCTAATATTTTGTTGAGTATTTTTGCATCTATGTTTATCAGGGATATTGGTCTGTAATTTTCTTTTTTTGTGGGGTCTTTGCTTGGATTTGGTATTAGAGTGATGCTGGACTCATAGAATGAGTTTAGAATTTTCCCTCCTCTTCTACTTTTTGGAAAACTTTAAGGAGGATGGATGTTAGGTCTTCACTGATTTTTTTTTTATTAATTTCAGCACTGAAGCCATCTGGTCCAGGGGTTTTGTTCTTAGTTACTTTTTTCACTACCAGTTCAATTTCATTGCTGGTAATTGGTCTGTTCAGATTTTCTGTTTCTTCCTGGGTCGGTCTTGGGGTTTGTATTTTTCTAGAAAGTTTTCCATTTCTTCTAGGGTATCCAGTTTCTTAGCATATGATTTTTTACAGTATTCTCTCATAATTCTTTGTATTTCTGTAGTGACTGTAGTGATTTTTCCTTTCTCATTTCTGATTCTGTTTATGTGTATAGACTCTCTTTTTCCCTTGATAAGTCTAGCAAAAAGTTTATTTTTTCTCAAAGAACCAGCTCCTGCTTCAATTCATTATTTATATTGATTTATTCTTCTTGGTTTTATTTATTTCTGCTCTAATCTTTATTATGTCCCATCTTCTACTGACTTTGACCCTCATTTTTACTTTTTTTTCTATTTTCATTAATTGTGAGTTTAGACTGTTCATATGGGATTGTTCTTCTTTCCTGAGGTAAGCCTGTATTGCAGTATACTCCCCTCTTAGCATGGCTTTCACTGCATCCCACAGATTTTGTGATGCTGAGTTGTCATTTCTCTCCATATATTGCTTGTTCTCTGTTTTTATTTGGTCATTGATCCATTGATTATTTAGAAGCTTGTAGTTAAGCCTCTATATGTTTGTGGGTTTCTTTGTTTTCTTTGCATAATTAATTTCTATTTTTATACCTTTTGTGGTCTGAGAAGCTGGTTGCTACAATTTCAGCCTTTTTAAATTTACTGAGCCTCTTTTTGTGGCCTATAATGTGATCTATTCTTAAAAATGTTCCATGTGCACTTGAGAAGAATGTGTAATCTGCTGCTTTTGGATGGACTGTTCATAGATGTCTGTTATGCCCATCTGTTCTAATGTGTTGTTTAGTGCCTCTGTCTCCTTACTTATTTTCTGCCAATTCGATCTGTCCTTTGAAGTGAGTGGAGTGTTTCAGTCTCCTAAAACGAATGCATTGCATTCTATTTCCCTCTTTAATTCTGTTATTATCTGTTTTACATATTTAGATGCTCCTATGTTGGATGAATAGATATTCAGAATGGTTATATCCTCTTCTTGGACTGATCCCTTTATCATTGTGTAATGTCCTTCTTTGTCTCTTGTTACTTTCTTTGTTTTGAAGTCTATTTTGTCTGATACACATACTGCAGCGCCTGTTTTTTTCTGCCTATTAGTTCCATGAAATATCTTTTTCCATCCCTTCACTTTTAGTCTGTGTGTGGCTTTGGGTTTGAAGTTAGTTTCTTGTAGGCAGCATATAGATGTGTCTTTTTTTTATCCATTCAGTGACTCTATGTCTTTTCATTGGTGCATTCAGACCATTTACATTTAGGGAGATTATCAATAGTTTTGTACTTATTGCCATTGTAGGCTTCAGATTTGTGGTTACCAAAGGTTCAAGGGTAACTTCCTTATGATCTAACAGTCTAATTTAACTCAGTATGCTATTACAAACACAATCTAAAGGTTCTTTTTATTCCTTCTCCATTTTTTATGTATTAGGCATCATATTCTCTACTCTTTGTCTGTACCTTGACTGATGTTGTAGGTAGTTGATTTAATTTTGCATCTACTTAGTTATTAATTCTTTACTGTGGTTTTATTTCCTCTGGTGAAAGCTATTTAGCATTAGGAACACTTCCATCTATGATAGTTCCTAAAATACACTGTAGAGAAGCTTTGTGGGAGGTAAATTCTCTTAGCTTTCCTTATCTGAAAATTGTTTTATCTCTCCTTCAAATTTAAATGGTAATCTTGCTTTGTAAAGTATTATTGGCTTGAGGTCCTTCTGTTTCATTGCATTAAATATGTCATGACACCCCCTTCTGGCCTGTAAGGTTTCTGTTCAGAAGTTTGATGATAGCCTGATGGATTTTCCTTTGCATGTTATCTTTTTTCTTTCTCTGGCTGCTTTTAATACTCTGTCCTTGTCCTTGATCTTTGCCCTTTTAATTATTATGTGTCTTGTTGTCTTTCTTGTCACTTGTGTTGGGAGATCTGTACACCTCCATGGTCTGAGAGATTATCTCCTTCTGCAAATTGGGGAAGTTTTCAGCAATTACCTCCTCAAAGGCACTTACTATCCCTTTCTCTCTTTCTTCTTCTTCTGGTACCCCTGTAATGCAAATATTGCTCCATTTGGATTGATCACACTGTTCTCTCAAAATTTTTTATTTCTATAGATCCTTTTTTCTCTGCCTCAGATTCTTTGTTTTCCTGTTCTCTAATTTCTAATACATTTATCATCTCCTCTACTATATATAATCTGCTTTTAAGTCCCTCCATTGTATGTTTCATTTCAGATATTACATTCCTTAATGATTAAATCTCAGTTCTGAATTCTACCCTGAGTTCTTGAATATTTTTCCTTACCTCCATGAGCATGTTTATGATTTTTGTTTTGAAATCTCTTTCAGGAAGATTGATGAGTTCAGTTTCATTTGGCTCTTTTTCTGGTTTTGTGTGATTTGGTTTGAACCAGGTTCATTTGACATTTCATATTTGTATGTGGCTCCATCTAGTACCCAGAAGCTCTACTCTCAGGAGCTGCTTAGCCCATGTAGCAATATTAGACGCTACTGCCTTTGGGTAGAAAGAGCTGTTTCCTGCCTCTCGGGTGCTATGCCTGTCTGCACTACCAGAACCAGGGGGCCGAGTGCACAGGTACAAGCTCCTATGATTTGTGTTTGTAGCTGCTATAGGTGAGGCCCCATGCTGGCTAGCCTGATGCCAGGGCAGCAGCTGCAGGTTTTTGAGCTGGTGTGGGCTGACTGGGAGGAAGTTGCAGCAGGCTTCATATCATGGTGGGGAACCTTGGATCCATGTAGCCAGCCAGGGGGATGGAGTACCTGAAGCTCCTGAAAGTTCCCAACCTGCTGTGCAGAGTGTGCCTGGACAATTTTGTCCACCTGTCCTTTCTCCTGAGCAGTAAGTTCTTTGCCATCCTTGCCCCTTTAGCAGCCCTCTTGCTGTTAGGAAGTCTTTCAGACTTTTGTCCCAGAGCAACTCAATGTGGATTCCTGTTTTCCACAAGTGGCTGGAATCTCAGCCTCTCCAGTTATTCTGCCTCTCTTAGCTTTCCAACCCCACTAATCTCCAGAGTATCATACAATGTATGTTCATGCTCACAGAACAGATCTCCAGGGCTTAGTGTTCAGCAGTCCTAGGCATCCACTCCCTCCCCACTCTGTTTCTCTTACTCCCACCAGTGAACTGGAGTGGGGGAAAGTCTTGGGTGCCACCAGATCATGGCTTTGTACTTTACCTTTTCATTGAGGTCTGCTGTTTTCCCCAGGTCTAGGCAGTCTGCCTTAGCCTACCTTGCTGTTGCTCTGTCAGGATTAGATGTATTTGCTATGTTTTCAAATTATATGTGATTTTGGGAGGACGTTTCTGTCTCACCTCTCACACTGCCATCTTTAAGCCTATATCTTGGTTAGGTTTATTCTTAGAAAAATTTTATGCAATTATAAGTGTGGTTGTTTTCATAATTTGCTTTCAGATAATTCATTGTTAGTGCATATAAATGCAACTAGTTTTCATGTGTTTATTTTTTTAATCCTGGAAGTTTTCTGAATCACTTACTTAGTTCTATAACATATTTTTGTGGAGTCTTTGGGATTTTCTAGATATAAGATGATGTCTATTGCAAACATAATTTTACTTCTTCCTTAAAGGTTTTTTATTTCTTTTATTTCATTATTATTATTATTATTATTAATTTTGAAAGGGCAAGCTCCCAGATTCTATTTCAGCCAATAGGGACCCGGATCCTATTTCACCCAATAGGAGCTTGGTCTCTCTCCTCTCTAGTCAGCAAGGAGCTCACCCACCATGCTTAGGCCCTGCCAATTGACCAGAGCCATGACCTATCACCCCACCAACTAACCCTAGATCCAGCCAATCAGCCAGAGACCCGACCATCACCCCACCAACTGCCCTAGAACCCCATAAAACCTTTGTGGTATTGAAACTTGCTCTCTTTCTCTGGCATCTTGACACTGCATTAGTGTAGATGAGAGATTGAGCTCAAGCTAGCTTGAATAAAGTCTCTTTACTTTTGCATTAATGTTGGCTCCTTGGTGGTCTTCTGTGATTCGTGACTTTGGGCACAACGTTTGGGGGCTCGTCTGGGATCCCAGAGACCCCCAGGACTACTGACTCGGAGGGCCCTGTGCCAGCTACTGAGTGCACTCAGTTATCTGTCCTTGTCTACCTGTGTCTCACTCTGTCTTTATCTGTGTCTCACTGTTTTTGTTCATGAACAAGCCTGTATAAGCCTGTAGGAGCTCCAATCTGTATCTGGGTTTACATTGACTTAGGCGGATGCACTGGCAGATCGCCGACCAGGGGTCTTGGGAGACATCCCTTGCCCCCGTCTGGAGGATGAGGTCCTCATCTGTGAGGAAAGTCAGCTGCCGCTGCAGTCTGACAGACCCTCAACTTACTTTCAGTTTTGCCTCCACGGCCATGGCAGATTCTTCTCTGTAGGTGCCAGTTTGTTGTTTGTCATGCTTGTCTTAGACTTGTTGACAGAAGAAATGGGACAGATGCAGACAACCCCCTTGTCTCTCATGACAGACCATTTTTCTCAGACATTAGGGAGAGAGCTCACAATTTGAACACAGACGTCAGGAAGGGAAAATTTCGTGTTTTCTGCACCTCTGCGTGGCTGTCCTTTAATGTTGGCTGGCTGCCAGAGGGAACATTTAATCCAACCACTCTTTTACAGGTTAAAGATATCAGGGGAAGAGCTAACAACCTCAGTGTGGAAGTCCAGAAGGGTCCGTGGCAGACTTTTTGTTCTAGTGAGTAGCCAGTTTTCAATGTTGGATGGCTGCCAGAGGGAACCTTATCATTATGTCTCAGTCTGTATGTTTGTGTGTTTAAGTGTGTAAATGAAAATGTCTTTCTACCTCCGGATGGTATTAGTGAAATTGATTTAAAGACAAGCGCTTGTGAAAATTGGGCATTCAAAAACTTCCAGAAAATCTGATAAAAAATGTTAAGCATTAATGCTAATTTGAGTTTGGCTGAGGCGCACATGTCCTTGTAGTTATCAGCTGCCTAAAGTTTACCTAAATTCATTTAAGTCAATGTCACCTGCTCAATCTTTTAAGAATAAAATTCTCAAAGGCTTGGCTTTGTCTAATATTCAGTAAAGGTCTTGTAAGTAATCTAGCATTGCTACGAATGAGTGAACTAAATGAGTGTGGCAAGTGAACACCTTTTTAATTGTGTGCTACAGTGTGTATACCTACCTGCAGCCTGTGAATCTTTGTAGTAACCTAAAATCTTAAAGTTTTGCTAACTTGATATTATGTTTAGTGAGAGATTGTGCTGTAAAGCTCATAGTTACAGAAATTATAAAATGTTCATCAATTTTTCAATCTAAAGAATGCTAGTGTAACAGTTTACAATAGCCTGCTTCTCAGTGTTCACTAGAAATTAAGGTACCTAATGGTTTTAAGTTCTAATTTAAACTAATTAAAGTAATAAAGAAAACATTTCTGCATGATAAAAAATGTGTCATTTCATAATAGAAAGTAACTTTGTTCTAAAGTACAGCTGTTTATTTAGAGGGAGAACTCTAAATATAAGAAGAAGGTTGTAGAAAGTTTTAGAAGAATTTAATATGGTCATGCTATATAAAATTAAAGCAAATGAGTCTTGGTATCAAATACACAGCAAACTTAGAATTTTGTTTTCAGTTAAAAAGACAAAGTTTTCTTAAACTGTTAGTCTGCTCTTAATGTTGAAAGATTGCAAAAGGCTTTCTAATTGTTTTATCAAAGAAGTTTCTCATGCTTAAAGTCTCAATGAGTTGTCTGAGTATTTAAGAAAATGACATCTTAATATTAAAAAGACTAAAAGCTAAAGTTTGCTAGCAACTGTGTAAACTTCTTTATTTGCCTTTGAGGTATTTTGTCATTCTGGTTAAATAGATAAGTATTGCTTCACAGTGACCTATAGTACTATTTAAGCAAGTGCCAAATAAACTTTCTTCTGACAACTTCCCAAAATCAAATTCAAAAAGGTACTTTTAACTCTAGTTAACTCTGATATTTTCCAGAGGGCCCCTGGAACATGTCAGAGGAATTTTTTTTCTCATTGGAGAAAGTATTTGACTAATTTGGCTTATTTATCTGATATATACATACCAGCTTAATTACCTAGAAAGCACTGTCAAAGGGAATGATGCTAAACTTTGTTACTAAATGTTTCTTTTGTTACAGAAATATCCGAATTTCCTTATGTCAACTGCTTGCAGTAAGCACTCATCAGATCTATTTTTTTTTCTTGACGGGTAGTTGACACACAGTATTACATTAGTTTCAGGCGTACAACACAGTGAATCAACACTTATATGCATGATAATTCTAGCTACCAGCTATTACCATACAAAGTTGTTACAATATTTTGACTATATTACTTACGCTATACATTACATCCCGGTTACTTATTTATTTTACAATTGGAAGTCTGTACTTTTTTTTTAGAGGGCATCTCTCATATTTATTGATCAAATGGTTGTTAACAACAATAAAATTCTGTATAGGGGAGTCCATGCTCAATGTACAATCATTAATCCACCCCAAGCCTAATTTTCATCAGTCTCCAATCTTCTGAATCTTAACAAACAAGTTCTTACATGGAGAACAAATTCTTACATAGTGAATAAGTTACATGGTGAACAGTACAAGGGCTGTCATGACAGAAACTTTCAGTTTTGATAATGCATTATTAACTATAAACAATCAGTTCAAATATGAATATTTGTTTGATTTTTATACTTGATTTATATGTGGATACCACATTTCTCTCTTTATTATTATTATTATTTTTAATAAAATGCTGAAGTGGTAGGTAGATGCAAGATAAAGGTAGAAAACATAGTTTAGTGTTGTAAGAGAGCAAATGTAGATGATCAGGTGTGTGCCTGTAGACTAAGTGTTAATCCAAGCTAGACAAGGGCAATAAAACATCCACGGATGCAGCAGATTTCTCTCAAAAAAGGGGGGGTGAGGTTCTAAGCCTCACCTCTGTTGATCCCCAATTTCTCACCTAATGGCCCCCCTGTGACTGTGCCTGTCTTAGGTTGTTCCTCCCTTGAGGAATCTTACCCGTCTCTGGCTAACCAGTCATCTTCTGGGGCCATACAGGGAAATGTAAAGTTGGTAAGTGAGAGAGAAGCCTTATTGTTTGAAAAGGTTAGCTTTTTACATCTTTGCAGATTTATGCCCTGTGGCCTCTATGTCCAGCATTTGTCTTGAGGTATCTTTACCACTTGGAAGAATTATGATACTCAGTAAATTCGATATGAGGTACGAATTCTATTTAAGGGTTGTAATTAGGAAGGAAGAAGAAAAGCTATAGAAGTAGCAGGTGGAAGAAAACATGGGAAGATTGATTAATTCTTTGACATATCTTCTTGTAGAGTTACTTCAGCATGTATAGGTTTTAAACTACTAATTAAATTGTGTACACACATTAACATAATAGAAGTACAGTAACATAACCAAAGCAGACCTATAATTACCAGCCATCTCCAGTGAAACCAAGAAAACCAGTTAGGCACCTTAGGCATTTGTGAAAACTTATCTATGATATGGTGGATATTGTCCAACTGAACTTGAACAGTCTGAGAGAAATCAGACAAATTAAAACAGCCCATTCCTGGGGACTGTTCACATCCCATATGTTCTCTTAAGAGTAGATAGTCTGTAGTTGTAAGATTTTGGAGCGCTACAATTTGTACTTCTCCTAATTCTTGGTTGAGTTCCAACAGTATAGATCCAGCTTAGATATCTCCTTCTTCATTCCCATGGCAAGTCCAGGAACCGGTGGGATGAGTGCATCTACACCTGCAGCAGTGCATGGATCTTTGTTGGGGTTTTTTGATGATCATCTTTTGGTATGAGTCTTCCAGAGAGTGGTGATGCTGGAGGTTCTTTTTCATATCGTATCTTAGTTCACTTTCTGGGTAGCCAAATTAGGCTTTGATCCTCTGTATAAACACAAACAGACCCTTTGCCTACACTTTTATATGCCCTTTATACCATTGTGTATAATCTACACTTACATGACGAACATTATGTTTACTAGGCTCTCCACTATACCAGGTCCCCCCTATAAACCCCTTTACAGTCACTGTCCATCAGCATAGCAAAATGTTGTAGAATCACTACTTGTCTTCTCTGTGTTGTACAGCCCTCCCCTTTCTCCCACCCCCCATGCATGCTTCATAGCCCCCTTCCACTTCCCCCCATTATCCCTCCCTACCCACCCATCCTCCCCAGTCCCTTTCCCTTTGGTACCTGTTAGTCCATTCTTGGGTTCTGTGATTCTGCTACTGTTTTGTTCCTTCAGTTTTTCCTTTGTTCTTATACTCCACAGATGAGTGAAATCATTTGGTATTTCTCTTTCTCTGCTTGGCTTATTTCACTGAGCATAATACCCTCCAGCTCCATGCATGTTGCTGCAAATGGGAGGATTTGCCCTCTTCTTATGGCTGAGTAGTATTCCATTGTGTACATGTACCACATCTTCTTTATCCATTCATCTATTGATGGACATTTAGGTTGCTTCCAATCCTTGGCTACTGTAAATAGTGCTGCGATAAACATAGGGGTGCATCTGTCTTTCTCAAACTTGATTGCTGCATTCTTAGGGTAAATTCCTAGGAGTGGAATTCCTGGGTCAAATGGTAAATCTGTTTTGAGCATTTTGATGTACCTCCACAATGCTTTCCAAATGGTTGAACTAATTTACATTCCCACCAGCAGTGTAGGAGGGTTCCCCTTTCTCCACAGCCTCACCAACATTTGTTGTTGTTTGTCTTTTGGATGGCAGCCATCCTTACTGGTGTGAGGTGATACCTCATTGTAGGTTAAATTTGAATTTCTCTGATAATTGGCGATGTGGAGCATCTTTACATGTGTCCGTTGACCATCTGTATTTCTTTTTTGGAGAACTGTCTGTTCAGTTCGCCTGCCCATTTTTTAATTGGGTTATTTGTTTTTTGTTTGTTGAGGCATGTGAGCTCTTTATATATTCTGGACGTCAAGCCTTTATCAGATCTGTCATTTTCAAATATATTCTCCCATACTGTAGGGTTCCTTTTTGTTCTATTGATGGTGTCTTTTGCTGTACAGAAGCTTTTCAGCTTAATATAGTCCCACTTGTTCATTTTTGCTGTTGTTTTCCTTGCCTGGGGAGATATGTTCAAGAAGAGGTCACTCATGTTTATGTCCAGGAGATTTTTGCCTATGTTTTTTTCCAAGAGTTTAATGGTTTCATGACTTACATTCAGGTCTTTGATCCATTTTGAATTTACTTTTGTATATGGGATTAGACAATGATCCAGTTTCATTCTCCCACATGTAGCTGTCCAGTTTTGCCAGCACCATCTGTTGAAGAGACTGTCATTTCGCCATTGTATGTCCATGGCTCCTTTATGAAATGTTAATTGACCATATATGTCTGCGTTAATGTCTGGATTCTCTAGTCAGTTCCATTGGTCTCTGGCTCTGTTCTTGTGCCAGTACCAAATTGTCTTGATTACTATGGCTTTATAGTAGAGCTTGAAGTTGGGGAGTGAGATCCCCACTACTTTATTCTTCTTAGGATTGCTTTTGCTATTTGAGGTCTTTGGTGTTTCCATAGGAATTTTTGAATTATTTGTTCCAGTTCATTGTACAATGTTGCTGGTAGTTTCATAGGGATTGCATCAATTCTGTATATTGCTTTGGGAAGGATGGCCATTTTGATGATATTAATTCTTCCTAGCCACGATCATGGGATGAGTTTCCATCTGTTAGTCTCCTTTAATTTCTCTTAAGAGTGACTTGTAGTTTTCAGAGTAAAAGTCTTTCACTTATTTGGTTAGGTTTATTCCTAGGTATTTTATTATTTTTTTTGATGCAATTGTGAATGAGGCTTTTTTCCTGATTTCTCTTTCTGTTGGTTCATTGTTAGTGTGTAGGAAAGCCACAAATTTCTGTGCATTAATTTTGTATCCTGCAACTTTGCTGTATTCTGATATCAGTTCTAGTAGTTTTGGAGAGGAGTCTTTAGGGATTTTTATGTACAGTATCATGTCATCTGCAAGTAGTGACAGCTTAACTTCTTCTTTACCAATCTGGATTACTCGTATTTTTTCGTTTTGTCTGATTGCTGTGGCTAGGACCTCCAGTAATATGTTAAATAACAGTGGGGAGAGTGGGAATCCCTGTCTAGTTCCCGATCTCAGAGGAAAAGCTTTCAGCTTCTCGCTGTTCAATATAATGTTGGCTGTGGGTTTATCATAAACAGCCTTTATTATGTTGAGGTACTTGCCCTCTATTCTCATTTTGCTGAGAGTTTTTATCATGAATGGATGTTGAACTTTGTCAAATGCTTTTTCAGCATCTATGGAGTTGATCATGTGGTTTTTGTCTTTCTTTTTGTTGATGTGGTGGATGATGTTGATGGACTTTCGAAAGTTGTACCAGCCTTGCATCCCTGGGATGAATCCCACTTGGTCATGGTGTACGATCCTTTTGATGTATTTTTGAATTCAGTTTGCTAATATTTTGTTGAGTATTTTTGCATCTACATTCATCAGGAATATTGGTCTGTAGTTTTCTTTTTTGGTGGGGTCTTCGCCTGGTATTAGGGTGTTATTAGCTTCATAGATTGAGTTTGGGAGTATCCCCTCCTCTTCTATTTTTTGGAAAACTTTAAGGAGAATGGGTATTATGTCTTCCCTGTAGGTCTGATAAAATTCCAAGGTGAATCCATCTGGCCCAGGGGTTTTGTTCTTTGGTAGTTTTCTGATTACCACTTCAATTTCATTGCTGGTAATTGGTCTGTTTAGATTTTCTGTTTCTTTCTGGGTCAGTCTTGGAAGGTTGCATTTTTCTAGGAAGTTGTCCATTTCTCCTAGGTTTCCCAGCTTGTTAGCATATAGGTGTTCATAGTACTCTCTAATAATTCTTTGTATTTCTGTGGGATCCGTTGTGATTTTTCCTTTCTCATTTCTGATACTGTTGATTTGTTTTGACTCTCTTTTCCTCTTAATAAGTCTGGCTAGAGGCTTATCTATTTTGTTTGTTTTCTCAAAGAACCAGCTCTTGGTTTCATTGATTTTTCCTATTGTTTTATTCTTCTCAATTTTATTTATTTCTTCTCTGATCTTTATTATGTCCCTCCTTCTGCTGACCTTAGGCCTCATTTGTTGTTCTTTTTCCAATTTTGATAATTATGACATTAGACCATTTATTTGGGATTGTTCTTCCTTTTTTAAATATGCCTGGATTGCTATATACTTTCCTCTTAAGACTGCTTTTGCTGTATCCCACAGTAGTTGGATCTTTGTGTTGTTGTTGTCGTTTGTTTCCATATATTGCTGGATCTCCATTTTGATTTGGTCATTGATCCATTGATTATTTAGGAGCGTGTTGTTAAGTCTCCATTTGTTTGTGAGCCTTTTTGCTTTCTTTGGACAGTTTATTTCTAGTTTTATGCCTTTGTGGTCTGAAAAGTTGGTTGGTAAGATTTCAATCTTTTTGAATTACTGAGGCTCTTTTTGTGGCCGAGTATGTGATCTATTCTGGAGAATGTTCCATGTGCACTTGAGAAGATTGTGTACCCTGTTGCTTTTGGATGTAGAGTTCTGTAGATGTCTATTAGGTCCATCTGTTCTAGTGTGTTGTTCAGTGCCTCTGTGTCCTTACTTATTTTCTGTCTGGTGGATCTGTCCTTTGGAGTGTGTGGTGTGTTGAAGTCTCCTAGAATGAATGCATTGCATTCCATTTCCTCCTTTAGTTCTGTTAGTATTTGTTTCAGGTATGTTGGTGCTCCTGTATTGGGTGCATATATATTTATAATGGTTATATCCTCTTGTTGGACTGAGCCCTTTATCATTAATTAATGTCCTTCTTTGTCTTTTGTTACTTTCTTTATTTTGAAGTCTGTTTTGTCTGATACCAGAATTGCAACACCTGCTTTCTTCTCTTTGTTGTTTGCATGAAATATCTTTTTCCATCCCTTGACTTTAAGTCTGTGCATGTCTTTGGGTTTGAGGTGAGTCTCTTGTAAGCAGCATATGGATGGATCTTGCTTTTTTATCCATTCTATTACTCTGTGTCTTTTGATTGATGCATTCAATCCATTTACATTTAGGGTGATTATTTAGAGGTATGAACTTATTGCCATTGCAGGCTTTAAGTTTGTGGTTACCAAAGGTACAGGGTCAGCTTCTTTACTGTCTTACTGTCTAACTTAACTCGCTTGTTGGGCTATTATAAACACGGTCTGATGATTCTTTATTTCTCTCCCTTCTTATTCCTCCTCCTCCGTTCTTCATATGTTGGGTGTTTTGTTCTGTGCTCTTTTTAGGAGTGCTCCCATCTAGAGCACTCCCTATAGGATGCCCTGTAGAGGTGGTTTGTGGGAGGCAAATTCCCTCAACTTTTGCTTGTCTGGGAATTGTTTAATCCCTCCTTCATATTTAAATGATATTCATGCTGGATACAGTAGTCTTGGTTCGAGGCCCTTCTGTTTCATTGCATTAAGTATATCATGCCATTCTCTTCTGGCCTGTAGGGTTTCTGTTGAGAAGTCTGATGATAGCCTGATGGGTTTTCCTTTGTAGGAAACCTTTTTTTTCTCTCTGGCTGCCTTTAATACTTTGTCCTTCTGTTTGATCTTTGCCATTTTAATTATTATGTGTCTTGGTGTTGCCCTCCTTGGATCCCTTGTCCTGGGAGTTCTGTGTACCTCTGTGGTCTGAGAAGCCCTTTCTTCCCCTTCTTTGGTGAAGCTTTCGGCAATTATTTCTTCAAAGACACTTTCTATCCCTTTTTCTCTCTCTTCTTCTTCCGGTACCCCTATAATGCATATATTGTTTTGTTTCGAATGGTCACTCAGCTCTCTTAGAATTGTTTCATTCCTGGAGATCCTTTTATCTCTCTCTGCATCAGCTTCTCTGCGTACCTGTTCTCTGTTTTCTAGGCCATTAATGGTATATCGCATCTTGTCCATTCTGTTCTGAAGTCCTTCCAGGGCTTGTTTTATTTCTGTATTCTCCTTCCTTAGTTCTTGCAGTTTTCTCTGCAAGTCCATCAGCATGGTTATGACTTTTGTTTTGAATTCTTTTTCAGGAAGACTGGTTAAGTCTATCTCCCCAGGTTCCTTCTCAGGGGAAGATGTGGCAGATGCCGAAGCTGTCTGGGTTAGTCTTGTCTGGATCATATTTTTTGCCTTTTCATGTTGACAGGTGCTATTGACTGTCAGCTGGGAGGGCCAAACTTTTCCCTTGCTACTGGTCTTTCTTTACTGGGACAACTGCAACCCCTAGTGGCTTGTGTTGGGTAATTGTGTGTAGACTGGGTCTTTATGTCTTGCCCGGCCTGTGTGGAGGAATCTCCCTTTATGAGGGTGTGGTCTGCCTTAGGCTTCTTCTCTGCTTTTGCAGTGCCCTGAGGGATAATGGACAGGGGGGCTATTTGGCTGTTTACTTCCGTGAGGGGTCTCAGAGCTGTTGCCCAGAGGGTTAGTGTGCCCAGTTTTCCCTGTAATTTCCAGCCACTGGGCTATGACCTGTGTTTTTTCCATCCAGCTGTTATGTCCCTGTCCCTGTCCCTTTAAGACTTTTAAAAAGCACTCGCTTTTCTGTGTCACAGGGGCATCAGCTTTGGAACCTGCTCAGAGGTCTTGCTGCCCTGTTTCCCTAGTTTCCAGCCCTCCACACATGCACTGTGTCTGCACTCTGGTGCGGGTGGCTGTGGCTGGGTGTTTAGCAGTCCTGGGCTCCCTCTCCCTCCCGCCGGGAGCTGGGGGGAGGTGTGCTCGCTTCCCGCCGGGCCGGGGGTTGTATCTTACCCCTTTCACCAGGTGCTGGGCTCTTGTACATATGGATGTAGTCCGGCTGTTGTCCTGTGTCTTCTGGTCTCTCTTTTAGGATTAGTTATATTTGTTGTATTTTCAAAAATATATATGTTTTTGGGAGGAGATTCCCACTGTCCTACTCACGCTGCCATTTTGGCTCTGCCTCCTCATCAGATCTTTAACCATTGTCATTTGTAAGTCTTTCGCCATTTATAGTCACTGTTTTATTACTCCTACACTAGTAAAGAACTAGATTTCAGCAGAACAGGTATTGGTTATATAGGATTAAGTGAACTAAGGAAGATAGTTTTGTGACTTTTTGTTTCAGATGTTGCTGATAAAGTGTTTTAAGCTTTTTCTCTTAAACTGACAATGGTTTCATGAATGACAATAGCTTTATAAGCAGATTTGAAACATTTATCTTTCTCTCTACCTGACCCCTCAATAATTTAAAAGCTTTCAGTATTTTTATGTTTCATGGCAGTATGTTTATTTGCATAAGTTCAATAAGAACCTGCATTCCTTGTAAGAGGACCAATTAAAAACACAGGTTATACTACCAAGGCTTTGACTGGAATGTTATACCTGATAGACACATGCATAAACTCAGATATGGACAGCTTTAAGGAACTAAGGTTGACTTTATAAAGCCAACAAAGCCCCTTAGAAAAACTGGCCTGGTACCTTGCTTACAGGGTTCCCGGCAGCCTTACCAGGTGCATAAGGAAGGTCACTTCCTGGCAGGTTCAAGAACCTCAAGATGTCTCGGGGACCTTGAGAAGAGAAGAACTCACCCAAATCTACAGGTACTGCAGGCAAAACCTGATGGCAAGTCTGGCTTGGCTGTCTGGCCTCAAGAGGCCTTTAAAAGTTCAATCTGAAATTCCTTACAAAAAGTTCCAGCAAGGCACGTTTAAAAGAGCCTATGTAACCAATTGCTCTTCTTGCTGCACTCATGCAAATAATCAAGCCAACTGTTGTTTTCTTAATCTGGCTAATTCTAATAAAAATAAGGGTGATTTTAGAGAAAAGTGTTGTTTCAATAATGCTGCCTTATCTATACTAAATCTTAATATCCAGAATTCTAGTTTCCCCATAATACCTGACTATGATTCTCAATTAGAGTCTTCATATTTCTAGTTCTCATATTCAGCCATGCATTCTTAATCTCATCAAGTTTGTCCTTCCAGAATAGGAGATCCAACTCCAGATATTGCTACTTAACCTAATAACACAATTTGTTTTATCTTGCCTAGAAGCCACAAAACTGCAAATAGTAATAGAAAAGAAACCCAGAATAGAAGCACCAACCTTCTGAGGCCCTCTCAACTGACCAGTGATGGAGACCTAGCTGCACCCTTTACTGCACCCCCCTTCTCAGCATGAAGCAGCCAGTGCGGTCATTGCCCCTTTTCCCAGCAGCAGCTAGGGTCTCTATCTGTAGAGGAGAGAATGAGACCAGGACCATAGGCTTAGACAGAATAAAGTGAGAGAGAGCCTCTGGAGAAAGCAAGGCAGGATATTTGTAATCAGAGCAACGTAACTACATGCTGGAAACCCCCCCTACTAAAACTATGTTGAACATTAAGCTCTAGAATAATTCTTCAGTGAGATCAGTTAATGTTCCCCAGATAAAGAAGAGTAGCACCTGTTTTATTATGCTAATCATTTGTAATCATGTATAAGTTTCACTTTAGCATACTAAAAGGCCCAGGCCTATGTGTTGTCTTCCCTCCTTCAGATCTGACTCGGTAATTTTGCGAGCTGAGCAACTGATTTAGCATGCAGACCCAGCTTTACATGGCATAGTAAAAGGCAGGATTCTTTAGCAAATAGATAATATCTCAGCCCTACTTAGAGGCTGGGCATGCAGTCTTTTGATGTGCACCTGAACCAAGGTGCCAGTGTCCCAAGGAAATCAAGGCAGGAAATTATCTTTAATATTCAAGGACCCCTTGCCATCCTACTCCTTTTACTAAACCTTGGGCCCTGTATCATCAACAGGCTGGTCCAGATTGTCAGAGACCATGTGGGGGCCATCCAACTGATAGTCCTCCATGCTCAATACAAGCCCCTAGTAATCTTGTTACCTTTAGACCATGTATCCTCAATAAACTGATAACTTTTATTAAAGATAGAATTGATACAGTCCAGCTAATGGTGCTAAGACAACAGAATCAGCCTTTATCTCCTTACAACTGCAAAACCTTATTAGACCCATGATTGGGTCCCTTCTTAGGATCCAGAGAAAAGGGGGAATGAAAGGGCAAGCTCCCAGATTCTATTCCAGCCAATTGGGACCCAGATCCTACCTCAGCCAATGGGGACCTGGATCCTATTTCAGCCAATCCGGACCCGGATCCTATTTCACCCAATCGAAGCTTGGTCTCTCTCCTCTCCAGTCAGCAAGGAATTCACCCACCATGCTTAGACCCTGCCAATTGACCAGAGCCACGACCTATCACGCCACCAACTACCCCTAGATCCAGCCAATCAGCCAGAGCCACGACCATTACCCCATCAACTGCCCTAGAACCCCATAAAACCTTTGTGGTATTGAAACTCACTCTCTTTCTCTGGTGTCTTGCCACTGTGTTGGTGTAGATGAAAGATTGAGCTTGAGCTAGCTTGAATAAAGGCTCTTTGCTTTTGCATTGGTGTTGGGTCCTTGGTGGTCTTCTGGGATTCATGACTTTGGGCACAACATATTTATTATTATTTGCATAACTGCTGTGGCTCCTACTTCCAATACCATTTTTAAGAGAAGTGGAGAGAGTGTGCTTCTTCACCATCTTCCAAATTTTAGAGTTAGGCTTTCAATTTTTTTTAATATAATGTGAGCTGTGGGTTTTTCATATTTGAACTTTATTATGGTGAGACAAATTGTCTCTGTACCTAATTTAAGAGTTTTTTTAATTATAAGAGGATGTGAAAACTCTTCTGCATCTATTGAGATGATGATGTAATTTTTATCTTTCATTCTGCTTACATAGTGAACATAGATTGATTTGCATATGTGGAATCAATCTTGCATCCCAGGTATTTGTCCCACTTGGCCATGGTGAATGGTCTTTTTAATGAGCTGTTGAATTCAATTTGCTAAAATGTGTTTAATATTTTGCATCTGCTTTCATCAGATATATTGGCCTGTAGTTTTCTTTCTTTGTGTCTTTGTCAGCTTTAATATCAGACTGATGCTGGCCTAATAAGAAGATTTTGAAAATATTCCCTCTTCTATTTATTGGAGGAGTTTAGGAAGGATTGATATTACTTTTCTTTATATGTTTAGTACAGTTCACTTATAAAGCCATGTGATCCTTTTTTTTTTGCAGGAACACTTTGGTTAGTGATTCTATTCCCTGTTAGTTATTGGTCTACTAAGTATTTATATTTATTCTTGATTTAGTCTTGGTAGGCTACATACTTTTAGGAATTTATCCATTTCTCCTGTTATCTGATTTATTTTTGGTGTATAGTTATTTATAAAGTTCCTTATAATGTTTCTCATTTTTTGGCATTGGCTGCAATGTCTCCTTTTCAATTTTATTTACTCACTTGAGTCCTGTCTTTTTTGCCATTTCTAGTCTCTCCAAGGGTTTGTTGATTTTATCTTTTAAGGAATCAACTCTTATTCTCATTAACTTTTATGTTGTTTTACTATTATCTACTTATATATTTCTGCTCTAATCTTTATTTTTTCCTTCTTTCCATTAACTTCAGGTTAAATTTGTCCTGCTTCTAGTTCCTTGAGGTGTAATGTTACTTTGTTTGCTTGAGCTATTTCTTCTTTTTAATTTTAGGTGTTAGTCACCATTAACTTTTCTTTTAGCAATACTTTTGGTTTATCACATATAGTTTGCATGTTGTGTTTTCATTTTCATTTGTCTTGAGATAGTTCCCATTTTCCTTTGATTATTCTTTGCTCAGTGATTGTTCAAGTACATATTTTTATTTCTATGAATTTGTGAATTTTTCTGCTTCTTTTTCTTACCGACTTCCAATTTCATTCTATTGCACTCACAAAAGGTACTTGAAATGATTTCAACCTCCTTAAATTAAGAAGTTGACTTGTTTTGTGCCCTACTGTGTGGACTACCCTGGAAAAAATTCTGTGCACTTGGAAAGAATATGTGTAGTGCTGCTGTTAGTGGAATGTTATGGAAATGTCTATAAGGTAAATTTTATCAATTGCGTTATTCTAATCTACTGACTCCTTATTGAATTTCTGTCCAGATGATCTGCCCATTTTTGTGAGTGAGGTATCAATACCTCCTACTGATGCCAGGGTTCTTGTTTGCGGAGCTGAAGAATGAGCTTCACAGTCAAGGTAGGAGAGCAAGGTACAGGCTTTTATTTAGAGATAAAGTGAAAGGACAGAGCTCCTGGCTCATGCCAGGAGGGGACAAGAGTGTCCATAGTGGTGCAGTGTCTAAGGGGTTTTATAGACAGTTGAGGATTTTTCAAGAACATGAAAAAAACTTAGGGGTGTGGACTTGTTAAGTGCTCTCTGAATATTTAGAATTAACTTAACACAAGCAAATTCCTCTGATTATTTCTCCATGAGATACCAGCATCTTGGTCTGGGGGCACAGGAAACAAGGCCACCTGCTCAGCCCCCCAAGGTAGGCTGAGGTATTGTTTGCTAAAGAGTAAGTTAAGAATTTCTAGCTTCTTAACTTCTTGGGTATTAAAATGCAATCTTATCTTTAAGGTGGAAACCTTCCTGCCTTTTACTGTGTTGTTTATGCCTGGGCTTACTTGCTAAATTAGTTGCCCAGTTTGCAAAATCCCTTCATCAGATCTGAAGGAGAAAGACAGCACATAGGCCTCGGCCTTTTTGTATGCTAAAGAGAATCTTACACATGATTATAAATGGTTAGCATAATAAAACATGTGCTACTCTTCTTTATCTGGGGAACATTAACTGATCTCACTGAAGAATGATTCTAGAGCTCAGTGTTTAACATAGAGTTTTAGCAGGGGGGTTTCCTTCATGTAGTTACATTGCTCTGGCTGCAAATATCTCACCCTTCCCCCTCCAGAGGCCCTCACCCTACTCTGACTACATCTATGGTCCCTGTCTCACTACTACTATGGTATTCTGGTCTCTGTCACTTCAGATGATTCAATATTTGTTTTATATATTTTGGTGCTCTGTTTTGGGGTACATAAATATTTGTATTTGTTATAATTCCCTGTGACAATGACCTTTTGTCATTTTTAATCATCTTTGCCTTTTTATCTTATTTTTAATCTGGTATTAGTTTAACCATCCTATTTACCATGTGTGTGGAATATCTTTTTTCCATCCCTTCTTTTTCAGCCTGTGTGTCCTTAAATTTAAACTGTGTCTCTTGTAGACCATATAGATAGATACATGTATGTTATTCATTCATCTACTGTATGCCTTTAGATTTATGAGTTTCATTCAATTATATTAAATGTAATTGTTACTGCCTCTTTATTAGTTCTTTTGTTCCTCTTGCTGTCTTTGGGATATGATTTTTTCAGTGAATTATCTTGAATCTTTTCATCTTTTTAAAATCTATTATCTTTTTTCTTTGTGGTAAACATGAGACTTGTATAAACATTATTATTATAACAGTTTATTTGTGGTGATAATGATTTAACTTCATTCAAATTACAACAACTACATTTCAGTAACCTTTCATACTTTGTCTGATGTCACTGTAACTCCAGGGGGAAAATTCTGGGGCAAACTACCTCTAAAACTGAAATCAGGCAAAGGGACTAATAAAGCCAAGAAACCTGTTTATTTCTTACAAGCAGTAGTCCTGTCTCTTGACCAGGCTGCAGCAGAAGATAGCTCCACCCAAACTCTTCTGTCCAGATAAACCTTTACACACCCCTGTGATTACCTATAGAAATGTAGGTGTGTTGGGGAGCGTTGTGTATTTTCCTCAGTCCTTGTCCCCACTGTGACAAACAACTGAAGGACAGAGACACAGGAGTGAAGTCGAGTAAACATATTATTTAATTTACTTGAGAGAAAAAGTACAGGCCACCTCAGCAAGGAGAGGTGCCTTGAAAGGTTGGAGAAAGTTAAAAGTTAAAAGTTATGCACTTTGAAAGTGCAGGCGACCTCAGAGAGGAGCATTCCAAAAGGTTGGGGGTCCCCCCTTTTAAAGATTCTTTAGGAATGTGACTAAGGCCTGGGGGTACAGACCTGTTAAGTGATCTTCGAATACTTAGAATTAAAACAAGGAACTTCCTCCTCTGATTTCTCCCTTCTCCTGGGATACCCGCATTCTAGGTCTGGGAGCAGATCTAACAAGGCTGCCTGCAGGCACCAAGGTGGGCTGAGCTATTGTCTGCTTGCTAAAGAGTACATTAAGAATTTTACTTCTTAACTTCCTGGGTATTAAAAGACAACCTTTGAAATTGAATCCTTCCTGCCTTTTCCATGTTGTTTATGGCTGGGCCTGCATGCTAAATTAGTTGCCTAGGTTAAAAACCACTTGATTAGGACTGGAAGGAGAAAAAAACAGCATACAGGTAAAGGTAAAAAGTAAGCCTGGCCTGCGTGGTTAACACAACAAAGACACAGGCGGTGCTGAGGGACCTTCCCTTATCTGGGGAGTATTCAAATATTCCAGGCAAAGTTGCTCCAGGATTTTTGGGCTTTAATTGAGTAATTCTGGGTCTTTTCAGTGGACTTTCCTGGCATTTTTCTCTTTCCACCCCGCTCATACCTATTTTCCTGCCTAACAGATGGACTGAATCTCTCCACCCCTTGCAAACACCTATTGGTATGCAGATGCACCAAAGCCAGGTGAGAGATTGTGAAAATATTGCGATTTCACTCACAGTCACAACGAACATTTTTAATATTTTAAAAAACAGCATTAACTGTTTTCTGTGGTTTTAGTTACTCTTAATACTTTTGTCCCTAAGCTTTTGTAGTAGGGCTAAAAGTGATTTATGTACCACTATTACTTCATTACATTAATGTGTATCTCTCTATATATGTGACTTTTCTAGTGATATTTATACATTCATATGCTTTTATCTTGGTTTGGTGTCTGATAATAATTTGGGGAAAGTCTCAGTCATTATTCCTTCAAATATTTCTTCTTTCCTTCTTTTCTTCTCTTTGAGTATTTATATTACATGTATGTGATCATTTTTGCAAGTGTCCTACTAGTCTTAGTTGTTCTAATTTATTTTTTCTGGTATTTTTTTCTTTTTATTTCCCATTTTGGAGGTTTCTGCTCAGACATACTCAAGGTCTGAGATTCTTTCCTTAACTTTGTCCAGTTTACTAATAAGTTCATTAAAGACATTCTCTTTTATGTATGTTTTTGTCTTTGTTGGTGCTTTTGATCTGTTGCATTTCTTTAAGGTTCATTCTTAAGTATTCTTAAACTTAAGGGGCCTGTCCTGCACCAACTTTTCTTGCATACTTTCTACTTTAGAATCCTTGAATAGGACTAAATGTTTGTGTTAACTTCAAATTCCTATGTTCATTTTCTAACACCTAATGTGACAGTATTAAGAGGGGAGGCTTTTGGGAGGTAACTCAGTGATAAGGATGCATCCCTCATGAATGGGATCATTGACATTACAGGAAAAGTCACAGAAGCTTGCTTCCCTTTTCTCTTTGTTTTCTACTGTCTGAAAAATTATAGTATTTCCAGAACCTCTCTCCTGGATTTAGTACATCTGCATATCAATAGGCATTCAGAGGTGGAAAGAAGTATGGCTTTAGTGCATTTGCATCATTCTTCAGGGGTAGAGAGAGGTTCATTTCCATATCAGTGGGTAATTACCTGGGCAATGGAGGGCCTATATGTACCTGAGAGGTGAGGGGGAGGACTGGTTTTGCTTCTGCTGGAGCACAAAAGAGAAATGGCCCCAGACTGTTTATTTCTAAGCAATAAAGAGATTTTAAACTTTATTTCTCCCTTTGACTGATTTTGGTTTTTAGAGGTATTTTGCACTGGAATTTCTTTCCCCAGACTTTCAGCTACCATGAAGCAATGTGAAGACAAGGGCCATTTGTCAACCAGGAAGATGGCTGCAACCAGACACTGAAATGACTGTCACCTTGGTCTTGGACTTCCCTGAATCAAGTACTTGAGAAATGAGTGTCTACTGTTTAAGACAACTAGCATGTCATTTTGTTACATAGCCAAAATGTCTACGACAACCCCTTATCCTATTAAAAAGAGTTTCTTAAAATTCCTGATCTGATCATTCTAAAACCATTGCCACATCTGAATAGGGTTCCACTGCTTGCATTGTCTCTTCAAAGTGTGTTTTTGCCTTTTAGGATGCCTTGTAATTTTGTACTGTCACTGAGACATGATGAACTGGGTAAGAGTAACTGCTGTGAATGGGCCTTTTGTAACATGGTGGTGAGGTGTAGGGAGAGAGGAAGTGTTGTGTAGTCCTAGGGTCAGATCCCAGTCTCTCAGTGAGCTGCTGCCTCTGTGCTGTGAACTTCACATTTGCTTCATGACCCACCCTCTGGGACAGGACAGGATGGCCAATGGCAGCTGAGTTTGGGTGTTTTCCTTCACCCAAGGCAGTTAGCCTCTGATAATAATCCAGTAGGTTGGCTTTGATTGACTAGTTCCTCCTGAGAGCAGGTCTTCCTAAGAAGTACAGAATGCTCAAAACAGCTTTCTTTCCCCTCCCCTGACAGAAGTGCAAGAATTTTTTTCTCCAATATTCATTCTGAGAACTAGTACATCTGCAGGAGGTAAACTGACAAAGATGTGGAGGCCTCCAAAGCCAGGGTCCATCTTGAGTCATTCGAATGCTTGTCCATATAGAGCCTCCAGCAATTAGTCAATTTCATTTTAGGCTTTCCTACCCAGCACTAGTTAGAGTGGCTCTTTTTGCTCATGGGTACCTATTTCTGTAAATTGTGATACGCTGTATTGTTCTTATTGTCTCTCCAACTTTGGTGGTAACAGTTTGCCCTGTGACCTGACTTCTGTTGTGAATCTCAGAAGAGTTGATGATTTTTAAGTTTATTTACTTATTTACTTGTTGTTAAGATACAGTGTCAATTTTGATGCTACTAACATGATTCAACTGAAGGGGAGACTCTTGGTCTTTAAATTTTACTTCTTATTGCTCTTTTATTATAGTCTTCAGGTTTACAATAAAATATTGCTATTAATAAGTAAAACTACAAAAATAATGTAACTATATTCCACATAATTCAATATAACATAAGTATGACTTTTATGTTACATTTTACACTGAATTAAAACCACTTTTTGTGTGATGCTCTCTCAGAGATTAACCTTTCTTAATGCATGCACACTGGGGTTGTTTCAAGATTTTCTCCATATACACAAAGTTGCTATAAACATTGCAGTACAAATATTTTGTAAACATGCCTTTTGAAAACTAAGAATGGAATTGTTGGGACATATCCTAAATGTATATTTAATTTTATGATAAACAGCTAGAACTGCATTCAAAGTATATGTAAAATTTTATATTCCTATCAAAAGTGAAAGCTGTCCATATGCAGACTTTCTCACCATATGCATGATTACTACACTGATCCAAGCTCCTATAATCTGTTCTCTACACTGCTACAATATCATCCTCACTAATATCCCAGTTTCCACTCTTCATTCAATAAGGTAATCAGACTAATCCTATGAAACCAGATCACTCAAATGCCTTCTCATATCATTCTAGATAAAATCCAATAAGCATTTTAAATGAAGCTCCCCATTATATATTTGTTGTTTTATTTCTCTAGTACATTTGAAATAAACATTTAGGTGCTACACCTATTCATCTATATCCAGCACACAAAATCCTCCCTGAGGCTTTGAAAATGTAGATTTACATTTACCTCCTATCAGAATCTCTGATATATCTAGGTAACATGCATTTGTAGCAAAACCCAAACACATTTTGTTATTATTGGAGACATAATTATATTCTTCTCTGCATTTATTAACATGAAGATGTCCATGAAAGTGGTATTTTTAAAAGAGAAAGAAAAGAATAATGAAAAATACTTTTTAGATATGTAAGTATAAAGTCTTAAAGACTCTCCTATGGAATATAAAGAATTTTATGCAAATTCCTCATGATCAGTAACATTATTTAAGTGAATGTTTGCAAGTATAATGTCCCAATAAAACTTCTCACACATTTTCTTCTATTTCATTAATGATATTTGTATAGCACATAGGATGTACTCATATAATACATTTGCATAAATATTCAAATAATATATTTTTAAGCATGGAAATGAGAAAATAAGCTTTTTCTTGTGAATATAACTTTTTAAAATATATTATATTTCAGAGCAGTTTCAGTACAGAAAAATTATCCAAAAAACCCTGTTTTCATATATCTACTGTCTTCCTCACAGTTTTCCTGTTTACTGACATATTGTATAGTTTAGTACACTTGTTATATTGATGAACAAATGTTACATTTGTACTAAAGTCTTTAGTGTATATTAGTGCTTACACTTTGTGTTGTACAGTTTTATGGGTTTTTATTTATGCATTATGTTACATATCCCTCATTACACTGTCATAAATAATAGTTTCTCTTTCTTAAAAGATGACATACACTCCACTTTCATAATTCATATCTGTCTTATATATATTACTGTTTTAAAACTAAATATCCTCCTTGAGGTTATCTCATTCATTGTTTTATTCTATTAATATCTTAATATTCACTAATATCAACTGCTTACTCTCTCTACTCCTAGAGTACATAATATATCACACTTACTTTGGACTATAAATGATACGATTAATTTATACAATTCAAAACAAACCTTACCACCATCCCCCAGTCAGCAGGAAGAAACATAGGGGTATAAAGTAGATTTTACCAAAAGAATAATCTAATGAGTACAAACGCAATAATCAAATTTTCATAGATCAGAGACCTACCTGAGAAGAGTTAAATTTCTGTTATGTCACTGTTCTAGAAGAGCCAAAAAAAACTAACAATAAGAATTTGGAATGAGCCCTCAAGAATTAGGAAGGAGATGACTAGATTTAATATCGTGTTTTATTACATGACCTTCTACAATTATTTGAACCTGACACTTTCTGTTGCCTCAGGAAGAACAATTAAGTTGAAAGGCCATGATCAAAAATGAGGAGACAGAAGTGTTTAATAAATGAATACTTTGAAAGAGGTAAAACTAGCCAGGCTATAAATATGAAAGCTGTATAATACACATAGCATCAGATATCCCGATGATGAAAAGCAGGGAAAACATTCAGTCAGACCACAGTGATACTAGGCAGGCAAGAGAGATAGAAACACAGGTGAATATCTAGGCAATGGACAATATATACCTGTTTATACAACACCGTGTCTCTTCTTCTACATAAATTTGACTTAACACTAACCAGTAGGAGCATTCACATTCCTTATTTTCCTGAAGGAACTAACTCTCATGTTCCAAGTTAGGATTTCAATAACCCTACAATAGGAAGGTCATATTCTCTATGAAAATATAGGTCAACACACATCATGAAGTAAAATGTGAACTTCTATTCACCTTTCATCATCTAAGATCAACTTTTTCCTCCATAATTTCCTCATGGCATCTTTCACTTCTGCATTCCTCAGTGTATAAATCAGAGGGTTGAGCAAGGGTGTTCCAATTGTATAAAACACAGCTATTGTCTTGTCTATGGGGAAGGTGGTTGCAGGGCGTGTGTATATAAATATGCAAGGACCGAAGAACAAGATGACCACAGTGATGTGGGAGATGCAGGTGGAGAGGGCTTTTCTCCTCCCTTCAGCACTGTGGTTCCTCAGAGAATGCAAGATGATAACATAGGAAGACATCAACATGACAAAACTCACTGTACAGATGGCCCCACTGTTGGACACCAAGAGGAGATTGACCATGTAGGTGTCTGTACAGGCAAGTTTCAACAAGGGCTGAAAGTCACAGAAATAGTGATCAATCACATTGGGACCACAGAAAGGTAAACTCAAGGCCAGAAAAATCTGTGCTGAAGAATGCACAAAAGACCCAACCCAGGCCACAGCCACCAACACACTGCAGACCCTCCGACTCATGATGGTCACATAGTGCAGGGGCTTACAGATGGCCACATAGCGGTCAGCGGCCATGAGGATCAGGATGAAGATCTCCAGGCTGCCAAAGTAATGCAAAGAAAAGACTTGTATCATGCACTTATTGAAAGAGATAGTGGTCTTCTTCAAAAGGGCATCCACAATCATTCTGGGGGCAATGGAGGTAGAGAAGCAGGTATCAGATAATGATAAGTAGAAAAGGAAGAAGTACATTGGACTCCCAAGTGCCCGGCTGGTCTTGATGGTAGTAATAATCAGCAAGTTACCTACTAATATTCCCCAATAGAAAAGCAAGAAAGTGACAAACACTATTTTCTTCCTAACAGGATCCTGGGTCAACCCAAGCAGAATGAACTCAGTCACATTGTTGTTCAGCTGCATGATTTCATGAATGAAGAGAAGGGATGTGTGTGGATTGAATTATCTGCAAAAACAAATAAATTAAACTGTAGTATGCAATCAGTTATTATGAAATATTTTAAGGAAAATCAAGTATTCTTTATCAGGTACATTCTACTTGTGATTTCTTATTGTCATTTCAGTAAATACTCTGTTCCACAATTTTTAATGACCAATTCTTTGGGTGCTATGAGTCTCAAATAAGCTTGTTAATGTAATACTTTCGTACAGCACTTTTCAAATACAACCCCTCATTAGCTTTTAAATTCTGATAATTTTGTCAATTTAGCAAATATAAAATTCAGAGACATCCCCATTTTATAATTTCCTTCAGTATTCTCATTTTAATAAATATTGGTACATTTATGCATGGTGTACCACTTGGCATTTAGTAATACCTGACTGTTCTGGTAGGTTCATGAATAATAAACTCATGCACCACTCCAAAAAGAAAAAATATGCATTCTTTGTACATTCATTTATATATTATGTATCATTAAATATTTACTCAAGTGTGTATTATTTAGAAGTAAGGAGTGTGGTTACTTCTTCAAAAAACTACCCTTACATATATATTCTTTCCCTTAATAAATTTTCATCTCTTCAACAGAGTTGAAATGTCTCTTGTCTTCCTTCACATAAAAAAACAACTCCTGGGAAAATGTCTGATGAACATATTTACATTTTAGTGCCAAAGATAAAAATGTCTTTTTGGACTTTGTGATCTTGGACAAAGATCTAAAATGGTAAGAAGAGTGAGTCTTGGTATCTTAATCACTTACTTCTTTCCCCAATATTCCAGCTTGAATGGAGGAACAGGAAACATATGGAGCCTTTAAATAATCTGCTGAAACCTTCAAGCATGACTGAGATCTTAGTTCTTAAAAAATACTAATGGACAGAGATCAGCTCTTTGATGGTCGTTAGTATCTCAAATATCCCCACTTCTATTTGTCTTTCTTTAATCTCTGAAAACCACATCCAGAGCAATCAGAATTTCTGTAGTTACCTTTCCAAATTACAACGGAGATATAAGCTAATAGTTTAAATTTTCACAAGTCAAATTTTTAGTTTAAGCATTTAGATTCAGAGTGGTTGAGTCAGTGTTTCACAAAGCAGATTGTGTAGGAGCAGGTCATGATGGAGCTCTCCAAACCACACATTCAAGGAACAGAACAGAGAAACAGAAACGGAAGTGAGATGCGGTTTTAGAAAAAGGCAAAGTAGGTATCAGTAAGTGACTTCTTGATTAATTTTTTTCTGTCTTAGAACAGTCTATGGAATTTTGAAATATCACTTCTTTCAATGAAAATGTCTTTTTTAAAATTTGAAAAAAGATATTATTGTGACCCTCATTTCCAAGAACAAAACCTTTTCTCCAGATATTTCTTGCCAAGTTGATGTTAAAAGAGACACTGCATGCAAGTAAAAACAAACTGAAGTGTGATGCATGTAAACGTAATCTGAAATACTCACTTACCCTATTGTCTTCCTTCTCAGTCTCACCCATGCCTCCAATATATTGTCTTACAAGTTGTGAGTTGACCAAAATTCAGCTTATGATAGATTCCAAAGACACAAAATTATCCTTGTATATATTTTCTTTCCCTTAGTAAATTTTCATCTCTTCAACAGAGTTGAAATGTCTCTTGTCTTCCTTCACATAAAAAACAACTCCTAGGAAAATGTCTGATGAAAGTATTCACATTTTAGTGCCGAAGATAAAAAAGTCTTTTTGGACTTTTTGATCTTGGACAAAGATATAAAATGGTAAAAAGAGTGAGTTTTGGTATCCTAATCATTAGAATGAGCTTATTCTCTCCTTTATTCATTTAAATGAATGTTGCAGCATAAACTGTTTGAACTTGAAAATATGGTAGGCGCTGGAGCAAGAGGATTGGAGAGTCTCTATCACCCTGTGAGTCTGTAATTTTGACTACCTCCTGAGAGTAGTTTTGGTTTGGATGTAACCAATTCTATTAGCTTGTCCACTTATAGGACAAAGTTATCTCTTTCACCTCTGGACATATATAGTTAAAATAAATTAAGGGTAATAAATGAATATAATTTAGTTAACATTAATTATTTTGAATTCTCATCAAATATTCAATAAATAGTTTCATGATGATATTAAAGGCTTACACCACAGTTTGTAGTTATAAAGCCCATTTCTATCTATTCATGTTCAAAATAATCCAGACTATCTTAGTTATATATTTATTAATTTCTCTGAAAAGTAGTCTCCCTGGCCTCAAGTCCACTTCAGGAATTCTTTTTCTATTAAACAAAAGGATTTTAAATCTACTTTTGAGTCTATAATATGACATGTTCTGGAAAAAGGAGAATACAATCAAATCAATAAATATTTATTGAAGCCTGTGTATAAACAAGGTATATTTGAATACACTGGGAGCTTACAGACATTAGCAAATAAGCCAGATGGGAGCTCTGTAGTGGACATAATGTAGTTGCCAAGTATTAACATAAATAAGTAGGCGTAGGCATCCAAACTCTTCTGAACTGCTCCAGTTTTCCTGAAATGCCTCCTGTTCCTGCTGCTTTCCCTTCCTGTGAACTTTAGGACCCAACTGCTGAGAAACTCCCCTGCATGACCTTCAGTGATGGCCTGTGAGAAGGAAAATCCATTCTCCTGCTCCCTTAGGTATTTATTGTTTTGAAATTATATTAAGAGCATTCTCATACAACAAAAATATTTTTCAGTTCAATACTTTCCTGGAATTAGAATACTGGAAAGTTCTAGTCCCAGAATTTTATTCTCCACATTTCTACCTCAATGCCTTGTACTTTGGAAATTGATCAGTAGAGCTTTTAAGTTGAATATTCTCCACTACCACTTAAGATGTGATCGTATTTCTCTAATTGTTGTACTATACCTATTATAAATGACCTTAACAGCATGAACTACTGAAGCCTTCTGTTTATTGTGTATGATACAGAGGCAGACATTCTCATAATAATACATCCTTGTAATATAAAATTGAGACAAATTTTATTAGCTTTTTAATAGTTGTAATATTTATGTACAGGAAGTAACAGAACAGCAACACCACATTGGCACCGAAAATCAACACCCCTAATAGTGATAAGCTTAAAGCACTTTTTTCATGAATGTAGGCCAGTATATGTGCAAAAAACACCATTTTCCATATCCTTCTAATACTGATTTAGTTTTTATGGATGTGGTCTAGGATCACATTTCCATTTTTTTTCGAGAAAAGTGCTAACACGTTACATGAAGGTCTCAATGGAATCTGACACTGAAATGAGTTACAACAATCTGAAGACAAAGTAGCACAAGTCACATAGCACATATTCCAAAAACTGCTGTACTCAGCTCAACTATTCAGACAAGATAACTTTAGACAGAATAATTTGTTAAATCAATGATATGAGAAAATGTGTTGTTTGAGGTGGGTGGGTAACAAAGAAGTACTGAAGGAAAAGCAGGTAGGAAAAGGTAAATAGATGAGGGAGATACGTAGTGTAGGTTCTCCTCCCATGTTTCTATGTTTTATGGAAGATACTACGGTGGGAAACCGCTTTCCTTAGTTACTACCTCTTAAACTGCCCTTCCCTCCTGGTTGAGTCATACTAGATTTCTATCTTTGGGAGAATTCGTATTTTCACTGTATTTTTATGCAGAATGTATCATTAAGTGTGGGAATGTTAACAGTTCATGCCAAGATTCGTCATCCCTCAAAATCCAAAATTAAACAGTAATTGACTTAGTCTCCTTGAAGTCCTTACTCAGGGTAATGGAATCATATGATCTCTGCTTATCTCTTCAGGACATGCCCTGGAAAACAGTTTAACCTGAGATCAAAAAAGTCATCATAAAACTCAATACCCTTTACTTTTATCTGTTTTCCCCAAATCACATCAAATTAATATTGCCAAAACCTATTAAAATCACAAGATTTGTGGAGGGACAGGGTGGATAAGATCACGTATGGAAAAACATTGGGCAGGGACAAATACTAATGAAAAGTATTTTTACCCAAAATATTTTCAGGAGCTCCCTATCACATGTATGTCATGTCATCTTTCAGGATTTAAGATCCCCATTGTCATCTTTCCTCTGAGCTTTCTCTGATAAGTAGTTATTCTGCTTTCAAATTAAATCTCAGAAGTGTGTCAATTTCAGATTATATTCTTACAATACCATTTGAGAAGACACAGGAGGCTATAATTATATAGCCTGATACAGAAATTATATTCAAAGCTTTCTCCTGGAGATGGAAAATCTGGAATTCTCCAGAAGTCACATGAAGTTCACTTCCTCCATTAAATTTGCATAATTTGTAACCAAGCACGAATTTTTCTACCTTTCCAGTACCCATAACTCTTAGTGAGGACTTTTCTTGTCATGCTACCTTGCTTCAAAATCATTGATGAACTTGTCTACACTTTGCCATTTCTAGAAACCACAATAAGCCTTAATACCTCCTCTATCCCTACTTCCAATGTTGGTTTTCATATACCTGGTGCTCATAAAAGACCCTGATTTCAAGGCATCATTTTTGCCAGACATATCTTCAATTTCTTTCCTATATTAACAGTAAATCTTGAAAACCTTGGGTTGTTTTTTTTTCTCCCACTTCTATTCCTTTCTCAGAGTGTAGGGGAACAGTGTGGTCAAAATAGATATGAAAATATATTATAAAATTATGTTTATTTTTTTAATGATTCCTCTCTGGGTAAAAAGATGGAGATGATCTGCCACTTACCTGTTGGAAGACTCTCTGAATCAGTGTAAAGTCTGACCATCCTTTTTTGATACTGGCCACTTCACAGAACACTGAGAAAATATGTTTTTGTCTACATTCCTTAGGGGGAATAGCTTAAGAAATAATGATGTAAGTTTTTGAAATCCTAGAGAGGATTATTCCCTAATGTTTTCCTTCCTTTGTGTCAGAAACATCTTATATATGATAAACTTAACTTTTTGTTGAATAGTGGATAGGGTGGTAAAGAGAAAGAATAAAAAGAGCATCACTCATAAAAATGGACATTAGTCACCTGGAAACAACTCTGCTCCCAACCAGAGCTCTAAGGTGCTCCTCCCTGTGTTTTTCAATAGAAACCTTGCAAAAGGGAATGTGTGCAACCATATATTCAAAATGCTGAATGAAAAGAATTCTAGCCAAATATTTAGTACTCAGAAAAAGGTGTCTTCTTTAAATGAAGAGGCTATAATGACATTCTCATTCAAGAAAAGCCGAGGTGAATCATCCCCACCAGAATTGCTTTACAGCTAATGCTAAAGCATATTCTTCACGCTGAAAGGAAAGGACAAAAGGACAATAAACAACAGCATGAACGTATGTGAAAATATAAAACTTACTTTATATAATTATATATAAAGACAAATACAGAATATTGTACTACTTTAATGGTAGTATATAAATCTTAGTTTTAATGTAAACATTAAAAGACAAATGTTTTAAGAAGTATAACTACAAGAGCTGTTTAATGGAGACATACTATAAATAGATGTAAAGTGTGACAAAAATAACATGAAGTGTTTGTAGGGAGAAGTAGAAGTGTAGATGTGACTGATGTTAAGATGTTAGGAGTAAAACAGACTATTATACCAAAAGCTGCTTTAGGCAAATATCACAGTAACCACACATTAAAACCAACTATAGATGACACAAAAAGAAAACTCTACAGGAAACAAATAATATCACTGCAAAAATTCAACAACAAAGGAAAACAGAAAGAAAGGAATAGAATAACAAAATTGAAACAGAGTGTCAGAATAAACCAATAACAAAAAAAGAAAACTGAATTAAAACAAAAATTTTCCCACAAAGACAGGTCCAAGACCATATAGCTAAATGGGTGAATTCTATAAGACATTTAAAGAATTACTAATACCAACTCTTCTTAAGCTCTTCTGAAAAGTAGAAGAGGGAACAAATCCAAACATTTTTTTTAGATCAACAACACCTTGATTATAAAACCCAAGGCAATAATAGAAAACTATACAGCAATTTTTCTGATGAACACCAATGCAAAAATCCTAACAAAACACTCTTACACTGAATTCAGCAGCACATTAAAATGATTATTCATCACAACCATTTGAGATTTGTACCTGAGTTGCAAGGATGGTTCAGTGTGCAAAAAAATCAATAAATATCATGCTACACAATTACAGAATGAAAGATGAAAACCACATTAACAACTCAATAAATTCAGAGAAAACTTTTGCAAAAATACAGCACCATTTCATGATAAACATGCAACAAAATAGTAGAGATGGAACTCCACAAAGTAAGGTCATGCATGAAAACTGCCCAGCTAACATCATACACAATGGTGAAAAAAGTGACAGATTTTCTTCTAGGACCCAGAATAGGACAAATATGCCACTCTTACCACCTCTATTCAACATAATACTGGAAGTTCTAGCTGGAGCAGGTAGGCAAAAAAAAAAGACAACCAACTCAGAAGGGAACAAGTAAAATGATCTGTTTCCACATGACATGATCATATATGTGGAAAAACAAAGACTAAACAAACACAAACACACTAATGTTAGAACATTGTCAGTGTTACTATACACTGACAATGAAGTATTCAAAATGAAAATAACACCATCTCATTCACATTAGCAATAAAAAGAATAATTACTTAAAATTAGCCTAACCAAATTTTTAAAAACTTGTACACTGAAAATTATAAAACATTGATGAAGAAAATTACAAAAGACACACACAAATGGAAAGACATCCTCTGTTCATATATTGGAAGAGTTAATATTGTTAAAATATCTTAGTACTTAAAGTGATCTACAGATTTAATTCCATCTCTGTAAAATCCTACTGATGTTTTTTAAGAAATAGAAAAGAAAATTCATCTGAAGCTACAAAAGATCTCTAACAGCCAAAGCCTCTTAAGCAAGAACAAAGCTGAGGCATTCCAACTGTTAATCTCACATTCTATTACAAAGGTCTGGTAATCCAAAAAGTAAGATATTGGCATAACAAAAACAGGTATATACCAGTGGAGCAGAAGAGGGGATCCACAAATACATCTACATACATATGATGTATGTGGCTAACTAATCTTCCATATGGGAGACAATAACACATGCATATACTATATATGGAAATACAGTGTGTGTTTTTTTGTGTATATATGCAAGACAAAGACATATACATATAATGGAATATTAAGAAGCCATGAGAATTAAGAAATCCTACCATCTGTGACATCATGCTTGGAACTTGAGGGCATGATGGTAAGAGATAAATGTCATGCAGAGAAAAATACATACTGCATGATATCATTGAAATGTAGAATCTAAAATAGCCAAACTAATAGAAATAGCGAGCATAATGGTAGTTACCATTGGCTGGGGGATAGTGGAAACAGGGAAGATTCTGGTCAAAGGGTACAACCTTCCAGTTTTAAGACAAATAAGCTCTGTGGATCTAATGTACAGCATGATAATTATACTGTATTAGTAGACATTAAATACTGTCAATAATACTATATTATATATTTGTAAGTTGTTAAAAGAGGAGACCTTAGGTTTTCTCACCAAAAAAAGGGGATGGTGTTATCATAGAGATGTTAAGTAATGCTGTGGTGGTAATCATTTTGTAATATATATGTGTATCAAAACAACAGGTTATACATTTTGAACTCACACAAGGCTACGTTAATTATATCTCCTCTAATCTGTATTAAAAATAGCAGTTCACACATGTCAGGATGGCTGTTATTAAAAAGACTCATGATAACAAATATTGGTGAGAATGTGGAGTGAAGGGAACACATGTACACTCCTGGCAGTAATGTAAATTGCTACAGCCATTACAGAAAAGACTACAGAAGTTCTTCAAAAAGTTTAAAATAGAACTACCATTCATAAATCCTACTGCAGGCTATCTATATAAAGAAACTGAAATCATAGTCATGGAGGAATATCTGCATTCCGATGTTCACTGCAGCATTATTCACAATGGCCAAAGCATGGATGCAATCTTACCAACTTTGACTGATGAAGCAATACACAAAATGTAATATATCTGTTACCAAGACTTAAAAAAGAGAAAAATATTCCATTTACAACAGCATGGATTGAGCTGTAGGACATTATGTTAACTGAAATAAACAAGGCACAGAAAGAGGTATACTGCATGAGCTAACTGTGGAAATCAGTCCAGTTCACAGAAGCAGAGACTCTAGTAGTGGTTACCTGGGGCCAGGTATTATGGGGAATTGTGAGATATTGGTCAAAGGGTACAGGTTTTAGTTATGTAGAATGAACAAGTTCTAGAGATCTAGTATACAGAATGGTGACTATAGTTAACAATACCATAAGGTATACCTGCTAATTGCAAAAAAATAGATCTTAAATTCAATCTTCTAATTGAACACACACACACACAATGGTAACTCTATAGAGACAGTGGATATGCTAATTAGTTTAATTGTGGTGATGTTTTCACATTATTAATATATCAAAAATCAAGTTGCATACCTTAAATATATATAATTTTTGCATGTCAGAAGTATCTCAATAAAGCTGTTATAAAAAGTGGTAGTTGAGTATTTAGGTTCAGTTAATGACTCCAAAAGTCATAATCTTCATTATATTCTGCCACCTATCTTGAAGCTAAAATAATTACAGGTTATGATTGCATCAATTTCTTAATGTTTCCTGTGATTTCAGCCACATAAAAAGATCTTTTAAATAAGGTATAATGTAGGATAGAGGTATTTGTTATTGTCATAGGAGACTTTGTAAATAACTGGTTTACAACCTGACTTGTGACACTTCTTAGCAGGACAAACTCAAGGAATTTGTGTACTTTTCTGAACTTAAGACTTTTCATCTGTAAATTTTCAGAAAGAACATATAATTTTTTACTATTTTTGTGAGACACAAATATAGTAAAAACAAATAAACATTAAACACATATCAGACACATTTGTTTCTAAGATGAAAAAATAATTAGGATTCATGATTTCATTTTTAAGTGAATCACTTTTGAGAGCTGATCTTCACCTCCACTGAATAGATGTAGTATCTCAGAAATTTTTAACCTTTTATTTCATTCTCCCAGTTATAATTTGACTCTAAGTCTTTTTTTGGTATCCTTAATGTACAATTATGTGAGCAACATTATGGTTACTAGACTTCCCCATTATCAAGTCCCACCACATACCCCATTAGAGTCACTATCCACGAGCATAGTAAGATGCTATTGAGTCACTACTTGACTTCTTTGTGGTATTCTGCCTTCCTCGTGCCCACACCCTGCTACATCATGTGTGCTAATCATAATGCTCCCTTTTCCCCCTTATCCCTCCCTTCCCACCCATCCTTCTCAGTTCCTTTCCCTTTGGTAAATGTTAGTCCATTCTTGGGTTCCGTGAGTCTGCAGTAGTTTTGTTCCCTCAGTTTTTCCTTTGTTCTTATACTCCACAGATGAGTGAAATCATTTGATACTTGCCTTTCACTGTCTGGCTTATTTCCCTGGGCATAATACCCTTTAGCCCCATCCATGTTGTTGTAAATGGTAGGATTTGTTTTCTTTGTATGGCTGAATAATATTCTATTTTGTATATGTACCACATATTCTTTATCCATTCATCCATTGATGGATACAGGTTGCTTCCATTTCTTGGCTGTTGTAAAAAGTGCTGTGATAAACATAGGGGTGCATATGTCTCTTTCAAACTGGGCTCCTGCGTTCTTAGGGTAAATTCCTAGGAGTGGAATTCCTGGTCAAATGGTATTTCTATTTTGAGTTTCTTGAGGAACCTCCATACTGCTTTCCACAATCATTGATCTAACTCACATTCCCATCAGCAGCATAGGAGGGTTCCCCTTTCTCCACATCCTCACCAACATTTGTTGTTGTTTGTCTTTTGGATGTTGGCCATCCTAACTGGTCTGAGGTGATGTCTCATTGTGATTTTAATTTGCATTTCTCTGACGATTAGTGATGTGGAGCATCTTTTCATGTGCCTGTTGGCCATCTGAATTTCTTTGGAGAAGTGTCTGTTCAACTCCTCTGTCCATTTTTTAATTGGCTTATTTGCTTATTGTTTGTTGAGGAGTGTGAGCTCTTTATACAATTTGGATGTCAACCCCTTATTGGATATGTTATTTATGAGTATATTCCCCCATACTGTAGGATGCCTTTTTGTTCTACTGATAGTGTTCTTTGCTGTACCAAAGCTTTTTAGTTTGATGTCATCCCACTTGTTCATTTTTGTTTTTGTTTCCCTTGCATGGGGAGATATGTTCATGAAGAAGTTGCTCATGTTTATTTTCAAGAGACTTTTGCCTATGTTCTTTTCTAAGAGTTTGATGGTTTCATGACTTACATTCAGGTCTTTGATCCATTTTTAGTTTGCTTTTGTGAATACAGTTTCATTCTCTTACATGTAGCTGTCCAGTTTTGCCAACACCAGCTGTTGAAGAGGCTGTCATTTCCCCATTGTATATCCATGGCTCCTTTATTGTATATTAATTGACCATATATGTTTGGCTTTGTATCTGGGATCTCTACTCTGTTCCACTGGTCTGTGGGTCTTTTCTTGTGCCAGTACCAAATTTTCTTTTTTACTGTTGCTTTGTAGTAGAGCCTGAAGTCAGGGAGCGTAATTCCCCCCCACTTTATTCTTCTTTCTCTGGATTTCTTTGACTATTTAGGGTCTCTTGTGGTTCCATATGAATTTCAGAACTATTTGCTCTAATTCATTGAAGAATGCTGTTGGTATTTCGGTAGGGGTTGCATTGAACCTGTAGATTGCTTTAGGCAGCATGACTCCAAGTACTTTTGACCTACATAAAAGCTTATGCATTTTCTTTTCCTACATAAATTCTTCTTATTCTATTATCTTAACATTATTTTTAAACAGACACATAGGCTTACTTTAATTTCCCCTAGGCCTCTTACCTTCACTTATCTGAAAAGCAAATCACCATGAACACCAATAGTATGTATATTTGTGTGTGTGTGTGTGTGTGTGTGTGTGTGTGTGTGTGTGTGTGTGTGGATGTGTGTGTACATGTGCTGGTGTTATAGAGAAGTGCATTAGATAAATTTGTGATGGATCATGACGTTTCTAAATTGTGTTAATTATATGTCCCTCCTCAAGAATGAATTGCTGGGACACCAGAGCAGACACTGAGATTCATAATGTCAAAACACAAAATATGTGTTATTTCACTGAATTTATTTTAAAATAATCCTTGTTAGGAGGACAATATTGGTATTGGTAAGGTTTTCCACTTAAATAATGAACAACAGTATTAAAAATGCAATGGAGCTCAACATGGCAACATGAGCAGGGTGTCAGAAATCTCTTCCCAAAACCATACATATTTTGAAAATATAGCAAATACAACTATTCCTAAAAGAGAGACAAGAAGATACAATACAAAAGACAGGCTACATATACATCTGTGAGAATTCAGCATCCCATGAAAAGGGTAAGATACAAAGCCATGACCCTGTGGGACCCCCCATCACATTCCCCCCATCACAGCTCATGGATGGGACAAAAAGAATCAGAGTGGGGAGGGAGTGGAAGCTCAGGACTGCTAAATAACCAGCCCTAGTAATCTGCCCCAGGAACACAGGCACACATTGCACGGTGTACTGGATATTAGAGAAATGGAAAAGTAAATTCTAAGATGGAGACTGCGATCTGGTTCCCACAGCAGGCTTCCCTGGGACAAAAGAAAAGTGGGCACTTTAAAAGTCTTAAAGGGACAAGGGTTTAACAAGTGGACAAAATCGTACCAGCACACTCAGCCCAGCAGGCTGGGAATATTAAGGAACTTCAGGCACCCTAACCCCATGTGTGGCAACACAGCTCCAAAGTCCCTCATGGTGATAAGAAGCCTGCCGTTCATTCTCCCATGCCGGCAATGCAAGCAAACTTCTGACCCACCACTTCTGTAGACTAGCCAGGGAGAAGCCCTGCCCACAGCAACCACACAGAATCTTCTCCCAGTGCAAAGCTAATGAGGACAAACCCAGAGGCTGCTGCCTACGTGCAGTTGCTTGGAACAGAAAGACAAAGCTGGCTAAGGTCCAGAAGGCATGAAGGCATGAAGTTCTTGCAGGAGAACACACCTGGCATGTCTGTAACGCCCTGCAGAGTCCTAGGATATCCTGAGGGCCGCCCCCTGCATGGTACCTCAGGGGATGAACCAAGAGAAGGCTCCTTGTGTGAGGGTAACTGGCACAGGCAGCAGAGAAGGGCAAGGTGAACAGAAAGCAGGAAGAGACTTTGTTCTTCCAACTGACACACATGCCACATCCAGAGATCACTTCCATTGCCATGAAAAGGCAGAAGAACCTGGTCCAGTCCAAAATCACTAAAACACCACCAGACAGAGGGCCTGGCAAGATAGACATAACCAATCTTCCTGAAAATGAATTCAAAATAAAAGTCATAACCATGCCGATGGACCTGCAGAGAAATATGCAAGATCTAAGGGACAAGGTCTGGAGGGAGACATCAGAAATGCAACAATCAATAGAAGGTCATACGAGCAGACTGGATGAAGTGCAAGACACTGTTAATGGAATAGAAATCAGAAAACAGGAATACAAAGAAGTTGTGGCACAGAGAGATAAAAGGATCTCCAGGAATGAAAGAATATTAAGACAACTGTGTGACTGTGTTACCAATCCAAATGGAACAATATTCACATTATAGGGGTACCAGAAGAAAAAGAGAGAGAAAAAGGGATAGAGAGTGTCTTTGAAGAAATAATTGCCGAAAAACTTCCCAAACTGGGGGAGGAAATTGTCTCAAGGAAGCCCACAGAACTCCCAACACAAGGGACCCAAGGAAGACAACACCAAGATACATAATAATTAAAATGGCAAAGATCAAGGACAAGCACAGAGTATTAAAGGCAGCCAGAGAGAGAAAAAGGATCACTTAGGAAGGAAAACCCATCAGGCTATCATCAGACTTCTCAATAGAAACCTTACAGTCCAGAATAGAATGGCATGATACACTTAATGCATGAAACAGAAGGGTCTTGAACCAAGAATACTGTATTCAGCAACATTATCATTAAAATTTGAAGGACAGATTAAACAATTACCAGACAAGCAAAGTTGAGGGAATTTGCCTCCCACAAACCATCTCTATAAGGTACTTTAATGGGATTGATCTAGATAGAGGTACTCCTAAGGTTAAAGAAATGTTACAAGTGAAAATAAAATCACAGAAAAGAAAGCAGACCAACCAAATACTAAATAAAGACAAAAAATAAAATCAACTACTCACAAAAGCAGTTAAACGAAATACAAAAGAGCACAGAATAAAACACCAAATATATAAGAATGGAGAAGGAGAAATAAGAAGGGAGAAAAATAAAGAATCATCAGACAGTGTTTATAGTCACTCAATAAGTGAGTTAAGTTATACAGTTAGATACTAAAGCAGCTAACCTTGAACATTTGGTAATCACGAACCTAAAGCTTGCAATGGCAATAAATACATGTCTTTCAATAATCACCCTAAATGCAAATGGACTGAACCAATCAAAAGACACAGAGAAATAGAATGGATAAAGAAGCAAGACACATCTGTATGCTGCTTACAAGACACTCACCTCAAACCAAAAGACATACACAGACTAAAACTCAAGGGATGGAAAAAGATATTTCATGCAAACCATGGGGAGAAAAAAGCATGTGTTGCAGTACTAGTATCAGACAAAATAGACTTCAAAACAAAGAAAGTAACAAGGGACAAAGAAGGACATTACATAATGATAAAGGAGTCAGTCCACAAGAGGATATAACTATTATAAACATACATACACCCAATACAGGAACACCAACATATGTGAAACAAATAGAAACAGAATTAAAGGAGGAAACAGAATGCAATGCATTCATTTTAGGAGACTTCAACATACCACTCACTCCAAAGGACAGATCCACCAGACAGAAAATAAGTAAGGACATACAGGCACTGAACAACACACTAGAACAGATGGATCTAATAGACATCTATAGAACTCTACATCCAAAAGCAGCAGGATACACATTCTTTGCAAGTGCACATGGAACATTTTCTAGAATAGACCACATACTAGGCCACAAAAAGATCCTCAGTAAATTCAAAAAGATTGAAATTCTAACAACCAACTTCTTGGACCATAAAGGTATAAAACTAGAAATAAATTGTAGAAAGAAAGCAAATAGGCTCACAAACACATGGAAGCTTAACAACATGCTCCTAAATAATCAATGGATCAATGACCAAATTAAAATAGAGATCAAATAATACATGGAAACAAATGACAAAAACAACACAAACTTCAACTTCTGTGGGAAGGAGCAAAAGCAGTTCTAAGAGGAAAGTACATAGCAATCCAGGCATATTGAAAGAAGGAAGAACAATCCCAAATGAATAGTCTAAAGTCACAATTATTGAAACTGGAAAAAGAAGAGCAAATGAGGCCTAAAGTCAGCAGAAGAGGTACATAATGAAGATTAGAGAAGAAATAAAATTGAGAAGAATAAAACAATAGAAAAAAATCAATGAAACCAAGACCTGGTTCTTTGAGAAAATACACAAAATAGATAACCCCCTAGCCAGACTTATTAAGAGAAAAACAGAATCAACACACATCAACAGAATCAGAAATGAGAAAGGAAAAATCATGACAGACCCCACAGAAACACAAAGAATTATTAGGGAATACTATGAAAACCTACTTGCAAGCAAGCTGGAAAACCTAGAAGAAATGGACAACTTCCTAGAAAAATACAACCTTCCATGGCTGACCAAGGAAGAAACAGAAAATCTAAACAGACCAATTACCAGCAATGAAATTGAAGTGGTAGTCAAAAAACTATGCAAGAGCAAAAACCCTGGGCCAGATTGATTTACCACTGAATTTTTTCAGACATACAGAGAAGACATATACCCATTCTCCTTAAAGTTTTCCAAAAAATAGAAGAGGAGAGAATACTCCCAAACTCATTCTATGAAGCCAGCATCACCCTAATACCAAAACCAGGCAAAGAACCCACCAAAAAAGAAAATTACAGACCAATATCCCTGATAGACATAGATGCAAAAATACTGAACAAAATAATAGCAAACCGATTTTAAAAATATGTCAAGAGGATCATACACCATGACCGAATGGGATTCATCCCAGGGATGCAAGGATGGTACAGCATTAAAAATTCCATCAACATCATCCACCACATCAACAAAAAGAAGGACAAAAACCACATGATCATCTTCATAGATGCTGAAAAAGCATTCACCAAAATTTAACATCCATTCTGATAAAAACTCTCAACAAAATATGCATACAGGACAAGTATCTCAACATAATAAAGGCCATATATTACAAACCATCAGCCAACATCATACTTAACAGTGAGAAGCTGAAAGCTTTTCATCTAAGATCAGGATCAAGACAGGGATGCCCACTCTCTCCACTTTTATTCGATACAGTACTGGAGGTCCTAGCCATGTCAATCAGACAAACAAAGAAATACATGGCATCCAGACTGGTAAGGAAGAAGTCAAACTGTCACTGTTTGTAGATGACATGATATTGTACATAAAAAAATCCTAAAACCTCCACTCCAAAACTACTAGAGCTAATATCTGAATTCAGCAAAGTTGCAGGATACAAAGTTGATACACAGAAATCTGTTGTATTCCTATATACTAATGATGAGCTAGCAGAAGGAGAATTCAGGTAAAAAATTCCATTCACAACTGCATCAAAAAGAATAAAATACCTAGGAATAAACCTAATCAAGGAAGTGAAAGAACTATACCCTGAAAACTACAAAACACTCTTAAGAGAAATTAAAGAGGACACTAACAAATGAAAATTCATCCAATGCTCCTGGCTAGGAAGAATTAATATTGTCAAAATGGCCATCCTGCTTAAAGCAATATACAGATTCAATGCAATCCGTATCAAAATAACAACAGCATTCTTCAATGAACTGGAACAAATAGTTCTAAAATTTGTATGGAAGCACAAAAGACCCCAAATAGCCAAGGCAATCCTGAGAAAGAAGAATAAAGCAGGAGGAATCTTGCTTCCCAACTTCAAACTGTACTACAAAGCACAGTAATCAAGACTATTTTGTTGTAGCACAAGAACAGACACACAAAACAGTGGAACAGAATAGAGAGTCCAGATATTAGTCCTAACATATATGGTCAATTAATATGTGATAAATGAGCCATAGATATACAATGGGGAAATGGCAGCCTATTCAACAGCTGGTGTTGGCAAAACTGGACAGCTACATGTAAGAGAATGACATTGGATCACTGTCTAACCCCATACACAAAAGTAAATTCAAAATGGATCAAAGCCCTGAATGTAAGTCATGAAACCATAAAACTCTTAGAAAAAAACATAGGCAGAAATCTTTTGGACATAAACATGAGCCATTTCTTCATGAACATATCTCCTCATGCAAGGGAAACAAAATAAAAAATAAACAAGTGGAACTATACCAAGCTGAAAAGCTTCTGTACAGCAAAGAACATCATCAATAGAACAAAAAGGCATCCTACAGTATGGGAGAATATATTCATAAATGACATATCCTATAAGGGTTGACATCCAAATTATATAAAGATCTCACACACCACAACAAACAATAAGCAAATAATCCAATTAAAAAATGGGCAGAAGAGGTGAACAGACACTTCTCCAAGGAAGAAATTCAGATAGCCAATAGTCACATGAAATGATGCTCCACATTTTTGGCCATCAGAGAAATGCAAATTAAAACCACAATGAGATATCACCTCATACCATCCAAAAGGATAGCCACCATCCAAAAGACAAAAAAAAAACCAACAAATGTTGGCGAGGATGTATAGAAAGGGGAACACTGCTACACTGCTGGTGGGAAGCAGTATGGAGGTTCCTCAAAAACTCAAAATAGAAATACCATTTGACCCAAGAATTCCACTCCTAGGAATTTACCCTAAGAATGCAGGAGCCCAGTTTTAAAGAGACATGTGCACCTCTATGTTTATTGCAGCACTGTTTACAATAGCCAAGAAATGGAAGCAACATAAGTGTCCATCAGTAGATGAATGGATAAAGAAGAGGTGGTACATATACACAGTAGAATATTCAGCCATAAGAAGAAAACAAATCCTATCATTTGCAACAACATCAATGAAGCTCGAGGGTATTAGGCTTTGTGAAATAAGCTAGGCAGAGAAAGACAAGTATCAAATGATTTCACTCATCTGTGGAGTATAAGAACAATGAAAAAAAACAGAAGGAACAGCAGCAGACTCACAGAACACAAGAATGGGATAACAGTTACCAAAGGCAAAGGGACTAGGGAGGATGAGTGGGAAGGACGTGATAAGGGGGATAAAGGAGCATTACAATTAGCGCACACATATGTAGGGGGCATGGGGAGGGCTGTAAAACACACAGGTGACAAGTAGTGATTCTGTAGCATCTTACTATGCTGATGGCGAATGACTGTAATGGGGTATGTGGGAGGAACTTGATGATGGGGTAGTCTAGTAACCATAATATCGCTCATGTAATTGTACATTAATGGTACCTAAATAAATAAATAAATAAATAAATGCTAACAATATTGATATCCCAAAAAAACGAAATGGAATCTTATACCAATTACTAAGGAGGTGGTACACTTTAGTACACTGTTAATAGATGATTATTAATTGTTCATGATATAACCCCTGGTGTGCACAGCCAATATGTCACTGAAAATCTGTTCTGCTGCCTTGGGCACCAAAATTTTATTGGCAATTTTAATAACAATATGTATGATACCTTTATGAGGAAAGTGCAGGGAAAGAAAGAAGGTGGCAATAATGGACTGAAACAGTGGTTCTCTCTAACTCCACTAACTAAACACAAGCATCATGAGTACTATCTGAATGCCTATTGTATTTTGCCCATTTCACTGACAATCTCCAGCTTTACATATAATAATATCACTTTTTTTCATCAAATCAGATTTGTTTCAAGTAACTTTGGTACTTCAATCTAAAAAAATATGTGTGTTGTATCTCTGATGTATTTTTTATTTTTATTTAATCTTAAAAACATGCTTTTTTACTTTCTTCTTACAATTATAGTTATAGAATTCTATTGTTGTAGCGACTATACATCAATCATACAAATAACTGAATTATCTTAAGGTCTCTGTAACAGTACATCTTTAAAATCTCATACATAATATCTCATTTATCTTAATAGCCAAAGAAAACAAAAAAGCTTTGATTCAATAGTATGGAACTTTTCAAAGCTAGACTAATGATGTAATGAAACAAACTTTTTGATATACAAAGTTAGTTCCTTTGGCTTTAAGTGATTAAGAGAAAGCAGGGCACTTTATTTGAAAGGTGCTCTGGAGGGCACTGCAAATCATAATGAACTAGCTACATTTTATGGATGTACGCATGTTTGAACACTTGTGATTGTATATATGTGTATATGTATGTATGTCTTTCTTCTCACCAAACCAGAGTGTATACTGTGTTGTGAGCAATCAGCAATGCCAGAATTGAACTCTCAGGTAAAGAAAGAATCAGGCTGACAATGTTAGGAAAGCTACTAGTCTGAGGATAGAAACACAGAAAAAAAGGTAAGGAAATCAAGTACATTGTATTTGAGTGCATGGGCAGTAAGGATACACACTGTAATATTGATATATGTAGCGATTCAATAAACCATAACACAGTAAGTACTCAACCAAGCCCTTCAATTCATCTTTTGCTTTCTAAGGTAATTTTTATATCCCATAGCTTTCTCATGGCATTTTTCACTTCTGGATTCCTCAGTGTGTAGATGAGGGGGTTGAGAAAGGGTGTCCCAACAGTATAAAATATGGACACCATCTTGTCCATGGAGAAAGTAGTTGGGGGACATTCATATATGAATATGCATGAACCAAAGAACAATATGACTACAATGATGTGGGACATGCAAATGGAGAGAGCTTTTTTCCTTCCTTCTGTGTTGTGGTTTCATAGAGAATGCAAGATGACAATGTACGAGATCATAAGAATCACAAAACTGTTTGAGCAAATGACCTCACTATTAGACACCAACAGCAGGTGGTCACATAAGTATACATGCATGCAAGTTTCAATAAGGGCTGCATATCACAGCAATAATGATCAAATTGGGTCCACAGAAAGGCAATCTCAAGGCCAGGATATTCTGAGCCATAGAATGTATAAAAGACCCAATCCATGCAAGAGTAATAAGGATGATGCAGAGGTAATGCTTTCTCATTATGGTGGGGTAATGCAAGGGCTTACAGATGGCCACATAGTGAGCAATGGCAATGAGCATGAAGACAAATAAATGTAGTACAAAGACTTGAGAAATGCACTCTTTATAAGATATGATTTTCTTTGCAGAGGGAGCATCCATAATTAGTCTAGGAGCTGTGGAAATTGAAAGCAGGAATCAGCAAGGGACAAAAAAAACAGGAAGAAGTACATGGGGCTCCAAAGTGTCCAGCTGGACTTGATGGTCATAATAATAAGCAAATTCCCCACTACAGTTTCTACATAGAATATGAAGAAGATTACAAAATCATTTTCTGCCTCATAGGATCCTGCGTCAATCCTAATAGTATGAACTCAGTTACACTGTTATTTTGCTTTATTTCAGTGGATGAAGATAAGAATATATTAGAAATAGTTCATCTGCAAAGGAAATAAATATTTTGAAATGAATACCACATTTACAGTCAAATACACATGGTTGATCAAGGATGTGCCACTCACAAGTGGGAAATCACTTCTGTTGTTTTTTCTCAATCAAGTGGAAATATTACTTATTGAATTTATTTATCTGATAGCTTATGAAAACAATGAAATACATCAATAATGAAACAGTAAATGATTGTCCAGCAATAATAAACATTCACGTTAATAAAATAATAATAAATATTATTTAAATATTAAATAATTTACATGATTTGAACCTGGTAGTCTGATTATAAAATATTGAATAGTAAATATTCTGAGTATTCTTGGAATGATGTAGAAACATTTGCTAGTATCTTTACTAAAACCTAAACACACACCCACACATGGGAAGTGAGAAAAAGGGAGAGAAATGGATGGGAGGTAATTGGGAGAGAAAGAAAAATTTTAGCAATGACCACACAGTCGGTCATGCAACTTATTTTAATCTCTTGCCTTATTTAAGTTTGCTTCCTTTCATTCAACTTTCAATCATTTCAATTTATTTACAGTTCTAAATTCTGATTCTTTGATTAAACTTTGTATTTTTAAAATTATACCATGATAATCAATGTTAAATTCTTTCACTTATTCAGTATGGGTGTTTTTGAGACTTTCAACATATTTTCTTAAGAAATGAGGAGGTACTAAAACTAAAATGAAGTACAAATAGAGTAAGAACATTTGCCTTAAAACAGAACATTCTTTCAAATTTTGTGTTATACTAAGCTCCAGGTATTTAGAAAATACTCTCAGAAATCAAGTAATGGTTGAAACTTTTCAGTAGAATTCTTGGATCTATATTATTTGATGTCTCATATGCTGATTTAGCAAGAGATGGCAGAAATAGAAAGGAAATATTTATTCATATATACCAACAATGGACAAATTACTTTATGTACCTTATTACATATATTTTCCAAATAATAACACAGTTAAAAGCATAAGTACTAAGCTAATAAAATATGTTTACAACACATAGGCACAGATAAAAGCATAATTTCCTCAGCTCTAAATGGATTTCAGAGATCAATTTAAAAACATAGTACTAATGAATAATGGGTAAATGAACCGATTTCAAAAGAAACCCTTCTTATTAAAAAGAATTAAGCTGTGAAAAGATGCTCCATTTCATTCACAATAAAATACATTCAAATTAAAATTCCAACTAGACATGTTTTTCACCTATCAGATTAACAAAGTGGTCTTTTTGATATATGTGTTTTAACAAGTATTGATGAAAATCATGTGGGAAACAGTCAATCCCACATATTTTTGGTAGGATTGTAAATGGGTGTTGTGGGTAAAATTGTAATATTTCCACAATATCTCACCTGGCTTTAGTGCAGCTGCATATCAACAGTCATTCCTCATGGGTGGAGAGAGGTAACCATCTCCATATCAGTGGGTAATTACGTGGGTAATAGAGGGCTTATTTGAACCTGAGAGGTTATGGGGAATGCTGGTTTGCTTCTGCTTGAGCAGGAGAGATAGCCCTGGACCACAGTTTGTAAGCTATAAATGTGTTTTAAACTTTATTTCTCCCTTTGACTGATTTTGGTTTTAGAGGTATTTTGCCCTGGGATTTCCTTTTCCTGAAGTTACAGTTGCTAACTCTTATGGCATGATTTTTAACACCTATAATATTACAACTGCACATAGACATATGTCTAATTATTCCATTTGCTTTAGATAATCTAACTCACAGGCACAAATACAATCATTGCAGCCCTTTCCACTTTTCCTTTTCCATAGGAAACAACTTCTATGCTGATCAGAAAGGAGTGAATGAATCAAAATGGTACTTTAAGTATTCATTAAGAAAAATGAAGCAAGTATACATGTCATGGTTTCTAAAATATGTTGTAAAGTGAAATATGTTGTAGAGTGAAAATTGTATGCTTAGGATGATAATATTTTCATGAACAGCAGAATAATATATATCACACACATATAAATTAATTGTATTTAGGGGAGTACCAAAATAGCATACTATTTTTGGTGTCTAGAAGGGGAAATTGCATTTTTGGTATCAGAGGTCGGAGGGTGACCTACCTCTAAAAATAACTCCCTTTGGTAATATTTGAAAATATGTCATAATCATGCTGCATTAAAAATAAAGCCTTTAAAAATCTTACCTTAGCAGGTGGTTTGTTATTCATATTGGCCTATTATCCATGTATAACAATGTTTTCTGATGTAGGTTGGAGGGACAATGAAATTCTTTGGGCAACATTAAGATCAGGAGCTTGAGTAAGAGAGTGAGCCAGCATAGAGGCAGTTCTGGAATTTAGTGCTCTTCACTACATCATAGACTCCACATTGCCAGCAACTACAGGTTCACTTGCAGCCTTAGAGGTTTTCAAAACACGCTTTTTTTATAACTCCTCAGCAAAGAGAAATGAAATCTTGTTTGCAGATTCTAACAACTAAATATTATTAAAATGTATCTATCTATCCATCTACCTAGATAGGGATAGACAGACTGACACATTTGTATAGTTTACATAATTTATATATGTAAATATATATAATATATGCTTATGTATTATATAAAAATTAGAATGATAGATATTACACTGATAAACATTAGAATGAAACAGCATAGCGAAGGTCATTTTTTTCTGTTCACTGCTGAATTTAAATACCTATAAAAAAGGTACATCTTTAATAATAAATATTTGTTGAATGAGTGAGAAAATTAAGAGGATTTCCTATATATACAATCCAATACTGTTCAGGTCTATTGAATACTCAGTTACCACTGAGAAGGGAAACCAATGGCCTTCTATATCCACAGTAAAATTATCATCTCCATTGAGCATTTCCTGGAAGACTCCAGCAGAAACTGTTTCTAATTGCTTATCTTCCTCATCTATCAAATAGTCCTTACCTAGTAATACATTGCCATGAGGACTTTCTGTGCATGTCTTCTCATGTGAGATTATAAAGCACTTCTCATGTGTAATGATAAAACATCTTATGTTAGATTATGAAACACTTCTAAAACACATAGAGTCATCGAATGGATAGAAAACAGGACCCACCTATATGCTGCCTACTACAGACTCACTTTAAATGCAAAGACATACACAGACTAAAAGTGAAAGGATAGAAAAAGATATTTAATGCAACTAAGAAAAAAGTAGGAGTTGCAGTACTTCCATCAGAAAAAAAGAGACATCAAAACAAAGAAAGTAACAAGAGACAAAGAAGGACATTACATAATGGTAAAGGGGTCAATTCAACAAGAAGATATAACCATTATAAATATCTATGCTCCCAACACAGGAGCACCCACATATGTGAAACAAATACTAACACAATTAAAATGGGAGATAGAATGCAATGCATTCACTCTAGGACACTTCAACACACCACTCCACTCTGAAGGACAGATCAACCAGACAGAAGATAAGTAAGGAGACAGGCACTGAACAACACATTAGAACAGATGGATCTAACAGACATCTACACCCAAAAGCAATAGAATACACATTCTTCTCAAGTGCACATGGAACATTTTCAAGAATAGATCATATGCTAGGCCATAAAAAGAGCCTCAGTAAACTCAAAAATATTGAAATTGTACCAACCAGTTTTTCAGACCACAAGGGTATGAAACTAGAAATAAATTACACAAAGAAAATGAATAATCCCACAAACACATACAGGCTTCACAACATGCTCCTAAATAACCAATGAATCAATGACCAAATAAAAACAGGGATCAAGTGATATATGGAGACAAATGACAACAATAATTCAACACCACAAAATCTGTGGGATGCAGTCAAGGCTGTGCTAAGAGGAAAGTATATTGCAATACAGGCCTACCTCAGGAAAGAAGAACAATCCCATATAAGCAGTCTAAACTCACAATTAATGAAACTAGAAAAAGAAGAACAAATGAGGTCCAAAGTCCATAGAAGGAGGGACATAACAAATATTAGAGCAGAAATAAATAAAATTGAGAAGAATAAAACAATAGAAAGAATCAATGAAAGCAAGAGCTGGCTCTTTGAGAAAATAAAGAAAATAGATAAACCCCTAACCAGACTTATCAAGAAAACAAGAGAGTCTACTCACATAAACAGAATCAGAAATAAGAAAGGAAAAATGACTACTGACACCACAGAAAAACCATTAATTGAAGAATACTATGAAAAATTATATGCTAGCAAACTGGATAACTTGGAGGAAATGGACAACTTTCCATTTCCAACCTTCCAAAGCTGACCAAGGAAGAAACAGAAAATCTAAATAGATCAATTACCAGCAATGAAATTAAAATGGTAATTAAATACCTACCTAAGAACAAAAGTCCTGGAACAGATGGCTTTATCACTTAATTTTATCAAACATTTAGTGAAGACCTAATACCCATTCTCCTTAAAGTTTTCCAAAAAATAGAAGAGGAGGGAATACTTCCAAACTCCTATGAGGCCAGCATCACTCTAATACCAAAACAAGCCAAAGACACCACAAAAAAAGAAAATTACAGACCAATATCCCTGACAAACATAGATGCAGAAACACTCAACAAAATATTAGCAAACCGAATTCAAAAATACATCAAAAAGATCATCCATCATGATCAAGTAGGATTTATGCCAGGGATGCAAGGATGGTACAACATTCAAAAATCTATCAACATCACCTACCACATCAACAAAAAGAAGGACATAAACCACATAATCATCACCATAGATGCTGAAAGAGCATTTGACAAAATTCAACATCCATTCATGATAAAAACTCTCAACAAAATGGGTATAGAGGGCAAGTACCTCAACATAATAAAGTCCATATATGACAAGCCAACAGCCAACACTATAATTGACAGTGAGAAGCTAAAACCTTTTCCTTTAAGATTGGGAACAAGACAGGGATGCCCACTCTCCCCACTTCTATTCAACATAGTACTGGAGGTCCTAGCCACAGCAATCAGACAACACAAAGAAATAAAAGGCATCCAGATTGGCAAGGAACAGGTTAAACTGTCCCTGTTTGCAGATGACATGATACTGTACATAAAAAACCCTAAAGAATCCACTATAAAACTACTAGATCTAATATCTGAATTCAGCAAAGTTGCAGGATACAAAATTAATACAGAGAAATCTGTTGCATTCCTATACACTAACAATGAACTAGCAGAGAGAAATCAGGAAAACAATTACATTTACAATTGCATCAAAAAGAATAAAATACCTAGGAATAAACCTAACCAAGGAAGTGAAAAACCTATACTCTGAAAACTACAAGACACTCATGAGAGAAAATAGAGAGGATACCAATAAATGGAAGCACATACCATGGTCCTGGATAGGAATAATTAATATTGTCAAAATGGCCATCCTGCCTAAAGCAATCTATAGATTTAATGCAATTCTTATCAAAATATCAAAAGCATTCTTCAATGAACTAGACAAAATTGTCCTAAAATTATATGGAACCACAAAAGACCTTGAGTAGCCAAAGCAATTCTGAGAAAGAAAAATAAAGCAGGGGGAACTACGCTCCCCAATTTCAAGCTGTACTACAAAGCCACAGTAATCAAGACAGTTTGGTACTGGCACCAGAACAGACCCATAGACCAATGGAACAGACTAGGGAGCCCTGATATAAAGTCAGCCATACATGGTCAATTAACATATGATAAAGGAGCCATGGACATACAATGAGGAAATGACAGCCTCTTCAACAGCTGGTGTTGGCAAAACTGGATAGCTACATGCAAGAGAATGAAACTGGATTATTGTTTAACCCCTTACATGAAAGTAAACTCGAAATGGATTAAAGACTTGAATGTAAGTCATGAAACCATAGAACTGTTAGAAGACAACATAGGCAAACATCTCCTGAATATAAGCATGAGCAAATTCTTCCTGAACCCATCTCCTCAAGAAAGGGAAACAAAAGGAAAAATGAACTCATGGACTACATCAAACTAAAAAGGTTTTGTACAGCAAAGATATCATCAACAAAACAAAAAGGCATCCTACAGTATGGGAGAATATATTTGTAAATGACATATCTGATAAGGGGTTAATATCCAAAATATATAAAGAACTTACATGCCTCAACACCCAAAAAACAAATAACCTGGTTAACAAATGGGCAGAGCATATGAAGAGACAGTTCTCCAAAGAGAAAATTCAGATGGTCAACAGACAAATGAAAAGATACTCCACATCACTAATCGTCAGGGAAATGCAAATTAAAACCATAATGAGATATCACCTCACACCACTAAGGATGGCCAGCATTGAAAAGACTAAGAATAACAAAACAAATGCTGGTGAGGATGTGGAGAAAGGGGAACCCTCCTATACTGCTGGTGGGAATGTAAGCTAGTTCAACAATTGTGAAGAGCAATATAGAGGTTCCTCAAAAAACTAAAAATAGAAATAGCATTTGACCCTGGAATCCTACTCCTTGGAATTTACCCAAAGAATACACCTTCTCAGATTCAAAAAGACATATGCACCCCTATGTTTATTGCAGCACTTTTTACAATAGCCAAGATATGGAAGCAACCTTAGTGTCCATCAGTAGACGAATGGAAAAAGAAAATGCAGTACATATACACAATGGAATACTATTCAGCTGTAACAAAGAAATAAATCCTACCTTTTGCAACAACATGGATGGAGCTGGAGGATATGCTCAGTGAAATAAGCCAGGTGGAGAAAGATAAATGCCAAATGATTTCCCTCATTTGTGGAGTATAACAATGAAGCAAAACTGAAGGAACAAAATGGCAGCAGACTCACAGACTTCAAGAATGAACTAGTGGCTACCAATGACGAGGGGTGTGGGAGGGAGAAGGGGACTGAGGGGTATTATGTTTAGTACACATAATAGTGTATATCAGTCATACCTTGATTTAAAAAATTTTAAATAAATAAATAAAATAATAAAAAAATGAAAACAAAATAAATGAGTTCAATAAGGCTGTAGGAGACAAGATCAATATATAAAATTTAATTCTATGTCTATACTCTAGTGGTGAGCAATTCAAAATTGAAATTAAGAAAACAATCCCATTTATATAGACTCAAAAGAATAAAATACCTAAGAATGAATTTAGCAAAAGTGTAAAACTTGTACTCTGTAAACTATAAAGCATTGTTGGAAGAAATTAAAGAAGACTTCATACTTCCTGACTTCAAAACTTACCACACCAGCTATAGTAATCAAGACTATGGTACCAGCATAAAGATAGGCATGTATATCAATGTAATACAGATGACAATTCAGAAATAAACCCTTACCTTTAGGGTCAATTGATTTTCAGCAAGGGTACCAAGACAATTTAATGGGAAAAGAATAGTTTTTTCAACAAATGGTGCTGGGATAACTGAATAACTACATGCAAAAGAATGAGACTGGACACTTACCTCACATTGTACACAAAATTTGCTCAAAATGGGCCATAGACCCAAATGTACAATGTAAAGCTATTAAACCCTTAGAAGCAGACATAGGACTGTATCTTTATGACCTTGGATAGTCAATGGTTTCTTGGACATGACACAAAAAGCATCAACAACAAAAGGAAAGTCAGATAAATTGGAATGCACAGAAATTAAACTTTTGTGTTTCAAAGAACATCAAGAAATTGAAAACAGAACCCAACGGACGGGAGAAAATGTTTACAAAACATTTATCTGTGAAAGGACTTACATCCATAGTATATAATGAACTCTCACATCTCAAAAATAAAAAGACAAGTAACCCAATTAATAATAGAAAATGATTTAAATAGACATTTCTCCAGAGAATAACCAAATGATCAATAAAGCACATGAAATTAGTCATAAGGGGAACACAAATAAAAAATAGGAGGTAATACTTTACAGTCATTAGGATGGCTATAATAAAAAAGATTGGATAATAATAAGTTACTGATGAGCGTGTGACATTAGGCAAATCCATAGAGACAGAAAATATTAGGGATTGGCTGAAGGTGTGGGAAAATAAGAATGACTGCTAATGGGCATTGGGTTTCTTTGGGTGATGGTGAAAACATTTTGAAATTAGATAGTGGTGATAGTTGCACAAATCTTTGAATATATGAACAGCTATTGAATGGTACACTTTAATAGTGTGAACTTTATGGAATGTGAATTATAACTCAACAAAGTTGCTATAAAGATAAAAAGAAAATTTAACATGGCATCAGGTATGAGTGGGGTGTGGTGTTTGAAGGAAGTAGAGTAACAAGTTCATAGATTATTGATGGACTCTTTCTTAAGTTCAGTATTAGTGATGGCAATGGGGAGAAAAATGCAAGAATCATAAAAAAAGGTTGACTTAAAGGATGTGGTCACTCTGGCAAGAGGAGTGAAAAAGGGAAGAATCTGCAGAATCTGCAGGCTTTGCCTCTGGGTAACTCGGAGAATGGATATGTACAGAGAAGTGAGTGAGAAGCTGGTAGAGCTTGGGGTAGGGAGGAGTGGATATTAATATGACGCTGGGATTGGAGATCTGAGTGAAATATGAAAGTAAGAGAGATGGTTAAAAGTCACTGAGTACCCTTACTTAAATAACAGCTCGTTTATATAGAACTTGCAACTTGCCAGATGCCATTCTTAGCACTGAACGTGTATTAATTAAACTTAACCCTGACAGCAACTACGAGGTAAGGACTACAGATATGTTCATTATACCAGTGAAGAAACTGAGGCCCTGAGAAGCTGAATAATTGCCAAGGTAGAACTTCCATTCTTAACTTTGATATCCATACAAGTTTTCTAGTCATTTTAAAGTAATATTTGTCTCAATTCACAATTATCATTCATTAGCTGTTCGTTTTACAAACAACAAACAAATTCTCACAGAGTATGTGGTCTTGATGCATGTAACTTGTATCTGGAAATGAAGCCAACTGCCTTGGTGGCAAATAAATGTGCTGTCACTGGAGTTTGGCACTTTAGGCCAATGCAGATGGCAAGTTTTAGAGGAATCCCTGTATCAGCCAACAGGACTGATGTCTTCTCATATCCCCTCTGAGACACTGCCATCCTTGGTGAAAGAAATTCTTCTCTGTCTCCTCTGACTTGCATAACATACAGAGGATTGTCTTTCTGGAGAGCTCGAGATTTTACTTCTACCAGGCATTACAGTTGACCCTTGGACAATGCAGGGACTAGGGCTCCAAACCCTGTGCAGCTGCAAATGTATGTAATTTCTTCCTGGCCCCAAACAGAACTACTGAAAACTTACTGTTGACCAGAAGCCTATGGGTAACAGAGTCGAACATATATTTTGTACATTACATGTATTATGTACAGTATTCTTGCAATAAAGTAAGTTAGAGAAAATAATTTTTTGTCACAAACCTCCAAAAAATTTTCCAATATATTTATTGAAAAAATCCATGTACAAGTGGACCTGAGCAGGTGAAACTGTGTTCAAGGGCCGACTGTATTCGTTTTGCTGTTTTCTTTTTGGTATGATTCCTAAAATCTAATTTTCAGAAGTTATTCTTTCTCTAATAATAACAGCTCACTGTATTCCCCCTGATATTTAAAATGACTTACCTCTATCACTATGAGATATTTATATTTCCTTTACATTTTTTCAAAAAGACGTTACCCTGTCAGGTGTGTATCCCGATGAATGATTTGGGGAAAGGCAGTCATGCACAGCCCGCTGATGCTTGCAGGGCGGCTTAAGAGTGTGCCTTGGACTGGAACTTGTCCTTGCGCAGAGATAAGAAACCATCGCAGCCTGCATTGGGCATAGCCCCTTGTTTGGGAATCTCTTTCCCTGTTCTGGGTGTGATGAGGTCTTCCTTGTTGTGCTCAAAGCATGTACACGTGGCTATCCTTATGGCTGTATTTTGTCCTGGTGGGGAGAGAAGGAGGCTCTTCACCTGCATCACAAGAAGGGTGCATGCAGACCTGTGTCAGCTGTGGGGCAAGAGGCACTGTGCAGGACCATTGTTTACTATTGAGGCTGATCTTGTTCTGTCTCGTGGATGTGCGAATAAAGTGTTACTCTATCCACTGTCTGTGGGAACCATGTCTTTCTTGGCATCTCTAACACCTACAAACCACACAGTGGACTGACCTTCCAGGACTGCCATCCCAGTGGTGAGATCCTCAATGCAGTGGGGATCCATCCCTGGAGGTGGTAACAGGTGTGACCTGCTGAACAAGGGCTAAAAGCCCTGCCTACCTGAAGCAGCAAGAGACGGAATGGTGAAGAGCATTAGGCTTAATGTCCAGCCTTCAAGATCTGAAAAACCAAACCCAATAGTATTATTTTAAAAATGTAGATGAGCAAAAAGAAAAATCACCTGAAATCCCATCACTGAAACACAACTACTGATAAGTTTTGGGGGCTTACCTTTCCAGTTTTGTTTCTTCCTTTTTAAATATACTTTTTAAAAGTTTTAAGTTTACAGAAAAATTGCAAGGACACTGTAGAGATTTCCATATACCCCATTCCCAGTTTCTCCTATTATTAACCTCTTGCATTAGTATATTTGTTATAACTAATAAACCAATATTAATGCATTATTATTAATTAAATAATGTTCTTTATTCAGATTTCCTTAGTTTTTACCTAATGTACTTTCCCTGTTTGAGGATCTCATCCAGGACACATTATATTCAGTCATCATGTCTTCTTAGGTCCTTTATGGTGGTGATGGTTTTTGATGACCTTAGCATTTTTAGTCCTGGTGGGTCATTTTGTAGACTGTCCCTTAACTGGGAACTTGGATGATGTTTTCCTCATGATTAGTCTGAAATTATGGGTTTTTGGAAGGAAGACCACGAAGGTAAAATGCCATTCTGACTTCACCATATCAAGGACACATACTATTCACGTTGACCTTGATTGTCCGGATGAAGTAATGTTTGTCAGGTCTCTTCACTGTAATGTGACTCTCCTCTCCTGCTCCCCACACTGTACTCTTTGGAAAGACGTTTCTATGAGCAACCCAGAGTATCGAGAAGGGACTTATGTTCCACCTCCCTGGTGGTGAAGTGTCTGTGTGAATTATCTGGGATTCTTCTGCATGGGAGATTTGTCCCCTCTCTCTCATTCATTCATTTCAGTATGAACTTTATACTTTGGGTTGTAATCCAGTTCTACATTTATTTCCTTGCTCAAAACTTTTTGGTTTTGGCCATTGAGAGCTCTTTCAGTTGGGTTCTTGTGTCTTTGACCTTTGACATATTCCAAAATCATAAGTTTTTTTGTTTCTTTTTTTTTAGTACTTTCTTACTTTCTGCTACTACAAAATGGTTTTGGACTCATTTTCCTGGCCTCACACCTAGTCAGCCATTTTTCCAAGGAACCATGGTTCTTTTATTAGAAATGGTATTAGAAAGTGAGATCTGGGTGTTAGGTGTCCTCTTTGACACTGAAGTGTCATTGATTTTATACCCTTTCAGAGGGAGGACATTATGGTCCAGTTCTAGTATACATGTAGAGCAGAATCAGAATTTCTAATAGCTACTTCTACGGGAAACAACATTAACTAGACTACAGAATTTAGATGTAATTCTTTTACCTTTATTTGCCTTTATCTTACCATTTTCACTCATTTCTAAAGTTACTTAATGAACACTGTTCCTCCCACTCCTTTTAGTGAAGTAGTTTCAGACATTTGTAAAACCACTGGATTCGTTTTTCACATTCTGCATCCCCTGCTGGGATCTTGAGACACTTTCAGTGATTTTTTTAATTTGCATGAGTTAACGTTGACTCTTTGTGCTCTTAAGTTCCATGGGCTTTGACAAGTGTGTTGTGTGTCCACCATTACAGTTTCATATAGAACAGTTTCACTGTCCTAAAAATAACCTGTGATTCACTTTCAACTCTCCTACCCTCTCCTCAAACCTCTACCAAGGACTGAACTTTTCAGAGTTGTTTTGTCTTTTTCAGAAGGTCATAGTTGGAATCATAATATAGCTTGTTCAGATTGTTTTCTTTTCCACTGAGCAAAATACATTTTAGATTCATGCATATTTTAAGTCTTGATATGCCATTTCATTTTATCACTAAATAATCCACATTTGTCACTGACTATTTGTACCAAAATTTGTTTATCTACTTAACTACTGAAGAACAAGTTGATTGCTGTCAATTTTCACTTTAACGTGCATCAACTACCACCAGGAGAACAAGCCGGGTAATAAACCCTTTCACCCCAAAGAATGTTTTACTGTCAATTTCTCTGGTCACATTGAATCCATAGCAAACTTGCCCGGGGCTGAAACCCATTGGCAAGACAATTAGGGAGGTATTCCACCATTTTCTCCTGCTGGCTGTGAAGGTGTAGGGAGTCCAAGAGTCAAGTGACACAGCTTGGTCTTAGTACTGGGAGTGCTAAAGCAACTGAATTCTTGCCTGATTATCAAGAAGGATCCCAGCCTAGCAGATGTCTTGATGTGAGTCCATTGTCACTCACTGTGTACTTAGGACCTACTGAACTGTGACAGCATATATAGTTCTGAAGCCTGGATATGAAAATTGTTTACCACAGCAATTGAATTCTCACATATTTACCCATCTATATTTCATTCAACATAATGATTATTCAGTTTTGATATTCAATTATTTAATATCTTATAGTTCATGGTGAAATTTCACCTCTGTGTTAAGGACATCTGAGTTCACTTGGAGATAGTGCTCCCCATTAGCTGTTTCCACTGCTCAAAGACTGTAGCTACTTCTATCCATTAGTGTAAAACTTACCCTAACACAAAACCCTAACCCTCATCCACATCTCACTGTAATGCTAACCCAACCCCTTAACCCTCATCCCTGACTCTAAGCATAACACACATCCTCACCTTAACCCTCAAACCTAAAACCTAACTCTGAACCAAACTCCTGAACCAACAAACCCTGATCCTTGAATAAGAAACCTGATACAGAACCCCAAAGCTCTAAACAAAAACCCAAAACATAACCACTGTCACCAAACACAAACCCCAGTTCTGACTCCTGATTTTGAAACTGACACATGAACCAAATCCTAAAACCCAGGACCAAAATGCAAAGCTTAAGCCTGAACACAGCAGACACAGACAGCTGAGCCTTAACTTTCACCCTGATCCCTAACCTGGACTGAGGGGAATGGATGCCTGTGGGCTTGATGGAGGCATGAGATGTGGATCATATCCTGGGGGTTCACACATACCAACATGCCATGGAGGAGTGATCCATGTATGTGAGTGATCTCCTGATATTCACTGTCTGAGTCAATGCAGCTTCTCACAGCTCTTCTGTGGTTAAGGGAAATGAATGTTGAAATTTCCTCTCTGTGAGAAGATCATCTGTAAGTTACCTTGCAAACAGCACTTTCTGGTATGGAGGAATTGCAAGAGCCCCAGTGTTGCCCTAGATTCATGGTGTGGCAGTGGCATCTGTGATGACTGTTTCCTAGATACAGAGGCTTCCTGGTGAGAAGAGCAGGCCTGGATCCTCAGATGTGGCTGTGATCTGCAGAGAGGGGTGAGCTGAACACACTGGAAGTTATTAAAAAAGGTAACTATTATCCAAGGTGCCTGCTTGTGAGCTGCTGTGGCACTTACTACATCTCAGTGAGATCATCTAAAGGTTAGCTTGAATACAGTGTTCCTCATTCACTGATGTATCCAGCCCTAAAGCCATGAATAACTCCACCATTAATCCTAACACTTACACTAACTGACAATCATAAACCTCACTCACGACTCACTGTAACCCGAACCCTATCCCAAACCCATAAACCTATCCCTAAACATAAACCCAAGAATCAGCCATAAACCAAAGACTTACGCTAATAATAGCCCTAACACCAACCCTCAATAATAACTCAAATGCTAATCCTCAAACCTAAATTTAAACTTTACCAACACTCTGACACCAAAACCCTGAAATCACAATCGCCCACCATAAGCCTAGAAAAAGAGGCTGGATCCTGAGCTCTGAAACCTGAACATAAACCCCAAACCTAACTACTGAAACTGAACCCAAATTTCAGTTCTGAATCCTAAGCATGCAACTGACACTTCAACAATACTCTAGATCCCTGAACCCCAAAACAAAGCCTACTGTGTAACCCTGGGAAACCTGAGAGCTAACCCTGGACTCTCAACCTGATCCCAAGACCCAGTCCCAGGGGAGTGGAGGCTTGTGTGGCTGCATGGATAAAAAAGGCAGTTCATGAATTTGGATGTGCTGTGGCAGAGCTCTCCACACATGTGACTGAACCCGTGCTGCTCACTGTCTGAGATGATGATAGAACTTCTCAGGGCTCTACAGTGCACGTGTCCCAAGAGAAGCACTTCTAGTACAGAGTACTTACTTGCATGAGCACCACCATTGCCATAGATCCATTATATGTCAGAGCGTCAACTGTGAGGACTACTTTCTAGAGATCGAGGCTGTCCAAAGAGGAGAGCAGGTTCTCCCTTAGGGTCCAAGGACTCAGGTGTGGGTGTGTTCCATGGCCAGGTGAGGGCTGACAGCCTTGGAGAGCAAATGGAACTGAAATCCGAGGAGCCTGTTTGTACTTTGGGCCATGGTGACACATATGGCTCATAAAGCCATTTGGTTCCTGTCCTACCCCAGTGACAGAGTCCTGCTCTTTTGCTGTCTCCTGTAGCCACATTCCTAGAAAAGGCAGAGGCATGTAACCTAACCCCTTAAGTTAACTCTAACTGAAGCCATAACTTCACCCAACACCTAATCTTGAACGTGGCCCTAACTCCTAACCTCACCCACACTTCACTGTTATCCGAAAGAAAAACAACCCTTCTCCTCACCTATCTCCTAATACTAACTCCAACCAAAACCATAACTTCACTGTAAAGTTAAACATTGAGCTAATCCTAATCCTAGATGTGGGTATAAACTAACAGTAATCCTCACCGTCAACCTGACCCACACAACAATGTTGGTTGAATGCTAAAATGAACCCTTATCCAAACCCTCACCCAGCCCCTAACTCTTGCCAAAATGGCATCTTCAATGTAATCCTAACCCAAACTCAACCTTTACCCTTACCCATAAACTGGACATGAGATTCAGTATGCCAAACCCCAGAGCCTGAAATCTAATCCCTGAAGCAGAACCCCAGAGTTGAACCTGTACCTTAACCCCAAACACTGAACCCTAATTCAAAATCTAACCCTTGAACAGAAATGCACCTGAACCCTGAATTATACCAGAGCCTGAAGCTGTCAACACAAGTTAGAACCCTGGATGGACCCTTATACAAACCACACCCCTTGCCCCTTAAGTCTAACCATTGACTCCCACCATGACCTCTCAACCTGGAGCCTTAGGAATCAAAAACAACAACCATGTCCTCTTCAGCCCCCAGTTACATATGCTGAAAGACTGCAGGAGAATTGTTGATTTGTTCCTAGGATCTCCATTTAGGAGCATAGATTACATGGTAGTTCCCCCTTTAGGCACAAATGACTTCATTGTGGGGTACTGGTAAAAACAGAAAGAAAATTTTTATTGCCAAATACCTCTTCCTAGTAGACAGTCCTCTAACCTAGATGAAAGGAGTCATATAGGGATTTGTTTTCATATTTCTTCTCTCTTGTTTGTCCTGTCCTGCCTAGGTGTCAATTTCCAGCAGCTGATCTGCATCATGAGTGAATATTTTCTGAGACTGAGAAAGCTGTGGTAACTAGGCTACTTGCAATCTTCAAATATTGACTTGGGGCAAACACACAACCATGGGTCTTTCTGGAAAACTACATTTCCTGTCATCAATAAAGGGGCAAATTTTGTTGCTTTGTACTGAAATTTGGGCAATTTGATTGCTTTACCAAAGCTTTAACCATGTCAGTGTGATATCTGTTTGGAATTTCCTTTAGTTCCTCCTCATCAAATGTTTGCTCCTGAGAAGGGACATCTTTGAGATGTTACACACTAGCAACAGATTTTCATGTGTATGATCTGGATTATGAGATTGAACTTTTAGAAAAGTGAATTCTTTTAGATGATGTTGTAGTAAAACCATTTCATGCCAAAAATGGTTCTGGAAGGTGGACTTGTCCATCAAGAGTTCTCACCTGTGTAAGTGATGGGGAATGGCTTGCAGTTATGCCAGGATGCCTCCTGTTCTCCAACTCTGGGTGGTGGAACTCAAGCATGTATGATTTTGGCAATATCAGAATGCATGCTACTAACCACTGACAGTGCACTAAGCTACAGGCAACAGAAAATACTCTGCTGCCCCCAAAACTCAGTGTCAGAAGGTGAGAAAACACCCTGCAGACAAACTCAGTGAAAACTTCCATGTGGGGTTCACTGTGGCAGGTGGTATCACATGGCTCATCATTTTATTTCAGATGATTAGCCATTATTTTCCAGGTGCACCAGTGTCCTCACATTTCTCCAGCCAAATGGAAAGAATGGGCAAAACAGACAAACATCTATAGTTGTGGAGGTAGTTTACCATGTTCTCCTCCTGGCTGTAAAGCAGTAGGGAGTTCATGATTCAAGTCCTATAGCTTGATCCTATCACATGGGAAGTTAAAGCAACTGAATTCTTGCCTGGATGATTTAGAAGGAACAGACATTGTGACGTGAGTGCATTTTAGTTATTAGAGGATTGGGGCCTACTAAAGTGTAAGATCATATAAAGTTTTGAAACCAGGATTATGAAAATTGTTTACCACAATAATTGAATTCTAACATAGAGTTTTATCCCATTCAATCATTTAGTGTCCTATGGTTTGTTCATGTTGAAACTTCATCACTGTGAGAATGTCATCTACAATTTAGCTTGAAGACAGTCTTCCACATAAGGTGATGCCCTGCCCTCTAAACCTATGTCTATGACTATCACTAAGCCTAACACTTATCCTAATCCATAAACCTACCAATCATCCACACCTGACTAACCCATACACCAACCCCTAACCCTTTCTCTAACTTAACACTAAACCTCATCCCTACACCTAAGCCCAACCCTCACCATAATCTAAATCCTCAATGCTATCTCTAACCATAACACTGAACCCTAAATCTTATACCTTACCCACACCCTGACACCAAAAACCTGAACCCACAAACCCACACCTTAAGGCCTGTGCAAGAAACCTGATCTGAAACCCTGAAGCCTAAAGCTCAAACAAAAGCCAGTGCAACTGAACACAAACCCGTTCTGAATTCTAAGCATGGACCTGACTCCTGGAACCACCCCAAGCCACTGAACACATGTCCAAAGTCTAACCATGCAACGCTGGAACCATGACAGCTAACCCTTGACTCTCATCCTGATTTCTTACCAGGACCCAGGGGAGTGGATGCTCTTGTGGAGGTACTGATACAGGAGGTGTGGAATGAGTGCTGGTGGTTCAAGGATTGGGATGTGCCATGGCGGAGACTGAGAAACATATACGTGACTGAATCCCTGATGTGCACCATCTGAGGTTTGGCAGCTTCTAATGGCTGTGCAGAGGATACACTGATTGGTAAGCATTTCTAGTATGGTGAACTTGCATGAGCATCAGTGTCAACACAGATCCATGATGTCACAGTGGCAACTGTGACAGTGGTTTCCTGGGGACACAGGCTACCTGTTGAGGTGAGCAGTTTTGACCTTCGGATCTTGGGTCCTCAGCTGAGGGTCCAGTCCTCAGACATGGGGGCTGATCACCCTGACAGTTGTAGGGAAAATGAAATCCAGATTGAAGAAGCCTCTTTGTGCTTTGGACCACAATGACCCAAATGTCTCAAAGAGAAAGCCATTCTGTTCTTGTTCAGCCCTAGTGAGAGTGAGTCCTGCTCCTGGCCTGGCCTACAGGCACTTTTTAGAAAAGGCAGGGGTCTGGAGGAATGCCAGGTGACCCAACACTGAGCCCAGAATTCCCCTCACAAAAGTGGGGATGAGAAAGCTCAAACTGTAGCCTAAATACTTCCCTTCCTCTCACCCCTCATCCCTCAACCTCATCCTCGCCCACACCTCACTGTTAGCCTACAGCTAACCTGAACACTGATCCTAACCCTAACCACTTACTTTAAGTACAACTGAGTGATAACTTCACTCTGAATGTAACTCTAAACCTGTACATACCCTAGCTAAACCATAACCTCACCCTCACTCACACTTCATTGTTGACCAAAACACACTTAACCCTTCTCTTAACCTAAACCCTTACATTAACACTAAAGATATCCATAACTTTACCCTAAATCTAACCTTTAACCTGACCCTCTTCCTAGATGTAGTTCTAACCCTAACAGTCATCCTCACCTCACCCTGACCCACAATTCAATGTTGGTCAAAAGCTAAACTGAACCCTTCTTCTAACCCTCACACTTTAACCTAACTCTAAGCATAATGATATTCTCAGGGTAAACCTAACATAAACCCAGTTTCCACTAACCTGGATCCTGGATCCCCAAATCCTGAATCCCTGAACCAAAACTGCAGTGTTGAACCTGAACCTGAACCCCAAACTCTAAACCCAAACACAAACCTAGCACTTGAACATAATCCAAAACCTGGACATGAAGTCACAGTGGTGACTGTGGAGACTGTTCACTAGAGGCAGAGACTGCCTGGTGAGGAGAGCAGGTTCCCCCTTCAGTGCCTGGGATATCAGATGTGAGTGTGGACCTCAGCAAGGTAGGAGCTGCTCACCCTGATGAATGTAGAGAAAATGGAACCCATAGCCAAGGCTCCTGTTTGTTCTTTGGGCCACAGTGATCACTATGGCTCATAGACATTATTTCCAAAATGTTTCCATCCTGTCCCTTTTGAGTGTGGGTTCTGTTCCTGGGCTGTCCTTTAGACACATCCATAGCGAAGGCAGATGTCTGGGAAAAATTCCATGTGAGCTCAGCATTCCCTTGGAAAAATGGTATGAGAAGGTACAACATGCAGCCTAAACCTCCCCCTCCACTCCCCCCAACTCTCCCTCTTCAGCATAAGCCTCAACACAGCTCACTATTAGCTTGGACCTAAACTGAACGATGACCCTAAATCTAACCCCTTACACTAACTAAACAATGTCATAACTTCACCCTGCACCTAACACTAAACGTGACAGTAACTGAGGCCCTAAACCCTAAACTCACCCTCACTCACAGTTCACTGTTACCTAAAAGACAAACTTAACCCTTCTCCTAACCTAAACCCTTGCCCTAAGTCTAACCATAACCGTAACTTCACCCTAAACTAATTCTCAATCTAACCCTAATCCTAGACATAGCCCAAACCCTCATTCTCACCCTCAATCTGACCCACACCTCACTGTTGGTAGAAAGCTAAACTGAAAACTATCCTAACCCTAAACCTTTACCCTAACTCTAACCATAACAATATCTTCACCATCAACATAAGGCAAACCCATCTCTCACCCTTAACTCATACTGGTCCTGAGATCCTGAACTCTATCTCTAACCACTGAACCAGAGCCCCAGAGTATATCACGAACCTGAACTCCAAACCCTAACCCAAACACAAAGCTGAAACTGTTGTCATGATCCCTGATCCATAACCTGCCCCCTCACACTTATCCCAAAGCCTACAACCCAACCTGGATCACTGGATGGTTATCCAAACCTAACACTTACCTCTGAAGCATACCTGTCAGCTCTCACCCTCACCTCTCACCTGGAGCCTTAGGAATTGAAAGAAACAGCCATGTCCTTCTCAGACCCTGACTGCACATGTTGAAGGACTGTAGCAGAACAATTAATTGTTATCTTGGGTGTTCCCATGGTGCACTGGTCTCTTGGTAGCCCCACCTTTTTGAAGATATGTTTACCTTTAGTGATTCTGGTAAAAACAGAAAGGACATGTTTTCTGCTGAAATCTCTGTTTCTGAAGATAGGGTGCTAAGTGGCTGAATTATTTTTGTTGTGTTTTCATGTTTCTTCTTTTCTCTGTCTTGCAACAGTCTCTTCTGCCAGCACCTGATCTGCATCCTGGGTGAATCTATTCTCAGACTGAGACCTGTGTTGATTAGGCTTCTGGTAGTCTCCAAACACTGACATGGGGCAAACAATCACCAGTTGACAAATGAAGGGGAAAATGTCACTTTGTATTGAGACCATGGCCATGATACTCCTTAGGCTTCATGATCCTTGTGTAAAAAAGCCTTTTCTGGGATATCAGTAAGTACCTGTCATTTAGTCCCTTGCCATCAAATGTTTGTTCCTGAAAAAGAAAAGCTTTAAAATGTGGTACACACTAGCAACAGATCCTCACATCTGATCTGGATTATGGGATTAAACTTTTAGAAAACCCTATTCTGTGATTTGCTGCACTAATAAAACAAACACATTTTCCATGCCAAAAATGGGTCTGTAATGTTGACTTATGCATCAATAGTTCTTATCTGGGTAAGAAATGGGGCATTGCTTGCAGTTATGCCAGGAAACCTCCTGTTCTCCAAATCTGGGGAACTCAAGCATGGATGATTTTACCTCTGGGGATATTTGGCAATGTTGGAGTTCATGCTGCTCACCAACAGCAATGCAAAGGGCAACAAGCAATAGATAAGACTATCTTTTCACCAAAATTCAGGGTCAGAAGGTGGGAAAAACCACTGAAGACAAATTCATCTCAGCCTTTCAGATGGGGTTCATTGTGGAAGGTGGTATTAAGAGGCTCATCATTTGATTTAAGGAGATTTCACATGATGTTCAAGGTGGGACTAGTGTCCTTACAATTCTCCAGCCAGTTAGAGATAATGGATAAAAAATATATTCCACTATGTTTTCCTACTGGCTATAAAGGTGTAGGGGGTCCATGATTCAGGTCATGTAGCTTGGTCCTGGAACTGGGAATGTTAAAGCACCTGAATCCTTGGAAGGATTGTTGAAGAGAACCCAGACTGTCAGCCATCTTTATGTGAGCCCTGACGCTCAGTGTGGGCTTAGGATCTACTAAGTGTAGGAGCATATACAGATTGGAAGTCAGGACTGTGAAAACTGGTTACCCCAGCAATTGAACTCTCACGTGAAGAATTACCACAGAACATTTTGTTTACATGTATGGATACTCTGTTTCCAAATTCATACATTTAGTTTCCCATATTTAAGTCAAGTTTGGGTTGAAATTTCACGTCACGGAGAAGATCATCTATAAGTTAGCTTGGAGATAGCCTTTCAAAAACGCTGATACCTCTTGCTCTAAAGGTATTCCTAAGTCTATTCCTAAACCTAACACCCTAACCCATAACCCTAACCCTCAGGTACACCTCACTGTAACCCTACATATCATCCCCAAACTTATAACTAAACTTAACCCTAACCCTGAAAGCTACATCTTTAAACTTACCCACACCCAACTCAAGGCCCATGAACCCACAAACTCCCACCATAGTCCCTGAATACACAACCACATCCTGGACCCCAAATCCCTGAATACATACCAAGTACATAACCACTGTGACTGAACTCAAAACCCAAGTGTGACTCCTGTATATGAAACTGACGCCTGAATCTCACCTTCTACCACTGGATCCAAATCCAATACTAACCCTGGGCGATCTGGAATCCTGACAGCTAACCCTTGATTCTCCCCCTAAATCTCTGGCCCAGACCAAGGGTAACAAATGTTTGTGTGCCTGGGTGAAGGCAGAAGGTGTGGAATGTGTGCTGGAGTTCAAAAATTTTGATATGTCATCACAGAGCACTAAATACATGTGAAAAAACTCCATGCTTTTGTCTATTATGTCATAGCTCCTCAGAGCTCTGAGGTGGATGCATCCAACGGGAAGCAGTTTTGTTATGGAGGACTTGCAGGAGCCCCAGCATTGCCATAGATACAGATGTCACCGTGGTGTCTGTGAAGGCTCATTCCTAGAGATGGAGGCTGCCTGGTGAGGAGAGACTGTTCCCCCTTCAGGGCCTGAGAGCTCAGGTGTGGATGTTGTTCTTCGCTGGGTGGAGGATGATTGCCCTGGTGGCTGCAGGTATAATGGAACTATATCTGAGGCTCCTGCTTGTGCTTTGGGCCATGGGGACACTTTGGCTCATATAGAAAGTACTCCGTTCCTCCCTGACCCTAGCGAGTGTGAATCCTAATCCTGGGTTGACCTGTAGCCATGTTCCTAGAAAAGGCAGGGATCAGAAGGAAAGCCAGGTGAACCATGTCTGAGTCCAGACTTCCCATTGGAAAAATTGGGATGAGAAAGCAGCCTGCAGCAAAAAATTCACACTCACACTCACACTCACTCTCACCTGTCATCCTCAGGCTCACCCACAACTCACTGTTGCCCAGAGCTAAACTGAACCCTGACTGTAACCCAAATCACTTACACAAACTCTAACTGAAGCCCTAACTTCCCCCTGCACCTAACCCTAACCCTAACCCTCACCCTAGCACTAAACCCTGACCTCACCCTCACCGGCACTTCAGTGTTGACGGAATGACAAACTAAACCCTTCTCCTAACCTAACCCTTTAATATAACTTTAACCATAACCATAACCATAACCTCAACCTAAGGCTAAACCTTATCCTAACCATAATATGAAATGATGTTATAGTCATAACACACTTCCTCACACTCTCCATGACCCACACCTAAGGTTGGTCAAAAGCTAAACTGAACCCTTATCCTAACTTAAATCATAATGATATCTTCATCATAAACCTAACTCAAACCCAACCCCAACCCTAACCTCAAACCTACACCCCAGATCTCAAAATCCTGAATTCCTGAACCTTAAACCTAATCCCTCCCCTAAAGGCACAGGCATAGAGGAAAGCAGCCATGTCCTCTCCAGACTCTGGTTGCATGTGCTGAGGGACTGCAGCAGGGTGATTCTTCAGGTCCTTGGATCTGCCCTTTATGTCCATGGCTCTCTTGGTAGCCTCACCTTTATGGACATAAGATTTCCTTCTGGGTTTCTGGTAGAAACAGAAGGAAATGTTTCCTGCTGAATCTCTCTTCCTGGTATACTGAGCTCTAGAATAGCTCAATGGAGTCATTTGAGGTTTTGTTTTCATCCTTCTTTTCTCTTGCTTCTCCTGCCTTGCATAGGTCTCAATGATCTGCATCCTGAGTCTTTTCACAGACTGGGAAATCTGCATTGATTAGACTTCTTTCAATCTTCAAATATCAACCTTGGGCAGACACATAACCATCAATCATTCCAGAAAACTACTGTCATCAACAAAGTGGAAAATTTTATTGCTTTGTATTATAGTGGGTCATGACACTCCTTAGGCTTCATGGTCCCTTTGCCTAAAAAGGTTTTTCAGTGGGATATCAGCTGGGAGCCATCCTTCAAATCCTCCTCATAAAATGTTTGTATCACACAAGGATCAAAATGTGAGATGCTGCTCTGAAGAAAGCAATTTCCATTCCAAAAAGGGGTCTGGAATTCGGGCTTGTCCATCAAGACCTCTCATCTGGGTAAGGGTGTGGGCATTGCTTCCAGTTATGCCCAGATGCTTCCTGTTCTCCAACTCTGAGGCACTGGAACTCCAGTATGAATGACTTTTTGCTTTGGGGATATTTGGCAATGTCAGAATGAATGCTGTTCAGCATCTAAAAGGTACAGGAAAACAAGCAACAGAGAAGAATATCCTGCCCCTGAATTCAGTGTCAGAAGGTGAGAAAACCCATTGCAGATAAACTCAGCTCAGTCTTCCAGATGGGGTGCATTATGGCAGGTGGTATCAAGTGGCTCATCTTCTGATTAAAGAATATTTGCCAAGGTTTTCCAGGCTGAAATACTGTCATCATAATTCTCCAGCCAAATGGAAAGACTGGACAAAATAGACCAAACTAGATTTAGAGTCAGGGAGATAATCCATCATTTTCCTGCTGGCTGTGAAGGTATAGAGTGTCCCTGAATCAAGTCATGTAGCTTGGTCTTGGAACTAGAAATATTAAGGCAAGTGAATTCTTGCCTGGATTATCAGAAAGTACTCAGCATAGCAGACATTTTGAGGTGAGCCCATTGCTGCTCACTGTAGGTATAGGATCTACTAAACTCTAAGAGCATATATAGTTTTGAAGCAAGGACTATGAAAATGGGTTATACCTGCAATTGAATTATCAAAAGAGATTATCCTGGAATATTTTGTTCAATGATATGGATATTATGTTTCCCAATTCAGTCACTTAGTTTCCTATGTTTAAGGGAAGTCCATGTTGAAATTCATCTGATTAGAATATCATCTTTAAGTTAGCTTAGATAGATTCTTCCCCATTAGGTGATTCCCCTCACTCTAAACCTGTGCCTTATTCTATCCATGAGCCTAACACCATAACACATAACCCTAACCCTCACCCACACCTCACCATAACCCTAATTCTAATCATTAATCTATCCCTAAACCTAACAATAAACTGCAGCCCAAATTTTCATGAGCACCACACTTGCTGGAGATCCACGTTGTCACAGTGGAGACTGTGATGACTGTTTTAGAGACAGAGTCTGCCTGGTTAGGAGAGCAGGTTCCCACTTCAGGCTCTGGGCCATCAAATGTGGGTGCAGTCTTTGGTGATGTTGGGGCTGAAAATCATGGTGAAAGTGGATAAAATGTGACTCAGATTAAATGCTCCTGCTTGTGCTTTGAGCCATGGTGACACACATGACTCAAACAGAAAGCCATCTGGTTCCGGCCATCGGCTCCTAGAGAGTGTGGGCTGTGTGCCTGTACTGTGCTGTGGCAATGTCCCTAGAAACTGCATGGGTATGGGAGGAATGCCAGGTGACCCCTCTCTGAGCCCAGTATTCCCCTATGAAAATGGCAGTGAGAATGTTCAATATGAAGCCTAAACTTCACACTCATCCTTACACTCTCCCTAACCATCACCCATCACCCCTCACCCTCAGCCTCACCCACACCTCACTATTAACCTGAATTTAAAGTGAACCCTGAACCTAACTGTGAACCCTTACACTAACTCTAATTGAAGTCATAACTTCATCCTACACCTAAACCTAAACCTGACTCAAACCACGGCCCTTAACACCTAACTCAGTCTCATGCACACTTCAGTGTTAACTGAAACACAACCTTAACCTTTCTCCTAATGTAAGCCCTTACCCTAACTTTAAGCATAAGCATAATTTCACCCTAATACTAGATGTAACTCTAACACGAACCCTCACACAGACCCACACTTCCACTGTTGTTTCAAAGTTAAACTGAACACTTATTCTCACCAGAGCCCCTTACCCTATATCTAATCATAATGATATCTTCACTGTAAGCCTCACCCCTAAGCCATCCCTAACACTTTCCCCTAACCTGGGACCCAGATCCTGAAGTCCTGAACCCCTGAAAATGACTATAACCACTGAACCAGAACCCCAGAGTTGAACCCTAACCTGAACAAGAAACCCTGAACCCAACCATATACTCTAACCCTTGAACATGAACCACAAGAGGAACACTTACCCAGCACATGGTACTCAAAGCCTTCAAACCATACTGGAAACCTCGACCTTTATCAGAGCACTAACATTTACCCCAGAAGCATAACCATCATCCCACACCCTGACCAATTGCCTGGATCATTAGGAGACAAAAGAAACAACCATGTCCTCTTAATACTTAATACCTTATCCTAGGTGTAGCCCAACCCTAAAACTCATCCTCAAACTCACCCTGACCCACACATCACTGTTGATCAATGGACAAAGTGAATTCGTATCTTAAACCTAACCCATTGACATAAATCTAACAACAACTATATCATCACCATAAAGCTAAACCGAAACCCAACTCTAACCCTAAGCCATGACCTGGACACCTGATCGAAAAATCCAAAAAAATGGAACCCAAATCTAATCCATGAACAAGCACATCACACCAAAAAAGCACAACAAATGACACACAATCCCACACACCAGACACCACACAACAAAACAGCACCAAACCACACAAAAGAATGCACCACACATATCACACCAAACCACACAGAACACCACACTTCACAAAACACACACCACACTAAGTAACCAACAAATGCCACACCAAACAACTCAACAAACTACACACAATACCATATACAAAAATCATCACATAACCACACACCACACATACCACACACCACACAGAAAAAAACCACACAATACCACACACTATACACCACACACCTGAAAGCAACACACAACACAAAGACACACACATGACACACTGCACATACAACACAAAACACACCCACACTGCACACCACACATATCACCATAGACACAAAACCCAAACACATGCAATACACGCCACGCAACAGTACACACACCACACACCACACAACACAAAACACATCACACACATGAAACACCACAAAACACCACACAACAATGCACCACCCACATCATACAAAACCACACAAAAGGCCACACACAGCACATTACCACACCACACTTCACAAACCACACACACCACACACCAAAAACCACACACCACACCACACACACCACACTAAACAACCAACAAACACAGCACACCAAACAACTCAACAAACAACACACAATACAACCCACCATACCCCACACACAACAATGCACCACACTCACGGTACTTCATAAACAGTTTGGCTTGAGCCTTTCGTAAATTTTCCAAGAAATATGCTCTAAAGGCAGGTAGGGTTTGTACTTGTTGAGTACATCACGGTAGGAAAGGACTTGATTATTCCCCTATTTCATAAAAGAGGCAGATAGGAAACCAAGAAAAGAAATAGTTCTCTGAGCCCATCCTTCTAGTAAAGCTCAGTGAGACGGGGCTGTGATGAGGGTCACTCAGTGATAGACCTCTTCTCTGTTTTTAGGACTGGCATCCTAATACTTGACATCAAATGAGTCATCTCATTTTCTATTACAATTCTTTTTAAATTTACCTTTCCCCTTAGTCTCATTTCTTTTAGCTCTCAGAGAAATACCTTTAATGTCTCACAGAAAATCAGCTCATACCAAAAAGATAATAAATTTAAGAGTTCAAAAATAGTGCTTGAGATTTATTACCACTGTTCCCTTCAGAGTGGCTCCAGCCACATGACCTGCACCAGGTCCTCAGGTATGTCAGCAGTCTCCTCCTCAGGGCCTTTGCACAGGCTCTTGCTTTTATCTCTCATGCTCTTTTTGCTCTTCTGTAACTATAACTACATTTCACTTGCTTTATCCATAGGTTAATCCTAAAAATTAAAAGCCTATCAGTAACATTTAGGAAGTGATTATGTATGTATAAGTCATTATGAAAACAAGTAGTAAGATAGGGCCTGTTAAAAAAATTCTACTCTTAGGTATTTACTCTTAGGAGAAATAAAAACATATGTCCACAGAAAGACTTATTCTTAAATATTCATAGGGCTTTCATTACTTTTTTCCCTTCCCTTATTTCACCTATCCTCCATCCCCCTTCCCTGTTGCAGCTACCAGTCTTTTCTCTGTGTTTATGAGTCATGGGGCTTTAATTATAATACTTCCAGGCTGGAAACAACCCAAGTTCCATCAACAGAAGTTGGGGTAAACAAATTGTGCCCTATTTGTACGATGAACTACTATTCAACAATTTAAAAAAGTGAACCACTGATACAAGTAACAACTTGAACCTCCAAAATATGACACTGAACAAAAGATACCAGCTGTGGAAGAGTACATATTACATGATTACATTCGTATAAAGTTCAAAGTCAGGCAAATGAATCTATAGCAATAGAAATGGGAATGGTTGCTGTCTCTGCGTCTGTGTGTGCTGGGAGCAGGAGAGCACTGGCTTAAAAATGCACAAGGGAATTCAGGGTTGGTGGAGATGCTCTTTATCTGGCTTTGAGTAATTGGGTTGCACAGGTATGTACATGTGTCAGAACTTACACTACACACTGAATATCTGTGCATTTTATTTACATGAAGTATGCCTCAATTAGAGATCAATTTCATTTCATATTTTTATACTTGGCTGCTCGAAAGAGACTTTTCAATCATCAAGTTCAATGTCTCATTTTCTTTTCTTTCTGGCTTCCTTCCCTTATTCTAAATCAAAAGCTCATGTTTGTTAATAACGTGAGAGATTGTCAGGCCTCTGGCTCCACAGACTCTTATTTTATGTGCAACATTATGGCTTTGGGTATCTCATTCCTAAACCAATGTCGGATTAGAAGCAGCTGAAGCCCACAGGTAGGTACACTGGTCACCATGCAGGAACTGACGCCTTGGCAGTGAAGGAGAAAAGGAAAACGTACAACCTGCAATTCAAGAGTGTGGGCTGAGAAGAGCTGAAACAAATTCAGATGATGCTGTACGTTCCCAAGCCAAAGGGCATCACATTTTACAGTAGGGTTTGTCCGAAAGGTTAAGTTATATGCAGTATATGCTACTTTAAATGCAAAAAAGGGTAAACACATAAACATTCTACAGAGAACAGTTCAAATAATATTTGTGTTTTGGTGCTTGAAGGGATAAATATTCAGATATCTCGGTTAATCCTGTCAGGGATTCAAGCCACTCCCTAGGAGAATGGAGGACTGATGACAGAGGAGCCGCCTTTGATTGGGTGGTGATCGATACACAGCTGAGCGGAGGTCCAGGCAATTGCAAGGGGTCACACATACGATCAGCTCTGACCTCACACTGTTGCCACCAACCGTGTGACCGCTGTCCTGCAGTGGGGCTGCTGAGTGAGGCCGAAAGCCTGTGCCTTCCTCTGGGCCCACGGTTACAGGCCCTCTGTAGGGTGAGGCCCATGGAAACATCTCATTCATTTTCCTGAAAATAAATAATCATTCTAAATAACTTCTAGAGAGTTTCCTGGGTGATGTCTACTCTATAGAGATTTGATTGCAGGTGTTTTCCGATAAACTTAAAAAACTAAAACCAAACAAACTGAACTTCCTATAACACTTAGAAAACGTACCAAGTGGGCAAAGTATAAAAAGCACTTTTTGTTGCATTGAAGGAGAACCTTGATGAATAGAACCTGGAAAAAAGAAAAAGGTGGACGAACAAAGAGGATGAAAATTTGTGATTATCAGCAACTGAAGAAAACCTTACTGAACTCGGAAAGTCTAATGAAAAGGGGACCTCTCCTAGTTTGAGGCATTGTATCCTTGAACTCTGATTCACGTTGAATTAGACGTGGTGTTATCTCAGGAGAATGAGAACAGGGAGGCAGAAACTGCTGGGAGGAGAGAGTGTGGAACATCCATAGTGGTCAAGAAAAATGCATATGTGGGTGGGTGGGAGGCTATCAAGGCAAATGGACACTGCCAGGCTGATTTGTTTTTTAACTACCAAAGCCTGCCTGGGACATTCTCCTTAGATACTAGGATTAGAGATGCAGAGAGTTTCAACAATATATTTATCCATTACAAGAACAAGCAGTTCTTTCATTTTTGGCTGATGTATTACTAATTCTAAAAAGACAATGATGACTTCAAGGAAATTTTGAAACAAAATGACATGTCATAATTCCAATAGACTTTAACTAGTAACACTCTGTTTATGTTTTCTTCTAGACTAAAATTCTTTCTTTAGCAATATTTTTGGGCAAGTAAATTTCTGCTTGGCATAATACTAAAATACCTTCTGACCCCTAACAAGCTGGGAAGAATTCTCCAGTCCTGTATCATCTGCCTTAAACTGGAAACTTGAACTGTAGAGATCAATTACCTGCAATTATCATTTCACAACTGTTTTAAACAGTCTTCATGTACCCCCCTCTCAACAACAGCCGATTCATGGTCATTTGGTCTGCAGAAGGGAAGGAAGGCAAATACTGTGGGTAAAAACACAACTCTCTTGTTCTCAACAGTGGACTTAGGATATACCATCCAAATTCCCTCTTAAGTAAGTAAAATGAGGCCCAGAAGGGTGATAGAATGAATACATGTTAGATCCAAGATTTGAACCAAGCTCTTAAAAGAGAAACCTTGTAATTTTAAATAATTTTAGATTTATAAAAAAGTTTTAAAAATAGTACAGAGAATTAAAGCATATCCTTCATCCAGCTTCATTTGTTAACAATTATACAACCATAGTTTGTCAAAACCAGAAAATTAGCATTGTTACCACACTACTAATTGAACTACAGACCTTTTCTGAATTTCATCGGTTTTTTCTCTAGTGTCCTTTTGTCTCTCTTTCTGGGATCAAGTCCAGAATCTCACGTTGCATTTAGTTATTGCATCTCCTTAGTTTCTTCTGATCTGGGAGAGAGCCTCAGTATTTGACTTTCAGGGCCTTGACCCTTCTGAAGAGTGATGATCAGGTATTTTGTGAAAGTCCCTCAAATGAGGTGTGTTTTTTTTCCCACCAAAAGTTGAGGTTATGCACTTTTGCAGGAATACCCCTGAGGTGCATGTCCTTCTCTGTGCATCCTCTCAGGACACAGGGATATACACAGTGTTGACATGTCCTATTACTGACGAGGTGAACCTTGATCACTTGGGGAAGATGGTATCTGTCAGACTTCTGTTGTAAATTTAGTATTTTTTTCTTTGAAATTGGTAAATATCTTGGAGGAGATACATTAAGACTATGCTGATATTCTGTTTTCCTCAGGCTTTCACCCTGGATCTTAGTACCTACCAGTGGCCCTTGCCTGCAGGATTATTATTGTGATGTTTACCAGTAGTGACTTGGAATGTATTTATACTGGGGTGTATGGACTCATGGATACTTATTTTACTCAATGGATCATAACCCAATATTATAGTTACTCATCTTTTGCTCTAATTGTTCCAGCTGTGGCTCCTGGGAACCCCATTAGGCAGGGCTCATGCCTTATCATTGTGGGACTGTTGTTGTTTTGAGTACTTCCCTGTTTTCTGGCACAAGATTTCCATGCTCAATTAGATTTCCCCTACTCCAGGCCAAGAATCAACCACTTCTCTGAGGAACCTTATGACCCAAGACCTTTTGACATAAGCCTCTTACAGTCCTTCCACCAACTCATGGTACTTCATACAGTTTGGCTTGAGCCTTTCTAAATTTTCCCAGAAATATGCTCTAAAGGCAGGTAGGGTTTGTACTTGTTGAGTCTGTCCGCATCGTCCCCATTGCCTGTGCTCACCCCCTATGCTGTCTGCTCTTTTTGTGCCACTGAGATGAGGGGGCAGGAGGGTGAGAAGATTAGAAGTGGTTTTGCAGGTAGATAAAAGTGTCAATACAGGCAGACATGATGCTGATAGGATTGGTAGGCTGGGAGAACTCCGGATGGGACTCAAATATACACATCAAATTCATTTTGCTTCACCACCATGCAAGTCAAAAGAACGCACAAATTTCTAAAGCAAGTCAGAATTTTTTATTTTTTTTCTGGCACTTGATCCACTCTGGAAGGAAGTTGCTCTCTGTGACTCTAGCTTCTCTTTCCTCTCAACTTGCTTCTGGAAGCTGTCTGGGCTCATTCGCCGGGCCACGGCAGGTTGGCTTCTCCCAGCATCCTGCATGCTCCTTGGGTATGTATCGTCCTCTCTGTGTTAGAGACAGGTAAGATTCAACAGATGGACTTTACGTCAGAACAGAGCCAAGGTCACAGTGGAGATTAAAAGGAAGACTGAAGACCCAAACCTTAAAATTCTAGACTTAAAAAACTTATAAAACAACTTAGCTAACTTTCCAAATATATGAGTATGTATCATGACTTAAACATATGAAGTAAGGCCCATATTCTATTCCAGGATTCAAGAACACTTAAATTATGACCTGTCCTAATAATCATGGTTTCTTGGGATTTGTTATGAGATTTAGACTGTTTTTTCTGCTGTACAAATAGTTGTTTCATATCTTTTTATTTGTAAGTTTCTATAAGTGACACTACACCTTTTTCTATGTTCCTGTCCCTGCATGTGAGCAGCTGTGTGTGGTGCACACGTGCATGAGAGAAAGAGGACAAGAGGAAGGAGAGAGCAAGAGCCATGACACACTGGTTTCTTACTTTTACAGGAAATTTAGTACATATCAGCATAAATCTGAGACTGACTCATCTGGCAGGAGGAATAAGTTCACATGCAAGAGTACACAGAGAATGGGTTGAGATCTCAAGAGGGGAAGGGTGGGAGTTAGTTTACAAGTTAAGATATAAGGAGAGGTGCTTTATTTCTTTCTGTTTCTCTTAGTCACATTGAATTTTTATGCCGACCTCCATAGTCCTCGTCCTAAGCTATCTAGGAAATCTCTTCCTCCCCTTGATCCCCACAATCATTTAGCTACTAAGCCTGACCTATTCTGCTGCCCCACATCTTGTACATTCATCTCCTCCTTTCTATCCCTACAGGTACCCACTTGATTCAGGCCTTCACTGCATTTTGTCTGGACCGCTGTTCTAGTCTTCCCATCCTTGACGTCTATGAGTTACTCATCCCTGAAAACTCACCCAGGCATCTCTTCCTACTCAGTAAGAGAAATCCATTTCTCTCTCGATGTCACCACTGAACTCAGTGTTACCCCCTTCAATAGTTCCCCCAAATATATTCTACTTGATAGCTTACACACTTACCTCCCCTACTCAGCCAAGGCTGAGAACTTCTTGAGGACTACAACTGTGTCCTCCTTATGTCAAGGACCCCAGCTCCTGGTGCAGTAGGTGCTTGAAGAACGCATGGTCAGTGGATGAGAAGATGATCTCCTCCATTGCGTGGGTGAACAAACGAAGAAGCCCCTTCAGCTCACTGATGAACTGTTACTACTCAGTGTCAGCCCCTGGCTGATGTTTCTCCCTAGGGCTGACAGTTCATTACATGGAAGATCATATCCTTTAAGATGACATCTTACAAGTAATAGTTTCTCTTTTGTAAGTAATTATGTTCTCAAGATACCAAGTTATTTTTCCTTTTTGAAGGCATTTGTAGTAATTATGCCTCATGTCTCCATCTAGTGTAACAAATTAGTGTTACAGCAATTAAGATATCTGTATAAGAAACAGTTATGAAAAAATGTATAGAAAACTAGCTTTCTCCAGGTTCAAAAACCTCCCATGTGTCTATTTTGTACTTTACAAAGTTCAGCAAGGTTTTTCTTGCCAAAATGACTAATTTCTAAAAATCTGGACAGGGTCATGCACCTAGAAAATAATGTGGATAATATATATGAAAAGCATGTACAGTTAGTCTGTCTTTCACCACTTTTAAGTTGAAGAGTCACTGATATGTAGTAACAAAAAAATGTTATTCATGTATTTTACAGAATAATATTTTTGTGAACTATGCAAACAATGCCAGCAATTTTACTAATAGTTTTTAGTGATCAAAATATGCCTCAAGGTAAATACTAATTCATCATGATAGCCATTTTTATAAAGCTTAAAAATGAATGTAACAAATAATATGCTGTTCAGGCCTAAGTCCTGATGTAGGTATGTATGCATCTGCCTACCTACCTATCATCTATCATCTGTCTAGACTATAAAGAAAAGCAAGGGGCTATGAGCATAGCAGCCTTCAGATGAGCAGTCACCTCTGCGGAGAGAACAGGGGAATGGCTTGGAGAGGAACCTCCAGCAGCATCCACAGGATCAGAAGTATTTTCATTCTCCTTGAGTTCATGGGTTCATGAATGTTTATTTTATTGTTATGCTTCCTAACTTAGATGCACATATTTTTTGATCCAGAAATCCTACCTTTGAGACTATCTACTACAGAAACAAAGCACCAGTATATAAGGATATACATTAAAAAGGAATACAGCTATGTAAGCTCCATGTATATTCTGCTTCTGCACTCTTACCTAAGTGTGATCAACATACTGGTTTTTCATAAGGGCAAATTTAATTATTTTAAATTTATTAAATTATTGAGTAAAAATATTTAATGACTTTTTAAAACTTTAATATATAACTTAAACATGGTTCAGTATACATATGCCTAAATATAATAAGGTATGTTATGCTGATAAAATAACATTGAGTATGAGATTGGAGAAAGTCTAGTAGAATAAAAAGAGGTAAATTAGTCACAATGTTTTCATATGGGGATTAAGGAAACTTAAAACCATCCTTGTTGTATATTATTGGAACACAATATTCTATAGTATTTTCTTTAGTCTCTCACTTTAGTATGAATTGGTAGTTGTTACCCCAACAATATTTTATCTAAAAAATGAATGCAAAGAAAAAAGAAATGAATGCACCAACCCAATGTGTATATTGCTATTCATCAGTATTTTGGATTTGTTTTATATTAAGAGATAACACAAATAAATAACATTATTGTTATGAATCCAATATTTGCAACTAGACTGATTGAACTACATAAGAAAACCAATTTCATTTTTATATGTTAGCAAGAAATCTGAGAAATGAAATAAAAATTATCATTTACAATAGCATCAAATACATAAACCTATTTATAAAAAACAAAAACCTACATAAAAGAGAGGTATGTCATGATGGATTGGAAGACCAAGTTTCCTGGTCTCCCCAAATTGATACACAGATTGAACAGAAACCTGATAAGAATTCCAGTGGTATTTGTAAAAAACAAGCTGGTCCTAAAGTTAGCATGGAAATGCAAAGCACCAATAGTGAAAACGATCTTGAAATGCAAGAAAAGGGCTGGAAGAGCATACAGCTTGATTTAAGACACACTATAGAGCAAGTGTAGTCAGGACAATGTGGAACTGGCAAAACAGACAAAGAAGCCAATGGAACAGAATAGGGTCCAGAAAGAGCCCACATCTATGTTATTGATTAGTTTTGGACAAAGTTGCTAAGGCAATTTGATGGGGAAAAAAGTTTTCAACAAATGGTGCTTTTGAAACTGGAAAAACACATACAAATGAAAAAAATTAAACTGGAAACTTATCTCAATATATTGGATATGGAGCATAGATCTAGACCAGTGTTACTCAACCTTTTTTCATTATCACCTCCTCCCCTTAAGAGACTTCTTAGACATATTTTCCCTTTAACACCTCCCTACCCACCACAGCCACTAAAATGAAAAAAAAAAGATTCTTAATTTGGATTCCCCCAGAAGTGGGCCCTGGGCAAGGGTTGAAAACACCAGGGGGGGAGTGGAAACGTGAGAGAGGGAAGGCAAAGCAAGGTGACAGGTATAGGATGTGTCATCAGGCAAGTTGTCACTGCTGCCAGCTGGAGCGTAAGCCCTCCAGGGAACTCCAGGAGCAAGGGTAGAATATGTGCTTCAGAGCTGCACTGCCCAAAGTTCAGGGAAGCTGGCCTCCCATTGGTCACTGGTTGAGATCTCTGCTCAGGGCTTGTTAATCCCCTACCCTTCTCACATAGTTTGAGGGAGTCCTAAGGGATTGTGGTGGCCTGGAAAACTCAGGGAAACAGTTTAAGATGCCCATGTGCACTGAAATGGGTGGGGCATCAATAGGTTCTACTAAAAATACCAAGTTTTGGCAGAGATGTGCAGCAATGGAAACTCTCAGGCACTGATACAATCACTTTGGAAAACCATCTGGCTACTATGGGTTGAGCATACACATCCCCTAAGACCCAGTACATTCCTGTTTACATATCCAACAGAAATGTGAATATATGTTCACCAAATAACATGTAAAAAATGTTCTATAAGCACTATTCATAATAGCAAAGCCTTGAAAATCCCCAAATATCCATTAACAGTAAAATGAATAAAAGGTGCTATATTTATACAATATAATATACAGCAATGACTGAACAAACTACAGCTATATGCACCAACACAGTTGAATTTTACACACATATGTTGAGTGAAAGGAGCCAAACCCAAGAATAGACACTGAATATTCAACTGCTATTTGCAAAACTGGCACAGCTAATAAGCTATTAGAGGTCAGCATTAAGCCAAGATATTGGTTGAGTGTAATAGTCAGAAGGGGCTTCTGGACATTGGTTTCTTGCTCTGAGTACTGGTTATGCATACTAAATACACACTGTACTGTAATTGACCCCGAATTCTCACTGAGCCTTATTCCTGTGATTTGTACACTTTTCTGTATGTTGTACCTCCACCAAAATTTTACATCCTGCAGAAGACAACACTAGCCTTTCTCATTTGCCCACTCAGACCATAAAAAAAAGTGGTACTGACACAAAATTTGATAGACTGACCAATGAAACAGACCAGAGGTCTATAAATAGACCCCAATACACAAGTAGCAGTTTATACAATGTCAAGGTGGCTTTTCAAATTAATGAAAAATACATGGATTATTTAATAGACAGTGTTGGGATAACTGGGTAGCCACTGGAACCAAAATGAGTTCAGCTCTACTTTGTATCTTACACCAGAACACATTCCAGATGAGCAAAGATTTAAATTTTTAATACAAAATGATAAATAGTAAAAGAAACCCTGAGAGGATATTTTTCATAATTTAGAGTGGAGAAAGGTCTTTTTAAGGACAATATAACAAATAATCCCAAAAAACATAAAAGGAAAAACTGGTCAATTGAACCATATGGACTTAAGAAATATATAACACAATCCAACGTAAATAAAGAAATAACAGAAATCACAGGAAAATATTTCTATTGCATAATACATACAGATGGCTGGTACACACACACACACACACACACACACACACACACACACTAGTATAAAACTACTTTTTCATAAAGCACAAACTTCCACTTTTAAGATGAGTAAGTCAAAGATGTAATCTACAGCATGGTGACCATAGTTAACAATATTGTACATTTGAAAGTTGCTGAGAGAGTAGATCTTAAAAGTTGTCATCACAAGGAAAAAGTTTGTAACTATTTGTGGTGATGGATGTTAACTAAATTTATTGTGGTGATCATTTTGCAATCAATATATGCATACATCAAATGTGTATACACCTAAAATTAATGCAATGTTGTACATCAATTAGATATCAATTTTTAAATTTGAGCTCCTTCAGATCAGTAAAAAGACCAATAAGTCACAAGAAATCTAGACAAAAAATGTATACAAATAGTTCACTGAAAAGGAATAAAAGCAACTCAAACACTTGAAAAGATCCTCAACTTTACTCATCCTGGGTGAAATAAAAATAATGCTACAAAGATATTATTCCTATAGTATTGACAGACATAAAAATGTCTTAAAATTCACTGTTGTCAAGAGCATGGGGAAGCAGGCACTCTTCAGATTGCTAGAAAGAAACTCTACAACTTGGTGAAACCTTACAGAAAAGTGTAGTTGACAGTTGACAGGCACTATCTATTGGCATTAGAAATGTACATACCATTTGCTCCAGTAATTTTACTTATACAGATAAATCTTAAAAGCATATTAGAACATCAGGAAAATTATACATACACAGTTATAAATTTCAATCTTATTTGAACTAACAAAAAAATGAAAAAGAGACCCCAAACAACTATTAATAGAAAACTGGTCAATAAATTTCAGCCATCAAAAAGAATGAAAAAAAAATATTTTTTACAGACATGAAACAAGTTTAAGTGAAAAAACCAAGGTGTATATTGTACATAGTATCATATTTTTAAGGTAAAAAGTAATTAGATTTGTATTTATAGGTTTGGGAATAAATAAAATTTTAAAGTAGGATTCTAAATCTATCTCTCAAAATGTGAGTAGAAGTGGGCTAACTGAGCAGGTGAAGGCTATTTAAATCTTGTACGTGCAAAGCAGTCTCCTGGGAGGTGACCTTTCAGCGCTTGGACTATTTTGCCAGGTGAATGTGTGTACACCTCGGGCCTTGGGCTGTGCCAGGGAGTTCAGGCCAATAATGTGATGTGTGAGCACCTGCTTCTACTCACTTGGGGACCTCAGTTTGACCTCTGGGAGGGTCTAGAGACTGAAGTCATAGTCTGACATCCAACACTTAGACCTCAACCTCCAGTCCCTGCAGCCTGTGTCCTCAACACGCCAATTCTTCAACCCTGTCAGGATCTTCAGGTCGTCAGCCTTCCCACCTACTCCTGGACCATCTGCAGCCCCGTCGTCACGTCCTCCCCTGTGGTGGACTTTGAGGCTCAGCGCTAAACGGAAACCCCGAATCCCTGCACCCTGCGCCCTTCTCACGGCTCCCGCGCGGCCAAAGCCCAACTCTGCCCCTTCCAAACCCGCCCTCCGGGCCTCGGCTCGGCCTTATTTGGTATAATCACACACACGACGGTGGTCGTACCACCATAACCCCGTGGTCCCAGCTGGTGACCTGCTCCAGCGCCGAGAAGCCCGTCCCCCCGCTCAGCCCGCGTCCCGCGCGCACCGCCCGCCGTCCGCGCGCTGGGCCCTCGTGCGCCGGGGCCCCCACTTCACGGAGGGGCCCGAAGCCGCCAGCCGCGAGCGTCCCACCAACAGCTCCGCGTGGACATACGCCCCACGCCCCTCTCCCGTCCCCGCCTCGGGCCGCCCCGTCCCCGCCCTTCCGCAGCGGGCTGCGCCCCCTGGTGGCGTTTCCGTCTCCCGGGAGCGCAGCCTGCCGGCGGCTCACTACCCATCCTCGGGCTGCCGGCACAGGCCGCGCCGCGGGCTCCGACTTCCGCCTCCCGCGCGTCCAGAGGCGAGTGGGCGCCAGCCTCCCTCGGCGCCGCCCGAGGGCCTCTGCCCGCGGCCACTACTGCGCACACGCAAGGCCGTTAAATTTATTATTAGCCAGAAAACATTCAGCCCTCTGGGTATTCTCTCCAACCGACAGGGAAAACCGAAACTTCAATGTGACCTTCAGAATCCGAGTATTTAAGAAGCATGCCCTCCTTTGGATACCAGAGAAAAACTAACAGCCTGGACAGTCTTCCCTAAGATCACCCTGGGATCTCTGATCTTGGCACCCCCACCCCCATCTTAAGGGGAACAGTGTCTAATTTTAAGTTTGCAATCTGGAAGAAGTGTATTGTATCCCCGCTCTGCTATGATCTCACGACCACCTGGAATCCACTGTTCGGGGTTGCCATGGACACAGGATTCTTACTCCAGTACTGACTCAGTACAGGCATCAGGTGAAGTTCTAGAGGTAGGTGTCTGCGGACAAGGGGGTCCCATCCCCTCTATGCCTGTTAATGTTGCCCTCATCCTCATAGAGTGAGAAGAGTATAAGGTTTTAGAGGGACAGCTAGAGGGTGGGGGGAGGAGGAAGGGTGGGGAGAGGAGGAAGGATGGGGTTCTTTGGGGCCCACAGACAGAAAGGTTTGCCTTAGGCTCAGCTGTGAGGGGCACTATTTAAGTGCCTTCCTCCTCCTGGGGACCTCCCGGAATCCCCTCCCTCTTGGGTGGTTGGGGGCAGGGCACTAGGCTGATGAAGGACCAAATAGCAGCGACAGTGTTGCTGCCCAGGAATTGGGCCTAGATTTGACTTGACGGTTTGTTTGGGGCCCGAGTGGGGTGGGGGTGGTTAAAAATAAAAAGGGAAAGGCGTTATCCTGAAAGGTAGCAGGAGAGAAACTGCCACCAGGATCCCTACTCAGGTTTACTCTCACTTAGGAAAAGTATCTGAGTTACCACATCCTTCTGTGCCAAGCTGTCCCTTTGCCCCAGTCCCTTCCAAGCACAAAAACAGCCTTACCTGCAGGTAAGTGGATCCTGGCCGTGCCGAGCTCAGGGGCCACCAGAAATCCGTCTCTGCCTTGGCCTGTTCTGGTTCTCGGGCCTCCCTCTCTGGAGCAAAAATCGTCAGGAGCCTGGTAGCTTGAATTCCTACTCCCACTGAGCATGAGCTGGTGCTCCTGTTCACTTGTAAAGACTATTTACAGGTAACTGTGCCCAAGCCAATTCAAAATGAACATTTATATTCATTTTGGTCTGTAAGTGTTGCCAGGCAGCTGTGTCTGGGAGGTCTCTCCCTGTGCACTAGGTGAAACTTCCACCTGGACTGGGGGGGGTTCTTGACTGTGAATGAGAGAGAATTCTCCAGCAGGTTGGAAGAGCGCAGGTGAGGAAGGAATTCTTCAGAGCGAGAGGAGAGAGGAGTGCTAGAATGGCGGAGGCCTTGCCAGCAGCTGAGGGCAGGACAGTGCAGGGTGGGGGAGTGGGAGCCTGTTGAACTTCTCCGCATAGGGACGTCTCCCTGGCCAGCTCCTTAGGCCAGGGTCACCTGGCATTCCCCTGTCCGCCCAGATCTGCACAGGGTGGGCACCAGCCCCCACCACCCCAGGATTCAGGGAGCCACAGAGCCCAGGATGGAGTGAGATTATATTCTTAAAACATCCCAAAGAAGGGAGATTTTCAGGTGACTCCTGAAGCTTTAGTTGGGTCAGGGTCACCCAGGCGACAGGGACACACAGGCCCAAACCTGAGCTCTCAGCAGCCTCCTGCCCCTCTGCCTACTTACCAGAGATAAAGTGGAGATGAGGTGGAGACTTGGAAATAGAATGAAATAGCAAAGAAGTAAAGATGCTTATCACTGTAAAAGTGCAGAGAGACAAAACACAATTAAGCTGAGCAGTGAGAAAGCTTTATTTAAACACCCACTTGAAGAGAGAAAAAGTGTGGATGTCCTCAGGAGGCACTGAACTGAAAGGTTGGGGGTTCCCGTTTTTAAGGATTTTTCAGGAATGTGACAAAGGGCCAGGGGTGTAGTTGTCAAGTGGTGTCAAGACGCTTAGGTGATAGACACCATGCCTCCTCCTGTTATCAGTCCTCCAGCTAATTCTTAAAGTAATAAGAATATACTTAACACAATGAGTTTATTGATCCTGTTCCTCCCCAGGATAGTGACTTCCCTCTGGGAACATATCAGTCAAGACCACCTGCCTTGCCCCCAAGGCGGGCTGAGTTATTGTCTGCTAAAGAATATTTTAGGGATCTTACTTCCTTACTGGCTCTTAAAATGGAATCTTAGCCTTAAGATGGAATCTCTCCTTTTCTTACTATACTGTTTATATCTCAGATTGTTTGGAAAATTAGTCATGATGCCTGTCTCCTATCACTGGCCTCCATCACAAGTATTTTTCTATATCTTTTGTTTTTCTCTCCTTACTTAAAATAGGGGCTTGTGGCATGTTTCTGGCTTCCCTCAGTGTAGACATGTTACACTTGCTAACTTGGCAATGTGCTTGGCAACAGAGTCTTTTTATTTTCCAATGACATCTAGTTTTCTTGGGTGACATAAATCTGCTCTGTGAATTGTTGAGGGGCCATCTTTTCCACCCTTTGATATATTATACAGAATATTTATGGATGGATATATCATAAATTACTATGATGATGTAAAATTGATTTGAAATAGGCTTTTTTTCATTCTGTCTGCATTTTGTGTAGCAAGTGGGCAATCTTTTAAAATGTCCTATACTTGACCTAAACTTAAAGTTTATAAAGTTTTATTTAAAATTTTAAGTTTTCATTAAATTTTACTGAACATTCAAAAAAAATTTTCCCTTATTTCTTGAACTAAAATACTAAGGGCAAATACAGAATGTATGTTTCACAGGATTGATAAAATTCCACAATACTGTAGATTTTATATTTGTGAATTCCAGAGTTTAGAATGCTGATTTATATCTAGTAAGTTCCATGTGTGACTTTCTTTCTAACTGGGGGATGTCATATATGTTTTAAACACATTGAATATAAAATGATATGTGCTTGTCTTTTTCTTAGATTAATTCTAGATTAAATTGAGCCACAAAACAATACTATGCAGATATTAAAGAAGAACCTTGTATATCTGTTTCATATGTCCAAAAAGAAATAGGTAAGTAATAAGACTCAAATTTACTGAATTTAAAGCATAATTCACATCCTTGGTTAATAGAATGAGGAATACATTGGTGCCTTCTTTCATAATAAATATAAGCTATATGCAAATGAAACTTGGCACAGACAGTTTAAAGACTTTGTTGTATGCCTACAACTTCCTTAAAAACACAACAGCTTCAGCAGTGTGCCAGTAATAACGTGCACGTACCAGTGATGGCCTCCTTGAAGCTTCTCCTCTAGGGGCAGCTGTTTGCCCTGATGGGGGATGCACTGCCCATGGGTAGGGCCACTTCCCAGAGACAGCTACTACAAGGGCTTCAGCTGTCCCATCTCGGAGCAATGACCTGAAATATTGTCCATTTCCACAGTGAAGATTGCAAACAGTGATTGGTGAGATTAGTGGCTTACAAAACAGTGTGATTGATGTTAGAAATATGTGAATGTTTCAAGGCCTGTGAATAGGTTAAAATGAGTAATAGTAACTAACTTTAGTATTTTAATGAGAATCAATTTAAGTAATATCATGAAGCATCAGGACAATGCCTGGCACTTAGTAAGTTCCACTGAAACATTTGTTAGATGAAATATCACTTCTGTGATATTCTTTAATTTTGGGAAAATTTGTCATTATTTTTTAAATAGTGCCACTTCTACATTTTTTTTTTCCATTTATTCTCAGATAACTATAATCCAGACATTAGGGATCTGTTTTTATTGTCCATATCAACTGGCTTTTTTCTTGCATGTTCTCTCTATTCTTTTCTTCTTTTCTATTCTTTTCTGCAGAGTTTCTCGATCTCATCTTCCAACTCTAAACTAGTTTGCTCTCACATGGATCCAAGCTATTATTATTCCACTGAGTATTTCAACAACTACACTTTTATACTTAAGATTTCCTCTTAGATTTTTTTCTTATGATTTCTTACTCTCATTTCATGTTATTGATGTCGTCCCTTATAACTTAAAGTGTATTTCTCATACTTATTTAAAATCTTGGTGAGTATGTTCCAGTAGTTTTGCCTCAGATGGTCTGTTGTTCGGTTTGTTGTATTTCCTTCTCAGCAGTTGTGCTCCTCAGGTGTCTGATTGTTTTGACCTGCAGTGGTCTTAGCATAATTATTAACTACACATCCTTTTCACTTTTAAAATGTCCTGGCTTGGGGGAGGTATTATATAGTCACCCTCAGTGGAAGCAAGGACCTGAAATATGTTTTTCTCAGGTACATTTGACATGAGGGAAGGTGATGATCCTGGGGATAGAATCTCAAGTAACAACTCTGGTCACGGTGTGAGAGTCTGTGCACAGCCAGCATTGAGGAGGTTGTCACCTGGGGGCTTTGGAGATGAGGACGAGAGGAGTGACCACCCGAAGCTTGCTTTTCAGCCCTTGTCCTGCTTTTATCAGCCAACCTAATGCTGCTCTGATTTTGTCCTGATGACACTGGGTAATTGTTACTGGTTCCTACTGAGGAACCAGTGATTGTCTCCAAGCAATTCAGAGGAAAGGCAAGAACAGAACTTAAAATTCTCCCTCCCATGAGGCCCTCAGGATGGCCCCCAGCTGCGTTTTTCCTCCTTCTGTCCTCCAGTTAAGGGGTAGCTCACCCTGCTCTAGAGTCTCCCAGGGTTTGTGTTGGCATTACTACTTGGAATTCATACTTTGGTTTGACTTCTGTAGTTTTGGGAAGAAGACTATTTGTCATCTTGAACATGAGCCCAAGATTTCCCAGGGAATTATGCGAGTGTATTTGATGAGAATCCTCAAGCGTTTTTGAAATTTAAAATATGTATCAGTATACATTATCACATACTGATTGCTTTTTGGCATAACTCAAGGTGAAGAGGGAAGGCTGCCTAAAAACCAGTAATATTTATAAAATAGTGAGTATTTAGCATGATTTCATGAAATTGACACATGGAAAATACTTTTTGCATGTGTCTTATTTTATGGATGAGGAAATTAAGTTGCAGGGAGATTAAATTACCCAAGCCAGTGGTGGTAGTGGGAAGTTGGATGTCTTAACTTTGGATAACATAACCAGATATCTTTTTTGAAATGAAGTCAGAGAAAAAGAAATTATTACAGACATATTCTCTGGTTTCAGTTTAGAAAAATTCCTTAAACATGATTTAGGCCAAGCTTGACCTGTCTGCTTGTTTCTTCTCTAGGAATTGGTCACTAAGGACTAGCCCTTGACATTGGAAAAGTCATTGTACTGGCATTTTCTTTCCTTTTTCCTGTGTCCCTTCATTACCTATTACCTGAATCCACACAAACTTCTGTCGATACATTCTTAGATCTCTTTAATGTTTCCCAAATCGATCCCAGAGCATGCCAATGGTTGACAAAATGGGGAAGAAGAAATGAAGTTTAATTGTGAATTCTATGCCTCTTTCCTTCCTTCTCTTTCCAGGGGATTTACACACAGCCTGGAGGCTGTCTCAGAGGTCCGAATGCTGTACTGTCTAGCTTCTGTCATGTTTCCTCATGATTTTACTTTTTAGGTCCTGAAATCCTGCCAGAAGAAAGAATCTGATTGTCTTCCCAGATGTGTGTTTTGCTCCTTGGCAGAGTTATGGTTGCCCCTTTAAGGTCCTCTGACAACAGTGAGAACAAGGGGTGGGTTGACTTGCCTGATCTGGTGGGAGGCATTGGGAGGGAGCATTGCTGGCAGTAGGTCACTATAAGAAACTGTAAGCTTTTGTAGGCAACTTTCATTTGGGATCTAGGGAGAAAAAAGAAAAGTTCATAAGAGGCAGACCTTACTCATTGTCTGTTTGTAACCCTTAGTCACTACTAGCCAGAACTCTTAGTAAACTCTCACGATGTCTGTGTATGAGACTCTACTAGATTGGAGCCCGGAGGAGGTGGCAGTGGGCAGGGAGCAGTGGAGCTCTCAGCAGAAAAGAGTAGCTCATAGACCTCAGCTGTATTTCATGCCCTCTGGCATTCTGCTGTCTCCTAAAGCTGGTGTCCCCAATGTAACTGTGTCCTCATATTGGAAGGAGACCCCGTCTCAGGCTTGCAGTTACACGAACCTGAATAAGAAACAGAAAAGACATACATGATACAGGGAGAGTAAGGATATGATGCAGGGACTTGATAATCAGAAAACTGGAAGAGGCTGGAAGAATGTGCATCTACAAACAGAAGTTGAATTTCGGAGTAAACTTGGCCTCAATACTGTTGTGCATGAGAGGTTTAGCAATAAAGAATTGTAATTCTCTTGCTTCATTACACTCTCTGACAGGTCTAAGATCATCATTACAACTATATAAAGCCCAATTTCTAGGGAAAGCTGGAATACTGTTCCCAAATTCCAAATAATGTATAGATTGTTTTTTAGAGTTCAAGCAGTTTGAAACTGCAGACTACTTGTAACTAATTTCAAATGAAATTGTAACTCTATGAAGTCATTTGGAGACTGGTCATACGTGTTTTGAATTTTTTCAGGAATGCTGCAGATGAATTGAAATCGGTAATATTGGATGGAGCCGCCAATGCAAGGTGACATATACTAATTTCAATGAAATAATGTTACTCTCTGAAGTCACTTTGAGACTGATCATACATGTTTTCACTTTTTTAGGAATGTTGGAAATGAATTGACATCAGTAATCTCACATGAATACACCAATGCAAGGTGAGGTACACTATTTTCAACAAAAAAGTGTAACTCTCTGAAGTCACTTGGAGTCTGATAATACATGTTTTGAATCTGTTAGGAACACTGAAGATGAATTGACATCAGCAATCCCTGACTGTGCCGCCAGTGTAACGTGAGGTATACTAATTTCAAGCAAAAAGTGTAACCCTCTGAAGTCACTTGGAGTCTGACCGTACTAGTTTTGAATTTTTTGGAATATTGCCGATGACTTGACATGAGTAATCTCTGATGGACCTACCAGTGCAAGGTGAGGTATACTAATTTCAAGCAAAAAGTATACCTCCCTGAAGTCAAGTGGAGTCTGATCATACATGTGTTGAATTTTTTAGGAACGCTTCAGCTGAATTGACATCAGTAATCTCTGATGGAGCTGCCAATGCAAGGTGAGGTATATTAATTTAAAGCAAAAAGGTGTAACTCTCTGAAGTTACTTGATGTCTCACCATAAGTGTTTTGAAGTTTTTAGGAATGCTGCAGATGTATCTGATGGAGCCACCAATGAGAGGTGAGATATAGTAATTTGAAGCAAAAAAGTGTAACTCTCTGAAGTCACATGGAGTCTGATAATACATATTTTTATTTTTTAGGGATGCTGCAGATGAATTGACATCAGTGGTCTCTGATGGAGCCGCCAATACAAGGTGAGGTATACTAATTGCAAACAAAAAAGTGTAACAGTATGAAATCACGTGGAGACTGATCATACATGCTTTTAATTTATTAGGAATGGTTGAGATGAATAGACATCATTAATCTCTAATGGAGTATACTAATTTCAACGAAATGATGTGTTATTCTCTGAAGTCACTTTGAGACTGATCATACATGTTTGCAGTTTTTTAGGAATGCTGCAGATGAACGACATCAGTAATCTCTGATGGAGCTGCCAATGCAAGGTGAGGTATACTACTTTGAGGCAAAATATTGTAACTCTGAAGTTACTTGGAGTGTGATCATACGTGTTTTGAATGTTTTAGGAATGCTGCAGATGAATTGACATCACTAATCTGTGATGGAGCAGTCAATGAAATGTAAGGTATACTAATTTCAAGCAAAAAAGTGTTATTCTCTAAAGTCACTTGGAGTCTGATCATACATGTTTTTTAAATTTATATTCATTTTTTATTTTTTTATTTTGTTGTCATTAATCTACAATTACATGAATAACATTATGTTTACTAGGGTCCCCCCTTCACCAAGTCCCCCTCACAAGCCCCACTACAGTCACTGTCATTCAGCGTAGTAAGATGGTGGTGTAGAATCACTACTTGTCTTCTCTGTGTTGCACAGCCCTCCCTGTGCCCCCCCTATATTATACATGCTAATTGTAAGGCCACCTTTCTTTTTCCCCACCCTTATCCCTCCCTACCTTCCCATTCTCCACAGTCCCTATCCCTTTGGTAACTTGTTAGTCCATTCTTAGGTTCTGTGATTCTGCTGCTGTTTTGTTCCTTCAGTCTTTCTTTGTTCCTATACTCCACATGTGAGTGAAATCATTTTGGTGTTTGTCTTTCTCCACCTGGCTTATTTATACCCTCTAGCTCCATCCATGTTGTTGCAAATGGTAGGATTTGTTTTCTTCTTATGGCTGAATAATATTCCATTGTGTATATGTACCACATCTTCTTTATCCATTCATCTACTGATGGACACTTAGGTTGCTTCCATTTCTTGGCTATTGCAAATAGTGGCTTTTGGATGTAGAGTTCTATAGATGTCTATTAGGTCCATCTGTTCTAGTGTATTGTTCAGTGCCTCTGTATCCTTACTCACTTTTTGTCTGGTGGATCTATCCTTTGGAGTGAGTGGCATGTTGAAGTCTCCTAAAATGAATGCATTGCATTCTATTTCCTCCTTTAGTTCTCTAGTATTTGTTTCACATATGTTGGTGCTCCTATATTGGGTGTGTTTATATTTATAATGGTTATAACCTCTTGTTGGACTGAGCCTTTTATCATTATGTAATGTCGTTCTTTATCTTTTGTTACTTTCTTTGTTTTGAGGTCTATTTTGTCTGATACTACTGCAATACCTGCTTTTTGCTCCCTGTTGTTTGCATGAAACATCTTTTTCCATCCCTTGGCTTTTAGTATGTGCATGTCTTTGGGTTTGAGGTGAGTGTCTTGTAAGTAACATATAGATAGGTCTTGCTTTTTTATCCATTCTATTACTCTGTGTCTTTTTATTGGGGCATTCATTCCATTTACATTTAGGGTGACTATTGAAAGGTATGTACTTATTGCCATTGCAGGCTTTAGATTCGTAGTTACTAAAGGTTCAAGGTTATCTTCTTTAGTATCTTACTGTCTAACTTAACTTGCTTATTGAGCTATTTTGAACACTGTCTGGTGATTCTTTATTTTTCTCCCTTCTTATTCCTCCTCCTCCATTCTTTATATGTTGTTTCTTTTATGGTTTCTTTAACTGCTTTTGTGGGTAGTTGATTTTACTTTTTGCCTTTGGTTAGTATTTGGTTGGTCTGCTTTATTTGCTGTGATTTTATTTTCTCTGGTGACATCTATTTAGTCTTAGGAGTGCTCCCATCTAGAGCAGTCCCTCTAAAATACCCTATAGAGGTGTTTTGTGGGAGGCAAATTCCCTCAAGTTTTGATTGTCTGGGAATTGTTTAATCCCTCCTTCATATTTAAATGATAATTGTGCTGGATACAGTATTCTTGGTTCAAGGCACTTCTGTTTCAATGCATTAAATATATCATGCCATTCCCTTCTGGCCTGTAATGTTTCTGTTGAGAAATTTGATGATAGCCTGATGGGTTTTCCTTTGCAGGTAACCTTTTTCCTCTCTCTAGTTGCCTTTGAAACTTTGTCCTTGTCCTTGATCTTTGTCATTTTAATTATTATTTGTCTTGGTGTTGTCTTCCTTGGGTTCCTTCTGTTGGGGGTTCTGTGCATTTCCATGGTCTGATTGATCATTTCCTTCCCCAGTTTGGGAAAGTTTTCAGCAATTATTTATTCAAATACACTTTCTATCCCTTTTTCTCTCTCTTCTTCTTCCGGTACCCCTATAATGTGGATATTGTTCCTTTTGGATTGTTCACACAGTTATCTAAATATTGTTTCATTCTTGGAGGTCCTTTTATCTCTCTCTCTATAAGCTTCTATATGTTCCTTTTCTCTGGTTTCTATTCCATCAATGGCCTCTTGCATCTTATCCATTCTACTTATAAATCCTTCCAGAGATTGTTTCATTTCTGTAATCTCCTTCCACACATCATCCCGTAGCACTTGCATATTTCTCTGCAGCTCTGTCAGCATGGTTATGAGCTTTATTTTTAATTATTTTTCAGGGAAATTGGTTAGGTCTATCTCCTTCTCAGGGTTTACCTCTGTGATCTTGGTCTGTATCAAATTATTCTGCGTTTTCATGGAGATTGAGGTATTTGTGGGGAGCTGGCAGTGTATTATCTAAGAGTAAGTTCATTCTTGCTGGTTTGTGGCCTTCCTCTACTGGGAGAACAGTGAACTCTAGGGGCTTGTGCAGGGTAGCTGTGTGCAGACTGGGTTTCTAATTCTTGCCTGGCCATTATGTAGATCTGCTGTGGCTGTGGGTGTGGCCAGCAAAAATGTGTTACACTCTGAAGTCACTTGTATTCTGATCATACATGTTTTGAATTTTTTAGGAATGCTGCAGATGAATTGACATCAGCAATCCCTGATGGTGCCTCCACTGCAAGGTGAGGTATACTACATTCAAGCATAAAAGTGTAACTCTCTGAATTCACTTGGAGTCTGACCATATATGTTTTGAATTTTTTAAGAAAACTGCAGAAGAATTGACATAAGAAACCTCTGATGGACCCACCAGTGCAAGTTGAGGTCTACTAATTACAAGCAAAAGAATGTTTTAGTCTCTAAAGTCACTTGGAGACTGATCATACATGTTTTCAATTTTTTAGGAATGTTGCAAATAAATTAACATCAGTAATATCACATGAATGTGACAATGCAAGGTTAGGTATACTAATTTCAAGCAAAAAGTGTGTCTCCCTGAAGTCACTTGGAGTCTGATCATACATGTTTTGAAATTTTTAGAAATGCTGCACATGAATTGACATCAGCAATCTCTGATGGAAGTGCCAGTAAAGTAGAGGTATACTACTTTCAAGCAAAAACGTTTAACTCTCTGAAGTCACTGGGAATCTCATCATACGTGTTTTGAATTTTTTAGGAATGCTGCAGATGAAATGACATCAGTAATCTCTGATGGATCCGCCAGTGCAGGGTGAAGTTTGGCATTTCAACCAAAAATGTGTACCTCTCTGAAGTCACTTGCAGTCTGATCATACAAGTTTTGAATTTTTTAGGAATGCTGCAAATGAATTGACGTCAGTAATATCTTATGGAGTGAACAATGCAAGGTGAGGCATGCGAGTTTCTAGCAAAAATGTGTTACTCTCTGAAGTAACTTAAAGGATGATCATACATGTTTTGACTTTTTTAGGAATGCTGCACATGAAATTACATCAGCAATCCCTAATGATGTGGCCAGTGCAAGGTGAGGTATACTATGTTCAAATAAAGAAGTGTAACTTTCTGAGGACACTTGGAGTCTCACCATATGTGTTTTGAATTATTTAGGAATACTGCAGATGAATTGACATGAGAAATCTCTGATGGACCCACCAGTGCAAGGTGAGGTATACTAATTTCAAGCAAAAAAATATTTTACTCTCTGAAGTCTCTTGGAAACTGATCAATCATGTTTTCAATTTTTTAGGAATGTTGCAAATGAATTGACATTAGAAATATCACATGAATCTGCCAATGCAAGGTGAAGTATGCTAATTTCAGGCAAAAAGTAAACCTCCCTGAAGACATTTGGAGTCTGATCATACATGATTTAAATTTTTAAGGGATGTTGCAGATGAATTGAGATAATTAATCTCTGATGGAGCTGCCAATGCAAGGTGATGTATACTTTCAAGGAAAAAAGTGTTAACACTCTGAAGTCACTTGGAGACTGATCATACATGTTTTCAACTTTTTAGGAATAATGCAAATGAATTAACACCAGTAATCTCACATGAATGTGCCAATGCAAGTTTAGGTATATTAATTTAAAGAAAAAGTGTACCGCCCTGAAGTCACTTGGAGCCTGATCATAAATATTTTGAATTTTATAGGAATGCTGCACATGAATTGACGTCAGCAATCTCTGATGGAACCGCCATTAAAAGGAGAGGTATACTACTTTCAAGCAAAAATGTGTAACTCTCTAAAGTCACTTGCAGTATGATCATACCTGTTCTGAATTTTTTAGGAATGCTGAAGATGAATTGACAACAGTAATCTCTGATGGATCCGCCAATGCAATGAGAGGTATAGTCATTTCAACTGAAAACGTGTAAATCTCTCAAATAACTTGTAGTATGATCATACATGTTTTGAAATTTTTAGGAATGCTGCAGGTGAACTGACATCAATAATACCTTATGCATCAGCCAATGCAACATGAGGCATATGAGTTTCAAGTAAAATGTGGTACTCTCTGAAGTTACTTGGAGTGTGATCATACATTTTTTGACTCTTTTAGGAATGCTCACAATGAATTGAGATGAGAAATCTCTGATGGACCCACCAGTGCAAGGTGAGGTATTCTAATTTCAAGCAAATGAATATTTTACTCTCTGAAGTCTCTTGGAGTCTGCTCATACATGTTCAATTTTTTAGGAATGTTGCCAATGAATCAACATCAGTTAATCGCACATGAATGTGCCTATGCAAGGTTAGGTATACTAATTACAGGCAAAAATTGTACCTCACTGAAGTCTGTTGGAGTCTGATCATACATGTTTTGAATATTTTGGGAATGCTGCACATGAATTGACATCAGCAATCTCTGATGGAACCCCCAGTACAAGTAGAGGTATACTTCTTTCAAGCAAAAACGTGTAACTCTCTGAAGTCACTTGGACTATGATCCTACATGTTTTGAAATTTTTAGGAATGCTGCAGATGAACTGACATCAGTAATACCTTATGCAGCAGCCAATACAAGGTGAGGCATATGAGTTTCAAGCAAAAATGTGTTACTCTCTGAAGTTACTTGGAGGCTGATCATACATGTTTTGACTCTTTAAGGAATGCTCCCAATGAATTGACATGAGAAATCTCTGATGGACCCAACAGTGCAAGATGACGTATTCTAATTTCAAGCAAAAAAATATTTTGTTCTCTGAGGTCTCTTGGAGACTGATCATACATGTTTTCAATTTTTTAGGAATGTTGCAAATGAATTGACATCAGTAATCTCACATGAATCTGCAAAAGCATGCTGAAGTATACTGATTTCAAGCAAAAAGTAAACCTCCCTGAAGTCACTTGGGGTCTGAGCATATGTGATTTGAATTTTTAAGGAATGTTGCAGATTAACTGAGGTCGTTAATCTCAGATGTAGCTGCCAATGCAAGGTGAAGTATACTAATTTTAAGCAATAAAGTGTCACTCTGTGAAGTCACTTGGAGTCTGACGATATGTGTTTCAAATTTTTTAGGAATACGACAGAGGAATTGACATGAGAAATCTCTGATAGCCCCACCAGTGCAAGGTGAGGTATTCTAATTTCAAGCAAGCAAATATTTTACTCTCTGAAGTCTCTTGGAGTCTGGTCATACATGTTTCAATTTTTTAGGAATGTTGCTAATGAATCGACATCAGTAATCGCACATGAATGTGCATATGCAAGGTTAGGTATACTAATTTTAGGCAAAAATTGTGCCTCACTGAAGTCTGTTGGAGTCTGATCATACATGTTTTGAATATTTTGGGGATGCTGCACATGAATTGACATCAGCAATCTCTGATGGAACTACCATAACAAGGAGAGGTGTACTACTTTCAAGCAAAAACGTCTAAGCCTCTGAAGTCACTTGGAGTCTGATCATACATGTTCTGAAAAGTTTAGGAATGCTCCAGATGAACTAACATCAGTAATACCTTATGGAGCAGCCAAAGCAAGGTGAGGCATACGTGTATCAAGCAAAAAATGTGTTACTCTCTGAAGTCAGTTGCATTCTGTTCATACATGATTTGAATTTTTTAGGAATGCTCCAGATGAATTGTCATCAGCATTCCCTGATGGTGCCGCCATTGCAAGGTGAGGTATATATACTACATTCAAGCATTACAGTATAACTTCCTGAAATCCCTTGGAATCTGATCATATGTGTTTTCCATTTTTAGGAATACTGCAGAAGAATTGACATGAGAAATCACTGATGAACCCAGCAGTGCAAGTTGAGGTATACTAATTTCAAGCAAGAAAATATTTTACTCTCTGAAGTCATATGGAGAATGATCCAGAAGTTTTCAATTTTTTAGGAATGTTGCAAATGAATTAACATCAGTAATCTCACATGAATGTGACAATGCAAGGTTAGGTATACTAATTTCAGGCAAAAGGTGTACCTCCCTGAAGTCTCTTGGAATCTGGTCATACATGTTTTGAAATTTTCAGGAATGCTGCACATGATCTGATATTAGTAATACAATATGGAGCAGCCAATGCAAGCAAGGTGAGGCATATGAGATTCAAGCTAAAATGTGTTACTCTCTGAAGTTACTTGGAGGCAGATCATACATGTTTTGACTTTTTTAGGAATACTGCAGAGGAATTGACATGAGAAATCTCTGATGGACACAACAGTGTAAGGTGAGGTATTCTAATTTCAAGCAAACAGATATTTTACTCTCTGAAGTCTCTTGGAGACTTTTCATACATCCTTTCAATTTTTTAGGAATGTTGCCAATGAATTGACATCAGTAATCTCATGTGAATATGCCTATACAAGGTTAGGTATACTAATTTCAGGCAAAAAGTGTACCTGCCTAAGTCACTTGGAGTCTGATCATACATGTTTTGAATTTGTTGGAAATGCTGCACATAAATTGACATCAGTAATCCCTGATGGAACCGCCAGTACAAGGAGAGGTATACTACTTTCAAGCAAAAACGTGTAACTTTCTGAAGTCACATGGAGTCTCATCATACATATTCTGAATATTTTAGGAATGCTACAGATGATTTGACATCAGCAATCTCTGATGGATCCTCCAGTGCAAGGGTGAGATATAGTCATTTCAACCAAAAACGTGTAACTCTCTGAAGTCCCTTGTAGTCGGATCATACATGTTTTGAAATGTTTAGGAATGCTGCACATGAACTGACATCAGTAATACCTTATGGAGCAGCCAGTGCAAGGTGAGACATACAACTTTCAAGCAAAAATGTGTTACTCTCTTAAGTTACCTGGAGGCAGACCATACATATTTTAACATTTTTAGGAATGCTGTGGATGAATTGACATGAGAAATCTCTGATGGACCCACCAGTGTAAGGTGATGTGTACTAATTTCAAGCAAAAAGTGAAACTCCCTGAAGTCACTTGGAGTCTGATCATGGATGATTTGAATTTTTAAGGAATGTTGCAGATGAATTGAGATAATCTCGGATGGAGCTACCAATGCAAGGTGAGGTATACTAATTTCAAGCAAAAAAGTGTAACTCTCAAAAGCCACTTGGAGTCTGATGATATGTGTTCTGAATTTTTGAGGAATACTGAAGATGAATTGACATGAGAAATTTCTGATGGACCCACCAGTGCAAGGTGAGGTATTTTAATTTCAAGCAAACAAATATTTTGGTCTGTGAAATCTCTTGGAATCTGATCATACATGTTTTCAATATTTAGATTGCTGCAAGTGAACTTACATGAGTAGTCCCTGATGGAGTGGCCAATGCAAGGCAAGGTGTACTAATTTCAAGCAAAAAATTGTAACTCTTGGAAGTAACTTGGAGTCTGATAATACGTGTTTCGCATTTTTAGGAACACTGCAGTTGAATTGACATCAGTAATCTGTGCAAGAGCCGCCAAAGCAAGGTGAGGTATACAAGCTTCAACCAAAAAGTGTAACACTCTAAAGTCACCTGTAGTCTGATCACATGTTCTGTGAATTATTTAGAAGTTGTGCAAATGAATTGTCATTGGTAATCTCTGATGGAACCGCCAGTACAAGGAGAGTTATACTACTTTCAAGCAGAAAAGTGTTACTGTATGAAGTCACATGGAGTCTGTACAGATTTTGAATATTTTAGGAATGCTGCAGATGACTTGACGTCAGTAATATTTGATGGTGCTGCCAATGTGATGTAAAGCATATGAGTTTCAAGCAAAAATGTGTTACTCTCTGAAGTCACTTGGATTCTGATCATACATGTTTTGAATTTTGTAGGGATGCTTCAGTTGAATTGACATAAGTAATCTCAGATGGTGCTGCCATTGCAAGGTGAGGTATACTAATTTCAAGCAAAAAAGTGGAACTCTCTGAAGTCACTTGGAGTCTGACAATATGTGTTTTGAATTTTTGAGGAATACCACAGAGGTATTGACATTAGAAATCTCTGATGGACCCACCAGTGCAAGGTGAGGTATTCTAATTTCAAGCAAACAAATATTTGAATCTCTGAAGTCTGCTGGAGTCTGATCACACATGTTTTCAATTTTTTAGGAATGTTGGCAATGAATTCACATCAGTAATCTCACATGAATGTGCCTATGCAAGGTTAGGTGTACTAATTTCCGGCAAAAAGTGTACCTCGCTGAAGTCCCCTGGACTCTGATCATACATGATTTGAATTTTTGAGGAATGCTGCACATGAATTGACTTCAGCAATCTCTGATGGAAGAGCCAGTACAAGGACAGGTATACTACTTTCAAGCAAAAACGTGTAACTCTCTGAAGTCACTTGGAGTCTGATCATTCATGTTCTGAATATTTTAAGAATGCTGCAGATGATTTGAACTCAGTAACATTTGATGGTGCCTCCAGTGCAAGGTGAGGCATACGAGTTTCAAGCAAAATTTTGTTAGTCTCTGGAGTCACTTGGAGTCTGATCATACATGTTTTGAACTTTTTAGGAATGCTGCATATGAACTGACTTCAGCAACACCTGATGTTGGCGCTTTTGCAAGGTGAGGTGAACTAATTTCAAGCGACAAACTTTTTTACTCTCTGAACTCTCCCGGAGACTGGTCATACATGTTTTCATTTTTTTTATTAATGTGGCAAATGAATTGACATCAGTAATCTCACATGAACCTGCCAGTACAAGGTGAGGTACACGAATTTCAAGCAGAAAGGAAACCTCGCTGAAGTCACTTGGAGTTTGATCACAGATGGTTTCAATTTTTAAGGAATGCTGCCGATGAGTTGAGATAATTAATCTTGGCTGGAGCTACCAATGCAAGGTGAGGTATACTAATTGCAAGCAAAAAAGTGGAACTCTCTTAAGTCACGTGGAGTCTGACGATATATGTTTTGAATTTTTTAGAAGTACTGCCGAGCAATTGACATGCGAATCTCTGATGGACTCACCAGTGCAAGGTCAGGTATTCGAATTTCAAGCAAATATTTTACTCTGTGCAGTCTCTTTGAGTCTGATCACACATGTTTCAAGTTTTTACGGTGTTGCCAATGAATTGACATCAGTAATCTCACATGAATGTGCCAATTCAAGGTTAGGTATACTAATTTCAAGCGAAAAGTGTACTTCCCTGATCTCACATGTAGCCTGATCATACATGTTTTCAATTTTTAAGGAATGCTGCACATGAATTGATATTAGTATTCTTCGATGGAACCACCAGTACAAGGAGAGGTATACTACTTTCAAGCAAAAATGTAAAACTCTCTGAAGTCACTTGTGCTCTGATCATACAAGCTTTCAAATTTTTAGAAATGCTGCAGAAGAATTGACATGAGTCATCTCTGCTGGATCCCCGAATGCAAGGTGAGGTGCATGCATTACAACGAGAAATGTGTAACTCTCTGTAGTCACTTGAAGTATGATGATACATTTTTTGTAATTTTTAGGAATCCTGCAGATAAACAGATATCACTAATACCTCATGGAGAGGCCAATGCAAGGTGATGCAATTGAGTTAAAGCAAAAATGTATTGCTCTCTGAAGTTACTTGGTGGCTGATTATACATGTTTTGACGTTTTTAGGAATGCTACCAATGAATGGACATGAGAATCCTCAGAGGGACCGACCAGTGCAAGGTGAGGTAGACTTATTTCCATCAAGAAAATATTTTACTCTCTGAAGTCTCTTGGAGACTGATCATACATATTTTCCGTTTTTTCGGAATGTGGCAAATGAATTGACATCAGTAATCTCACATGAACCTACCAGTGCAAGGGGAGGTACACGAATATCAAGCAGAAAGTAAACATCGCTGAAGTCCCTTGGAGTCTGATCACACATGGTTCAAACTTTGAAGGAATGCTGCCATGAGTTGAGATGATTAATCTCGGGTGGAGCTGCCAATGCAAGGTGAGGTATACTAATTTCAAGCAAAAAAGTGGAACTCTCTGAAGTCACTTGGAGTCTGACGATATGTGTTTTGGGTTTTTGAGGAATAGTGAAGATGAATTGACATGAGAAAGCTCTGATGTATCGAACAGTGCATGGTGAGATATTCTAATTACAAGCAAGCAAATATTTTACTCTCTGAACTCTCTTGGAGACTGATCATGCATGTTCTCAATTTTTTAGGAATGTTGCCAATGAATTCACATCACTAATGTCACATGAATGTGCCTATGTAAGGTTAGATGCACTTATTTCGGGCAAAAAGTGTACCTCGCTGAAGTCCCCTGGAGTCTGCTCATACATGATTTGAATTTTTGGGTAATGCTGCACATGAATTGACTTCAGCAATCTCTGATGGAAGCGCCAGTGCAAGGACAGGTATACTACTTTCAAGCAAAAACGTGTAACTCTCTAAAGTCACTTGGAGTATGATCATTAATGTACTGAATATTTTATAAATGCTGCAGATGATTTGATCTCAGCAACCTATGATGGTGCCCCCAATGCAAGGTGAGGCATACAAGTTTCAAGCAAAATTGTGTTAGTCTATGAAGTCAGTTGGAGTCTGATCATACATGTTTTGAACTTTTTAGGAATGCTGCAGATGAATTGACTTCAGCAATCCCTGATGGTGGCGCTTTTGCAAGGTGAGGTATACTAATGTCAAGCAAAAAAGTGTAACTCCCTGAAGTCACTTGGAGTCTGATGATATCTGTTTTGAATTTTTTAGGAATCCTGCAGAAGAATTGACATGAGAAATCTCTGATGGACCCACCGGTACAAGGTGAGGAATTCTAAATTCAAGCACACAAACATTTTATGCTGTGCAGTCTCGTAGAGTCTGATCATACATATTTTCAATTTTTTAGGAATATTGCCAATGAATTGACATCAGTAATCTCACATGAATGTGCTCCTGCAAGGTTAGGTATACTAATTTCAAGCAAAAAAGTGGAACTCTCTGAAGTCACTTGGAGTCTTACCATACCTGTTTTGAATTTTTGAGGAGTACAGAAGATGAATTGACATGAGAAAGCTCTGACACATTCAGCACTGCATGGTGAGGTATTCTTATTTCATGCAAGCGAATATTTTACTCTCTGAAGTCCCTTGGACACTGATCATGCATGTTCTAAATTTTTTAGGAATGTTGCCAATGAACTCACATCCGTTATCTCACATGAATGTGCCTATGCAAGGTTAGGTGCACTAATTTCCGGCAAAAAGTGTACCTCACTGAAGTCCCCTGGAGTCTGCTCATGCATGATTTGAATGTCTGGGGACTGCTGCACATGAATCAACTTCAGCAATCTCTGATGGAAGACCCAGTACATGGACAGGTATACTACTTTCAAGCAAAAACGTGTAACTACCTGAAGTCACTTAGAGTCTAATCATTCATGTTCTGAATATTTTAGGAATGCTGCAGATGATTTGACCTCAGTAACATTTGATGGAGCCGCCAACGCAAGGTGAGGCATATGAGTTTCAAGCAAAATTGTGTTATTCTCTGATGTCAGTTGTAGTCTGATCATACATGTTTTGAACTTTTTAGGAACGCTGCAGATGAATTGACTTCAGCAATCCCTGATGGTGGCGCTTTTGCAAGGTGAGGTATACTAATATCAAGCAAAAAAGTGTAACTCCTTGAAGTCACTTGGAGTCTGATAATATGTGTTTTGAATTTTTTAGGAATCCTCCAGAGGAATTGACATGAGAAATCTCTGATGGACCCACCGGTACAAGGTGAGGTATTCTAAATCCAAGCACACAGACATTTTACGCTGTGCATTCTCTTAGAGGCTGATCATACATATTTTCAATTTTTTAGGAATATTGCCAATGAATTGACATCAGTAATCTCACATGAATGTGCCCCTGCAAGTTAAGGTATACTAATTTCAAGCAAAAAGTGTACCTCCGTGAAGTCACTTGGAATCTGATCATACCTGTTTTCAATTTCTAAAGAATGTTGCACATGAATTGACATCAGGAATCTCTGATGGACGCACCAGTACAAAGAGAGGTAAGGTACTTTCAAGCAAAAACAATGTACTGTCTGAAGTCACCTGCAGTCTGAGGATATATATTTTGAATTTTTTAGGAATTCTGCAGGGGAATTGACAAGAGACATCTCTGATGGATCCGCCAGTGCAAGGTGAGGTGTAGTCATTGCAAACAAAATCATATAACTGTCTGTAGTCACTTGGAGTCTGATCATACATTTTTTGAAATTTTTAGGAATGCTGCAGATGAACAAACCTCAGTAATACCTCATTGAGCGGCCAATGCGAGGTGACGCATCTGCGTTTCAAGCAAAAATGCGTTACTCTCTGAAGTTACTTGGTGACTGATCACACATGTTTTGACTTTTTTAGGAATACTGCCAATGAATTGATGTGAGAAATCTCTGATGGACCCAACAGTGCAAGATGAGGTGAACCAATTTCAAGCAAGAAAATATTTTACTCTCTGATGTCTCCTGGAAACTGATCATACATGTTTTCAGTTTTTTGGAATGTGGCCAATGAATTGACATGAGTAATCTCACATGAACCTGCCAGTGCAAGGGGAGGTACACGAATTTCAAGCAGAAAGGAAACCTCACTGAAGTCCCTTAGAGTCTGATCACACATGGCTCAAATTTTTTAAGGAATGCTGCCAATGAGTTGAGATAATTAATCTCGGCTGGAGCTGCCAATGCAAGGTGAGGTATACTACTTTCAAGCAAAAAACTGGAACTCTCTGAAGTCACTTGGAGTCTGACAATATGTGTTTTGAATTTTTGAGGAATACTGAACATGGATTGACATGAGAAATCTCTGAAGCATTCATCACTGCATGGTGAGGTATTCTTATTTCTGCAGGCGAATATTTCACTCTCTGAAGTCCCTTTGGCGACTGATCATGCATGTTCTCAAATTTTTAGGAATGTTGCCAACGAATTCACATCAGTAATCTCACATGAATGTGCCTATGCAAGGTTAGGTGCACTAATTTCCGGCAAAAAGTGTACCTCGCTGAAGTCCCCTGGAGTCTGCACATACATGACGTGAATTTTTGGGGACTGCTGCACGTGAATCGACTTCAGCAATCTCTGATGGAAGCACCAGTACATGGACGGGTATCCTACTTTCAAGCACATATGTGTATATCTCTGAAGTCACTTGGAGTTTGATCATTCATGTTCTGAATATTTTAGGAATGCTGCAGATGATTTGACCTCAGTAACATTTGATGGTGCCGCCAATGCAAGGTGAGGCATACGAGTTTCAAACAAAATTGTGTTAGTCTCTGAAGTCAGTTGGAGTCTGATCATACATGTTTTGAACTTTTTAGGAATCCTACAGATGGATTGACTTCAGCTATCCCTGATGGTGGCGATTTTGTAAGTTGAGGTATATTAATGTCAAGCAAAAAAGTGTAATTCCCCGAAGTCACATGGAGTCTGATGATATGTGTTTTGAATTTTTTAGGAAACCTGCAGAGAAATTGACATGAGAAATCTCTGATGGACCCAACGGTACAAGGAGAGGTATTCTAAATTCAAGCACACAAACATTTTACACTGTGCAGTCTCATAGAGGGTTATCATACATGTTTTCAATTTTTTAGGAATATTGCCAAAGAAATGACATCAGTAATCTCACGTGAATGTGCCCCTGCAAGGTTAGGTATACTAATTTCAAGCAAAAAGTGTACCTCCCTGAAGTCACTACGACTCTGATCATACATGTTTTCCATTTCTAAGGAATGTTGCACATGAATTGACATCAGGAATCTCCGATGGACGCACCAGTACACGGAGATTTATGCTACTTTCAAGCAAAAACAATGTAGTGTCTGAGGTCACCTGCAGTCTGAGGATATGTATTTTGAATTTTTTAGGAATACTGCAGAGGAATTGACATAGGACATCTCTGATGGTTCCGCCAGTGCTAGGTGAGGTGTCGTCACTGCAAACAAAATCGTGTAAATGTCTCTAGTCACTTGGAGTCTGATCATACATTTTTTTAAACTTTTGGGAATGCTGCAGATAAACGGACCTCAGTAATACCTCATGGGGCGGCCAATGCGAGGTGACGCATCTGAGTTTCAAGCAAAAATGCATTACTCTCTGAAGTTACTTGGTGACTGATCATACATGTTTTGACTTTTTTAGGAATACTGCCAATGAATTGACGTGAGAAATCTCTGATGGACCCGACAGTACAAGGGGAGGTGAACCAATTTCAAGCAAGAAAATATTTGACTTTCTGAAGTCTCTTGGAGACTGATCATACATGTTTTCAGTTTTTTAGGAATGTGGCCAATGAATTGACATCAGTAGTTTCACATGAACCTGCCAGGGCAAGGGGAGGTACACGAATTTCAAGCAGAAAGGAAACCTCGCTGAAGTCCCTTGGATTCTGATCGCACATGGTTCAAACTTTTAAGGAATGCAGCCGATGAGTTGTGATAATTAATCTCGGCTGGTGCTGCCAATGCAAGGTGAGGTATTCTAATTTCAAGCAAAAAAGTGGAACTCTCTGAAGTCACTTGGAGTCTGACGATATGTGTTTTGAATTTTTGAGGAATACTGAAGATGAATTGACATGAGAAAGCTCTGATGCCTTCAGCACTGCATGGTGAGGTATTCTTATTTCATGCAAGCGAATATTTTACTCTCTGAAGCCTCTTGGAGATTGATCATGCATGTCCTCAATTTTTTAGGAATGTTGCCAACGAATTCACATCAGTAATCTCACATGAATGTGCCTATGCAAGGTTAGGAGCACTAATTTCCAGCAAAAAGTGTACCTCGCTGAAGTCCCCTGGAGTCTGCTCATGCACGATTTGAATGTCTGAGGACTGCTGCCCATGAATCCACTTCAGCAATCTCTGATGGAAGCGCCAGTACATGGACAGGTATACTACTTTCAAGCAAAAACGTGTAACTCTCTGAAGTCACTTGGAGTCTGATCATTCATGTTCTGAATATTTTAGGAATGCTGCAGATGATTTGACCTCAGTAACATTTGATGGTGCCGCCAATGCAAGGTGAGGCATACGAGTTTCAAGCAAAATGGTGTTAGCCGCGGAAGTCAGTTGGAGTCTGATCGTACATGTTTTGATGTTTTTAGGAACGCTGCCGATGAACTGACTTCAGCAATCCCTGACTGTGGCGCTTTTGCAAGGTGAGGTATACTAATCTCAAGCAAAAAAGTGTAACTCCCTGAGGTCACTTGGAGTCTGATGATATGTGTTTTGAATTTCTTAGGAATCCTGCAGAGGAATTGACATGGGAAATCTCTGATGGACCCACCGGTACAAGGTGAGGTATTCCAAATTCAAGCACACAAGTATTTTACGCTGTGCAGTCTCGTACAGTCTGATCATACAGATTTTCAATTTTTTAGGAATATTGCCAAGGATTTGACAGCAGTAATCTCACAGGAATGTGCCCCTGCAAGGTTAGGTATACTAATTTCAAGCAGAAAGTGTACCTCCCCGAAGTCACTAGGACTCTGATCATACATGTTTTCCATTTCTAAGGAATGTTGCACATGAATTGACATCAGGAATCTCCGATGGACGCACCAGTACCAGGAGAGGTATGCTCCTTTCAAGCAAAAACAATGTAGTGTCTGAGGTCACCTGCAGTCTGAGGATATGTATTTTGAATTTTTTAGGAATACTGCAGGGGAATTGACATGAGACATCTCTGATGCATCCGCCAGTGCTAGGTGAGGTGTAGTCACTGCAAACAAAATCGTGTCAATGTCTCTAGTCACTTGGAGTCTGATCGTACATTTTTTGAAACTTTTGGGAATGCTGCAGATAAACGGACCTCAGTAATACCTCATGGAGCGGCCAATGCGAGGTGACGCATCTGAGTTTCAAGCAAAAATGCGTTACTCTCTGAAGTTACTTGGTGACTGATCACACATGTTTTGACTTTTTGAGGAATACTGCCAATGAATTGACGTGAGAAATCTCTGATGGACCCCACAGTGCAAGGGGAGGTGAACCAACGTCAAGCAAGAAAATATTTGACTGTCTGAAGTCTGTTGGAGACTGATCATACATGTTTTCAGTTTTTTCGGAATGTGGCCAATGAATTGACATCAGTAATCTCACATGAACCTGCCAGGGCAAGGGGAGGTACACGAATTTCAAGCAGAAAGGAAACCTCGCTGAAGTCCCTTGGATTCTGATCGCACATGGTTCAAACTTTTAAGGAATGCAGCCGATGAGTTGTGATAATTAATCTCGGCTGGTGCTGCCAATGCAAGGTGAGGTATACTAATTTCAAGCAAAAAAGTGGAACTCTCTGAAGTCACTTGGAGTGTGACGATATGTGTTTTGAATTTTTGAGGAATACTGAAGATGAATTGACATGAGAAAGCTCTGATGCCTTCAGCACTGCATGGTGAGGTATTCTTATTTCATGCAAGCGAATATTTTACTCTCTGAAGCCTCTTGGAGATTGATCATGCATGTCCTCAATTTTTTAGGAATGTTGCCAACGAATTCACATCAGTAATCTCACATGAATGTGCCTACGCAAGGTTAGGTGCACTAATTTCCAGCAAAAAGTGTACCTCGCTGAAGTCCCCTGGAGTCTGCTCATGCATGATTTGAATGTCTGCGGACTGCTGCCCATGAATGCACTTCAGCAATCTCTGATGGAAGCGCCAGTACATGGACAGGTATACTACTTTCAAGCAAAAACGTGTAACTCTCTGAAGTCACTTGGAGTCTGATCATTCATGTTCTGAATATTTTAGGAATGCTGCAGGTGATTTGACCTCAGTAACATTTGATGGTGCCGCCAATGCAAGGTGAGGCATACGAGTTTCAAGCAAAATGGTGTTAGCCGCGGAAGTCAGTTGGAGTCTGATCGTACATGTTTTGATGTTTTTAGGAACGCTGCCGATGAACTGACTTCAGCAATCCCTGACGGTGGCGCTTTTGCAAGGTGAGGTATACTAATGTCAAGCAAAAAAGTGTAACTCCCTGAGGTCACTTGGAGTCTGATGATATGTGTTTTGAATTTCTTAGGAATCCTGCAGAGGAATTGACATGGGAAATCTCTGATGGACCCACCGGTACAAGGTGAGGTATTCCAAATTCAAGCACACAAATATTTTACGCTGTGCAGTCTCGTACAGTCTGATCATACAGATTTTCAATTTTTTAGGAATATTGCCAAGGATTTGACAGCAGTAATCTCACAGGAATGTGCCCCTGCAAGGTTAGGTATACTAATTTGCGGAAAGTGTACCTCCCCGAAGTCACTAGGACTCTGATCATACATGTTTTCCATTTCTAAGGAATGTTGCACATGAATTGACATCAGGAATCTCCGATGGACGCACCAGTACCAGGAGAGGTATGCTCCTTTCAAGCAAAAACAATGTAGTGTCTGAGGTCACCTTCAGTCTGAGGATATGTATTTTGAATTTTTTAGGAATACTGCAGGGGAATTGACATGAGACATCTCTGATGCATCCGCCAGTGCTAGGTGAGGTGTAGTCACTGCAAACAAAATCGTGTCAATGTCTCTAGTCACTTGGACTCTGATCGTACATTTTTTGAAACTTTTGGGAATGCTGCAGATAAACGGACCTCAGTAATACCTCATGGAGCGGCCAATGCGAGGTGACGCATCTGAGTTTCAAGCAAAAATGCGTTACTCTCTGAAGTTACTTGGTGACTGATCACACATGTTTTGACTTTTTGAGGAATACTGCCAATGAATTGACGTGAGAAATCTCTGATGGACCCCACAGTGCAAGGGGAGGTGAACCAACGTCAAGCAAGAAAATATTTGACTGTCTGAAGTCTGTTGGAGACTGATCATACATGTTTTCAGTTTTTTCGGAATGTGGCCAATGAATTGACATCAGTAATCTCACATGAACCTGCCAGGGCAAGGGGAGGTACACGAATTTCAAGCAGAAAGGAAACCTCGCTGAAGTCCCTTGGATTCTGATCGCACATGGTTCAAACTTTTAAGGAATGCAGCCGATGAGTTGTGATAATTAATCTCGGCTGGTGCTGCCAATGCAAGGTGAGGTATACTAATTTCAAGCAAAAAAGTGGAACTCTCTGAAGTCACTTGGAGTGTGACGATATGTGTTTTGAATTTTTGAGGAATACTGAAGATGAATTGACATGAGAAAGCTCTGATGCCTTCAGCACTGCATGGTGAGGTATTCTTATTTCATGCAAGCGAATATTTTACTCTCTGAAGCCTCTTGGAGATTGATCATGCATGTCCTCAATTTTTTAGGAATGTTGCCAACGAATTCACATCAGTAATCTCACATGAATGTGCCTACGCAAGGTTAGGTGCACTAATTTCCAGCAAAAAGTGTACCTCGCTGAAGTCCCCTGGAGTCTGCTCATGCATGATTTGAATGTCTGCGGACTGCTGCCCATGAATCCACTTCAGCAATCTCTGATGGAAGCGCCAGTACATGGACAGGTATACTACTTTCAAGCAAAAACGTGTAACTCTCTGAAGTCACTTGGAGTCTGATCATTCATGTTCTGAATATTTTAGGAATGCTGCAGGTGATTTGACCTCAGTAACATTTGATGGTGCCGCCAATGCAAGGTGAGGCATACGAGTTTCAAGCAAAATGGTGTTAGCCGCGGAAGTCAGTTGGAGTCTGATCGTACATGTTTTGATGTTTTTAGGAACGCTGCCGATGAACTGACTTCAGCAATCCCTGACGGTGGCGCTTTTGCAAGGTGAGGTATACTAATGTCAAGCAAAAAAGTGTAACTCCCTGAGGTCACTTGGAGTCTGATGATATGTGTTTTGAATTTCTTAGGAATCCTGCAGAGGAATGACATGGGAAATCTCTGATGGACCCACCGGTACAAGGTGAGGTATTCCAAATTCAAGCACACAAATATTTTACGCTGTGCAGTCTCGTACAGTCTGATCATACAGATTTTCAATTTTTTAGGAATATTGCCAAGGATTTGACAGCAGTAATCTCACAGGAATGTGCCCCTGCAAGGTTAGGTATACTAATTTCAAGCAGAAAGTGTACCTCCCCGAAGTCACTAGGACTCTGATCATACATGTTTTCCATTTCTAAGGAATGTTGCACATGAATTGACATCAGGAATCTCCGATGGACGCACCAGTACCAGGAGAGGTATGCTCCTTTCAAGCAAAAACAATGTAGTGTCTGAGGTCACCTGCAGTCTGAGGATATGTATTTTGAATTTTTTAGGAATACTGCAGGGGAATTGACATGAGACATCTCTGATGCATCCGCCAGTGCTAGGTGAGGTGTAGTCACTGCAAACAAAATCGTGTCAATGTCTCTAGTCACTTGGAGTCTGATCGTACATTGTTTGAAACTTTTGGGAATGCTGCAGATAAACGGACCTCAGTAATACCTCATGGAGCGGCCAATGCGATTTGACGCATCTGAGTTTCAAGCAAAAATGCGTTACTCTCTGAAGTTACTTGGTGACTGATCACACATGTTTTGACTTTTTTAGGAATACTGCCAATGAATTGACGTGAGAAATCTCTGATGGACCCAACAGTGCAAGGGGAGGTGAACCAACGTCAAGCAAGAAAATATTTGACTGTCTGAAGTCTGTTGGAGACTGATCATACATGTTTTCAGTTTTTTCGGAATGTGGCCAATGAATTGACATCAGTAATCTCACATGAACCTGCCAGGGCAAGGGGAGGTACACGAATTTCAAGCAGGAAGGAAACCTCGCTGAAGTCCCTTGGATTCTGATCGCACATGGTTCAAACTTTTAAGGAATGCAGCCGATGAGTTGTGATAATTAATCTCGGCTGGTGCTGCCAATGCAAGGTGAGGTATACTAATTTCAAGCAAAAAAGTGGAACTCTCTGAAGTCACTTGGAGTCTGACGATATGTGTTTTGAATTTTTGAGGAGTACTGAAGATGAATTGACATGAGAAAGCTCTGATGCCTTCAGCACTGCATGGTGAGGTATTCTTATTTCATGCAAGCGAATATTTTACTCTCTGAAGCCTCTTGGAGATTGATCATGCATGTCCTCAATTTTTTAGGAATGTTGCCAACGAATTCACATCAGTAATCTCACATGAATGTGCCTACGCAAGGTTAGGTGCACTAATTTCCAGCAAAAAGTGTACCTCGCTGAAGTCCCCTGGAGTCTGCTCATGCATGATTTGAATGTCTGCGGACTGCTGCCCATGAATGCACTTCAGCAATCTCTGATGGAAGCGCCAGTACATGGACAGGTATACTACTTTCAAGCAAAAACGTGTAACTCTCTGAAGTCACTTGGAGTCTGATCATTCATGTTCTGAATATTTTAGGAATGCTGCAGGTGATTTGACCTCAGTAACATTTGATGGTGCCGCCAATGCAAGGTGAGGCATACGAGTTTCAAGCAAAATGGTGTTAGCCGCGGAAGTCAGTTGGAGTCTGATCGTACATGTTTTGATGTTTTTAGGAACGCTGCCGATGAACTGACTTCAGCAATCCCTGACGGTGGCGCTTTTGCAAGGTGAGGTATACTAATGTCAAGCAAAAAAGTGTAACTCCCTGAGGTCACTTGGAGTCTGATGATATGTGTTTTGAATTTCTTAGGAATCCTGCAGAGGAATTGACATGGGAAATCTCTGATGGACCCACCGGTACAAGGTGAGGTATTCCAAATTCAAGCACACAAATATTTTACGCTGTGCAGTCTCGTACAGTCTGATCATACAGATTTTCAATTTTTTAGGAATATTGCCAAGGATTTGACAGCAGTAATCTCACAGGAATGTGCCCCTGCAAGGTTAGGTATACTAATTTCAAGCAGAAAGTGTACCTCCCCGAAGTCACTAGGACTCTGATCATACATGTTTTCCATTTCTAAGGAATGTTGCACATGAATTGACATCAGGAATCTCCGATGGACGCACCAGTACCAGGAGAGGTATGCTCCTTTCAAGCAAAAACAATGTAGTGTCTGAGGTCACCTGCAGTCTGAGGATATGTATTTTGAATTTTTTAGGAATACTGCAGGGGAATTGACATGAGACATCTCTGATGCATCCGCCAGTGCTAGGTGAGGTGTAGTCACTGCAAACAAAATCGTGTCAATGTCTCTAGTCACTTGGAGTCTGATCGTACATTTTTTGAAACTTTTGGGAATGCTGCAGATAAACGGACCTCAGTAATACCTCATGGAGCGGCCAATGCGAGGTGACGCATCTGAGTTTCAAGCAAAAATGCGTTACTCTCTGAAGTTACTTGGTGACTGATCACACATGTTTTGACTTTTTTAGGAATACTGCCAATGAATTGACGTGAGAAATCTCTGATGGACCCAACAGTGCAAGGGGAGGTGAACCAACGTCAAGCAAGAAAATATTTGACTGTCTGAAGTCTGTTGGAGACTGATCATACATGTTTTCAGTTTTTTCGGAATGTGGCCAATGAATTGACATCAGTAATCTCACATGAACCTGCCAGGGCAAGGGGAGGTACACGAATTTCAAGCAGAAAGGAAACCTCGCTGAAGTCCCTTGGATTCTGATCGCACATGGTTCAAACTTTTAAGGAATGCAGCCGATGAGTTGTGATAATTAATCTCGGCTGGTGCTGCCAATGCAAGGTGAGGTATACTAATTTCAAGCAAAAAAGTGGAACTCTCTGAAGTCACTTGGAGTGTGACGATATGTGTTTTGAATTTTTGAGGAATACTGAAGATGAATTGACATGAGAAAGCTCTGATGCCTTCAGCACTGCATGGTGAGGTATTCTTATTTCATGCAAGCGAATATTTTACTCTCTGAAGCCTCTTGGAGATTGATCATGCATGTCCTCAATTTTTTAGGAATGTTGCCAACGAATTCACATCAGTAATCTCACATGAATGTGCCTACGCAAGGTTAGGTGCACTAATTTCCAGCAAAAAGTGTACCTCGCTGAAGTCCCCTGGAGTCTGCTCATGCACGATTTGAATGTCTGCGGACTGCTGCCCATGAATCCACTTCAGCAATCTCTGATGGAAGCGCCAGTAGTACATGGACAGGTATACTACTTTCAAGCAAAAACGTGTAACTCTCTGAAGTCACTTGGAGTCTGATCATTCATGTTCTGAATATTTTAGGAATGCTGCAGATGATTTGACCTCAGTAACATTTGATGGTGCCGCCAATGCAAGGTGAGGCATACGAGTTTCAAGCAAAATGGTGTTAGCCGCGGAAGTCAGTTGGAGTCTGATCGTACATGTTTTGATGTTTTTAGGAACGCTGCCGATGAACTGACTTCAGCAATCCCTGACGGTGGCGCTTTTGCAAGGTGAGGTATACTAATGTCAAGCAAAAAAGTGTAACTCCCTGAGGTCACTTGGAGTCTGATGATATGTGTTTTGAATTTCTTAGGAATCCTGCAGAGGAATGACATGGGAAATCTCTGATGGACCCACCGGTACAAGGTGAGGTATTCCAAATTCAAGCACACAAATATTTTACGCTGTGCAGTCTCGTACAGTCTGATCATACAGATTTTCAATTTTTTAGGAATATTGCCAAGGATTTGACAGCAGTAATCTCACAGGAATGTGCCCCTGCAAGGTTAGGTATACTAATTTCAAGCAGAAAGTGTACCTCCCCGAAGTCACTAGGACTCTGATCCTACATGTTTTCCATTTCTAAGGAATGTTGCACATGAATTGACATCAGGAATCTCCGATGGACGCACCAGTACCAGGAGAGGTATGCTCCTTTCAAGCAAAAACAATGTAGTGTCTGAGGTCACCTGCAGTCTGAGGATATGTATTTTGAATTTTTTAGGAATACTGCAGGGGAATTGACATGAGACATCTCTGATGCATCCGCCAGTGCTAGGTGAGGTGTAGTCACTGCAAACAAAATCGTGTCAATGTCTCTAGTCACTTGGAGTCTGATCGTACATTTTTTGAAACTTTTGGGAATGCTGCAGATAAACGGACCTCAGTAATACCTCATGGAGCGGCCAATGCGAGGTGACGCATCTGAGTTTCAAGCAAAACTGCGTTACTCTCTGAAGTTACTTGGTGACTGATCACACATGTTTTGACTTTTTTAGGAATACTGCCAATGAATTGACGTGAGAAATCTCTGATGGACCCCACAGTGCAAGGGGAGGTGAACCAACGTCAAGCAAGAAAATATTTGATACTCTGAAGTCTGTTGGAGACTGATCATACATGTTTTCAGATTTTTCGGAATGTGGCCAATGAATTGACATCAGTAATCTCACATGAACCTGCCAGGGCAAGGGGAGGTACACGAATTTCAAGCAGAAAGGAAACCTCGCTGAAGTCCCTTGGATTCTGATCGCACATGGTTCAAACTTTTAAGGAATGCAGCCGATGAGTTGTGATAATTAATCTCGGCTGGTGCTGCCAATGCAAGGTGAGGTATACTAATTTCAAGTAAAAAAGTGGAACTCTCTGAAGTCACTTGGAGTGTGACGATATGTGTTTTGAATTTTTGAGGAATACTGAAGATGAATTGACATGAGAAAGCTCTGATGCCTTCAGCACTGCATGGTGAGGTATTCTTATTTCATGCAAGCGAATATTTTACTCTCTGAAGCCTCTTGGAGATTGATCATGCATGTCCTCAATTTTTTAGGAATGTTGCCAACGAATTCACATCAGTAATCTCACATGAATGTGCCTACGCAAGGTTAGGTGCACTAATTTCCAGCAAAAAGTGTACCTCGCTGAAGTCCCCTGGAGTCTGCTCATGCATGATTTGAATGTGTGCAGACTGCTGCCCATGAATCCACTTCAGCAATCTCTGATGGAAGCGCCAGTACATGGACAGGTATACTACTTTCAAGCAAAAACGTGTAACTCTCTGAAGTCACTTGGAGTCTGATCATTCATGTTCTGAATATTTTAGGAATGCTGCAGATGATTTGACCTCAGTAACATTTGATGGTGCCGCCAATGCAAGGTGAGGCATACGAGTTTCAAGCAAAATGGTGTTAGCCGCGGAAGTCAGTTGGAGTCTGATCGTACATGTTTTGATGTTTTTAGGAACGCTGCCGGTGAACTGACTTCAGCAATCCCTGACGGTGGCGCTTTTGCAAGGTGAGGTATACTAATGTCAAGCAAAAAAGTGTAACTCCCTGAGGTCACTTGGAGTCTGATGATATGTGTTTTGAATTTCTTAGGAATCCTGCAGAGGAATGACATGGGAAATCTCTGATGGACCCACCGGTACAAGGTGAGGTATTCCAAATTCAAGCACACAAATATTTTACGCTGTGCAGTCTCGTACAGTCTGATCATACAGATTTTCAATTTTTTAGGAATATTGCCAAGGATTTGACAGCAGTAATCTCACAGGAATGTGCCCCTGCAAGGTTAGGTATACTAATTTCAAGCAGAAAGTGTACCTCCCCGAAGTCACTAGGACTCTGATCCTACATGTTTTCCATTTCTAAGGAATGTTGCACATGAATTGACATCAGGAATCTCCGATGGACGCACCAGTACCAGGAGAGGTATGCTCCTTTCAAGCAAAAACAATGTAGTGTCTGAGGTCACCTGCAGTCTGAGGATATGTATTTTGAATTTTTTAGGAATACTGCAGGGGAATTGACATGAGACATCTCTGATGCATCCGCCAGTGCTAGGTGAGGTGTAGTCACTGCAAACAAAATCGTGTCAATGTCTCTAGTCACCTGGAGTCTGATCGTACATTTTTTGAAACTTTTGGGAATGCTGCAGATAAACGGACCTCAGTAATACCTCATGGAGCGGCCAATGCGAGGTGACGCATCTGAGTTTCAAGCAAAAATGCGTTACTCTCTGAAGTTACTTGGTGACTGATCACACATGTTTTGACTTTTTTAGGAATACTGCCAATGAATTGACGTGAGAAATCTCTGATGGACCCAACAGTGCAAGGGGAGGTGAACCAACGTCAAGCAAGAAAATATTTGACTGTCTGAAGTCTGTTGGAGACTGATCATACATGTTTTCAGTTTTTTCGGAATGTGGCCAATGAATTGACATCAGTAATCTCACATGAACCTGCCAGGGCAAGGGGAGGTACACGAATTTCAAGCAGAAAGGAAACCTCGCTGAAGTCCCTTGGATTCTGATCGCACATGGTTCAAACTTTTAAGGAATGCAGCCGATGAGTTGTGATAATTAATCTCGGCTGGTGCTGCCAATGCAAGGTGAGGTATACTAATTTCAAGCAAAAAAGTGGAACTCTCTGAAGTCACTTGGAGTGTGACGATATGTGTTTTGAATTTTTGAGGAATACTGAAGATGAATTGACATGAGAAAGCTCTGATGCCTTCAGCACTGCATGGTGAGGTATTCTTATTTCATGCAAGCGAATATTTTACTCTCTGAAGCCTCTTGGAGATTGATCATGCATGTCCTCAATTTTTTAGGAATGTTGCCAACGAATTCACATCAGTAATCTCACATGAATGTGCCTACGCAAGGTTAGGTGCACTAATTTCCAGCAAAAAGTGTACCTCGCTGAAGTCCCCTGGAGTCTGCTCATGCATGATTTGAATGTCTGCGGACTGCTGCCCATGAATCCACTTCAGCAATCTCTGATGGAAGCGCCAGTACATGGACAGGTATACTACTTTCAAGCAAAAACGTGTAACTCTCTGAAGTCACTTGGAGTCTGATCATTCATGTTCTGAATATTTTAGGAATGCTGCAGATGATTTGACCTCAGTAACATTTGATGGTGCCGCCAATGCAAGGTGAGGCATACGAGTTTCAAGCAAAATGGTGTTAGCCGCGGAAGTCAGTTGGAGTCTGATCGTACATGTTTTGATGTTTTTAGGAACGCTGCCGGTGAACTGACTTCAGCAATCCCTGACGGTGGCGCTTTTGCAAGGTGAGGTATACTAATGTCAAGCAAAAAAGTGTAACTCCCTGAGGTCACTTGGAATCTGATGATATGTGTTTTGAATTTCTTAGGAATCCTGCAGAGGAATTGACATGGGAAATCTCTGATGGACCCACCGGTACAAGGTGAGGTATTCCAAATTCAAGCACACAAATATTATACGCTGTGCAGTCTCGTACAGTCTGATCATACAGATTTTCAATTTTTTAGGAATATTGCCAAGGATTTGACAGCAGTAATCTCACAGGAATGTGCCCCTGCAAGGTTAGGTATACTAATTTCAAGCAAAAAGTGTACCTCCCCGAAGTCACTAGGACTCTGATCATACATATTTTCCATTTCTAAGGAATGTTGCACATGAATGGACATCAGGAATCTCCGATGGACGCACCAGTACCAGGAGAGGTATGCTCCTTTCAAGCAAAAACAGTGTAGTGTCTGAGGTCACCTGCAGTCTGAGGATATGGATTTTGAATTTTTTAGGAATACTGCAGGGGAATTGACATGAGACATCTCTGATGCATCCGCCAGTGCTAGGTGAGGTGTAGTCACTGCAAACAAAATCGTGTCAATGTCTCTAGTCACTTGGAGTCTGATCGTACATTTTTTGAAACTTTTGGGAATGCTGCAGATAAACGGACCTCAGTAATACCTCATGGAGCGGCCAATGCGAGGTGACGCATCTGAGTTTCAAGCAAAAATGCGTTACTCTCTGAAGTTACTTGGTGACTGATCACACATGTTTTGACTTTTTGAGGAATACTGCCAATGAATTGACGTGAGAAATCTCTGATGGACCCCACAGTGCAAGGGGAGGTGAACCAACGTCAAGCAAGAAAATATTTGATACTCTGAAGTCTGTTGGAGACTGATCATACATGTTTTCAGTTTTTTCGGAATGTGGCCAATGAATTGACATCAGTAATCTCACATGAACCTGCCAGGGCAAGGGGAGGTACACGAATTTCAAGCAGAAAGGAAACCTCGCTGAAGTCCCTTGGATTCTGATCGCACATGGTTCAAACTTTTAAGGAATGCAGCCGATGAGTTGTGATAATTAATCTCGGCTGGTGCTGCCAATGCAAGGTGAGGTATACTAATTTCAAGTAAAAAAGTGGAACTCTCTGAAGTCACTTGGAGTGTGACGATATGTGTTTTGAATTTTTGAGGAATACTGAAGATGAATTGACATGAGAAAGCTCTGATGCCTTCAGCACTGCCTGGTGAGGTATTCTTATTTCATGCAAGCGAATATTTTACTCTCTGAAGCCTCTTGGAGATTGATCATGCATGTCCTCAATTTTTTAGGAATGTTGCCAACGAATTCACATCAGTAATCTCACATGAATGTGCCTACGCAAGGTTAGGTGCACTAATTTCCAGCAAAAAGTGTACCTCGCTGAAGTCCCCTGGAGTCTGCTCATGCATGATTTGAATGTCTGCGGACTGCTGCCCATGAATCCACTTCAGCAATCTCTGATGGAAGCGCCAGTACATGGACAGGTATACTACTTTCAAGCAAAAACGTGTAACTCTCTGAAGTCACTTGGAGTCTGATCATTCATGTTCTGAATATTTTAGGAATGCTGCAGATGATTTGACCTCAGTAACATTTGATGGTGCCGCCAATGCAAGGTGAGGCATACGAGTTTCAAGCAAAATGGTGTTAGCCGCGGAAGTCAGTTGGAGTCTGATCGTACATGTTTTGATGTTTTTAGGAACGCTGCCGGTGAACTGACTTCAGCAATCCCTGACGGTGGCGCTTTTGCAAGGTGAGGTATACTAATGTCAAGCAAAAAAGTGTAACTCCCTGAGGTCACTTGGAATCTGATGATATGTGTTTTGAATTTCTTAGGAATCCTGCAGAGGAATTGACATGGGAAATCTCTGATGGACCCACCGGTACAAGGTGAGGTATTCCAAATTCAAGCACACAAATATTATACGCTGTGCAGTCTCGTACAGTCTGATCATACAGATTTTCAATTTTTTAGGAATATTGCCAAGGATTTGACAGCAGTAATCTCACAGGAATGTGCCCCTGCAAGGTTAGGTATACTAATTTCAAGCAAAAAGTGTACCTCCCCGAAGTCACTAGGACTCTGATCATACATGTTTTCCATTTCTAAGGAATGTTGCACATGAATGGACATCAGGAATCTCCGATGGACGCACCAGTACCAGGAGAGGTATGCTCCTTTCAAGCAAAAACAGTGTAGTGTCTGAGGTCACCTGCAGTCTGAGGATATGGATTTTGAATTTTTTAGGAATACTGCAGGGGAATTGACATGAGACATCTCTGATGGATCCGCCAGTGCTAGGTGAGGTGTAGTCACTGCAAACAAAATCGTGTCAATGTCTCTAGTCACTTGGAGTCTGATCGTACATTTTTTGAAACTTTTGGGAATGCTGCAGATAAACGGACCTCAGTAATACCTCATGGAGCGGCCAATGCGAGGTGACGCATCTGAGTTTCAAGCAAAAATGCGTTACTCTCTGAAGTTACTTGGTGACTGATCACACATGTTTTGACTTTTTTAGGAATACTGCCAATGAATTGACGTGAGAAATCTCTGATGGACCCCACAGTGCAAGGGGAGGTGAACCAACGTCAAGCAGGAAAATATTTGATACTCTGAAGTCTGTTGGAGACTGATCATACATGTTTTCAGTTTTTTCAGAATGTGGCCAATGAATTGACATCAGTAATCTCACATGAACCTGCCAGGGCAAGGGGAGGTACACGAATTTCAAGCAGAAAGGAAACCTCGCTGAAGTCCCTTGGATTCTGATCGCACATGGTTCAAACTTTTAAGGAATGCAACCGATGAGTTGTGATAATTAATCTCGGCTGGTGCTGCCAATGCAAGGTGAGGTATACTAATTTCAAGCAAAAAAGTGGAACTCTCTGAAGTCACTTGGAGTGTGACGATATGTGTTTTGAATTTTTGAGGAATACTGAAGATGAATTGACATGAGAAAGCTCTGATGCCTTCAGCACTGCATGGTGAGGTATTCTTATTTCATGCAAGCGAATATTTTACTCTCTGAAGCCTCTTGGAGATTGATCATGCATGTCCTCAATTTTTTAGGAATGTTGCCAACGAATTCACATCAGTAATCTCACATGAATGTGCCTACGCAAGGTTAGGTGCACTAATTTCCAGCAAAAAGTGTACCTCGCTGAAGTCCCCTGGAGTCTGCTCATGCACGATTTGAATGTCTGCGGACTGCTGCCCATGAATCCACTTCAGCAATCTCTGATGGAAGCGCCAGTAGTACATGGACAGGTATACTACTTTCAAGCAAAAACGTGTAACTCTCTGAAGTCACTTGGAGTCTGATCATTCATGTTCTGAATATTTTAGGAATGCTGCAGATGATTTGACCTCAGTAACATTTGATGGTGCCGCCAATGCAAGGTGAGGCATACGAGTTTCAAGCAAAATGGTGTTAGCCGCGGAAGTCAGTTGGAGTCTGATCGTACATGTTTTGATGTTTTTAGGAACGCTGCCGGTGAACTGACTTCAGCAATCCCTGACGGTGGCGCTTTTGCAAGGTGAGGTATACTAATGTCAAGCAAAAAAGTGTAACTCCCTGAGGTCACTTGGAGTCTGATGATATGTGTTTTGAATTTCTTAGGAATCCTGCAGAGGAATGACATGGGAAATCTCTGATGGACCCACCGGTACAAGGTGAGGTATTCCAAATTCAAGCACACAAATATTTTACGCTGTGCAGTCTCGTACAGTCTGATCATACAGATTTTCAATTTTTTAGGAATATTGCCAAGGATTTGACAGCAGTAATCTCACAGGAATGTGCCCCTGCAAGGTTAGGTATACTAATTTCAAGCAGAAAGTGTACCTCCCCGAAGTCACTAGGACTCTGATCCTACATGTTTTCCATTTCTAAGGAATGTTGCACATGAATTGACATCAGGAATCTCCGATGGACGCACCAGTACCAGGAGAGGTATGCTCCTTTCAAGCAAAAACAATGTAGTGTCTGAGGTCACCTGCAGTCTGAGGATATGTATTTTGAATTTTTTAGGAATACTGCAGGGGAATTGACATGAGACATCTCTGATGCATCCGCCAGTGCTAGGTGAGGTGTAGTCACTGCAAACAAAATCGTGTCAATGTCTCTAGTCACCTGGAGTCTGATCGTACATTTTTTGAAACTTTTGGGAATGCTGCAGATAAACGGACCTCAGTAATACCTCATGGAGCGGCCAATGCGAGGTGACGCATCTGAGTTTCAAGCAAAAATGCGTTACTCTCTGAAGTTACTTGGTGACTGATCACACATGTTTTGACTTTTTTAGGAATACTGCCAATGAATTGACGTGAGAAATCTCTGATGGACCCAACAGTGCAAGGGGAGGTGAACCAACGTCAAGCAAGAAAATATTTGACTGTCTGAAGTCTGTTGGAGACTGATCATACATGTTTTCAGTTTTTTCGGAATGTGGCCAATGAATTGACATCAGTAATCTCACATGAACCTGCCAGGGCAAGGGGAGGTACACGAATTTCAAGCAGAAAGGAAACCTCGCTGAAGTCCCTTGGATTCTGATCGCACATGGTTCAAACTTTTAAGGAATGCAGCCGATGAGTTGTGATAATTAATCTCGGCTGGTGCTGCCAATGCAAGGTGAGGTATACTAATTTCAAGCAAAAAAGTGGAACTCTCTGAAGTCACTTGGAGTCTGACGATATGTGTTTTGAATTTTTGAGGAATACTGAAGATGAATTGACATGAGAAAGCTCTGATGCCTTCAGCACTGCATGGTGAGGTATTCTTATTTCATGCAAGCGAATATTTTACTCTCTGAAGCCTCTTGGAGATTGATCATGCATGTCCTCAATTTTTTAGGAATGTTGCCAACGAATTCACATCAGTAATCTCACATGAATGTGCCTACGCAAGGTTAGGTGCACTAATTTCCAGCAAAAAGTGTACCTCGCTGAAGTCCCCTGGAGTCTGCTCATGCATGATTTGAATGTCTGCGGACTGCTGCCCATGAATCCACTTCAGCAATCTCTGATGGAAGCGCCAGTACATGGACAGGTATACTACTTTCAAGCAAAAACGTGTAACTCTCTGAAGTCACTTGGAGTCTGATCATTCATGTTCTGAATATTTTAGGAATGCTGCAGGTGATTTGACCTCAGTAACATTTGATGGTGCCGCCAATGCAAGGTGAGGCATACGAGTTTCAAGCAAAATGGTGTTAGCCGCGGAAGTCAGTTGGAGTCTGATCGTACATGTTTTGATGTTTTTAGGAACGCTGCCGATGAACTGACTTCAGCAATCCCTGACGGTGGCGCTTTTGCAAGGTGAGGTATACTAATGTCAAGCAAAAAAGTGTAACTCCCTGAGGTCACTTGGAGTCTGATGATATGTGTTTTGAATTTCTTAGGAATCCTGCAGAGGAATGACATGGGAAATCTCTGATGGACCCACCGGTACAAGGTGAGGTATTCCAAATTCAAGCACACAAATATTTTACGCTGTGCAGTCTCGTACAGTCTGATCATACAGATTTTCAATTTTTTAGGAATATTGCCAAGGATTTGACAGCAGTAATCTCACAGGAATGTGCCCCTGCAAGGTTAGGTATACTAATTTCAAGCAGAAAGTGTACCTCCCCGAAGTCACTAGGACTCTGATCATACATGTTTTCCATTTCTAAGGAATGTTGCACATGAATTGACATCAGGAATCTCCGATGGACGCACCAGTACCAGGAGAGGTATGCTCCTTTCAAGCAAAAACAATGTAGTGTCTGAGGTCACCTGCAGTCTGAGGATATGTATTTTGAATTTTTTAGGAATACTGCAGGGGAATTGACATGAGACATCTCTGATGCATCCGCCAGTGCTAGGTGAGGTGTAGTCACTGCAAACAAAATCGTGTCAATGTCTCTAGTCACTTGGAGTCTGATCGTACATTTTTTGAAACTTTTGGGAATGCTGCAGATAAACGGACCTCAGTAATACCTCATGGAGCGGCCAATGCGAGGTGACGCATCTGAGTTTCAAGCAAAAATGCGTTACTCTCTGAAGTTACTTGGTGACTGATCACACATGTTTTGACTTTTTGAGGAATACTGCCAATGAATTGACGTGAGAAATCTCTGATGGACCCCACAGTGCAAGGGGAGGTGAACCAACGTCAAGCAAGAAAATATTTGACTGTCTGAAGTCTGTTGGAGACTGATCATACATGTTTTCAGTTTTTTCGGAATGTGGCCAATGAATTGACATCAGTAATCTCACATGAACCTGCCAGGGCAAGGGGAGGTACACGAATTTCAAGCAGAAAGGAAACCTCGCTGAAGTCCCTTGGATTCTGATCGCACATGGTTCAAACTTTTAAGGAATGCAGCCGATGAGTTGTGATAATTAATCTCGGCTGGTGCTGCCAATGCAAGGTGAGGTATACTAATTTCAAGCAAAAAAGTGGAACTCTCTGAAGTCACTTGGTGGTGTGACGATATGTGTTTTGAATTTTTGAGGAATACTGAAGATGAATTGACATGAGAAAGCTCTGATGCCTTCAGCACTGCATGGTGAGGTATTCTTATTTCATGCAAGCGAATATTTTACTCTCTGAAGCCTCTTGGAGATTGATCATGCATGTCCTCAATTTTTTAGGAATGTTGCCAACGAATTCACATCAGTAATCTCACATGAATGTGCCTACGCAAGGTTAGGTGCACTAATTTCCAGCAAAAAGTGTACCTCGCTGAAGTCCCCTGGAGTCTGCTCATGCACGATTTGAATGTCTGCGGACTGCTGCCCATGAATCCACTTCAGCAATCTCTGATGGAAGCGCCAGTAGTACATGGACAGGTATACTACTTTCAAGCAAAAACGTGTAACTCTCTGAAGTCACTTGGAGTCTGATCATTCATGTTCTGAATATTTCAGGAATGCTGCAGATGATTTGACCTCAGTAACATTTGATGGTGCCGCCAATGCAAGGTGAGGCATACGAGTTTCAAGCAAAATGGTGTTAGCCGCGGAAGTCAGTTGGAGTCTGATCGTACATGTTTTGATGTTTTTAGGAACGCTGCCGGTGAACTGACTTCAGCAATCCCTGACGGTGGCGCTTTTGCAAGGTGAGGTATACTAATGTCAAGCAAAAAAGTGTAACTCCCTGAGGTCACTTGGAATCTGATGATATGTGTTTTGAATTTCTTAGGAATCCTGCAGAGGAATTGACATGGGAAATCTCTGATGGACCCACCGGTACAAGGTGAGGTATTCCAAATTCAAGCACACAAATATTATACGCTGTGCAGTCTCGTACAGTCTGATCATACAGATTTTCAATTTTTTAGGAATATTGCCAAGGATTTGACAGCAGTAATCTCACAGGAATGTGCCCCTGCAAGGTTAGGTATACTAATTTCAAGCAAAAAGTGTACCTCCCCGAAGTCACTAGGACTCTGATCATACATGTTTTCCATTTCTAAGGAATGTTGCACATGAATGGACATCAGGAATCTCCGATGGACGCACCAGTACCAGGAGAGGTATGCTCCTTTCAAGCAAAAACAGTGTAGTGTCTGAGGTCACCTGCAGTCTGAGGATATGGATTTTGAATTTTTTAGGAATACTGCAGGGGAATTGACATGAGACATCTCTGATGGATCCGCCAGTGCTAGGTGAGGTGTAGTCACTGCAAACAAAATCGTGTCAATGTCTCTAGTCACTTGGAGTCTGATCGTACATTTTTTGAAACTTTTGGGAATGCTGCAGATAAACGGACCTCAGTAATACCTCATGGAGCGGCCAATGCGAGGTGACGCATCTGAGTTTCAAGCAAAAATGCGTTACTCTCTGAAGTTACTTGGTGACTGATCACACATGTTTTGACTTTTTTAGGAATACTGCCAATGAATTGACGTGAGAAATCTCTGATGGACCCCACAGTGCAAGGGGAGGTGAACCAACGTCAAGCAAGAAAATATTTGATACTCTGAAGTCTGTTGGAGACTGATCATACATGTTTTCAGTTTTTTCGGAATGTGGCCAATGAATTGACATCAGTAATCTCACATGAACCTGCCAGGGCAAGGGGAGGTACACGAATTTCAAGCAGAAAGGAAACCTCGCTGAAGTCCCTTGGATTCTGATCGCACATGGTTCAAACTTTTAAGGAATGCAGCCGATGAGTTGTGATAATTAATCTCGGCTGGTGCTGCCAATGCAAGGTAAGGTATACTAATTTCAAGCAAAAAAGTGGAACTCTCTGAAGTCACTTGGAGTCTGACGATATGTGTTTTGAATTTTTGAGGAATACTGAAGATGAATTGACATGAGAAAGCTCTGATGCCTTCAGCACTGCATGGTGAGGTATTCTTATTTCATGCAAGCGAATATTTTACTCTCTGAAGCCTCTTGGAGATTGATCATGCATGTCCTCAATTTTTTAGGAATGTTGCCAACGAATTCACATCAGTAATCTCACATGAATGTGCCTACGCAAGGTTAGGTGCACTAATTTCCAGCAAAAAGTGTACCTCGCTGAAGTCCCCTGGAGTCTGCTCATGCACGATTTGAATGTCTGCGGACTGCTGCCCATGAATCCACTTCAGCAATCTCTGATGGAAGCGCCAGTACATGGACAGGTATACTACTTTCAAGCAAAAACGTGTAACTCTCTGAAGTCACTTGGAGTCTGATCATTCATGTTCTGAATATTTTAGGAATGCTGCAGATGATTTGACCTCAGTAACATTTGATGGTGCCGCCAATGCAAGGTGAGGCATACGAGTTTCAAGCAAAATGGTGTTAGCCGCGGAAGTCAGTTGGAGTCTGATCGTACATGTTTTGATGTTTTTAGGAACGCTGCCGGTGAACTGACTTCAGCAATCCCTCACGGTGGCGCTTTTGCAAGGTGAGGTATACTAATGTCAAGCAAAAAAGTGTAACTCCCTGAGGTCACTTGGAATCTGATGATATGTGTTTTGAATTTCTTAGGAATCCTGCAGAGGAATTGACATGGGAAATCTCTGATGGACCCACCGGTACAAGGTGAGGTATTCCAAATTCAAGCACACAAATATTATACGCTGTGCAGTCTCGTACAGTCTGATCATACAGATTTTCAATTTTTTAGGAATATTGCCAAGGATTTGACAGCAGTAATCTCACAGGAATGTGCCCCTGCAAGGTTAGGTATACTAATTTCAAGCAAAAAGTGTACCTCCCCGAAGTCACTAGGACTCTGATCATACATGTTTTCCATTTCTAAGGAATGTTGCACATGAATTGACATCAGGAATCTCCGATGGACGCACCAGTACCAGGAGAGGTATGCTCCTTTCAAGCAAAAACAATGTAGTGTCTGAGGTCACCTGCAGTCTGAGGATATGTATTTTGAATTTTTTACGAATACTGCAGGGGAATTGACATGAGACATCTCTGATGGATCCGCCAGTGCTAGGTGAGGTGTAGTCACTGCAAACAAAATCGTGTCAATGTCTCTAGTCACCTGGAGTCTGATCGTACATTTTTTGAAACTTTTGGGAATGCTGCAGATAAACGGACCTCAGTAATACCTCATGGAGCGGCCAATGCGAGGTGACGCATCTGAGTTTCAAGCAAAAATGCGTTACTCTCTGAAGTTACTTGGTGACTGATCACACATGTTTTGACTTTTTTAGGAATACTGCCAATGAATTGACGTGAGAAATCTCTGATGGACCCAACAGTGCAAGGGGAGGTGAACCAACGTCAAGCAAGAAAATATTTGACTGTCTGAAGTCTGTTGGAGACTGATCATACATGTTTTCAGTTTTTTCGGAATGTGGCCAATGAATTGACATCAGTAATCTCACATGAACCTGCCAGGGCAAGGGGAGGTACACGAATTTCAAGCAGAAAGGAAACCTCGCTGAAGTCCCTTGGATTCTGATCGCACATGGTTCAAACTTTTAAGGAATGCAGCCGATGAGTTGTGATAATTAATCTCGGCTGGTGCTGCCAATGCAAGGTGAGGTATACTAATTTCAAGCAAAAAAGTGGAACTCTCTGAAGTCACTTGTAGTCTGACGATATGTGTTTTGAATTTTTGAGGAATACTGAAGATGAATTGACATGAGAAAGCTCTGATGCCTTCAGCACTGCATGGTGAGGTATTCTTATTTCATGCAAGCGAATATTTTACTCTCTGAAGCCTCTTGGAGATTGATCATGCATGTCCTCAATTTTTTAGGAATGTTGCCAACGAATTCACATCAGTAATCTCACATGAATGTGCCTACGCAAGATTAGGTGCACTAATTTCCAGCAAAAAGTGTACCTCGCTGAAGTCCACTGGAGTCTGCTCATGCATGATTTGAATGTCTGCGGACTGCTGCCCATGAATCCACTTCAGCAATCTCTGATGGAAGCGCCAGTACATGGACAGGTATACTACTTTCAAGCAAAAACGTGTAACTCTCTGAAGTCACTTGGAGTCTGATCATTCATGTTCTGAATATTTTAGGAATGCTGCAGATGATTTGACCTCAGTAACATTTGATGGTGCCGCCAATGCAAGGTGAGGCATACGAGTTTCAAGCAAAATGGTGTTAGCCGCAGAAGTCAGTTGGAGTCTGATCGTACATGTTTTGATGTTTTTAGGAACGCTGCCGGTGAACTGACTTCAGCAATCCCTGACGGTGGCGCTTTTGCAAGGTGAGGTATACTAATGTCAAGCAAAAAAGTGTAACTCCCTGAGGTCACTTGGAATCTGATGATATGTGTTTTGAATTTCTTAGGAATCCTGCAGAGGAATTGACATGGGAAATCTCTGATGGACCCACCGGTACAAGGTGAGGTATTCCAAATTCAAGCACACAAATATTATAGGCTGTGCAGTCTCGTACAGTCTGATCATACAGATTTTCAATTTTTTAGGAATACTGCCAAGGATTTGACAGCAGTAATCTCACAGGAATGTGCCCCTGCAAGGTTAGGTATACTAATTTCAAGCAAAAAGTGTACCTCCCCGAAGTCACTAGGACTCTGATCATACATGTTTTCCATTTCTAAGGAATGTTGCACATGAATGGACATCAGGAATCTCCGATGGACGCACCAGTACCAGGAGAGGTATGCTCCTTTCAAGCAAAAACAGTGTAGTGTCTGAGGTCACCTGCAGTCTGAGGATATGGATTTTGAATTTTTTAGGAATACTGCAGGGGAATTGACATGAGACATCTCTGATGCATCCGCCAGTGCTAGGTGAGGTGTAGTCACTGCAAACAAAATCGTGTCAATGTCTCTAGTCACTTGGAGTCTGATCGTACATTTTTTGAAACTTTTGGGAATGCTGCAGATAAACGGACCTCAGTAATACCTCATGGAGCGGCCAATGCGAGGTGACGCATCTGAGTTTCAAGCAAAAATGCGTTACTCTCTGAAGTTACTTGGTGACTGATCACACATGTTTTGACTTTTTTAGGAATACTGCCAATGAATTGACGTGAGAAATCTCTGATGGACCCAACAGTGCAAGGGGAGGTGAACCAACGTCAAGCAAGAAAATATTTGACTGTCTGAAGTCTGTTGGAGACTGATCATACATGTTTTCAGTTTTTTCGGAATGTGGCCAATGAATTGACATCAGTAATCTCACATGAACCTGCCAGGGCAAGGGGAGGTACACGAATTTCAAGCAGAAAGGAAACCTCGCTGAAGTCCCTTGGATTCTGATCGCACATGGTTCAAACTTTTAAGGAATGCAGCCGATGAGTTGTGATAATTAATCTCGGCTGGTGCTGCCAATGCAAGGTGAGGTATACTAATTTCAAGCAAAAAAGTGGAACTCTCTGAAGTCACTTGGAGTCTGACGATATGTGTTTTGAATTTTTGAGGAATACTGAAGATGAATTGACATGAGAAAGCTCTGATGCCTTCAGCACTGCATGGTGAGGTATTCTTATTTCATGCAAGCGAATATTTTACTCTCTGAAGCCTCTTGGAGATTGATCATGCATGTCCTCAATTTTTTAGGAATGTTGCCAAAGAATTCACATCAGTAATCTCACATGAATGTGCCTACGCAAGGTTAGGTGCACTAATTTCCAGCAAAAAGTGTACCTCGCTGAAGTCCCCTGGAGTCTGCTCATGCACGATTTGAATGTCTGCGGACTGCTGCCCATGAATCCACTTCAGCAATCTCTGATGGAAGCGCCAGTAGTACATGGACAGGTATACTACTTTCAAGCAAAAACGTGTAACTCTCTGAAGTCACTTGGAGTCTGATCATTCATGTTCTGAATATTTTAGGAATGCTGCAGATGATTTGACCTCAGTAACATTTGATGGTGCCGCCAATGCAAGGTGAGGCATACGAGTTTCAAGCAAAATGGTGTTAGCCGCGGAAGTCAGTTGGAGTCTGATCGTACATGTTTTGATGTTTTTAGGAACGCTGCCGATGAACTGACTTCAGCAATCCCTGACGGTGGCGCTTTTGCAAGGTGAGGTATACTAATGTCAAGCAAAAAAGTGTAACTCCCTGAGGTCACTTGGAGTCTGATGATATGTGTTTTGAATTTCTTAGGAATCCTGCAGAGGAATGACATGGGAAATCTCTGATGGACCCACCGGTACAAGGTGAGGTATTCCAAATTCAAGCACACAAATATTTTACGCTGTGCAGTCTCGTACAGTCTGATCATACAGATTTTCAATTTTTTAGGAATATTGCCAAGGATTTGACAGCAGTAATCTCACAGGAATGTGCCCCTGCAAGGTTAGGTATACTAATTTGCGGAAAGTGTACCTCCCCGAAGTCACTAGGACTCTGATCATACATGTTTTCCATTTCTAAGGAATGTTGCACATGAATGGACATCAGGAATCTCCGATGGACGCACCAGTACCAGGAGAGGTATGCTCCTTTCAAGCAAAAACAGTGTAGTGTCTGAGGTCACCTGCAGTCTGAGGATATGGATTTTGAATTTTTTAGGAATACTGCAGGGTAATTGACATGAGACATCTCTGATGGATCCGCCAGTGCTAGGTGAGGTGTAGTCACTACAAACAAAATCGTGTCAATGTCTCTAGTCACTTGGAGTCTGATCGTACATTTTTTGAAACTTTTGGGAATGCTGCAGATAAACGGACCTCAGTAATACCTCATGGAGCGGCCAATGCGAGGTGACGCATCTGAGTTTCAAGCAAAAATGCGTTACTCTCTGAAGTTACTTGGTGACTGATCACACATGTTTTGACTTTTTTAGGAATACTGCCAATGAATTGACGTGAGAAATCTCTGATGGACCCAACAGTGCAAGGGGAGGTGAACCAACGTCAAGCAAGAAAATATTTGACTGTCTGAAGTCTGTTGGAGACTGATCATACATGTTTTCAGTTTTTTCGGAATGTGGCCAATGAATTGACATCAGTAATCTCACATGAACCTGCCAGGGCAAGGGGAGGTACACGAATTTCAAGCAGAAAGGAAACCTCGCTGAAGTCCCTTGGATTCTGATCGCACATGGTTCAAACTTTTAAGGAATGCAGCCGATGAGTTGTGATAATTAATCTCGGCTGGTGCTGCCAATGCAAGGTGAGGTATACTAATTTCAAGCAAAAAAGTGGAACTCTCTGAAGTCACTTGGAGTCTGACGATATGTGTTTTGAATTTTTGAGGAATACTGAAGATGAATTGACATGAGAAAGCTCTGATGCCTTCAGCACTGCATGGTGAGGTATTCTTATTTCATGCAAGCGAATATTTTACTCTCTGAAGCCTCTTGGAGATTGATCATGCATGTCCTCAATTTTTTAGGAATGTTGCCAACGAATTCACATCAGTAATCTCACATGAATGTGCCTACGCAAGGTTAGGTGCACTAATTTCCAGCAAAAAGTGTACCTCGCTGAAGTCCCCTGGAGTCTGCTCATGCATGATTTGAATGTCTGCGGACTGCTGCCCATGAATGCACTTCAGCAATCTCTGATGGAAGCGCCAGTACATGGACAGGTATACTACTTTCAAGCAAAAACGTGTAACTCTCTGAAGTCACTTGGAGTCTGATCATTCATGTTCTGAATATTTTAGGAATGCTGCAGGTGATTTGACCTCAGTAACATTTGATGGTGCCGCCAATGCAAGGTGAGGCATACGAGTTTCAAGCAAAATGGTGTTAGCCGCGGAAGTCAGTTGGAGTCTGATCGTACATGTTTTGATGTTTTTAGGAACGCTGCCGATGAACTGACTTCAGCAATCCCTGACGGTGGCGCTTTTGCAAGGTGAGGTATACTAATGTCAAGCAAAAAAGTGTAACTCCCTGAGGTCACTTGGAGTCTGATGATATGTGTTTTGAATTTCTTAGGAATCCTGCAGAGGAATTGACATGGGAAATCTCTGATGGACCCACCGGTACAAGGTGAGGTATTCCAAATTCAAGCACACAAATATTTTACGCTGTGCAGTCTCGTACAGTCTGATCATACAGATTTTCAATTTTTTAGGAATATTGCCAAGGATTTGACAGCAGTAATCTCACAGGAATGTGCCCCTGCAAGGTTAGGTATACTAATTTCAAGCAGAAAGTGTACCTCCCCGAAGTCACTAGGACTCTGATCATACATGTTTTCCATTTCTAAGGAATGTTGCACATGAATTGACATCAGGAATCTCCGATGGACGCACCAGTACCAGGAGAGGTATGCTCCTTTCAAGCAAAAACAATGTAGTGTCTGAGGTCACCTGCAGTCTGAGGATATGTATTTTGAATTTTTTAGGAATACTGCAGGGGAATTGACATGAGACATCTCTGATGCATCCGCCAGTGCTAGGTGAGGTGTAGTCACTGCAAACAAAATCGTGTCAATGTCTCTAGTCACTTGGAGTCTGATCGTACATTTTTTGAAACTTTTGGGAATGCTGCAGATAAACGGACCTCAGTAATACCTCATGGAGCGGCCAATGCGAGGTGACGCATCTGAGTTTCAAGCAAAAATGCGTTACTCTCTGAAGTTACTTGGTGACTGATCACACATGTTTTGACTTTTTTAGGAATACTGCCAATGAATTGACGTGAGAAATCTCTGATGGACCCAACAGTGCAAGGGGAGGTGAACCAACGTCAAGCAAGAAAATATTTGACTGTCTGAAGTCTGTTGGAGACTGATCATACATGTTTTCAGTTTTTTCGGAATGTGGCCAATGAATTGACATCAGTAATCTCACATGAACCTGCCAGGGCAAGGGGAGGTACACGAATTTCAAGCAGAAAGGAAACCTCGCTGAAGTCCCTTGGATTCTGATCGCACATGGTTCAAACTTTTAAGGAATGCAGCCGATGAGTTGTGATAATTAATCTCGGCTGGTGCTGCCAATGCAAGGTGAGGTATACTAATTTCAAGCAAAAAAGTGGAACTCTCTGAAGTCACTTGGAGTCTGACGATATGTGTTTTGAATTTTTGAGGAATACTGAAGATGAATTGACATGAGAAAGCTCTGATGCCTTCAGCACTGCATGGTGAGGTATTCTTATTTCATGCAAGCGAATATTTTACTCTCTGAAGCCTCTTGGAGATTGATCATGCATGTCCTCAATTTTTTAGGAATGTTGCCAACGAATTCACATCAGTAATCTCACATGAATGTGCCTACGCAAGGTTAGGTGCACTAATTTCCAGCAAAAAGTGTACCTCGCTGAAGTCCCCTGGAGTCTGCTCATGCATGATTTGAATGTCTGCGGACTGCTGCCCATGAATCCACTTCAGCAATCTCTGATGGAAGCGCCAGTACATGGACAGGTATACTACTTTCAAGCAAAAACGTGTAACTCTCTGAAGTCACTTGGAGTCTGATCATTCATGTTCTGAATATTTTAGGAATGCTGCAGATGATTTGACCTCAGTAACATTTGATGGTGCCGCCAATGCAAGGTGAGGCATACGAGTTTCAAGCAAAATGGTGTTAGCCGCGGAAGTCAGTTGGAGTCTGATCGTACATGTTTTGATGTTTTTAGGAACGCTGCCGATGAACTGACTTCAGCAATCCCTGACGGTGGCGCTTTTGCAAGGTGAGGTATACTAATGTCAAGCAAAAAAGTGTAACTCCCTGAGGTCACTTGGAGTCTGATGATATGTGTTTTGAATTTCTTAGGAATCCTGCAGAGGAATTGACATGGGAAATCTCTGATGGACCCACCGGTACAAGGTGAGGTATTCCAAATTCAAGCACACAAATATTTTACGCTGTGCAGTCTCGTACAGTCTGATCATACAGATTTTCAATTTTTTAGGAATATTGCCAAGGATTTGACAGCAGTAATCTCACAGGAATGTGCCCCTGCAAGGTTAGGTATACTAATTTCAAGCAGAAAGTGTACCTCCCCGAAGTCACTAGGACTCTGATCATACATGTTTTCCATTTCTAAGGAATGTTGCACATGAATTGACATCAGGAATCTCCGATGGACGCACCAGTACCAGGAGAGGTATGCTCCTTTCAAGCAAAAACAATGTAGTGTCTGAGGTCACCTGCAGTCTGAGGATATGTATTTTGAATTTTTTAGGAATACTGCAGGGGAATTGACATGAGACATCTCTGATGCATCCGCCAGTGCTAGGTGAGGTGTAGTCACTGCAAACAAAATCGTGTCAATGTCTCTAGTCACTTGGAGTCTGATCGTACATTTTTTGAAACTTTGGGAATGCTGCAGATAAACGGACCTCAGTAATACCTCATGGAGCGGCCAATGCGAGGTGACGCATCTGAGTTTCAAGCAAAAATGCGTTACTCTCTGAAGTTACTTGGTGACTGATCACACATGTTTTGACTTTTTTAGGAATACTGCCAATGAATTGACGTGAGAAATCTCTGATGGACCCAACAGTGCAAGGGGAGGTGAACCAACGTCAAGCAAGAAAATATTTGACTGTCTGAAGTCTGTTGGAGACTGATCATACATGTTTTCAGTTTTTTCGGAATGTGGCCAATGAATTGACATCAGTAATCTCACATGAACCTGCCAGGGCAAGGGGAGGTACACGAATTTCAAGCAGAAAGGAAACCTCGCTGAAGTCCCTTGGATTCTGATCGCACATGGTTCAAACTTTTAAGGAATGCAGCCGATGAGTTGTGATAATTAATCTCGGCTGGTGCTGCCAATGCAAGGTGAGGTATACTAATTTCAAGCAAAAAAGTGGAACTCTCTGAAGTCACTTGGAGTCTGACGATATGTGTTTTGAATTTTTGAGGAATACTGAAGATGAATTGACATGAGAAAGCTCTGATGCCTTCAGCACTGCATGGTGAGGTATTCTTATTTCATGCAAGCGAATATTTTACTCTCTGAAGCCTCTTGGAGATTGATCATGCATGTCCTCAATTTTTTAGGAATGTTGCCAACGAATTCACATCAGTAATCTCACATGAATGTGCCTACGCAAGGTTAGGTGCACTAATTTCCAGCAAAAAGTGTACCTCGCTGAAGTCCCCTGGAGTCTGCTCATGCATGATTTGAATGTCTGCGGACTGCTGCCCATGAATCCACTTCAGCAATCTCTGATGGAAGCGCCAGTACATGGACAGGTATACTACTTTCAAGCAAAAACGTGTAACTCTCTGAAGTCACTTGGAGTCTGATCATTCATGTTCTGAATATTTTAGGAATGCTGCAGATGATTTGACCTCAGTAACATTTGATGGTGCCGCCAATGCAAGGTGAGGCATACGAGTTTCAAGCAAAATGGTGTTAGCCGCGGAAGTCAGTTGGAGTCTGATCGTACATGTTTTGATGTTTTTAGGAACGCTGCCGATGAACTGACTTCAGCAATCCCTGACGGTGGCGCTTTTGCAAGGTGAGGTATACTAATGTCAAGCAAAAAAGTGTAACTCCCTGAGGTCACTTGGAGTCTGATGATATGTGTTTTGAATTTCTTAGGAATCCTGCAGAGGAATTGACATGGGAAATCTCTGATGGACCCACCGGTACAAGGTGAGGTATTCCAAATTCAAGCACACAAATATTTTACGCTGTGCAGTCTCGTACAGTCTGATCATACAGATTTTCAATTTTTTAGGAATATTGCCAAGGATTTGACAGCAGTAATCTCACAGGAATGTGCCCCTGCAAGGTTAGGTATACTAATTTGCGGAAAGTGTACCTCCCCGAAGTCACTAGGACTCTGATCATACATGTTTTCCATTTCTAAGGAATGTTGCACATGAATTGACATCAGGAATCTCCGATGGACGCACCAGTACCAGGAGAGGTATGCTCCTTTCAAGCAAAAACAATGTAGTGTCTGAGGTCACCTGCAGTCTGAGGATATGTATTTTGAATTTTTTAGGAATACTGCAGGGGAATTGACATGAGACATCTCTGATGCATCCGCCAGTGCTAGGTGAGGTGTAGTCACTGCAAACAAAATCGTGTCAATGTCTCTAGTCACTTGGAGTCTGATCGTACATTTTTTGAAACTTTTGGGAATGCTGCAGATAAACGGACCTCAGTAATACCTCATGGAGCGGCCAATGCGAGGTGACGCATCTGAGTTTCAAGCAAAAATGCGTTACTCTCTGAAGTTACTTGGTGACTGATCACACATGTTTTGACTTTTTTAGGAATACTGCCAATGAATTGACGTGAGAAATCTCTGATGGACCCAACAGTGCAAGGGGAGGTGAACCAACGTCAAGCAAGAAAATATTTGACTGTCTGAAGTCTGTTGGAGACTGATCATACATGTTTTCAGTTTTTTCGGAATGTGGCCAATGAATTGACATCAGTAATCTCACATGAACCTGCCAGGGCAAGGGGAGGTACACGAATTTCAAGCAGAAAGGAAACCTCGCTGAAGTCCCTTGGATTCTGATCGCACATGGTTCAAACTTTTAAGGAATGCAGCCGATGAGTTGTGATAATTAATCTCGGCTGGTGCTGCCAATGCAAGGTGAGGTATACTAATTTCAAGCAAAAAAGTGGAACTCTCTGAAGTCACTTGGAGTCTGACGATATGTGTTTTGAATTTTTGAGGAATACTGAAGATGAATTGACATGAGAAAGCTCTGATGCCTTCAGCACTGCATGGTGAGGTATTCTTATTTCATGCAAGCGAATATTTTACTCTCTGAAGCCTCTTGGAGATTGATCATGCATGTCCTCAATTTTTTAGGAATGTTGCCAACGAATTCACATCAGTAATCTCACATGAATGTGCCTACGCAAGGTTAGGTGCACTAATTTCCAGCAAAAAGTGTACCTCGCTGAAGTCCCCTGGAGTCTGCTCATGCATGATTTGAATGTCTGCGGACTGCTGCCCATGAATCCACTTCAGCAATCTCTGATGGAAGCGCCAGTACATGGACAGGTATACTACTTTCAAGCAAAAACGTGTAACTCTCTGAAGTCACTTGGAGTCTGATCACTCATGTTCTGAATATTTTAGGAATGCTGCAGATGATTTGACCTCAGTAACATTTGATGGTGCCGCCAATGCAAGGTGAGGCATACGAGTTTCAAGCAAAATGGTGTTAGCCGCGGAAGTCAGTTGGAGTCTGATCGTACATGTTTTGATGTTTTTAGGAACGCTGCCGATGAACTGACTTCAGCAATCCCTGACGGTGGCGCTTTTGCAAGGTGAGGTATACTAATGTCAAGCAAAAAAGTGTAACTCCCTGAGGTCACTTGGAGTCTGATGATATGTGTTTTGAATTTCTTAGGAATCCTGCAGAGGAATTGACATGGGAAATCTCTGATGGACCCACCGGTACAAGGTGAGGTATTCCAAATTCAAGCACACAAATATTTTACGCTGTGCAGTCTCGTACAGTCTGATCATACAGATTTTCAATTTTTTAGGAATATTGCCAAGGATTTGACAGCAGTAATCTCACAGGAATGTGCCCCTGCAAGGTTAGGTATACTAATTTCAAGCAGAAAGTGTACCTCCCCGAAGTCACTAGGACTCTGATCATACATGTTTTCCATTTCTAAGGAATGTTGCACATGAATTGACATCAGGAATCTCCGATGGACGCACCAGTACCAGGAGAGGTATGCTCCTTTCAAGCAAAAACAATGTAGTGTCTGAGGTCACCTGCAGTCTGAGGATATGTATTTTGAATTTTTTAGGAATACTGCAGGGGAATTGACATGAGACATCTCTGATGCATCCGCCAGTGCTAGGTGAGGTGTAGTCACTGCAAACAAAATCGTGTCAATGTCTCTAGTCACTTGGAGTCTGATCGTACATTTTTTGAAACTTTTGGGAATGCTGCAGATAAACGGACCTCAGTAATACCTCATGGAGCGGCCAATGCGAGGTGACGCATCTGAGTTTCAAGCAAAAATGCGTTACTCTCTGAAGTTACTTGGTGACTGATCACACATGTTTTGACTTTTTTAGGAATACTGCCAATGAATTGACGTGAGAAATCTCTGATGGACCCAACAGTGCAAGGGGAGGTGAACCAACGTCAAGCAAGAAAATATTTGACTGTCTGAAGTCTGTTGGAGACTGATCATACATGTTTTCAGTTTTTTCGGAATGTGGCCAATGAATTGACATCAGTAATCTCACATGAACCTGCCAGGGCAAGGGGAGGTACACGAATTTCAAGCAGAAAGGAAACCTCGCTGAAGTCCCTTGGATTCTGATCGCACATGGTTCAAACTTTTAAGGAATGCAGCCGATGAGTTGTGATAATTAATCTCGGCTGGTGCTGCCAATGCAAGGTGAGGTATACTAATTTCAAGCAAAAAAGTGGAACTCTCTGAAGTCACTTGGAGTCTGACGATATGTGTTTTGAATTTTTGAGGAATACTGAAGATGAATTGACATGAGAAAGCTCTGATGCCTTCAGCACTGCATGGTGAGGTATTCTTATTTCATGCAAGCGAATATTTTACTCTCTGAAGCCTCTTGGAGATTGATCATGCATGTCCTCAATTTTTTAGGAATGTTGCCAACGAATTCACATCAGTAATCTCACATGAATGTGCCTACGCAAGGTTAGGTGCACTAATTTCCAGCAAAAAGTGTACCTCGCTGAAGTCCCCTGGAGTCTGCTCATGCATGATTTGAATGTCTGCGGACTGCTGCCCATGAATCCACTTCAGCAATCTCTGATGGAAGCGCCAGTACATGGACAGGTATACTACTTTCAAGCAAAAACGTGTAACTCTCTGAAGTCACTTGGAGTCTGATCATTCATGTTCTGAATATTTTAGGAATGCTGCAGATGATTTGACCTCAGTAACATTTGATGGTGCCGCCAATGCAAGGTGAGGCATACGAGTTTCAAGCAAAATGGTGTTAGCCGCGGAAGTCAGTTGGAGTCTGATCGTACATGTTTTGATGTTTTTAGGAACGCTGCCGATGAACTGACTTCAGCAATCCCTGACGGTGGCGCTTTTGCAAGGTGAGGTATACTAATGTCAAGCAAAAAAGTGTAACTCCCTGAGGTCACTTGGAGTCTGATGATATGTGTTTTGAATTTCTTAGGAATCCTGCAGAGGAATTGACATGGGAAATCTCTGATGGACCCACCGGTACAAGGTGAGGTATTCCAAATTCAAGCACACAAATATTTTACGCTGTGCAGTCTCGTACAGTCTGATCATACAGATTTTCAATTTTTTAGGAATATTGCCAAGGATTTGACAGCAGTAATCTCACAGGAATGTGCCCCTGCAAGGTTAGGTATACTAATTTGCGGAAAGTGTACCTCCCCGAAGTCACTAGGACTCTGATCATACATGTTTTCCATTTCTAAGGAATGTTGCACATGAATTGACATCAGGAATCTCCGATGGACGCACCAGTACCAGGAGAGGTATGCTCCTTTCAAGCAAAAACAATGTAGTGTCTGAGGTCACCTGCAGTCTGAGGATATGTATTTTGAATTTTTTAGGAATACTGCAGGGGAATTGACATGAGACATCTCTGATGCATCCGCCAGTGCTAGGTGAGGTGTAGTCACTGCAAACAAAATCGTGTCAATGTCTCTAGTCACTTGGAGTCTGATCGTACATTTTTTGAAACTTTTGGGAATGCTGCAGATAAACGGACCTCAGTAATACCTCATGGAGCGGCCAATGCGAGGTGACGCATCTGAGTTTCAAGCAAAAATGCGTTACTCTCTGAAGTTACTTGGTGACTGATCACACATGTTTTGACTTTTTTAGGAATACTGCCAATGAATTGACGTGAGAAATCTCTGATGGACCCAACAGTGCAAGGGGAGGTGAACCAACGTCAAGCAAGAAAATATTTGACTGTCTGAAGTCTGTTGGAGACTGATCATACATGTTTTCAGTTTTTTCGGAATGTGGCCAATGAATTGACATCAGTAATCTCACATGAACCTGCCAGGGCAAGGGGAGGTACACGAATTTCAAGCAGAAAGGAAACCTCGCTGAAGTCCCTTGGATTCTGATCGCACATGGTTCAAACTTTTAAGGAATGCAGCCGATGAGTTGTGATAATTAATCTCGGCTGGTGCTGCCAATGCAAGGTGAGGTATACTAATTTCAAGCAAAAAAGTGGAACTCTCTGAAGTCACTTGGAGTCTGACGATATGTGTTTTGAATTTTTGAGGAATACTGAAGATGAATTGACATGAGAAAGCTCTGATGCCTTCAGCACTGCATGGTGAGGTATTCTTATTTCATGCAAGCGAATATTTTACTCTCTGAAGCCTCTTGGAGATTGATCATGCATGTCCTCAATTTTTTAGGAATGTTGCCAACGAATTCACATCAGTAATCTCACATGAATGTGCCTACGCAAGGTTAGGTGCACTAATTTCCAGCAAAAAGTGTACCTCGCTGAAGTCCCCTGGAGTCTGCTCATGCATGATTTGAATGTCTGCGGACTGCTGCCCATGAATCCACTTCAGCAATCTCTGATGGAAGCGCCAGTACATGGACAGGTATACTACTTTCAAGCAAAAACGTGTAACTCTCTGAAGTCACTTGGAGTCTGATCATTCATGTTCTGAATATTTTAGGAATGCTGCAGATGATTTGACCTCAGTAACATTTGATGGTGCCGCCAATGCAAGGTGAGGCATACGAGTTTCAAGCAAAATGGTGTTAGCCGCGGAAGTCAGTTGGAGTCTGATCGTACATGTTTTGATGTTTTTAGGAACGCTGCCGATGAACTGACTTCAGCAATCCCTGACGGTGGCGCTTTTGCAAGGTGAGGTATACTAATGTCAAGCAAAAAAGTGTAACTCCCTGAGGTCACTTGGAGTCTGATGATATGTGTTTTGAATTTCTTAGGAATCCTGCAGAGGAATTGACATGGGAAATCTCTGATGGACCCACCGGTACAAGGTGAGGTATTCCAAATTCAAGCACACAAATATTTTACGCTGTGCAGTCTCGTACAGTCTGATCATACAGATTTTCAATTTTTTATCAATATTGCCAAGGATTTGACAGCAGTAATCTCACAGGAATGTGCCCCTGCAAGGTTAGGTATACTAATTTCAAGCAGAAAGTGTACCTCCCCGAAGTCACTAGGGCTCTGATCATACATGTTTTCCATTTCTAAGGAATGTTGCACATGAATTGACATCAGGAATCTCCGATGGACGCACCAGTACCAGGAGAGGTATGCTCCTTTCAAGCAAAAACAATGTAGTGTCTGAGGTCACCTGCAGTCTGAGGATATGTATTTTGAATTTTTTAGGAATACTGCAGGGGAATTGACATGAGACATCTCTGATGCATCCGCCAGTGCTAGGTGAGGTGTAGTCACTGCAAACAAAATCGTGTCAATGTCTCTAGTCACTTGGAGTCTGATCGTACATTTTTTGAAACTTTTGGGAATGCTGCAGATAAACGGACCTCAGTAATACCTCATGGAGCGGCCAATGCGAGGTGACGCATCTGAGTTTCAAGCAAAAATGCGTTACTCTCTGAAGTTACTTGGTGACTGATCACACATGTTTTGACTTTTTTAGGAATACTGCCAATGAATTGACGTGAGAAATCTCTGATGGACCCAACAGTGCAAGGGGAGGTGAACCAACGTCAAGCAAGAAAATATTTGACTGTCTGAAGTCTGTTGGAGACTGATCATACATGTTTTCAGTTTTTTCGGAATGTGGCCAATGAATTGACATCAGTAATCTCACATGAACCTGCCAGGGCAAGGGGAGGTACACGAATTTCAAGCAGAAAGGAAACCTCGCTGAAGTCCCTTGGATTCTGATCGCACATGGTTCAAACTTTTAAGGAATGCAGCCGATGAGTTGTGATAATTAATCTCGGCTGGTGCTGCCAATGCAAGGTGAGGTATACTAATTTCAAGCAAAAAAGTGGAACTCTCTGAAGTCACTTGGAGTCTGACGATATGTGTTTTGAATTTTTGAGGAATACTGAAGATGAATTGACATGAGAAAGCTCTGATGCCTTCAGCACTGCATGGTGAGGTATTCTTATTTCATGCAAGCGAATATTTTACTCTCTGAAGCCTCTTGGAGATTGATCATTCATGTCCTCAATTTTTTAGGACTGTTGCCAACGAATTCACATCAGTAATCTCACATGAATGTGCCTACGCAAGGTTAGGTGCACTAATTTCCAGCAAAAAGTGTACCTCGCTGAAGTCCCCTGGAGTCTGCTCATGCATGATTTGAATGTCTGCGGACTGCTGCCCATGAATCCACTTCAGCAATCTCTGATGGAAGCGCCAGTACATGGACAGGTATACTACTTTCAAGCAAAAACGTGTAACTCTCTGAAGTCACTTGGAGTCTGATCACTCATGTTCTGAATATTTTAGGAATGCTGCAGATGATTTGACCTCAGTAACATTTGATGGTGCCGCCAATGCAAGGTGAGGCATACGAGTTTCAAGCAAAATGGTGTTAGCCGCGGAAGTCAGTTGGAGTCTGATCGTACATGTTTTGATGTTTTTAGGAACGCTGCCGATGAACTGACTTCAGCAATCCCTGACGGTGGCGCTTTTGCAAGGTGAGGTATACTAATGTCAAGCAAAAAAGTGTAACTCCCTGAGGTCACTTGGAGTCTGATGATATGTGTTTTGAATTTCTTAGGAATCCTGCAGAGGAATTGACATGGGAAATCTCTGATGGATCCGCCAGTGCTAGGTGAGGTGTAGTCACTGCAAACAAAATCGTGTCAATGTCTCTAGTCACTTGGAGTCTGATCGTACATTTTTTGAAACTTTTGGGAATGCTGCAGATAAACGGACCTCAGTACTACCTCATGGAGCGGCCAATGCGAGGTGACGCATCTGAGTTTCAAGCAAAAATGCGTTACTCTCTGAAGTTACTTGGTGACTGATCACACATGTTTTGACTTTTTTAGGAATACTGCCAATGAATTGACGTGAGAAATCTCTGATGGACCCAACAGTGCAAGGGGAGGTGAACCAACGTCAAGCAAGAAAATATTTGACTGTCTGAAGTCTGTTGGAGACTGATCATACATGTTTTCAGTTTTTTCGGAATGTGGCCAATGAATTGACATCAGTAATCTCACATGAACCTGCCAGGGCAAGGGGAGGTACACGAATTTCAAGCAGAAAGGAAACCTCGCTGAAGTCCCTTGGATTCTGATCGCACATGGTTCAAACTTTTAAGGAATGCAGCCGATGAGTTGTGATAATTAATCTCGGCTGGTGCTGCCAATGCAAGGTGAGGTATACTAATTTCAAGCAAAAAAGTGGAACTCTCTGAAGTCACTTGGAGTCTGACGATATGTGTTTTGAATTTTTGAGGAATACTGAAGATGAATTGACATGAGAAAGCTCTGATGCCTTCAGCACTGCATGGTGAGGTATTCTTATTTCATGCAAGCGAATATTTTACTCTCTGAAGCCTCTTGGAGATTGATCATGCATGTCCTCAATTTTTTAGGAATGTTGCCAACGAATTCACATCAGTAATCTCACATGAATGTGCCTACGCAAGGTTAGGTGCACTAATTTCCAGCAAAAAGTGTACCTCGCTGAAGTCCCCTGGAGTCTGCTCATGCATGATTTGAATGTCTGCGGACTGCTGCCCATGAATCCACTTCAGCAATCTCTGATGGAAGCGCCAGTACATGGACAGGTATACTACTTTCAAGCAAAAACGTGTAACTCTCTGAAGTCACTTGGAGTCTGATCACTCATGTTCTGAATATTTTAGGAATGCTGCAGATGATTTGACCTCAGTAACATTTGATGGTGCCGCCAATGCAAGGTGAGGCATACGAGTTTCAAGCAAAATGGTGTTAGCCGCGGAAGTCAGTTGGAGTCTGATCGTACATGTTTTGATCTTTTTAGGAACGCTGCCGATGAACTGACTTCAGCAATCCCTGACGGTGGCGCTTTTGCAAGGTGAGGTATACTAATGTCAAGCAAAAAAGTGTAACTCCCTGAGGTCACTTGGAGTCTGATGATATGTGTTTTGAATTTCTTAGGAATCCTGCAGAGGAATTGACATGGGAAATCTCTGATGGACCCACCGGTACAAGGTGAGGTATTCCAAATTCAAGCACACAAATATTTTACGCTGTGCAGTCTCGTACAGTCTGATCATACAGATTTTCAATTTTTTAGGAATATTGCCAAGGATTTGACAGCAGTAATCTCACAGGAATGTGCCCCTGCAAGGTTAGGTATACTAATTTCAAGCAGAAAGTGTACCTCCCCGAAGTCACTAGGACTCTGATCATACATGTTTTCCATTTCTAAGGAATGTTGCACATGAATTGACATCAGGAATCTCCGATGGACGCACCAGTACCAGGAGAGGTATGCTCCTTTCAAGCAAAAACAATGTAGTGTCTGAGGTCACCTGCAGTCTGAGGATATGTATTTTGAATTTTTTAGGAATACTGCAGGGGAATTGACATGAGACATCTCTGATGCATCCGCCAGTGCTAGGTGAGGTGTAGTCACTGCAAACAAAATCGTGTCAATGTCTCTAGTCACTTGGAGTCTGATCGTACATTTTTTGAAACTTTTGGGAATGCTGCAGATAAACGGACCTCAGTAATACCTCATGGAGCGGCCAATGCGAGGTGACGCATCTGAGTTTCAAGCAAAAATGCGTTACTCTCTGAAGTTACTTGGTGACTGATCACACATGTTTTGACTTTTTTAGGAATACTGCCAATGAATTGACGTGAGAAATCTCTGATGGACCCAACAGTGCAAGGGGAGGTGAACCAACGTCAAGCAAGAAAATATTTGACTGTCTGAAGTCTGTTGGAGACTGATCATACATGTTTTCAGTTTTTTCGGAATGTGGCCAATGAATTGACATCAGTAATCTCACATGAACCTGCCAGGGCAAGGGGAGGTACACGAATTTCAAGCAGAAAGGAAACCTCGCTGAAGTCCCTTGGATTCTGATCGCACATGGTTCAAACTTTTAAGGAATGCAGCCGATGAGTTGTGATAATTAATCTCGGCTGGTGCTGCCAATGCAAGGTGAGGTATACTAATTTCAAGCAAAAAAGTGGAACTCTCTGAAGTCACTTGGAGTCTGACGATATGTGTTTTGAATTTTTGAGGAATACTGAAGATGAATTGACATGAGAAAGCTCTGATGCCTTCAGCACTGCATGGTGAGGTATTCTTATTTCATGCAAGCGAATATTTTACTCTCTGAAGCCTCTTGGAGATTGATCATTCATGTCCTCAATTTTTTAGGACTGTTGCCAACGAATTCACATCAGTAATCTCACATGAATGTGCCTACGCAAGGTTAGGTGCACTAATTTCCAGCAAAAAGTGTACCTCGCTGAAGTCCCCTGGAGTCTGCTCATGCATGATTTGAATGTCTGCGGACTGCTGCCCATGAATCCACTTCAGCAATCTCTGATGGAAGCGCCAGTACATGGACAGGTATACTACTTTCAAGCAAAAACGTGTAACTCTCTGAAGTCACTTGGAGTCTGATCACTCATGTTCTGAATATTTTAGGAATGCTGCAGATGATTTGACCTCAGTAACATTTGATGGTGCCGCCAATGCAAGGTGAGGCATACGAGTTTCAAGCAAAATGGTGTTAGCCGCGGAAGTCAGTTGGAGTCTGATCGTACATGTTTTGATCTTTTTAGGAACGCTGCCGATGAACTGACTTCAGCAATCCCTGACGGTGGCGCTTTTGCAAGGTGAGGTATACTAATGTCAAGCAAAAAAGTGTAACTCCCTGAGGTCACTTGGAGTCTGATGATATGTGTTTTGAATTTCTTAGGAATCCTGCAGAGGAATTGACATGGGAAATCTCTGATGGACCCACCGGTACAAGGTGAGTTATTCCAAATTCAAGCACACAACTATTTTACGCTGTGCAGTCTCGTACAGTCTGATCATACAGATTTTCAATTTTTTAGGAATATTGCCAAGGAATTGACAGCAGTAATTTCACAGGAATGTGCCCCTGCAAGGTTAGGTATACTAATTTCAAGCAGAAAGTGTACCTCCACGAAGTCACTAGCACTCTGATCATACATATTTTCCATTTCTAAGGAATGTTGCACATGAATCGACATCAGGAATCTCCGATGGACGCACCAGTACCAGGAGAGGTATGCTCCTTTCAAGCAAAAACAGTGTAATGTCTGAGGTCACCTGCAGTCTGAGGATATGGATTTTGAATTTTTTAGGAATACTGCAGGGGAATTGACATGAGACATCTCTGAAGGATCCGCCAGTGCTAGGTGAGGTGTAGTCACTGCAAACAAAATCGTGTCAATGTCTCTAGTCACTTGGAGTCTGATCGTACATTTTTTGAAACTTTTGGGAATGCTGCAGATAAACGGACCTCAGTAATACCTCATGGAGCGGCCAATGCGAGGTGACGCATCTGAGTTTCAAGCAAAAATGCGTTACTCTCTGAAGTTACTTGGTGACTGATCACACATGTTTTGACTTTTTTAGGAATACTGCCAATGAATTGACGTGAGAAATCTCTGATGGACCCAACAGTGCAAGGGGAGGTGAACCAACGTCAAGCAAGAAAATATTTGACTGTCTGAAGTCTGTTGGAGACTGATCATACATGTTTTCAGTTTTTTCGGAATGTGGCCAATGAATTGACATCAGTAATCTCACATGAACCTGCCAGGGCAAGGGGAGGTACACGAATTTCAAGCAGAAAGGAAACCTCGCTGAAGTCCCTTGGATTCTGATCGCACATGGTTCAAACTTTTAAGGAATGCAGCCGATGAGTTGTGATAATTAATCTCGGCTGGTGCTGCCAAAGCAAGGTGAGGTATACTAATTTCAAGCAAAAAAGTGGAACTCTCTGAAGTCACTTGGAGTCTGACGATATGTGTTTTGAATTTTTGAGGAATACTGAAGATGAATTGACATGAGAAAGCTCTGATGCCTTCAGCACTGCATGGTGAGGTATTCTTATTTCATGCAAGCGAATATTTTACTCTCTGAAGCCTCTTGGAGATTGATCATTCATGTCCTCAATTTTATAGGACTGTTGCCAACGAATTCACATCAGTAATCTCACATGAATGTGCCTACGCAAGGTTAGGTGCACTAATTTCCAGCAAAAAGTGTACCTCGCTGAAGTCCCCTGGAGTCTGCTCATGCATGATTTGAATGTCTGCGGACTGCTGCCCATGAATGCACTTCAGCAATCTCTGATGGAAGCGCCAGTACATGGACAGGTATACTACTTTCAAGCAAAAACGTGTAACTCTCTGAAGTCACTTGGAGTCTGATCACTCATGTTCTGAATATTTTAGGAATGCTGCAGATGATTTGACCTCAGTAACATTTGATGGTGCCGCCAATGCAAGGTGAGGCATACGAGTTTCAAGCAAAATGGTGTTAGCCGCGGAAGTCAGTTGGAGTCTGATCGTACATGTTTTGATGTTTTTAGGAACGCTGCCGATGAACTGACTTCAGCAATCCCTGACGGTGGCGCTTTTGCAAGGTGAGGTATACTAATGTCAAGCAAAAAAGTGTAACTCCCTGAGGTCACTTGGAGTCTGATGATATGTGTTTTGAATTTCTTAGGAATCCTGCAGAGGAATTGACATGGGAAATCTCTGATGGATCCGCCAGTGCTAGGTGAGGTGTAGTCACTGCAAACAAAATCGTGTCAATGTCTCTAGTCACTTGGAGTCTGATCGTACATTTTTTGAAACTTTTGGGAATGCTGCAGATAAACGGACCTCAGTACTACCTCATGGAGCGGCCAATGCGAGGTGACGCATCTGAGTTTCAAGCAAAAATGCGTTACTCTCTGAAGTTACTTGGTGACTGATCACACATGTTTTGACTTTTTTAGGAATACTGCCAATGAATTGACGTGAGAAATCTCTGATGGACCCAACAGTGCAAGGGGAGGTGAACCAACGTCAAGCAAGAAAATATTTGACTGTCTGAAGTCTGTTGGAGACTGATCATACATGTTTTCAGTTTTTTCGGAATGTGGCCAATGAATTGACATCAGTAATCTCACATGAACCTGCCAGGGCAAGGGGAGGTACACGAATTTCAAGCAGAAAGGAAACCTCGCTGAAGTCCCTTGGATTCTGATCGCACATGGTTCAAACTTTTAAGGAATGCAGCCGATGAGTTGTGATAATTAATCTCGGCTGGTGCTGCCAATGCAAGGTGAGGTATACTAATTTCAAGCAAAAAAGTGGAACTCTCTGAAGTCACTTGGAGTCTGACGATATGTGTTTTGAATTTTTGAGGAATACTGAAGATGAATTGACATGAGAAAGCTCTGATGCCTTCAGCACTGCATGGTGAGGTATTCTTATTTCATGCAAGCGAATATTTTACTCTCTGAAGCCTCTTGGAGATTGATCATGCATGTCCTCAATTTTTTAGGAATGTTGCCAACGAATTCACATCAGTAATCTCACATGAATGTGCCTACGCAAGGTTAGGTGCACTAATTTCCAGCAAAAAGTGTACCTCGCTGAAGTCCCCTGGAGTCTGCTCATGCATGATTTGAATGTCTGCGGACTGCTGCCCATGAATCCACTTCAGCAATCTCTGATGGAAGCGCCAGTACATGGACAGGTATACTACTTTCAAGCAAAAACGTGTAACTCTCTGAAGTCACTTGGAGTCTGATCATTCATGTTCTGAATATTTTAGGAATGCTGCAGATGATTTGACCTCAGTAACATTTGATGGTGCCGCCAATGCAAGGTGAGGCATACGAGTTTCAAGCAAAATGGTGTTAGCCGCGGAAGTCAGTTGGAGTCTGATCGTACATGTTTTGATCTTTTTAGGAACGCTGCCGATGAACTGACTTCAGCAATCCCTGACGGTGGCGCTTTTGCAAGGTGAGGTATACTAATGTCAAGCAAAAAAGTGTAACTCCCTGAGGTCACTTGGAGTCTGATGATATGTGTTTTGAATTTCTTAGGAATCCTGCAGAGGAATTGACATGGGAAATCTCTGATGGACCCACCGGTACAAGGTGAGGGAGTCCAAAGTCAAGCACACAAACTATTTTACGCTGTGCAGTCTCGTACAGTCTGATCATACAGATTTTCAATTTTTTAGGAATATTGCCAAGGAATTGACAGCAGTAATCTCACAGGAATGTGCCCCTGCAAGGTTAGGTATACTAATTTCAAGCAGAAAGTGTACCTCCCCGAAGTCACTAGGACTCTGATCATACATGTTTTCCATTTCTAAGGAATGTTGCACATGAATGGACATCAGGAATCTCCGATGGACGCACCAGTACCAGGTGAGGTATGCTCCTTTCAAGCAAAAACAGTGTAGTGTCTGAGGTCACCTGCAGTCTGAGGATATGGATTTTGAATTTTTTAGGAATACTGCAGGGTAATTGACATGAGACATCTCTGATGGATCCGCCAGTGCTAGGTAAGGTGTAGTCACTGCAAACAAAATCGTGTCAATGTCTCTAGTCACTTGGAGTCTGATCGTACATTTTTTGAAACTTTTCGGAATGCTGCAGATAAACGGACCTCAGTAATACCTCATGGAGCGGCCAATGCGAGGTGACGCATCTGAGTTTCAAGCAAAAATGCGTTACTCTCTGAAGTTACTTGGTGACTGATCACACATGTTTTGACTTTTTTAGGAATACTGCCAATGAATTGACGTGAGAAATCTCTGATGGACCCAACAGTGCAAGGGGAGGTGAACCAACGTCAAGCAAGAAAATATTTGACTGTCTGAAGTCTGTTGGAGACTGATCATACATGTTTTCAGTTTTTTCGGAATGTGGCCAATGAATTGACATCAGTAATCTCACATGAACCTGCCAGGGCAAGGGGAGGTACACGAATTTCAAGCAGAAAGGAAACCTCGCTGAAGTCCCTTGGATTCTGATCGCACATGGTTCAAACTTTTAAGGAATGCAGCCGATGAGTTGTGATAATTAATCTCGGCTGGTGCTGCCAATGCAAGGTGAGGTATACTAAGTTCAAGCAAAAAAGTGGAACTCTCTGAAGTCACTTGGAGTCTGACGATATGTGTTTTGAATTTTTGAGGAATACTGAAGATGAGTTGACATGAGAAAGCTCTGATGCCTTCAGCACTGCATGGTGAGGTATTCTTATTTCATGCAAGCGAATATTTTACTCTCTGAAGCCTCTTGGAGATTGATCATGCATGTCCTCAATTTTTTAGGAATGTTGCCAACGAATTCACATCAGTAATCTCACATGAATGTGCCTACGCAAGGTTAGGTGCACTAATTTCCAGCAAAAAGTGTACCTCGCTGAAGTCCCCTGGAGTCTGCTCATGCATGATTTGAATGTCTGCGGACTGCTGCCCATGAATCCACTTCAGCAATCTCTGATGGAAGCGCCAGTACATGGACAGGTATACTACTTTCAAGCAAAAACGTGTAACTCTCTGAAGTCACTTGGAGTCTGATCATTCATGTTCTGAATATTTTAGGAATGCTGCAGATGATTTGACCTCAGTAACATTTGATGGTGCCGCCAATGCAAGGTGAGGCATACGAGTTTCAAGCAAAATGGTGTTAGCCGCGGAAGTCAGTTGGAGTCTGATCGTACATGTTTTGATGTTTTTAGGAACGCTGCCGATGAACTGACTTCAGCAATCCCTGACGGTGGCGCTTTTGCAAGGTGAGGTATACTAATGTCAAGCAAAAAAGTGTAACTCCCTGAGGTCACTTGGAGTCTGATGATATGTGTTTTGAATTTCTTAGGAATCCTGCAGAGGAATTGACATGGGAAATCTCTGATGGACCCACCGGTACAAGGTGAGGTATTCCAAATTCAAGCACACAAATATTTTACGCTGTGCAGTCTCATGCAGTCTGATCATACAGATTTCCAATTTTTTAGGAATATTGCCAAGGAATTGACAGCAGTAATCTCACAGGAATGTGCCCCTGCAAGGTTAGGTATACTAATTTCAAGCAAAAAGTATACCTCCCTGAAGTCACTAGGACTCTGATCATACATGTTTTCCATTTCTAAGGAATGTTGCACATGAATTGACATCAGGAATCTCCGATGGATGCACCAGTACAAGGAGAGGTATGCTACTTTCAAGCAAAAACAATGTAGTGTCTGAGGTCACCTGCAGTCTGAGGATATGTATTTTGAATTTTTTAGGAATACAGCAGGTGAATTGACATGAGACATCTCTGATGGATCCGCCAGTGCTAGGTGAGGTGTAGTCACTGCAAACAAAATCGTGTCAATGTCTCTAGTCACTTGGAGTCTGATCGTACATTTTTTGAAACTTTTGGGAATGCTGCAGATAAACGGACCTCAGTACTACCTCATGGAGCGGCCAATGCGAGGTGACGCATCTGAGTTTCAAGCAAAAATGCGTTACTCTCTGAAGTTACTTGGTGACTGATCACACATGTTTTGACTTTTTTAGGAATACTGCCAATGAATTGACGTGAGAAATCTCTGATGGACCCAACAGTGCAAGGGGAGGTGAACCAACGTCAAGCAAGAAAATATTTGACTGTCTGAAGTCTGTTGGAGACTGATCATACATGTTTTCAGTTTTTTCGGAATGTGGCCAATGAATTGACATCAGTAATCTCACATGAACCTGCCAGGGCAAGGGGAGGTACACGAATTTCAAGCAGAAAGGAAACCTCGCTGAAGTCCCTTGGATTCTGATCGCACATGGTTCAAACTTTTAAGGAATGCAGCCGATGAGTTGTGATAATTAATCTCGGCTGGTGCTGCCAATGCAAGGTGAGGTATACTAATTTCAAGCAAAAAAGTGGAACTCTCTGAAGTCACTTGGAGTCTGACGATATGTGTTTTGAATTTTTGAGGAATACTGAAGATGAATTGACATGAGAAAGCTCTGATGCCTTCAGCACTGCATGGTGAGGTATTCTTATTTCATGCAAGCGAATATTTTACTCTCTGAAGCCTCTTGGAGATTGATCATTCATGTCCTCAATTTTTTAGGACTGTTGCCAACGAATTCACATCAGTAATCTCACATGAATGTGCCTACGCAAGGTTAGGTGCACTAATTTCCAGCAAAAAGTGTACCTCGCTGAAGTCCCCTGGAGTCTGCTCATGCATGATTTGAATGTCTGCGGACTGCTGCCCATGAATCCACTTCAGCAATCTCTGATGGAAGCGCCAGTACATGGACAGGTATACTACTTTCAAGCAAAAACGTGTAACTCTCTGAAGTCACTTGGAGTCTGATCACTCATGTTCTGAATATTTTAGGAATGCTGCAGATGATTTGACCTCAGTAACATTTGATGGTGCCGCCAATGCAAGGTGAGGCATACGAGTTTCAAGCAAAATGGTGTTAGCCGCGGAAGTCAGTTGGAGTCTGATCGTACATGTTTTGATGTTTTTAGGAACGCTGCCAATGAACTGACTTCAGCAATCCCTGACGGTGGCGCTTTTGCAAGGTGAGGTATACTAATGTCAAGCAAAAAAGTGTAACTCCCTGAGGTCACTTGGAGTCTGATGATATGTGTTTTGAATTTCTTAGGAATCCTGCAGAGGAATTGACATGGGAAATCTCTGATGGACCCACTGGTACAAGGGTGAGTTATTCCAAATTCAAGCACACACAAATATTTTACGCTGTGCAATCTCGTACAGTCTGATCATACAGATTTTCAACTTTTTAGGAATATTGCCAAGGAATTGACATCAGTAATTTCACAGGAATGTGCCCCTGCAAGCTTAGGTATACTAATTTCAAGCAAAAAGTGTACCTCCCTGAAGTCACTAGGACTCTGATCATACATGTTTTCCATTTCTAAGGAATGTTGCACATGAATTGACATCAGGAATCTACGATGGACGCACTAGTTCAAAGAGAGGTATGCTAACTTTCAAGCAAAAACAATGTAGTGTCTGAGGTCACCTGCAGTCTGAGGATATGTATTTTGAATTTTTTAGGAATACTGCAGGGGAATTGACATGAGACATCTCTGATGCATCCGCCAGTGCTAGGTGAGGTGTAGTCACTGCAAACAAAATCGTGTCAATGTCTCTAGTCACTTGGAGTCTGATCGTACATTTTTTGAAACTTTTGGGAATGTTGCAGATAAACGGACCTCAGTAATACCTCATGGAGCGGCCAATGCGAGGTGACGCATCTGAGTTTCAAGCAAAAATGCGTTACTCTCTGAAGTTACTTGGTGACTGATCACACATGTTTTGACTTTTTTAGGAATACTGCCAATGAATTGACGTGAGAAATCTCTGATGGACCCCAACAGTGCAAGGGGAGGTGAACCAACGTCAAGCAAGAAAATATTTGACTGTCTGAAGTCTGTTGGAGACTGATCATACATGCTTTCAGTTTTTTAGGAATGTGGCCAATGAATTGACATCAGTAATCTCACATGAACCTGCCAGGGCAAGGGGAGGTACAACGAATTTCATGCAGAAAGGAAACCTCGCTGAAGTCCCTTGGATTCTGATCGCACATGGTTCAAACTTTTAAGGAATGCAGCCGACGAGTTGTGATAATTAATCTCGGCTGGTGCTGCCAATGCAAGTTGAGGTATACTAAGTTCAAGCAAAATAGTGGAACTCTCTGATGTCACTTGGAGTCTGACGATATGTGTTTTGAATTTTTGAGGAATACTGAAGATGAGTTGACATGAGAAAGCTCTGATGCCTTCAGCACTGCATGGTGAGGTATTCTTATTTCATGCAAGCGAATATTTTACTCTCTGAAGCCTCTTGGAGATTGATCATGCATGTCCTCAATTTTTTAGGAATGTTGCCAACGAATTCACATCAGTAATCTCACATGAATGTGCCTACGCAAGGTTAGGGTTCACTAATTTCCAGCAAAAAGTGTACCTCGCTGAAGTCCCCTGGAGTCTGCTCATGCATGATTTGAATGTCTGCGGACTGCTGCCCATGAATGCACTTCAGCAATCTCTGATGGAAGCGCCAGTACATGGACAGGTATACTACTTTCAAGCAAAAACGTGTAACTCTCTGAAGTCACTTGGAGTCTGATCATTCATGTTCTGAATATTTTAGGAATGCTGCAGGTGATTTGACCTCAGTAACATTTGATGGTGCCGCCAATGCAAGGTGAGGCATACGAGTTTCAAGCAAAATGGTGTTAGCCGCGGAAGTCAGTTGGAGTCTGATCGTACATGTTTTGATCTTTTTAGGAACGCTGCCGATGAACTGACTTCACAAATCCCTGACGGTGTCGCTTTTGCAAGGTGAGGTATACTAATGTCAAACAAAAAAGTGTAACTCCCTGAGGTCACTTGGAGTCTGATGATATGTGTTTTGAATTTCTTAGGAATCGTGCAGAGGAATTGACATGGGAAATCTCTGATGGACCCACCGGTACAAGGTGAGGTATTCCAAATTCAAGCACACAAATATTTTACGCTGTGCAGTCTCGTACAGTCTGATCCTACAGATTTTCAATTTTTTAGGAATATTGCCAAGGATTTGACAGCAGTAATCTCACAGGAATGTGCCCCTGCAAGGTTAGGTATACTAATTTGCGGAAAGTGTACCTCCCCGAAGTCACTAGGACTCTGATCATACATGTTTTCCATTTCTAAGGAATGTTGCACATGAATTGACATCAGGAATCTCCGATGGACGCACCAGTACCAGGAGAGGTATGCTCCTTTCAAGCAAAAACAATGTAGTGTCTGAGGTCACCTGCAGTCTGAGGATATGTATTTTGAATTTTTTAGGAATACTGCAGGGGAATTGACATGAGACATCTCTGATGCATCCGCCAGTGCTAGGTGAGGTGTAGTCACTGCAAACAAAATCGTGTCAATGTCTCTAGTCACTTGGAGTCTGATCGTACATTTTTTGAAACTTTTGGGAATGCTGCAGATAAACGGACCTCAGTAATACCTCATGGAGCGGCCAATGCGAGGTGACGCATCTGAGTTTCAAGCAAAAATGCGTTACTCTCTGAAGTTACTTGGTGACTGATCACACATGTTTTGACTTTTTTAGGAATACTGCCAATGAATTGACGTGAGAAATCTCTGATGGACCCAACAGTGCAAGGGGAGGTGAACCAACGTCAAGCAAGAAAATATTTGACTGTCTGAAGTCTGTTGGAGACTGATCATACATGTTTTCAGTTTTTTCGGAATGTGGCCAATGAATTGACATCAGTAATCTCACATGAACCTGCCAGGGCAAGGGGAGGTACACGAATTTCAAGCAGAAAGGAAACCTCGCTGAAGTCCCTTGGATTCTGATCGCACATGGTTCAAACTTTTAAGGAATGCAGCCGATGAGTTGTGATAATTAATCTCGGCTGGTGCTGCCAAAGCAAGGTGAGGTATACTAATTTCAAGCAAAAAAGTGGAACTCTCTGAAGTCACTTGGAGTCTGACGATATGTGTTTTGAATTTTTGAGGAATACTGAAGATGAATTGACATGAGAAAGCTCTGATGCCTTCAGCACTGCATGGTGAGGTATTCTTATTTCATGCAAGCGAATATTTTACTCTCTGAAGCCTCTTGGAGATTGATCATTCATGTCCTCAATTTTATAGGACTGTTGCCAACGAATTCACATCAGTAATCTCACATGAATGTGCCTACGCAAGGTTAGGTGCACTAATTTCCAGCAAAAAGTGTACCTCGCTGAAGTCCCCTGGAGTCTGCTCATGCATGATTTGAATGTCTGCGGACTGCTGCCCATGAATCCACTTCAGCAATCTCTGATGGAAGCGCCAGTACATGGACAGGTATACTACTTTCAAGCAAAAACGTGTAACTCTCTGAAGTCACTTGGAGTCTGATCACTCATGTTCTGAATATTTTAGGAATGCTGCAGATGATTTGACCTCAGTAACATTTGATGGTGCCGCCAATGCAAGGTGAGGCATACGAGTTTCAAGCAAAATGGTGTTAGCCGCGGAAGTCAGTTGGAGTCTGATCGTACATGTTTTGATGTTTTTAGGAACGCTGCCGATGAAACTGACTTCAGCAATCCCTGACGGTGGCGCTTTTGCAAGGTGAGGTATACTAATGTCAAGCAAAAAAGTGTAACTCCCTGAGGTCACTTGGAGTCTGATGATATGTGTTTTGAATTTCTTAGGAATCCTGCAGAGGAATTGACATGGGAAATCTCTGATGGATCCGCCAGTGCTAGGTGAGGTGTAGTCACTGCAAACAAAATCGTGTCAATGTCTCTAGTCACTTGGAGTCTGATCGTACATTTTTTGAAACTTTTGGGAATGCTGCAGATAAACGGACCTCAGTACTACCTCATGGAGCGGCCAATGCGAGGTGACGCATCTGAGTTTCAAGCAAAAATGCGTTACTCTCTGAAGTTACTTGGTGACTGATCACACATGTTTTGACTTTTTTAGGAATACTGCCAATGAATTGACGTGAGAAATCTCTGATGGACCCAACAGTGCAAGGGGAGGTGAACCAACGTCAAGCAAGAAAATATTTGACTGTCTGAAGTCTGTTGGAGACTGATCATACATGTTTTCAGTTTTTTCGGAATGTGGCCAATGAATTGACATCAGTAATCTCACATGAACCTGCCAGGGCAAGGGGAGGTACACGAATTTCAAGCAGAAAGGAAACCTCGCTGAAGTCCCTTGGATTCTGATCGCACATGGTTCAAACTTTTAAGGAATGCATCGATGAGTTGTGATAATTAATCTCGGCTGGTGCTGCCAATGCAAGGTGAGGTATACTAATTTCAAGCAAAAAAGTGGAACTCTCTGAAGTCACTTGGAGTCTGACGATATGTGTTTTGAATTTTTGAGGAATACTGAAGATGAATTGACATGAGAAAGCTCTGATGCCTTCAGCACTGCATGGTGAGGTATTCTTATTTCATGCAAGCGAATATTTTACTCTCTGAAGCCTCTTGGAGATTGATCATGCATGTCCTCAATTTTTTAGGAATGTTGCCAACGAATTCACATCAGTAATCTCACATGAATGTGCCTACGCAAGGTTAGGTGCACTAATTTCCAGCAAAAAGTGTACCTCGCTGAAGTCCCCTGGAGTCTGATCATGCATGATTTGAATGTCTGCGGACTGCTGCCCATGAATGCACTTCAGCAATCTCTGATGGAAGCGCCAGTACATGGACAGGTATACTGCTTTCAAGCAAAAACGTGTAACTCTCTGAAGTCACTTGGAGTCTGATCATTCATGTTCTGAATATTTTAGGAATGCTGCAGATGATTTGACCTCAGTAACATTTGATGGTGCCGCCAATGCAAGGTGAGGCATACGAGTTTCAAGCAAAATGGTGTTAGCCTCGGAAGTCAGTTGGAGTCTGATCGTACATGTTTTGATCTTTTTAGGAACGCTGCAGATGAATTGACTTCAGCAATCCCTGATGGTGGCGCTTTTGCAAGGTGAGGTAGACTAATTTCAAGCAAAAAAAGTGTTACTCCCTGAGGTCACTTGGAGTCTGATGATATGTGTTTTGAATTTCTTAGGAATCCTGCAGAGGAATTGACATGGGAAATCTCTGATGGACCCACCGGTACAAGGTGAGTTATTCCAAATTCAAGCACACAAAATATTTTACGCTGTGCAGTCTCGTACAGTCTGATCATACAGATTTTCAATTTTTTATTAATATTGCCAAGGAATTGACAGCAGTAATCTCACAGGAATGTGCCCCTGCAAGGTTAGGTATACTAATTTCAAGCAAAAAGTGTACCTCCCTGAAGTCACTAGGACTCTGATCATACATGTTTTCTATTTCTAAGGAATGTTGCACATGAATTGACATCAGGAATCTCCGATGGACGCACCAGTACAAGGAGAGGTATGCTACTTTCAAGCAAAAACAATGTAGTGTCTGAGGTCACCTGCACTCTGAGGATATGTATTTTGAATTTTTCAGGAATACTGCAGGGGAATTGACATGAGACATCTCTGATGGATCCGCCAGTGCTAGGTGAGGTGTTGTCACTGCAAACAAAATCGTGTAAATGTCTCTAGTCACTGGGAGTCTGATCATACATTTTTGGAAACTTTTGGGAATGCTGCAGATTAACGGACCTCAGTAATACCTCATGGAGCGGCCAATGCGAGGTGACGCATCTGAGTTTCAAGCAAAAATGCGTTACTCTCTGAAGTTACTTGGTGACTGATCACACATGTTTTGACTTTTTTAGGAATACTGCCAATGAATTGACGTGAGAAATCTCTGATGGACCTAACAGTGCAAGGGGAGGTGAACCAACGTCAAGCAAGAAAATATTTGACTGTCTGAAGTCTGTTGGAGACTGATCATACATGTTTTCAGTTTTTTCGGAATGTGGCCAATGAATTGACATCAGTAATCTCACATGAACCTGCCAGGGCAAGGGGAGGTACACGAATTTCAAGCAGAAAGGAAACCTCGCTAAAGTCCCTTGGATTCTGATCGCACATGGTTCAAACTTTTAAGGAATGCAGCCGATGAGTTGTGATAATTAATCTCGGCTGGTGCTGCCAATGCAAGGTGAGGTATACTAATTTCAAGCAAAAAAGTGGAACTCTCTGAAGTCACTTGGAGTCTGACGATATGTGTTTTGAATTTTTGAGGAATACTGAAGATGAATTGACATGAGAAAGCTCTGATGCCTTCAGCACTGCATGGTGAGGTATTCTTATTTCATGCAAGCGAATATTTTACTCTCTGAAGCCTCTTGGAGATTGATCATGCATGTCCTCAATTTTTTAGGAATGTTGCCAACGAATTCACATCAGTAATCTCACATGAATGTGCCTACGCAAGGTTAGGTGCACTAATTTCCAGCAAAAAGTGTACCTCGCTGAAGTCCCCTGGAGTCTGCTCATGCATGATTTGAATGTCTGCGGACTGCTGCCCATGAATCCACTTCAGCAATCTCTGATGGAAGCGCCAGTACATGGACAGGTATACTACTTTCAAGCAAAAACGTGTAACTCTCTGAAGTCACTTGGAGTCTGATCACTCATGTTCTGAATATTTTAGGAATGCTGCAGATGATTTGACCTCAGTAACATTTGATGGTGCCGCCAATGCAAGGTGAGGCATACGAGTTTCAAGCAAAATGGTGTTAGCCGCGGAAGTCAGTTGGAGTCTGATCGTACATGTTTTGATCTTTTTAGGAACGCTGCCGATGAACTGACTTCAGCAATCCCTGACGGTGCCGCTTTTGCAACGTGAGGTATACTAATGTCAAGCAAAAAAGTGTAACTCCCTGAGGTCACTTGGAGTCTGATGATATGTGTTTTGAATTTCTTAGGAATCCTGCAGAGGAATTGACATGGGAAATCTCTGATGGACCCACCGGTACAAGGTGAGGTATTCCAAATTCAAGCACACAAATATTTTACACTGTGCAGTCTCGTAGAGTCTGATCATACAGATTTTCAATTTTTTAGGAATATTGCCAAGGATTTGACAGCAGTAATCTCACAGGAATGTGCCCCTGCAAGGTTAGGTATACTAATTTGCGGAAAGTGTACCTCCCCGAAGTCACTAGGACTCTGATCATACATGTTTTCCATTTCTAAGGAATGTTGCACATGAATTGACATCAGGAATCTCCGATGGACGCACCAGTACCAGGAGAGGTATGCTCCTTTCAAGCAAAAACAATGTAGTGTCTGAGGTCACCTGCAGTCTGAGGATATGTATTTTGAATTTTTTAGGAATACTGCAGGGGAATTGACATGAGACATCTCTGATGCATCCGCCAGTGCTAGGTGAGGTGTAGTCACTGCAAACAAAATCGTGTCAATGTCTCTAGTCACTTGGAGTCTGATCGTACATTTTTTGAAACTTTTGGGAATGCTGCAGATAAACGGACCTCAGTAATACCTCATGGAGCGGCCAATGCGAGGTGACGCATCTGAGTTTCAAGCAAAAATGCGTTACTCTCTGAAGTTACTTGGTGACTGATCACACATGTTTTGACTTTTTTAGGAATACTGCCAATGAATTGACGTGAGAAATCTCTGATGGACCCAACAGTGCAAGGGGAGGTGAACCAACGTCAAGCAAGAAAATATTTGACTGTCTGAAGTCTGTTGGAGACTGATCATACATGTTTTCAGTTTTTTCGGAATGTGGCCAATGAATTGACATCAGTAATCTCACATGAACCTGCCAGGGCAAGGGGAGGTACACGAATTTCAAGCAGAAAGGAAACCTCGCTGAAGTCCCTTGGATTCTGATCGCACATGGTTCAAACTTTTAAGGAATGCAGCCGATGAGTTGTGATAATTAATCTCGGCTGGTGCTGCCAATGCAAGGTGAGGTATACTAATTTCAAGCAAAAAAGTGGAACTCTCTGAAGTCACTTGGAGTCTGACGATATGTGTTTTGAATTTTTGAGGAATACTGAAGATGAATTGACATGAGAAAGCTCTGATGCCTTCAGCACTGCATGGTGAGGTATTCTTATTTCATGCAAGCGAATATTTTACTCTCTGAAGCCTCTTGGAGATTGATCATGCATGTCCTCAATTTTTTAGGAATGTTGCCAACGAATTCACATCAGTAATCTCACATGAATGTGCCTACGCAAGGTTAGGTGCACTAATTTCCAGCAAAAAGTGTACCTCGCTGAAGTCCCCTGGAGTCTGCTCATGCATGATTTGAATGTCTGCGGACTGCTGCCCATGAATCCACTTCAGCAATCTCTGATGGAAGCGCCAGTACATGGACAGGTATACTACTTTCAAGCAAAAACGTGTAACTCTCTGAAGTCACTTGGAGTCTGATCATTCATGTTCTGAATATTTTAGGAATGCTGCAGATGATTTGACCTCAGTAACATTTGATGGTGCCGCCAATGCAAGGTGAGGCATACGAGTTTCAAGCAAAATGGTGTTAGCCGCGGAAGTCAGTTGGAGTCTGATCGTACATGTTTTGATGTTTTTAGGAACGCTGCCGATGAACTGACTTCAGCAATCCCTGACGGTGGCGCTTTTGCAAGGTGAGGTATACTAATGTCAAGCAAAAAAGTGTAACTCCCTGAGGTCACTTGGAGTCTGATGATATGTGTTTTGAATTTCTTAGGAATCCTGCAGAGGAATTGACATGGGAAATCTCTGATGGATCCGCCAGTGCTAGGTGAGGTTTAGTCACTGCAAACAAAATCGTGTCAATGTCTCTAGTCACTTGGAGTCTGATCGTACATTTTTTGAAACTTTCGGAATGCTGCAGATAAACGGACCTCAGTAATACCTCATGGAGCGGCCAATGCGAGGTGACGCATCTGAGTTTCAAGCAAAAATGCGTTACTCTCTGAAGTTACTTGGTGACTGATCACACATGTTTTGACTTTTTTAGGAATACTGCCAATGAATTGACGTGAGAAATCTCTGATGGACCCAACAGTGCAAGGGGAGGTGAACCAACGTCAAGCAAGAAAATATTTGACTGTCTGAAGTCTGTTGGAGACTGATCATACATGTTTTCAGTTTTTTCGGAATGTGGCCAATGAATTGACATCAGTAATCTCACATGAACCTGCCAGGGCAAGGGGAGGTACACGAATTTCAAGCAGAAAGGAAACCTCGCTGAAGTCCCTTGGATTCTGATCGCACATGGTTCAAACTTTTAAGGAATGCAGCCGATGAGTTGTGATAATTAATCTCGGCTGGTGCTGCCAATGCAAGGTGAGGTATACTAATTTCAAGCAAAAAAGTGGAACTCTCTGAAGTCACTTGGAGTCTGACGATATGTGTTTTGAATTTTTGAGGAATACTGAAGATGAATTGACATGAGAAAGCTCTGATGCCTTCAGCACTGCATGGTGAGGTATTCTTATTTCATGCAAGCGAATATTTTACTCTCTGAAGCCTCTTGGAGATTGATCATGCATGTCCTCAATTTTTTAGGAATGTTGCCAACGAATTCACATCAGTAATCTCACATGAATGTGCCTACGCAAGGTTAGGTGCACTAATTTCCAGCAAAAAGTGTACCTCGCTGAAGTCCCCTGGAGTCTGCTCATGCATGATTTGAATGTCTGCGGACTGCTGCCCATGAATCCACTTCAGCAATCTCTGATGGAAGCGCCAGTACATGGACAGGTATACTACTTTCAAGCAAAAACGTGTAACTCTCTGAAGTCACTTGGAGTCTGATCATTCATGTTCTGAATATTTTAGGAATGCTGCAGATGATTTGACCTCAGTAACATTTGATGGTGCCGCCAATGCAAGGTGAGGCATACGAGTTTCAAGCAAAATGGTGTTAGCCGCGGAAGTCAGTTGGAGTCTGATCGTACATGTTTTGATCTTTTTAGGAACGCTGCCGATGAACTGACTTCAGCAATCCCTGACGGGGGCGCTTTTGCAAGGTGAGGTATACTAATGTCAAGCAAAAAAGTGTAACTCCCTGAGGTCACTTGGAGTCTGATGATATGTGTTTTGAATTTCTTAGGAATCCTGCAGAGGAATTGACATGGGAAATCTCTGATGGACCCACCGGTACAAGGTGAGGTATTCCAAATTCAAGCACACAACTATTTTACGCTGTGCAGTCTCGTACAGTCTGATCATACAGATTTTCAATTTTTTAGGAATATTGCCAAGGAATTGACAGCAGTAATCTCACAGGAATGTGCCCCTGCAAGGTTAGGTATACTAATTTCAAGCAGAAAGTGTACCTCCCCGAAGTCACTAGGACTCTGATCATACATGTTTTCCATTTCTAAGGAATGTTGCACATGAATGGACATCAGGAATCTCCGATGGACGCACCAGTACCAGGTGAGGTATGCTCCTTTCAAGCAAAAACAGTGTAGTGTCTGAGGTCACCTGCAGTCTGAGGATATGGATTTTGAATTTTTTAGGAATACTGCAGGGGAATTGACATGAGACATCTCTGATGGATCCGCCAGTGCTAGGTGAGGTGTAGTCACTGCAATCAAAACCGTGTCAATGTCTCTAGTCACTTGGAGACTGATCGTACATTTTTTGAAACTTTTGGGAATGCTGCAGATAAACGGACCTCAGTAATACCTCATGGAGCGGCCAATGCGAGGTGACGCATCTGAGTTTCAAGCAAAAATGCGTTACTCTCTGAAGTTACTTGGTGACTGATCACACATGTTTTGAATTTTTTAGGAATACTGCCAATGAATTGACGTGAGAAATCTCTGATGGACCCCACAGTGCAAGGGGAGGTGAACCAACGTCAAGCAAGAAAATATTTGACTGTCTGAAGTCTGTTGGAGACTGATCATACATGTTTTCAGTTTTTTCGGAATGTGGCCAATGAATTGACATCAGTAATCTCACATGAACCTGCCAGGGCAAGGGGAGGTACACGAATTTCAAGCAGAAAGGAAACCTCGCTGAAGTCCCTTAGATTCTGATCGCACATGGTTCAAACTTTTAAGGAATGCAGCCGATGAGTTGTGATAATTAATCTCGGCTGGTGCTGCCAATGCAAGGTGAGGTATACTAATTTCAAGCAAAAAAGTGGAACTCTCTGAAGTCACTTGGAGTCTGACGATATGTGTTTCGAATTTTTGAGGAATACTGAAGATGAATTGACATGAGAAAGCTCTGATGCCTTCAGCACTGCATGGTGAGGTATTCTTATTTCATGCAAGCGAACATTTTACTCTCTGAAGCCTCTTGGAGATTGATCATGCATGTCCTCAATTTTTTAGGAATGTTGCCAACGAATTCACATCAGTAATCTCACATGAATGTGCCTACGCAACGTTAGGTGCACTAATTTCCAGCAAAAAGTGTACCTCGCTGAAGTCCCCTGGAGTCTGCTCATGCATGATTTGAATGTCTGCGGACTGCTGCCCATGAATCCACTTCAGCAATCTCTGATGGAAGCGCCAGTACATGGACAGGTATACTACTTTCAAGCAAAAACGTGTAACTCTCTGAAGTCACTTGGAGTCTGATCATTCATGTTCTGAATATTTTAGGAATGCTGCAGATGATTTGACCTCAGTAACATTTGATGGTGCCGCCAATGCAAGGTGAGGCATACGAGATTCAAGCAAAATGGTGTTAGCTGCGGAAGTCAGTTGGAGTCTGATCGTACATGTTTTGATGTTTTTAGGAACGCTGCAGATGAATTGACTTCAGCAATCCCTGATGGTGGCGCTTTTGCAAGGTGAGGTAGACTAATGTCAAGCAAAAAAGTGTAACTCCCTGAGGTCACTTGGAGTCTGATGATATGTGTTTTGAATTTCTTAGGAATCCTGCAGAGGAATTGACATGGGAAATCTCTGATGGACCCACCGGTACAAGGTGAGGTATTCCAAATTCAAGCACACAAATATTTTACGCTGTGCAGTCTCATGCAGTCTGATCATACAGATTTCCAATTTTTTAGGAATATTGCCAAGGAATTGACAGCAGTAATCTCACAGGAATGTGCCCCTGCAAGGTTAGGTATACTAATTTCAAGCAAAAAGTATACCTCCCTGAAGTCACTAGGACTCTGATCATACATGTTTTCCATTTCTAAGGAATGTTGCACATGAATTGACATCAGGAATCTCCGATGGATGCACCAGTACAAGGAGAGGTATGCTACTTTCAAGCAAAAACAATGTAGTGTCTGAGGTCACCTGCAGTCTGAGGATATGTATTTTGAATTTTTTAGGAATACAGCAGGTGAATTGACATGAGACATCTCTGATGGATCAGCCCGTGCTAGGTGAAGTGTAGTCAGTGCAAACAAAATCGTGTAAATGTCTCTAGTCACTTGGAGTCTGATCGTACATTTATTGAAACTTTTGGGAATGCTGCAGATAAACGAACCTCAGTAATACCTCATGGAGCGGCCAATGCGAGCTGACTCATCTGAGTTTCAAGCAAAAATGCGTTACTCTCTGAAGTTACCTGGTGACTGATCACACATGTTTTGACTTTTTTAGGAATACTGCCAATGAATTGACGTGAGAAATCTCTGATGGACCCAACAGTGCAAGGTGAGGTGAACCAATTTCAAGGAAGAAAATATTTGACTCTCTGAAGTCTGTTGGAGACTGACCATACATGTTTTCAGTTTTTTAGGAATGTGGCCAATGAATTGACATAAGTAATCTCACATGAACCTGCCAGGGCAAGGGGAGGTACACGAATTTCAAACAGAAAGGGTACCTCACTGAAGTCCCTTGGATTCTGATCGCACATGGTTCAAACTTTAAAGGAATTCTGCCGCTGAGTTGAGATAATTAATCTCGGCTGGTGCTGCCAATGCAAGGTGAGGTATACTAATTTCAAGCAAAAAAGTGGAACTCTCTGAAGTCACTTGGAGTCTGACGATATGTGTTTCGAATTTTTGAGGAATACTGAAGATGAATTGACATGAGAAAGCTCTGATGCCTTCAGCACTGCATGGTGAGGTATTCTTATTTCATGCAAGCGAATATTTTACTCTCTAAAGCCTCTTGGAGATTGATCATGCATGTCCTCAATTTTTTAGGAATGTTGCCAACGAATTCACATCAGTAATCTCACATGAATGTGCCTACGCCAGGTTAGGTGCACTAATTTCCACCAAAAAGTGTACCTCGCTGAAGTCCCCTGGAGTCTGATCATGCATGATTTGAATGTCTGCGGACTGCTGCACATGAATCCACTTCAGCAATCTCTGATGGAAGCTCCAGTACATGGACAGGTATACTACTTTCAAGCAAAAACGTGTAACTCGCTGAAGTCACTTGGAGTCTGATCATTCATGTTCTGAATATTTTAGGAATGCTGCAGATGATTTGACCTCAGTAACATTTGATGGTGCCGCCAATGCAAGGTGAGGCATACGAGTTTCAAGCAAAATTGTGTTAGCCTCGGAAGTCAGTGGGAGTCTGACCGTACATGTTTGATCTTTTTAGGAACGCTTCAGTTGAATTGACTTGAGCAATCCCTGATGGTGGCGGTTTTGCAAGGTGAGGTAGACTAATGTCAAGCAAAAAAGTGTAACTCCCTGAAGTCACTTGGAGTCTGATGATATGTGTTTTGAATTTCTTAGGTATCCTGCAGAGGAATTGACATGGGAAATCTCTGATGGACCCACTGGTACAAGGTGAGGTATTCCAAATTCAAGCACACAAATATTTTACGCTGTGCAATCTCGTACAGTCTGATCATACAGATTTTCAACTTTTTAGGAATATTGCCAAGGAATTGACATCAGTAATCTCACAGGAATGTGCCCCTGCAAGCTTAGGTATACTAATTTCAAGCAAAAAGTGTACCTCCCTGAAGTCACTAGGACTCTGATCATACATGTTTTCCATTTCTAAGGAATGTTGCACATGAATTGACATCAGGAATCTACGATGGACGCACTAGTTCAAAGAGAGGTATGCTAACTTTCAAGCAAAAACAATGTAGTGTCTGAGGTCACCTGCAGTCTGAGGATATGTATTTTGAATTTTTTAGGTATACTGCAGGGGAATTGACATGAGACATCTCTGATGGATCCGCCAGTGCTAGGTGAGGTGTAGTCACTGCAAACAAAATCGTGTAAATGTCTCTAGTCACTTGGAGTCTGATCATACATTTTTTGAAACTTTTGGGAATGTGGCAGATAAACGGACCTCAGTAATACCTCATGGAGCGGCCAATGCGAGGTTTCGCATCTGAGTTTCAAGCAAAAATGCGTTACTCTCTGAAGTTACCTGGTAACTGATCATACAAGTTTTGACTTTTTTAGGAATACTGCCAATGAATTGACGTGAGAAATCTCTGATGGACCCAACAGTGCAAGGTGAGGTGAACCAAATTCAAGCAAGAAAATATTTGACTCTCGGAAGTCTCTTGGAGACTGATCATACATGCTTTCAGTTTTTTAGGAATGTGGCCAATGAATTGACATCAGTAATCTCACATGAACCTGCCAGGGCAAGGGGAGGTACACGAATTTCATGCAGAAAGGAAACCTCGCTGAAGTCCCTTGGATTCTGATCGCACATGGTTCAAACTTTTAAGGAATGCAGCCGACGAGTTGTGATAATTAATCTCGGCTGGTGCTGCCAATGCAAGTTGAGGTATACTAATTTCAAGCAAAATAGTGGAACTCTCTGATGTCACTTGGAGTCTGACGATATGTGTTTTGAATTTTTGAGGAATACTGAAGATGATTTGACATGAGAAAGCTCTGATGCCTTCAGCACTGCATGGTGAGGTATTCTTATTTCATGCAAGCGAATATTTTACTCTCTGAAGCCTCTTGGAGATTGATCATGCATGTCCTCAATTTTTTAGGAATGTTGCCAACGAATTCACATCAGTAATCTCACATGAATGTGCCTACGCAAGGTTAGGTGCACTAATTTCCAGCAAAAAGTGTACCTCGCTGAAGTCCCCTGGAGTCTGCTCATGCATGATTTGAATGTCTGCGGACTGCTGCCCATGAATGCACTTCAGCAATCTCTGATGGAAGCGCCAGTACATGGACAGGTATACTACTTTCAAGCAAAAACGTGTAACTCTCTGAAGTCACTTGGAGTCTGATCATTCATGTTCTGAATATTTTAGGAATGCTGCAGGTGATTTGACCTCAGTAACATTTGATGGTGCCGCCAATGCAAGGTGAGGCATACGAGTTTCAAGCAAAATGGTGTTAGCCGCGGAAGTCAGTTGGAGTCTGATCGTACATGTTTTGATCTTTTTAGGAACGCTGCCGATGAACTGACTTCACAAATCCCTGACGGTGTCGCTTTTGCAAGGTGAGGTATACTAATGTCAAACAAAAAAGTGTAACTCCCTGAGGTCACTTGGAGTCTGATGATATGTGTTTTGAATTTCTTAGGAATCGTGCAGAGGAATTGACATGGGAAATCTCTGATGGACCCACCGGTACAAGGTGAGGTATTCCAAATTCAAGCACACAAATATTTTACGCTGTGCAGTCTCGTACAGTCTGATCCTACAGATTTTCAATTTTTTAGGAATATTGCCAAGGATTTGACAGCAGTAATCTCACAGGAATGTGCCCCTGCAAGGTTAGGTATACTAATTTCAAGTAGAAAGTGTACCTCCCCGAAGTCACTAGGACTCCGATCATACATATTCTCCATTTCTAAGGAATGTTGCACATGAATTGACATCAGGAATCTCCGATGGACGCACCAGTACCAGGAGAGGTATGCTCCTTTCAAGCAAAAACAATGTAGTGTCTGAGGTCACCTGCAGTCTGAGGATATGTGTTTTGAATTTTTTAGGAATACTGCAGGGGAATTGACATGAGACATCTCTGATGCATCCGCCAGTGCTAGGTGAGGTGTAGTCACTGCAAACAAAATCGTGTCAATGTCTCTAGTCACTTGGAGTCTGATCTTACATTGTTTGAAACTTTTGGGAATGCTGCAGATAAACGGACCTCAGTAATACCTCATGGAGCGGCCAATGCGAGGTGACGCATCTGAGTTTCAAGCAAAAATGCGTTACTCTCTGAAGTTACTTGGTGACTGATCACACATGTTTTGACTTTTTGAGGAATACTGCCAATGAATTGACGTGAGAAATCTCTGATGGACCCCACAGTGCAAGGGGAGGTGAACCAACGTCAAGCAAGAAAATATTTGACTGTCTGAAGTCTGTTGGAGACTGATCATACATGTTTTCAGTTTTTTCGGAATGTGGCCAATGAATTGACATCAGTAATCTCACATGAACCTGCCAGGGCAAGGGGAGGTACACGAATTTCAAGCAGAAAGGAAACCTCGCTGAAGTCCCTTAGATTCTGATCGCACATGGTTCAAACTTTTAAGGAATGCAGCCGATGAGTTGTGATAATTAATCTCGGCTGGTGCTGCCAATGCAAGGTGAGGTATACTAATTTCAAGCAAAAAAGTGGAACTCTCTGAAGTCACTTGGAGTCTGACGATATGTGTTTTGAATTTTTGAGGAATACTGAAGATGAATTGACATGAGAAAGCTCTGATGCCTTCAGCACTGCATGGTGAGGTATTCTTATTTCATGCAAGCGAATATTTTACTCTCTGAAGCCTCTTGGAGATTGATCATGCATGTCCTCAATTTTTTAGGAATGTTGCCAACGAATTCACATCAGTAATCTCACATGAATGTGCCTACGCCAGGTTAGGTGCACTAATTTCCAGCAAAAAGTGTACCTCGCTGAAGTCCCCTGGAGTCTGCTCATGCATGATTTGAATGTCTGCGGACTGCTGCCCATGAATGCACTTCAGCAATCTCTGATGGAAGCGCCAGTACATGGACAGGTATACTGCTTTCAAGCAAAAACGTGTAACTCTCTGAAGTCACTTGGAGTCTGATCATTCATGTTCTGAATATTTTAGGAATGCTGCAGATGATTTGACCTCAGTAACATTTGATGGTGCCGCCAATGCAAGGTGAGGCATACGAGTTTCAAGCAAAATGGTGTTAGCCGCGGAAGTCAGTTGGAGTCTGATCGTACATGTTTTGATCTTTTTAGGAACGCTGCCGATGAACTGACTTCACAAATCCCTGACGGTGTCGCTTTTGCAAGGTGAGGTATACTAATGTCAAACAAAAAAGTGTAACTCCCTGAGGTCACTTGGAGTCTGATGATATGTGTTTTGAATTTCTTAGGAATCGTGCAGAGGAATTGACATGGGAAATCTCTGATGGACCCACCGGTACAAGGTGAGGTATTCCAAATTCAAGCACACAAATATTTTACGCTGTGCAGTCTCGTACAGTCTGATCCTACAGATTTTCAATTTTTTAGGAATATTGCCAAGGATTTGACAGCAGTAATCTCACAGGAATGTGCCCCTGCAAGGTTAGGTATACTAATTTCAAGTAGAAAGTGTACCTCCCCGAAGTCACTAGGACTCCGATCATACATATTCTCCATTTCTAAGGAATGTTGCACATGAATTGACATCAGGAATCTCCGATGGACGCACCAGTACCAGGAGAGGTATGCTCCTTTCAAGCAAAAACAATGTAGTGTCTGAGGTCACCTGCAGTCTGAGGATATGTGTTTTGAATTTTTTAGGAATACTGCAGGGGAATTGACATGAGACATCTCTGATGCATCCGCCAGTGCTAGGTGAGGTGTAGTCACTGCAAACAAAATCGTGTCAATGTCTCTAGTCACTTGGAGTCTGATCTTACATTGTTTGAAACTTTTGGGAATGCTGCAGATAAACGGACCTCAGTAATACCTCATGGAGCGGCCAATGCGAGGTGACGCATCTGAGTTTCAAGCAAAAATGCGTTACTCTCTGAAGTTACTTGGTGACTGATCACACATGTTTTGACTTTTTGAGGAATACTGCCAATGAATTGACGTGAGAAATCTCTGATGGACCCCACAGTGCAAGGGGAGGTGAACCAACGTCAAGCAAGAAAATATTTGACTGTCTGAAGTCTGTTGGAGACTGATCATACATGTTTTCAGTTTTTTCAGAATGTGGCCAATGAATTGACATCAGTAATCTCACATGAACCTGCCAGGGCAAGGGGAGGTACACGAATTTCAAGCAGAAAGGAAACCTCGCTGAAGTCCCTTGGATTCTGATCGCACATGGTTCAAACTTTTAAGGAATGCAGCCGATGAGTTGTGATAATTAATCTCGGCTGGTGCTGCCAATGCAAGGTGAGGTATACTAATTTCAAGCAAAAAAGTGGAACTCTCTGAAGTCACTTGGAGTCTGACGATATGTGTTTTGAATTTTTGAGGAATACTGAAGATGAATTGACATGAGAAAGCTCTGATGCCTTCAGCACTGCATGGTGAGGTATTCTTATTTCATGCAAGCGAATATTTTACTCTCTGAAGCCTCTTGGAGATTGATCATGCATGTCCTCAATTTTTTAGGAATGTTGCCAACGAATTCACATCAGTAATCTCACATGAATGTGCCTACACCAGGTTAGGTGCACTAATTTCCAGCAAAAAGTGTACCTCGCTGAAGTCCCCTGGAGTCTGCTCATGCATGATTTGAATGTCTGCGGACTGCTGCCCATGAATGCACTTCAGCAATCTCTGATGGAAGCGCCAGTACATGGACAGGTATACTGCTTTCAAGCAAAAACGTGTAACTCTCTGAAGTCACTTGGAGTCTGATCATTCATGTTCTGAATATTTTAGGAATGCTGCAGATGATTTGACCTCAGTAACATTTGATGGTGCCGCCAATGCAAGGTGAGGCATACGAGTTTCAAGCAAAATGGTGTTAGCCGCGGAAGTCAGTTGGAGTCTGATCGTACATGTTTTGATGTTTTTAGGAATGCTGCCGATGAACTGACTTCAGCAATCCCTGACGGTGGCGCCTTTGCAAGGTGAGGTATACTAATGTCAAGCAAAAAAGTGTAACTCCCTGAGGTCACTTGGAGTCTGATGATATGTGTTTTGAATTTCTTAGGAATCCTGCAGAGGAATTGACATGGGAATACTGCAGGGGAATTGACATGAGACATCTCTGATGCATCCGCCAGTGCTAGGTGAGGTGTAGTCACTGCAAACAAAATCGTGTCAATGTCTCTAGTCACTTGGAGTCTGATCTTACATTGTTTGAAACTTTTGGGAATCCTGCAGATAAACGGACCTCAGTAATACCTCATGGAGCGGCCAATGCGAGGTGACGCATCTGAGTTTCAAGCAAAAATGCGTTACTCTCTGAAGTTACTTGGTGACTGATCACACATGTTTTGACTTTTTTTGGAATACTGCCAATGAATTGACGTGAGAAATCTCTGATGGACCCACCGGTACAAGGTGAGGTATTCCAAATTCAAGCACACAAATATTTTACGCTGTGCAGTCTCGTACAGTCTGATCATACATATTTTCAATTTTTTAGGAATATTGCCAAGGATTTGACAGCAGTAATCTCACAGGAATGTGCCCCTGCAAGGTTAGGTATACTAATTTCAAGCAGAAAGTGTACCTCCCCGAAGTCACTAGGACTCTGATCATACATGTTCTCCATTTCTAAGGAATGTTGCACATGAATTGACATCAGGAATCTCCGATGGACGCACCAGTACCAGGAGAGGTATGCTCCTTTCAAGCAAAAACAATGTAGTGTCTGAGGTCACCTGCAGTCTGAGGATATGTATTTTGAATTTTTTAGGAATACTGCAGGGGAATTGACATGAGACATCTCTGATGCATCCGCCAGTGCTAGGTGAGGTGTAGTCACTGCAAACAAAATCGTGTCAATGTCTCTAGTCACTTGGAGTCTGATCTTACATTGTTTGAAACTTTTGGGAATCCTGCAGATAAACGGACCTCAGTAATACCTCATGGAGCGGCCAATGCGAGGTGACGCATCTGAGTTTCAAGCAAAAATGCGTTACTCTCTGAAGTTACTTGGTGACTGATCACACATGTTTTGACTTTTTTTGGAATACTGCCAATGAATTGACGTGAGAAATCTCTGATGGACCCCACAGTGCAAGGGGAGGTGAACCAACGTCAAGCAAGAAAATATTTGACTGTCTGAAGTCTGTTGGAGACTGATCATACATGTTTTCAGTTTTTTCGGAATGTGGCCAATGAATTGACATCAGTAATCTCACATGAACCTGCCAGGGCAAGGGGAGGTACACGAATTTCAAGCAGAAAGGAAACCTCGCTGAAGTCCCTTGGATTCTGATCGCACATGGTTCAAACTTTTAAGGAATGCAGCCGATGAGTTGTGATAATTAATCTCGGCTGGTGCTGCCAATGCAAGGTGAGGTATACTAATTTCAAGCAAAAAAGTGGAACTCTCTGAAGTCACTTGGAGTCTGACGATATGTGTTTTGAATTTCTTAGGAATCCTGCAGAGGAATTGACATGGGAAATCTCTGATGGACCCACCGGTACAAGGTGAGGTATTTCAAATTCAAGCACACAAATATTTTACGCTGTGCAGTCTCGTACAGTCTGATCATACAGATTTTCAATTTTTTAGGAATATTGCCAAGGATTTGACAGCAGTAATCTCACAGGTATGTGTCCCTGCAAGGTTTGGTATACTAATTTCAAGCAGAAAGTGTACCTCCCTGAAGTCACTAGGACTCTGATCATACATGTTCTCCATTTCTAAGGAATGTTGCACATGAATTGACATCAGGAATCTCCGATAGACGCACCAGTACCAGGAGAGGTATGCTCCTTTCAAGCAAAAACAATGTAGTGTCTGAGGTCACCTGCAGTCTGAGGATATGTATTTTGAATTTTTTAGGAATACTGCAGGGGAATTGACATGAGACATCTCTGATGCATCCGCCAGTGCTAGGTGAGGTGTAGTCACTGCAAACAAAATCGTGTCAATGTCTCTAGTCACTTGGAGTCTGATCGTACATTTTTTGAAACTTTTGGGAATGCTGCAGATAAACGGACCTCAGTAATACCTCATGGAGCGGCCAATGCGAGGTGACGCATCTGAGTTTCAAGCAAAAATGCGTTACTCTCTGAAGTTACTTGGTGACTGATCACACATGTTTTGACTTTTTTTGGAATACTGCCAATGAATTGACGTGAGAAATCTCTGATGGACCCCACAGTGCAAGGGGAGGTGAACCAACGTCAAGCAAGAAAATATTTGACTGTCTGAAGTCTGTTGGAGACTGATCATACATGTTTTCAGTTTTTTCGGAATGTGGCCAATGAATTGACATCAGTAATCTCACATGAACCTGCCAGGGCAAGGGGAGGTACACGAATTTCAAGCAGAAAGGAAACCTCGCTGAAGTCCCTTGGATTCTGATCGCACATGGTTCAAACTTTTAAGGAATGCAGCCGATGAGTTGTGATAATTAATCTCGGCTGGTGCTGCCAATGCAAGGTGAGGTATACTAATTTCAAGCAAAAAAGTGGAACTCTCTGAAGTCACTTGGAGTCTGACGATATGTGTTTTGAATTTTTGAGGAATACTGAAGATGAATTGACATGAGAAAGCTCTGATGCCTTCAGCACTGCATGGTGAGGTATTCTTATTTCATGCAAGCAAATATTTTACTCTCTGAAGCCTCTTGGAGATTGATCATGCATGTCCTCAATTTTTTAGGAATGTTGCCAACGAATTCACATCAGTAATCTCACATGAATTTGCCTACGCCAGGTTAGGTGCACTAATTTCCAGCAAAAAGTGTACCTCGCTGAAGTCCCCTGGAGTCTGCTCATGCATGATTTGAATGTCTGCGGACTGCTGCCCATGAATGCACTTCAGCAATCTCTGATGGATGCGCCAGTACATGGACAGGTATACTGCTTTCAAGCAAAAACGTGTAACTCTCTGAAGTCACTTGGAGTCTGATCATTCATGTTCTGAATATTTTAGGAATGCTGCAGGTGATTTGACCTCAGTAACATTTGATGGTGCCGCCAATGCAAGGTGAGGCATACGAGTTGCAAGCAAAATGGTGTTAGCCGCGGAAGTCAGTTGGAGTCTGATCGTACATGTTTTGATGTTTTTAGGAACGCTGCCGATGAACTGACTTCAGCAATCCCTGACGGTGGCGCTTTTGCAAGGTGAGGTATACTAATGTCAAGCAAAAAAGTGTAACTCCCTGAGGTCACTTGGAGTCTGATGATATGTGTTTTGAATTTCTTAGGAATCCTGCAGAGGAATTGACATGGGAAATCTCTGATGGACCCACCGGTACAAGGTGAGGTATTCCAAATTCAAGCACACAAATATTTTACGCTGTGCAGTCTCGTACAGTCTGATCATACAGATTTTCAATTTTTTAGGAATATTGCCAAGGATTTGACAGCAGTAATCTCACAGGAATGTGCCCCTGCAAGGTTAGGTATACTAATTTCAAGCAGAAAGTGTACCTCCCCGAAGTCACTAGGACTCTGATCATACATGTTCTCCATTTCTAAGGAATGTTGCACATGAATTGACATCAGGAATCTCCGATGGACGCACCAGTACCAGGAGAGGTATGCTCCTTTCAAGCAAAAACAATGTAGTGTCTGAGGTCACCTGCAGTCTGAGGATATGTATTTTGAATTTTTTAGGAATACTGCAGGGGAATTGACATGAGACATCTCTGATGCATCCGCCAGTGCTAGGTGAGGTGTAGTCACTGCAAACAAAATCGTGTCAATGTCTCTAGTCACTTGGAGTCTGATCGTACATTTTTTGAAACTTTTGGGAATGCTGCAGATAAACGGACCTCAGTAATACCTCATGGAGCGGCCAATGCGAGGTGACGCATCTGAGTTTCAAGCAAAAATGCGTTACTCTCTGAAGTTACTTGGTGACTGATCACACATGTTTTGACTTTTTTAGGAATACTGCCAATGAATTGACGTGAGAAATCTCTGATGGACCCAACAGTGCAAGGGGAGGTGAACCAACGTCAAGCAAGAAAATATTTGACTGTCTGAAGTCTGTTGGAGACTGATCATACATGTTTTCAGTTTTTTCGGAATGTGGCCAATGAATTGACATCAGTAATCTCACATGAACCTGCCAGGGCAAGGGGAGGTACACGAATTTCAAGCAGAAAGGAAACCTCGCTGAAGTCCCTTGGATTCTGATCGCACATGGTTCAAACTTTTAAGGAATGCAGCCGATGAGTTGTGATAATTAATCTCGGCTGGTGCTGCCAATGCAAGGTGAGGTATACTAATTTCAAGCAAAAAAGTGGAACTCTCTGAAGTCACTTGGAGTCTGACGATATGTGTTTTGAATTTTTGAGGAATACTGAAGATGAATTGACATGAGAAAGCTCTGATGCCTTCAGCACTGCATGGTGAGGTATTCTTATTTCATGCAAGCGAATATTTTACTCTCTGAAGCCTCTTGGAGATTGATCATTCATGTCCTCAATTTTTTAGGACTGTTGCCAACGAATTCACATCAGTAATCTCACATGAATGTGCCTACGCAAGGTTAGGTGCACTAATTTCCAGCAAAAAGTGTACCTCGCTGAAGTCCCCTGGAGTCTGCTCATGCATGATTTGAATGTCTGCGGACTGCTGCCCATGAATCCACTTCAGCAATCTCTGATGGAAGCGCCAGTACATGGACAGGTATACTACTTTCAAGCAAAAACGTGTAACTCTCTGAAGTCACTTGGAGTCTGATCACTCATGTTCTGAATATTTTAGGAATGCTGCAGATGATTTGACCTCAGTAACATTTGATGGTGCCGCCAATGCAAGGTGAGGCATACGAGTTTCAAGCAAAATGGTGTTAGCCGCGGAAGTCAGTTGGAGTCTGATCGTACATGTTTTGATGTTTTTAGGAACGCTGCCGATGAACTGACTTCAGCAATCCCTGACGGTGGCGCTTTTGCAAGGTGAGGTATACTAATGTCAAGCAAAAAAGTGTAACTCCCTGAGGTCACTTGGAGTCTGATGATATGTGTTTTGAATTTCTTAGGAATCCTGCAGAGGAATTGACATGGGAAATCTCTGATGGATCCGCCAGTGCTAGGTGAGGTGTAGTCACTGCAAACAAAATCGTGTCAATGTCTCTAGTCACTTGGAGCCTGATCGTACATTGTTTGAAACTTTTGGGAATGCTGCAGATAAACGGACCTCAGTAATACCTCATGGAGCGGCCAATGCGAGGTGACGCATCTGAGTTTCAAGCAAAAATGCGTTACTCTCTGAAGTTACTTGGTGACTGATCACACATGTTTTGACTTTTTTAGGAATACTGCCAATGAATTGACGTGAGAAATCTCTGATGGACCCAACAGTGCAAGGGGAGGTGAACCAACGTCAAGCAAGAAAATATTTGACTGTCTGAAGTCTGTTGGAGACTGATCATACATGTTTTCAGTTTTTTCGGAATGTGGCCAATGAATTGACATCAGTAATCTCACATGAACCTGCCAGGGCAAGGGGAGGTACACGAATTTCAAGCAGAAAGGAAACCTCGCTGAAGTCCCTTGGATTCTGATCGCACATGGTTCAAACTTTTAAGGAATGCAGCCGATGAGTTGTGATAATTAATCTCGGCTGGTGCTGCCAATGCAAGGTGAGGTATACTAATTTCAAGCAAAAAAGTGGAACTCTCTGAAGTCACTTGGAGTCTGACGATATGTGTTTTGAATTTTTGAGGAATACTGAAGATGAATTGACATGAGAAAGCTCTGATGCCTTCAGCACTGCATGGTGAGGTATTCTTATTTCATGCAAGCGAATATTTTACTCTCTGAAGCCTCTTGGAGATTGATCATGCATGTCCTCAATTTTTTAGGAATGTTGCCAACGAATTCACATCAGTAATCTCACATGAATGTGCCTACGCAAGGTTAGGTGCACTAATTTCCAGCAAAAAGTGTACCTCGCTGAAGTCCCCTGGAGTCTGCTCATGCATGATTTGAATGTCTGCGGACTGCTGCCCATGAATGCACTTCAGCAATCTCTGATGGAAGCGCCAGTACATGGACAGGTATACTACTTTCAAGCAAAAACGTGTAACTCTCTGAAGTCACTTGGAGTCTGATCATTCATGTTCTGAATATTTTAGGAATGCTGCAGATGATTTGACCTCAGTAACATTTGATGGTGCCGCCAATGCAAGGTGAGGCATACGAGTTTCAAGCAAAATGGTGTTAGCCGCGGAAGTCAGTTGGAGTCTGATCGTACATGTTTTGATCTTTTTAGGAACGCTGCCGATGAACTGACTTCAGCAATCCCTGACGGTGGCGCTTTTGCAAGGTGAGGTATACTAATGTCAAGCAAAAAAGTGTAACTCCCTGAGGTCACTTGGAGTCTGATGATATGTGTTTTGAATTTCTTAGGAATCCTGCAGAGGAATTGACATGGGAAATCTCTGATGGACCCACCGGTACAAGGTGAGGTATTCCAAATTCAAGCACACAAATATTTTACGCTGTGCAGTCTCGTACAGTCTGATCATACAGATTTTCAATTTTTTAGGAATATTGCCAAGGATTTGACAGCAGTAATCTCACAGGAATGTGCCCCTGCAAGGTTAGGTATACTAATTTGCGGAAAGTGTACCTCCCCGAAGTCACTAGGACTCTGATCATACATGTTTTCCATTTCTAAGGAATGTTGCACATGAATTGACATCAGGAATCTCCGATGGACGCACCAGTACCAGGAGAGGTATGCTCCTTTCAAGCAAAAACAATGTAGTGTCTGAGGTCACCTGCAGTCTGAGGATATGTATTTTGAATTTTTTAGGAATACTGCAGGGGAATTGACATGAGACATCTCTGATGCATCCGCCAGTGCTAGGTGAGGTGTAGTCACTGCAAACAAAATCGTGTCAATGTCTCTAGTCACTTGGAGTCTGATCGTACATTTTTTGAAACTTTTGGGAATGCTGCAGATAAACGGACCTCAGTAATACCTCATGGAGCGGCCAATGCGAGGTGACGCATCTGAGTTTCAAGCAAAAATGCGTTACTCTCTGAAGTTACTTGGTGACTGATCACACATGTTTTGACTTTTTTAGGAATACTGCCAATGAATTGACGTGAGAAATCTCTGATGGACCCAACAGTGCAAGGGGAGGTGAACCAACGTCAAGCAAGAAAATATTTGACTGTCTGAAGTCTGTTGGAGACTGATCATACATGTTTTCAGTTTTTTCGGAATGTGGCCAATGAATTGACATCAGTAATCTCACATGAACCTGCCAGGGCAAGGGGAGGTACACGAATTTCAAGCAGAAAGGAAACCTCGCTGAAGTCCCTTGGATTCTGATCGCACATGGTTCAAACTTTTAAGGAATGCAGCCGATGAGTTGTGATAATTAATCTCGGCTGGTGCTGCCAAAGCAAGGTGAGGTATACTAATTTCAAGCAAAAAAGTGGAACTCTCTGAAGTCACTTGGAGTCTGACGATATGTGTTTTGAATTTTTGAGGAATACTGAAGATGAATTGACATGAGAAAGCTCTGATGCCTTCAGCACTGCATGGTGAGGTATTCTTATTTCATGCAAGCGAATATTTTACTCTCTGAAGCCTCTTGGAGATTGATCATGCATGTCCTCAATTTTTTAGGAATGTTGCCAACGAATTCACATCAGTAATCTCACATGAATGTGCCTACGCAAGGTTAGGTGCACTAATTTCCAGCAAAAAGTGTACCTCGCTGAAGTCCCCTGGAGTCTGCTCATGCATGATTTGAATGTCTGCGGACTGCTGCCCATGAATCCACTTCAGCAATCTCTGATGGAAGCGCCAGTACATGGACAGGTATACTACTTTCAAGCAAAAACGTGTAACTCTCTGAAGTCACTTGGAGTCTGATCACTCATGTTCTGAATATTTTAGGAATGCTGCAGATGATTTGACCTCAGTAACATTTGATGGTGCCGCCAATGCAAGGTGAGGCATACGAGTTTCAAGCAAAATGGTGTTAGCCGCGGAAGTCAGTTGGAGTCTGATCGTACATGTTTTGATGTTTTTAGGAACGCTGCCGATGAACTGACTTCAGCAATCCCTGACGGTGGCGCTTTTGCAAGGTGAGGTATACTAATGTCAAGCAAAAAAGTGTAACTCCCTGAGGTCACTTGGAGTCTGATGATATGTGTTTTGAATTTCTTAGGAATCCTGCAGAGGAATTGACATGGGAAATCTCTGATGGACCCACCGGTACAAGGTGAGGTATTCCAAATTCAAGCACACAAATATTTTACGCTGTGCAGTCTCGTACAGTCTGATCATACAGATTTTCAATTTTTTAGGAATATTGCCAAGGATTTGACAGCAGTAATCTCACAGGAATGTGCCCCTGCAAGGTTAGGCCAGAAAGTGTACCTCCCCGAAGTCACTAGGACTCTGATCATACATGTTTTCCATTTCTAAGAATGTTGCACATGAAGACATCAGGAATCTCCGATGGACGCACCAGTACCAGGAGAGGTATGCTCCTTTCAAGCAAAAACAATGTAAGGTCACCTGCACTGAGGATATGTATTTTGAATTTTTTAGGAATACTGCAGGGGAATTGACATGAGACATCTCTGATGCATCCGCCAGTGCTAGGTGAGGTGTAGTCACTGCAAACAAAATCGTGTCAATGTCTCTAGTCACTTGGAGTCTGATCGTACATTTTTTGAAACTTTTGGGAATGCTGCAGATAAACGGACCTCAGTAATACCTCATGGAGCGGCCAATGCGAGGTGACGCATCTGAGTTTCAAGCAAAAATGCGTTACTCTCTGAAGTTACTTGGTGACTGATCACACATGTTTTGACTTTTTTAGGAATACTGCCAATGAATTGACGTGAGAAATCTCTGATGGACCCAACAGTGCAAGGGGAGGTGAACCAACGTCAAGCAAGAAAATATTTGACTGTCTGAAGTCTGTTGGAGACTGATCATACATGTTTTCAGTTTTTTCGGAATGTGGCCAATGAATTGACATCAGTAATCTCACATGAACCTGCCAGGGCAAGGGGAGGTACACGAATTTCAAGCAGAAAGGAAACCTCGCTGAAGTCCCTTGGATTCTGATCGCACATGGTTCAAACTTTTAAGGAATGCAGCCGATGAGTTGTGATAATTAATCTCGGCTGGTGCTGCCAAAGCAAGGTGAGGTATACTAATTTCAAGCAAAAAAGTGGAACTCTCTGAAGTCACTTGGAGTCTGACGATATGTGTTTTGAATTTTTGAGGAATACTGAAGATGAATTGACATGAGAAAGCTCTGATGCCTTCAGCACTGCATGGTGAGGTATTCTTATTTCATGCAAGCGAATATTTTACTCTCTGAAGCCTCTTGGAGATTGATCATTCATGTCCTCAATTTTATAGGACTGTTGCCAACGAATTCACATCAGTAATCTCACATGAATGTGCCTACGCAAGGTTAGGTGCACTAATTTCCAGCAAAAAGTGTACCTCGCTGAAGTCCCCTGGAGTCTGCTCATGCATGATTTGAATGTCTGCGGACTGCTGCCCATGAATCCACTTCAGCAATCTCTGATGGAAGCGCCAGTACATGGACAGGTATACTACTTTCAAGCAAAAACGTGTAACTCTCTGAAGTCACTTGGAGTCTGATCACTCATGTTCTGAATATTTTAGGAATGCTGCAGATGATTTGACCTCAGTAACATTTGATGGTGCCGCCAATGCAAGGTGAGGCATACGAGTTTCAAGCAAAATGGTGTTAGCCGCGGAAGTCAGTTGGAGTCTGATCGTACATGTTTTGATGTTTTTAGGAACGCTGCCGATGAACTGACTTCAGCAATCCCTGACGGTGGCGCTTTTGCAAGGTGAGGTATACTAATGTCAAGCAAAAAAGTGTAACTCCCTGAGGTCACTTGGAGTCTGATGATATGTGTTTTGAATTTCTTAGGAATCCTGCAGAGGAATTGACATGGGAAATCTCTGATGGATCCGCCAGTGCTAGGTGAGGTGTAGTCACTGCAAACAAAATCGTGTCAATGTCTCTAGTCACTTGGAGTCTGATCGTACATTTTTTGAAACTTTTGGGAATGCTGCAGATAAACGGACCTCAGTACTACCTCATGGAGCGGCCAATGCGAGGTGACGCATCTGAGTTTCAAGCAAAAATGCGTTACTCTCTGAAGTTACTTGGTGACTGATCACACATGTTTTGACTTTTTTAGGAATACTGCCAATGAATTGACGTGAGAAATCTCTGATGGACCCAACAGTGCAAGGGGAGGTGAACCAACGTCAAGCAAGAAAATATTTGACTGTCTGAAGTCTGTTGGAGACTGATCATACATGTTTTCAGTTTTTTCGGAATGTGGCCAATGAATTGACATCAGTAATCTCACATGAACCTGCCAGGGCAAGGGGAGGTACACGAATTTCAAGCAGAAAGGAAACCTCGCTGAAGTCCCTTGGATTCTGATCGCACATGGTTCAAACTTTTAAGGAATGCAGCCGATGAGTTGTGATAATTAATCTCGGCTGGTGCTGCCAATGCAAGGTGAGGTATACTAATTTCAAGCAAAAAAGTGGAACTCTCTGAAGTCACTTGGAGTCTGACGATATGTGTTTTGAATTTTTGAGGAATACTGAAGATGAATTGACATGAGAAAGCTCTGATGCCTTCAGCACTGCATGGTGAGGTATTCTTATTTCATGCAAGCGAATATTTTACTCTCTGAAGCCTCTTGGAGATTGATCATTCATGTCCTCAATTTTTCAGGACTGTTGCCAACGAACTCACATCAGTAATCTCACATGAATGTGCCTACGCAAGGTTAGGTGCACTAATTTCCAGCAAAAAGTGTACCTCGCTGAAGTCCCCTGGAGTCTGCTCATGCATGATTTGAATGTCTGCGGACTGCTGCCCATGAATCCACTTCAGCAATCTCTGATGGAAGCGCCAGTACATGGACAGGTATACTACTTTCAAGCAAAAACGTGTAACTCTCTGAAGTCACTTGGAGTCTGATCACTCATGTTCTGAATATTTTAGGAATGCTGCAGATGATTTGACCTCAGTAACATTTGATGGTGCCGCCAATGCAAGGTGAGGCATACGAGTTTCAAGCAAAATGGTGTTAGCCGCGGAAGTCAGTTGGAGTCTGATCGTACATGTTTTGATGTTTTTAGGAACGCTGCCGATGAACTGACTTCAGCAATCCCTGACGGTGGCGCTTTTGCAAGGTGAGGTATACTAATGTCAAGCAAAAAAGTGTAACTCCCTGAGGTCACTTGGAGTCTGATGATATGTGTTTTGAATTTCTTAGGAATCCTGCAGAGGAATTGACATGGGAAATCTCTGATGAACCCACCGGTACAAGGTGAGGTATTCCAAATTCAAGCACACAAATATTTTACGCTGTGCAGTCTCGTACAGTCTGATCATACAGATTTTCAATTTTTTAGGAATATTGCCAAGGATTTGACAGCAGTAATCTCACAGGAATGTGCCCCTGCAAGGTTAGGTATACTAATTTGCGGAAAGTGTACCTCCCCGAAGTCACTAGGACTCTGATCATACATGTTTTCCATTTCTAAGGAATGTTGCACATGAATTGACATCAGGAATCTCCGATGGACGCACCAGTACCAGGAGAGGTATGCTCCTTTCAAGCAAAAACAATGTAGTGTCTGAGGTCACCTGCAGTCTGAGGATATGTATTTTGAATTTTTTAGGAATACTGCAGGGGAATTGACATGAGACATCTCTGATGCATCCGCCAGTGCTAGGTGAGGTGTAGTCACTGCAAACAAAATCGTGTCAATGTCTCTAGTCACTTGGAGTCTGATCGTACATTTTTTGAAACTTTTGGGAATGCTGCAGATAAACGGACCTCAGTACTACCTCATGGAGCGGCCAATGCGAGGTGACGCATCTGAGTTTCAAGCAAAAATGCGTTACTCTCTGAAGTTACTTGGTGACTGATCACACATGTTTTGACTTTTTTAGGAATACTGCCAATGAATTGACGTGAGAAATCTCTGATGGACCCAACAGTGCAAGGGGAGGTGAACCAACGTCAAGCAAGAAAATATTTGACTGTCTGAAGTCTGTTGGAGACTGATCATACATGTTTTCAGTTTTTTCGGAATGTGGCCAATGAATTGACATCAGTAATCTCACATGAACCTGCCAGGGCAAGGGGAGGTACACGAATTTCAAGCAGAAAGGAAACCTCGCTGAAGTCCCTTGGATTCTGATCGCACATGGTTCAAACTTTTAAGGAATGCAGCCGATGAGTTGTGATAATTAATCTCGGCTGGTGCTGCCAATGCAAGGTGAGGTATACTAATTTCAAGCAAAAAAGTGGAACTCTCTGAAGTCACTTGGAGTCTGACGATATGTGTTTTGAATTTTTGAGGAATACTGAAGATGAATTGACATGAGAAAGCTCTGATGCCTTCAGCACTGCATGGTGAGGTATTCTTATTTCATGCAAGCGAATATTTTACTCTCTGAAGCCTCTTGGAGATTGATCATGCATGTCCTCAATTTTTTAGGAATGTTGCCAACGAATTCACATCAGTAATCTCACATGAATGTGCCTACGCAAGGTTAGGTGCACTAATTTCCAGCAAAAAGTGTACCTCGCTGAAGTCCCCTGGAGTCTGCTCATGCATGATTTGAATGTCTGCGGACTGCTGCCCATGAATCCACTTCAGCAATCTCTGATGGAAGCGCCAGTACATGGACAGGTATACTACTTTCAAGCAAAAACGTGTAACTCTCTGAAGTCACTTGGAGTCTGATCATTCATGTTCTGAATATTTTAGGAATGCTGCAGATGATTTGACCTCAGTAACATTTGATGGTGCCGCCAATGCAAGGTGAGGCATACGAGTTTCAAGCAAAATGGTGTTAGCCGCGGAAGTCAGTTGGAGTCTGATCGTACATGTTTTGATCTTTTTAGGAACGCTGCCGATGAACTGACTTCAGCAATCCCTGACGGTGCCGCTTTTGCAACGTGAGGTATACTAATGTCAAGCAAAAAAGTGTAACTCCCTGAGGTCACTTGGAGTCTGATGATATGTGTTTTGAATTTCTTAGGAATCCTGCAGAGGAATTGACATGGGAAATCTCTGATGGATCCGCCAGTGCTAGGTGAGGTGTAGTCACTGCAAACAAAATCGTGTCAATGTCTCTAGTCACTTGGAGTCTGATCGTACATTTTTTGAAACTTTTGGGAATGCTGCAGATAAACGGACCTCAGTAATACCTCATGGAGCGGCCAATGCGAGGTGACGCATCTGAGTTTCAAGCAAAAATGCGTTACTCTCTGAAGTTACTTGGTGACTGATCACACATGTTTTGACTTTTTTAGGAATACTGCCAATGAATTGACGTGAGAAATCTCTGATGGACCCAACAGTGCAAGGGGAGGTGAACCAACGTCAAGCAAGAAAATATTTGACTGTCTGAAGTCTGTTGGAGACTGATCATACATGTTTTCAGTTTTTTCGGAATGTGGCCAATGAATTGACATCAGTAATCTCACATGAACCTGCCAGGGCAAGGGGAGGTACACGAATTTCAAGCAGAAAGGAAACCTCGCTGAAGTCCCTTGGATTCTGATCGCACATGGTTCAAACTTTTAAGGAATGCAGCCGATGAGTTGTGATAATTAATCTCGGCTGGTGCTGCCAAAGCAAGGTGAGGTATACTAATTTCAAGCAAAAAAGTGGAACTCTCTGAAGTCACTTGGAGTCTGACGATATGTGTTTTGAATTTTTGAGGAATACTGAAGATGAATTGACATGAGAAAGCTCTGATGCCTTCAGCACTGCATGGTGAGGTATTCTTATTTCATGCAAGCGAATATTTTACTCTCTGAAGCCTCTTGGAGATTGATCATTCATGTCCTCAATTTTTTAGGACTGTTGCCAACGAATTCACATCAGTAATCTCACATGAATGTGCCTACGCAAGGTTAGGTGCACTAATTTCCAGCAAAAAGTGTACCTCGCTGAAGTCCCCTGGAGTCTGCTCATGCATGATTTGAATGTCTGCGGACTGCTGCCCATGAATGCACTTCAGCAATCTCTGATGGAAGCGCCAGTACATGGACAGGTATACTACTTTCAAGCAAAAACGTGTAACTCTCTGAAGTCACTTGGAGTCTGATCACTCATGTTCTGAATATTTTAGGAATGCTGCAGATGATTTGACCTCAGTAACATTTGATGGTGCCGCCAATGCAAGGTGAGGCATACGAGTTTCAAGCAAAATGGTGTTAGCCGCGGAAGTCAGTTGGAGTCTGATCGTACATGTTTTGATGTTTTTAGGAACGCTGCCGATGAACTGACTTCAGCAATCCCTGACGGTGGCGCTTTTGCAAGGTGAGGTATACTAATGTCAAGCAAAAAAGTGTAACTCCCTGAGGTCACTTGGAGTCTGATGATATGTGTTTTGAATTTCTTAGGAATCCTGCAGAGGAATTGACATGGGAAATCTCTGATGGATCCGCCAGTGCTAGGTGAGGTGTAGTCACTGCAAACAAAATCGTGTCAATGTCTCTAGTCACTTGGAGTCTGATCGTACATTTTTTGAAACTTTTGGGAATGCTGCAGATAAACGGACCTCAGTACTACCTCATGGAGCGGCCAATGCGAGGTGACGCATCTGAGTTTCAAGCAAAAATGCGTTACTCTCTGAAGTTACTTGGTGACTGATCACACATGTTTTGACTTTTTTAGGAATACTGCCAATGAATTGACGTGAGAAATCTCTGATGGACCCAACAGTGCAAGGGGAGGTGAACCAACGTCAAGCAAGAAAATATTTGACTGTCTGAAGTCTGTTGGAGACTGATCATACATGTTTTCAGTTTTTTCGGAATGTGGCCAATGAATTGACATCAGTAATCTCACATGAACCTGCCAGGGCAAGGGGAGGTACACGAATTTCAAGCAGAAAGGAAACCTCGCTGAAGTCCCTTGGATTCTGATCGCACATGGTTCAAACTTTTAAGGAATGCAGCCGATGAGTTGTGATAATTAATCTCGGCTGGTGCTGCCAATGCAAGGTGAGGTATACTAATTTCAAGCAAAAAAGTGGAACTCTCTGAAGTCACTTGGAGTCTGACGATATGTGTTTTGAATTTTTGAGGAATACTGAAGATGAATTGACATGAGAAAGCTCTGATGCCTTCAGCACTGCATGGTGAGGTATTCTTATTTCATGCAAGCGAATATTTTACTCTCTGAAGCCTCTTGGAGATTGATCATGCATGTCCTCAATTTTTTAGGAATGTTGCCAACGAATTCACATCAGTAATCTCACATGAATGTGCCTACGCAAGGTTAGGTGCACTAATTTCCAGCAAAAAGTGTACCTCGCTGAAGTCCCCTGGAGTCTGCTCATGCATGATTTGAATGTCTGCGGACTGCTGCCCATGAATCCACTTCAGCAATCTCTGATGGAAGCGCCAGTACATGGACAGGTATACTACTTTCAAGCAAAAACGTGTAACTCTCTGAAGTCACTTGGAGTCTGATCATTCATGTTCTGAATATTTTAGGAATGCTGCAGATGATTTGACCTCAGTAACATTTGATGGTGCCGCCAATGCAAGGTGAGGCATACGAGTTTCAAGCAAAATGGTGTTAGCCGCGGAAGTCAGTTGGAGTCTGATCGTACATGTTTTGATCTTTTTAGGAACGCTGCCGATGAACTGACTTCAGCAATCCCTGACGGTGCCGCTTTTGCAACGTGAGGTATACTAATGTCAAGCAAAAAAGTGTAACTCCCTGAGGTCACTTGGAGTCTGATGATATGTGTTTTGAATTTCTTAGGAATCCTGCAGAGGAATTGACATGGGAAATCTCTGATGGACCCACCGGTACAAGGTGAGGTATTCCAAATTCAAGCACACAAATATTTTACGCTGTGCAGTCTCGTACAGTCTGATCATACAGATTTTCAATTTTTTAGGAATATTGCCAAGGATTTGACAGCAGTAATCTCACAGGAATGTGCCCCTGCAAGGTTAGGTATACTAATTTGCGGAAAGTGTACCTCCCCGAAGTCACTAGGACTCTGATCATACATGTTTTCCATTTCTAAGGAATGTTGCACATGAATTGACATCAGGAATCTCCGATGGACGCACCAGTACCAGGAGAGGTATGCTCCTTTCAAGCAAAAACAATGTAGTGTCTGAGGTCACCTGCAGTCTGAGGATATGTATTTTGAATTTTTTAGGAATACTGCAGGGGAATTGACATGAGACATCTCTGATGCATCCGCCAGTGCTAGGTGAGGTGTAGTCACTGCAAACAAAATCGTGTCAATGTCTCTAGTCACTTGGAGTCTGATCGTACATTTTTTGAAACTTTTGGGAATGCTGCAGATAAACGGACCTCAGTAATACCTCATGGAGCGGCCAATGCGAGGTGACGCATCTGAGTTTCAAGCAAAAATGCGTTACTCTCTGAAGTTACTTGGTGACTGATCACACATGTTTTGACTTTTTTAGGAATACTGCCAATGAATTGACGTGAGAAATCTCTGATGGACCCAACAGTGCAAGGGGAGGTGAACCAACGTCAAGCAAGAAAATATTTGACTGTCTGAAGTCTGTTGGAGACTGATCATACATGTTTTCAGTTTTTTCGGAATGTGGCCAATGAATTGACATCAGTAATCTCACATGAACCTGCCAGGGCAAGGGGAGGTACACGAATTTCAAGCAGAAAGGAAACCTCGCTGAAGTCCCTTGGATTCTGATCGCACATGGTTCAAACTTTTAAGGAATGCAGCCGATGAGTTGTGATAATTAATCTCGGCTGGTGCTGCCAATGCAAGGTGAGGTATACTAATTTCAAGCAAAAAAGTGGAACTCTCTGAAGTCACTTGGAGTCTGACGATATGTGTTTTGAATTTTTGAGGAATACTGAAGATGAATTGACATGAGAAAGCTCTGATGCCTTCAGCACTGCATGGTGAGGTATTCTTATTTCATGCAAGCGAATATTTTACTCTCTGAAGCCTCTTGGAGATTGATCATTCATGTCCTCAATTTTTTAGGACTGTTGCCAACGAATTCACATCAGTAATCTCACATGAATGTGCCTACGCAAGGTTAGGTGCACTAATTTCCAGCAAAAAGTGTACCTCGCTGAAGTCCCCTGGAGTCTGCTCATGCATGATTTGAATGTCTGCGGACTGCTGCCCATGAATCCACTTCAGCAATCTCTGATGGAAGCGCCAGTACATGGACAGGTATACTACTTTCAAGCAAAAACGTGTAACTCTCTGAAGTCACTTGGAGTCTGATCACTCATGTTCTGAATATTTTAGGAATGCTGCAGATGATTTGACCTCAGTAACATTTGATGGTGCCGCCAATGCAAGGTGAGGCATACGAGTTTCAAGCAAAATGGTGTTAGCCGCGGAAGTCAGTTGGAGTCTGATCGTACATGTTTTGATGTTTTTAGGAACGCTGCCGATGAACTGACTTCAGCAATCCCTGACGGTGGCGCTTTTGCAAGGTGAGGTATACTAATGTCAAGCAAAAAAGTGTAACTCCCTGAGGTCACTTGGAGTCTGATGATATGTGTTTTGAATTTCTTAGGAATCCTGCAGAGGAATTGACATGGGAAATCTCTGATGGATCCGCCAGTGCTAGGTGAGGTGTAGTCACTGCAAACAAAATCGTGTCAATGTCTCTAGTCACTTGGAGTCTGATCGTACATTTTTTGAAACTTTTGGGAATGCTGCAGATAAACGGACCTCAGTACTACCTCATGGAGCGGCCAATGCGAGGTGACGCATCTGAGTTTCAAGCAAAAATGCGTTACTCTCTGAAGTTACTTGGTGACTGATCACACATGTTTTGACTTTTTTAGGAATACTGCCAATGAATTGACGTGAGAAATCTCTGATGGACCCAACAGTGCAAGGGGAGGTGAACCAACGTCAAGCAAGAAAATATTTGACTGTCTGAAGTCTGTTGGAGACTGATCATACATGTTTTCAGTTTTTTCGGAATGTGGCCAATGAATTGACATCAGTAATCTCACATGAACCTGCCAGGGCAAGGGGAGGTACACGAATTTCAAGCAGAAAGGAAACCTCGCTGAAGTCCCTTGGATTCTGATCGCACATGGTTCAAACTTTTAAGGAATGCAGCCGATGAGTTGTGATAATTAATCTCGGCTGGTGCTGCCAATGCAAGGTGAGGTATACTAATTTCAAGCAAAAAAGTGGAACTCTCTGAAGTCACTTGGAGTCTGACGATATGTGTTTTGAATTTTTGAGGAATACTGAAGATGAATTGACATGAGAAAGCTCTGATGCCTTCAGCACTGCATGGTGAGGTATTCTTATTTCATGCAAGCGAATATTTTACTCTCTGAAGCCTCTTGGAGATTGATCATTCATGTCCTCAATTTTTTAGGACTGTTGCCAACGAATTCACATCAGTAATCTCACATGAATGTGCCTACGCAAGGTTAGGTGCACTAATTTCCAGCAAAAAGTGTACCTCGCTGAAGTCCCCTGGAGTCTGCTCATGCATGATTTGAATGTCTGCGGACTGCTGCCCATGAATCCACTTCAGCAATCTCTGATGGAAGCGCCAGTACATGGACAGGTATACTACTTTCAAGCAAAAACGTGTAACTCTCTGAAGTCACTTGGAGTCTGATCACTCATGTTCTGAATATTTTAGGAATGCTGCAGATGATTTGACCTCAGTAACATTTGATGGTGCCGCCAATGCAAGGTGAGGCATACGAGTTTCAAGCAAAATGGTGTTAGCCGCGGAAGTCAGTTGGAGTCTGATCGTACATGTTTTGATGTTTTTAGGAACGCTGCCGATGAACTGACTTCAGCAATCCCTGACGGTGGCGCTTTTGCAAGGTGAGGTATACTAATGTCAAGCAAAAAAGTGTAACTCCCTGAGGTCACTTGGAGTCTGATGATATGTGTTTTGAATTTCTTAGGAATCCTGCAGAGGAATTGACATGGGAAATCTCTGATGGACCCACCGGTACAAGGTGAGTTATTCCAAATTCAAGCACACAAATATTTTACGCTGTGCAGTCTCGTACAGTCTGATCATACAGATTTTCAATTTTTTAGGAATATTGCCAAGGATTTGACAGCAGTAATTTCACAGGAATGTGCCCCTGCAAGGTTAGGTATACTAATTTCAAGCAGAAAGTGTACCTCCCCGAAGTCACTAGGACTCTGATCATACATGTTTTCCATTTCTAAGGAATGTTGCACATGAATTGACATCAGGAATCTCCGATGGACGCACCAGTACCAGGAGAGGTATGCTCCTTTCAAGCAAAAACAATGTAGTGTCTGAGGTCACCTGCAGTCTGAGGATATGTATTTTGAATTTTTTAGGAATACTGCAGGGGAATTGACATGAGACATCTCTGATGCATCCGCCAGTGCTAGGTGAGGTGTAGTCACTGCAAACAAAATCGTGTCAATGTCTCTAGTCACTTGGAGTCTGATCGTACATTTTTTGAAACTTTTGGGAATGCTGCAGATAAACGGACCTCAGTACTACCTCATGGAGCGGCCAATGCGAGGTGACGCATCTGAGTTTCAAGCAAAAATGCGTTACTCTCTGAAGTTACTTGGTGACTGATCACACATGTTTTGACTTTTTTAGGAATACTGCCAATGAATTGACGTGAGAAATCTCTGATGGACCCAACAGTGCAAGGGGAGGTGAACCAACGTCAAGCAAGAAAATATTTGACTGTCTGAAGTCTGTTGGAGACTGATCATACATGTTTTCAGTTTTTTCGGAATGTGGCCAATGAATTGACATCAGTAATCTCACATGAACCTGCCAGGGCAAGGGGAGGTACACGAATTTCAAGCAGAAAGGAAACCTCGCTGAAGTCCCTTGGATTCTGATCGCACATGGTTCAAACTTTTAAGGAATGCAGCCGATGAGTTGTGATAATTAATCTCGGCTGGTGCTGCCAATGCAAGGTGAGGTATACTAATTTCAAGCAAAAAAGTGGAACTCTCTGAAGTCACTTGGAGTCTGACGATATGTGTTTTGAATTTTTGAGGAATACTGAAGATGAATTGACATGAGAAAGCTCTGATGCCTTCAGCACTGCATGGTGAGGTATTCTTATTTCATGCAAGCGAATATTTTACTCTCTGAAGCCTCTTGGAGATTGATCATTCATGTCCTCAATTTTTTAGGACTGTTGCCAACGAATTCACATCAGTAATCTCACATGAATGTGCCTACGCAAGGTTAGGTGCACTAATTTCCAGCAAAAAGTGTACCTCGCTGAAGTCCCCTGGAGTCTGCTCATGCATGATTTGAATGTCTGCGGACTGCTGCCCATGAATCCACTTCAGCAATCTCTGATGGAAGCGCCAGTACATGGACAGGTATACTACTTTCAAGCAAAAACGTGTAACTCTCTGAAGTCACTTGGAGTCTGATCACTCATGTTCTGAATATTTTAGGAATGCTGCAGATGATTTGACCTCAGTAACATTTGATGGTGCCGCCAATGCAAGGTGAGGCATACGAGTTTCAAGCAAAATGGTGTTAGCCGCGGAAGTCAGTTGGAGTCTGATCGTACATGTTTTGATGTTTTTAGGAACGCTGCCGATGAACTGACTTCAGCAATCCCTGACGGTGGCGCTTTTGCAAGGTGAGGTATACTAATGTCAAGCAAAAAAGTGTAACTCCCTGAGGTCACTTGGAGTCTGATGATATGTGTTTTGAATTTCTTAGGAATCCTGCAGAGGAATTGACATGGGAAATCTCTGATGGACCCACCGGTACAAGGTGAGGTATTCCAAATTCAAGCACACAAATATTTTACGCTGTGCAGTCTCGTACAGTCTGATCATACAGATTTTCAATTTTTTAGGAATATTGCCAAGGATTTGACAGCAGTAATCTCACAGGAATGTGCCCCTGCAAGGTTAGGTATACTAATTTGCGGAAAGTGTACCTCCCCGAAGTCACTAGGACTCTGATCATACATGTTTTCCATTTCTAAGGAATGTTGCACATGAATTGACATCAGGAATCTCCGATGGACGCACCAGTACCAGGAGAGGTATGCTCCTTTCAAGCAAAAACAATGTAGTGTCTGAGGTCACCTGCAGTCTGAGGATATGTATTTTGAATTTTTTAGGAATACTGCAGGGGAATTGACATGAGACATCTCTGATGCATCCGCCAGTGCTAGGTGAGGTGTAGTCACTGCAAACAAAATCGTGTCAATGTCTCTAGTCACTTGGAGTCTGATCGTACATTTTTTGAAACTTTTGGGAATGCTGCAGATAAACGGACCTCAGTAATACCTCATGGAGCGGCCAATGCGAGGTGACGCATCTGAGTTTCAAGCAAAAATGCGTTACTCTCTGAAGTTACTTGGTGACTGATCACACATGTTTTGACTTTTTTAGGAATACTGCCAATGAATTGACGTGAGAAATCTCTGATGGACCCAACAGTGCAAGGGGAGGTGAACCAACGTCAAGCAAGAAAATATTTGACTGTCTGAAGTCTGTTGGAGACTGATCATACATGTTTTCAGTTTTTTCGGAATGTGGCCAATGAATTGACATCAGTAATCTCACATGAACCTGCCAGGGCAAGGGGAGGTACACGAATTTCAAGCAGAAAGGAAACCTCGCTGAAGTCCCTTGGATTCTGATCGCACATGGTTCAAACTTTTAAGGAATGCAGCCGATGAGTTGTGATAATTAATCTCGGCTGGTGCTGCCAAAGCAAGGTGAGGTATACTAATTTCAAGCAAAAAAGTGGAACTCTCTGAAGTCACTTGGAGTCTGACGATATGTGTTTTGAATTTTTGAGGAATACTGAAGATGAATTGACATGAGAAAGCTCTGATGCCTTCAGCACTGCATGGTGAGGTATTCTTATTTCATGCAAGCGAATATTTTACTCTCTGAAGCCTCTTGGAGATTGATCATTCATGTCCTCAATTTTATAGGACTGTTGCCAACGAATTCACATTAGTAATCTCACATGAATGTGCCTACGCAAGGTTAGGTGCACTAATTTCCAGCAAAAAGTGTACCTCGCTGAAGTCCCCTGGAGTCTGCTCATGCATGATTTGAATGTCTGCGGACTGCTGCCCATGAATCCACTTCAGCAATCTCTGATGAAAGCGCCAGTACATGGACAGGTATACTACTTTCAAGCAAAAACGTGTAACTCTCTGAAGTCAGTTGGAGTCTGATCACTCATGTTCTGAATATTTTAGGAATGCTGCAGATGATTTGACCTCAGTAACATTTGATGGTGCCGCCAATGCAAGGTGAGGCATACGAGTTTCAAGCAAAATGGTGTTAGCCGCGGAAGTCAGTTGGAGTCTGATCGTACATGTTTTGATGTTTTTAGGAACGCTGCCGATGAACTGACTTCAGCAATCCCTGACGGTGGCGCTTTTGCAAGGTGAGGTATACTAATGTCAAGCAAAAAAGTGTAACTCCCTGAGGTCACTTGGAGTCTGATGATATGTGTTTTGAATTTCTTAGGAATCCTGCAGAGGAATTGACATGGGAAATCTCTGATGGATCCGCCAGTGCTAGGTGAGGTGTAGTCACTGCAAACAAAATCGTGTCAATGTCTCTAGTCACTTGGAGTCTGATCGTACATTTTTTGAAACTTTTGGGAATGCTGCAGATAAACGGACCTCAGTACTACCTCATGGAGCGGCCAATGCGAGGTGACGCATCTGAGTTTCAAACAAAAATGCGTTACTCTCTGAAGTTACTTGGTGACTGATCACACATGTTTTGACTTTTTTAGGAATACTGCCAATGAATTGACGTGAGAAATCTCTGATGGACCCAACAGTGCAAGGGGAGGTGAACCAACGTCAAGCAAGAAAATATTTGACTGTCTGAAGTCTGTTGGAGACTGATCATACATGTTTTCAGTTTTTTCAGAATGTGGCCAATGAATTGACATCAGTAATCTCACATGAACCTGCCAGGGCAAGGGGAGGTACACGAATTTCAAGCAGAAAGGAAACCTCGCTGAAGTCCCTTGGATTCTGATCGCACATGGTTCAAACTTTTAAGGAATGCAGCCGATGATTTGTGATAATTAATCTCGGCTGGTGCTGCCAATGCAAGGTGAGGTATACTAATTTCAAGCAAAAAAGTGGAACTCTCTGAAGTCACTTGGAGTCTGACGATATGTGTTTTGAATTTTTGAGGAATACTGAAGATGAATTGACATGAGAAAGCTCTGATGCCTTCAGCACTGCATGGTGAGGTATTCTTATTTCATGCAAGCGAATATTTTACTCTCTGAAGCCTCTTGGAGATTGATCATTCATGTCCTCAATTTTTTAGGACTGTTGCCAACGAATTCACATCAGTAATCTCACATGAATGTGCCTACGCAAGGTTAGGTGCACTAATTTCCAGCAAAAAGTGTACCTCGCTGAAGTCCCCTGGAGTCTGCTCATGCATGATTTGAATGTCTGCGGACTGCTGCCCATGAATCCACTTCAGCAATCTCTGATGGAAGCGCCAGTACATGGACAGGTATACTACTTTCAAGCAAAACCGTGTAACTCTCTGAAGTCACTTGGAGTCTGATCACTCATGTTCTGAATATTTTAGGAATGCTGCAGATGATTTGACCTCAGTAACATTTGATGGTGCCGCCAATGCAAGGTGAGGCATACGAGTTTCAAGCAAAATGGTGTTAGCCGCGGAAGTCAGTTGGAGTCTGATCGTACATGTTTTGATGTTTTTAGGAACGCTGCCAATGAACTGACTTCAGCAATCCCTGACGGTGGCGCTTTTGCAAGGTTAGGTATACTAATGTCAAGCAAAAAAGTGTAACTCCCTGAGGTCACTTGGAGTCTGATGATATGTGTTTTGAATTTCTTAGGAATCCTGCAGAGGAATTGACATGGGAAATCTCTGATGGACCCACCGGTACAAGGTGAGTTATTCCAAATTCAAGCACACAAATATTTTACGCTGTGCAGTCTCGTACAGTCCTGATCATACAGATTTTCAATTTTTTAGGAATATTGCCAAGGATTTGACAGCAGTAATTTCACAGGAGATGTGCCCCTGCAAGGTTAGGTATACTAATTTCAAGCAGAAAGTGTACCTCCCGCGAAGTTCACTAGGACTCTGATCATACATGTTTTCCATTTCTAAGGAATGTTGCACATGAATTGACATCAGGAATCTCCGATGGACGCACCAGTACCAGGAGAGGTATGCTCCTTTCAAGCAAAAAACAATGTAGTGTCTGAGGTCACCTGCAGTCTGAGGATATGTATTTTGAATTTTTTAGGAATACTGCAGGGGAATTGACATGAGACATCTCTGATGCATCCGCCAGTGCTAGGTGAGGTGTAGTCACTGCAAACAAAATCGTGTCAATGTCTCTAGTCACTTGGAGTCTGATCGTACATTTTTTGAAACTTTGGGAATGCAGCAGATAAACGGAACTCAGTAATACCTCATGGAGCAGCCAATGCGAGGTGACGCATCTGAGTTTCAAGCAAAAATGCGTTTCTCTCTGAAGTTACTTGGTGACTGATCACACATGTTTTGACTTTTTTAGGGATACTGCCAATGAATTGACGTGAGAAATCTCTGATGGACCAAAACAGTGCAAGGGGAGGTGAACCAACGTCAAGCAAGAAAATATTTGACTGTCTGAAGTCTGTTGGAGACTGATCATACATGTTTTCAGTTTTTTCGGAATGTGGCCAATGAATTGACATCAGTAATCTCACATGAACCTGCCAGGGCAAGGGGAGGTACACGAATTTCAAGCAGAAAGGAAACCTCGCTGAAGTCCCTTGGATTCTGATCGCACATGGTTCAAACTTTTAAGGAATGCAGCCGATGAGTTGTGATAATTAATCTCGACTGGTGCTGCCAATGCAAGGTGAGGTATACTAATTTCAAGCAAAAAAGTGGAACTCTCTGAAGTCACTTGGAGTCTGACGATATGTGTTTTGAATTTTTGAGGAATACTGAAGTTGAATTGACATGAGAAAGCTCTGATGCCTTCAGCACTGCATGGTGAGGTATTCTTATTTCATGCAAGCGAATATTTTACTCTCTGAAGCCTCTTGGAGATTGATCATGCATGTCCTCAATTTTTTAGGAATGTTGCCAACGAATTCACATCAGTAATCTCACATGAATGTGCCTACGCAAGGTTAGGTGCACTAATTTCAGGCAAAAAGTGTACCTCGCTGAAGTCCCCTGGAGTCTGCTCATGCATGATTTGAATGTCTGCGGACTGCTGCCCATGAATCCACTTCAGCAATCTCTGATGGAAGCGCCAGTACATGGACAGGTATACTACTTTCAAGCAAAAACGTGTAACTCTCTGAAGTCACTTGGAGTCCTGATCATTCATGTTCTGAATATTTTAGGAATGCTGCAGATGATTTAACCTCAGTAACATTTGATGGTGCCGCCAATGCAAGGTGAGGCATACGAGTTTCAAGCAAAATGGTGTTAGCCGCGGAAGTCAGTTGAGGTCTGATCGTACATGTTTTGATGTTTTTAGGAACGCTGCCGATGAACTGACTTCAGCAATCCCTGACAGTGGCGCTTTTGCAAGGTGAGGTATACTAATGTCAAGCAAAAAAGTGTAACTCCCTGAGGTCACTTGGAGTCTGATGATATGTGTTTTGAATTTCTTAGGAATCCTGCAGAGGAATTGACATGGGAAATCTCTGATGGACCCACCGGTACAAGGTGAGGTATTCCAAATTCAAGCACACAAATATTTTACGCTGTGCAGTCTCGTACAGTCTGATCATACAGATTTTCAATTTTTTAGGAATATTGCCAAGGATTTGACAGCAGTAATCTCACAGGAATGTGCCCCTGCAAGGTTAGGTATACTAATTTCAAGCAGAAAGTGTACCTCCCCGAAGTCACTAGGAACTCTGATCCTACATGTTTTCCATTTCTAAGGAATGTTGCACATGAATTGACATCAGGAATCTCCGATGGACGCACCAGTACCAGGAGAGGTATGCTCCTTTCAAGCAAAAACAATGTAGTGTCCTGAGGTCACCTGCAGTCCTGAGGATATGTATTTTGAATTTTTTAGGAATACTGCAGGGGAATTGACATGAGACATCTCTGATGCATCCGCCAGTGCTAGGTGAGGTGTAGTCACTGCAAACAAAATCGTAGTCAATGTCTCTAGTCACTTGGAGTCTGATCGTACATTTTTTGAAACTTTTGGGAATGCTGCAGATAAACGGACCTCAGTAATACCTCATGGAGCGGCCAATGCGAGGGTGACGCATCTGAGTTTCAAGCAAAAATGCGTTACTCTCTGAAGTTACTTGGTGACTGATCACACATGTTTTGACTTTTTTAGGAATACTGCCAATGAATTGACGTGAGAAATCTCTGATGGACCCAACAGTGCAAGGGGAGGTGAACCAACGTCAAGCAAGAAAATATTTGACTGTCTGAAGTCTGTTGGAGACTGATCATACATGTTTTCAGTTTTTTCGGAATGTGGCCAATGAATTGACATCAGTAATCTCACATGAACCTGCCAGGGCAAGGGGAGGTACACGAATTTCAAGCAGAAAGGAAACCTCGCTGAAGTCCCTTGGATTCTGATCGCACATGGTTCAATTTTTTAAGGAATGCAGCCGATGAGTTGTGATAATTAATCTCGGCTGGTGCTGCCAATGCAAGGTGAGGTATACTAATTTCAAGCAAAAAAGTGGAACTCTCTGAAGTCACTTGGAGTCTGACGATATGTGTTTTGAATTTTTGAGGAATACTGAAGATGAATTGACATGAGAAAGCTCTGATGCCTTCAGCACTGCATGGTGAGGTATTCTTATTTCATGCAAGCGAATATTTTACTCCTCTGAAGCCTCTTGGAGATTGATCATGCATGTCCTCAATTTTTTAGGAATGTTGCCAACGAATTCACATCAGTAATCTCACATGAATGTGCCTACGCAAGGTTAGGTGCACTAATTTCCAGCATAAAGTGTACCTCGCTGAAGTCCCCTGGAGTCTGCTCATGCATGATTTGAATGTCTGCGGACTGCTGCCCATGAATGCACTTCAGCAATCTCTGATGGAAGCGCCAGTACATGGACAGGTATACTACTTTCAAGCAAAAACGGTGTAACTTTCTGAAGTCACTTGGAGTCTGATCACTCATGTTCTGAATATTTTAGGAATGCTGCAGATGATTTGACCTCAATAACATTTGATGGTGCCGCCAATGCAAGGTGAGGCATACGAGTTTCAAGCAAAATGGTGTTAGCCGCGGAAGTCAGTTGGAGTCTGATCGTACATGTTTTGATGTTTTTAGGAACGCTGCCGATGAACTGACTTCAGCAATCCCTGACGGTGGCGCTTTTGCAAGGTGAGGTATACTAATGTCAAGCAAAAAAGTGTAACTCCCTGAGGTCACTTGGAGTCTGATGATATGTGTTTTGAATTTCTTAGGAATCCTGCAGAGGAATTGACATGGGAAATCTCTGATGGACCCCACCGGTACAAGGTGAGGTATTCCAAATTCAAGCACACAAATATTTTACGCTGTGCAGTCTCGTACAGTCTGATCATACAGATTTTCAATTTTTTATCAATATTGCCAAGGATTTGACAGCAGTAATCTCACAGGAATGTGCCCCTGCAAGGTTAGGTATACTAATTTCAAGCAGAAAGTGTACCTCCCCGAAGTCACTAGGGCTCTGATCCTACATGTTTTCCATTTCTAAGGAATGTTGCACATGAATTGACATCAGGAATCTCCGATGGACGCACCAGTACCAGGAGAGGAATGCTCCTTTTCAAGCAAAAACAATGTAGGGTCTGAGGTCACCTGCAGTCTGAGGATATGTATTTTGAATTTTTTTAGGAATACTGCAGGGGAATTGACATGAGACATCTCTGATGCATCCGCCAGTGCTAGGTGAGGTGTAGTCACTGCAAACAAAAATCGTGTCAATGTCTCTAGTCACTTGGAGTCTGATCGTACATTTTTTGAAACTTTTGGGAATGCTGCAGATAAACGGACCTCAGTAATACCTCATGGAGCGGCACAATGCGAGGTGAGGCATCTGAGTTTCAAGCAAAAATGCGTTACTCTCTGAAGTTACTTGGTGACTGATCACACATGTTTTGACTTTTTTAGGAATACTGCCAAATGAATTGACGTGAGAAATCTCTGATGGACCCAACAGTGCAAGGGGAGGTGAACCAAACGTCAAGCAAGAAAATATTTGACTGTCTGAAGTCTGTTGGAGACTGATCATACATGTTTTCAGTTTTTTCGGAATGTGGCCAATGAATTGACATCAGTAATCTCACATGAACCTGCCAGGGCAAGGGGAGGTACACGAATTTCAAGCAGAAAGGAAACCTCGCTGAAGTCCCTTGGATTCTGATCACACATGGTTCAAACTTTTAAGGAATGCAGCCGATGAGTTGTGATAATTAATCTCGGCTGGTGCTGCCAATGCAAGGTGAGGTATACTAATTTCAAGCAAAAAAGTGGAACTCTCTGAAGTCACTTGGAGTCTGACGATATGTGTTTTGAATTTTTGAGGAATACTGAAGATGAATTGACATGAGAAAGCTCTGATGCCTTCAGCACTGCATGGTGAGGTATTCTTATTTCATGCAAGCGAATATTTTACTCTCTGAAGCCTCTTGGAGATTGATCATTCATGTCCTCAATTTTTTAGGACTGTTGCCAACGAATTCACATCAGTAATCTCACATGAATGTGCCTACGCAAGGTTAGGTGCACTAATTTCCAGCAAAAAGTGTACCTCGCTGAAGTCCCCTGGAGTCTGCTCATGCATGATTTGAATGTCTGCGGACTGCTGCCCATGAATCCACTTCAGCAATCTCTGATGGAAGCGCCAGTACATGGACAGGTATACTACTTTCAAGCAAAACCGTGTAACTCTCTGAAGTCACTTGGAGTCTGATCACTCATGTTCTGAATATTTTAGGAATGCTGCAGATGATTTGACCTCAGTAACATTTGATGGTGCCGCCAATGCAAGGTGAGGCATACGAGTTTCAAGCAAAATGGTGTTAGCCGCGGAAGTCAGTTGGAGTCTGATCGTACATGTTTTGATGTTTTTAGGAACGCAGCCGATGAACTGACTTCAGCAATCCCTGACGGTGGCGCTTTTGCAAGGAGAGGTATACTAATGTCAAGCAAAAAAGTGTAACTCCCTGAGGTCACTTGGAGTCTGATGATATGTGTTTTGAATTTCTTAGGAATCCTGCAGAGGAATTGACATGGGAAATCTCTGATGGATCCTCCAGTGCTAGTTGAGGTGTAGTCACTGCAAACAAAATCGTGTCAATGTCTCTAGTCACTTGGAGTCTGATCGTACATTTTTTGAAACTTTGGGAATGCTGCAGATAAACGGACCTCAGTAATACCTCATGGAGCGGCCAATGCGAGGTGACGCATCTGAGTTTCAAGCAAAAAATGCGTTTACTCTCTGAAGTTACTTGGTGACTGATCACACATGTTTTGACTTTTTTAGGAATACTGCCAATGAATTGACGTGAGAAATCTCTGATGGACCAAACAGTGCAAGGGGAGGTGAACCAACGTCAAGCAAGAAAATATTTGACTGTCTGAAGTCTGTTGGAGACTGATCATACATGTTTTCAGTTTTTTCGGAATGTGGCCAATGAATTGACATCAGTAATCTCACATGAACCTGCCAGGGCAAGGGGAGGTACACGAATTTCAAGCAGAAAGGAAACCTCGCTGAAGTCCCTTGGATTCTGATCGCACATGGTTCAAACTTTTAAGGAATGCAGCCGATGAGTTGTGATAATTAATCTCGGCTGGTGCTGAAAATGCAAGGTGAGGTATACTAATTTCAAGCAAAAAAGTGGAACTCTCTGAAGTCACTTGGAGTCTGACGATATGTGTTTTGAATTTTTGAGGAATACTGAAGATGAATTGACATGAGAAAGCTCTGATGCCTTCAGCACTGCATGGTGAGGTATTCTTATTTCATGCAAGCGAATATTTTACTCTCTGAAGCCTCTTGGAGATTGATCATGCATGTCCTCAATTTTTTAGGACTGTTGCCAACGAATTCACATCAGTAATCTCACATGAATGTGCCTACGCAAGGTTAGGTGCACTAATTTCCAGCAAAAAGTGTACCTCGCTGAAGTCCCCTGGAGTCCTGCTCATGCATGATTTGAATGTCTGCGGGACTGCTGCCCCATGAATGCACTTCAGCAATCTCTGATGGAAGCGCCAGTACATGGACAGGTATACTACTTTCAAGCAAAAAACGTGTAACTCTCTGAAGTCACTTGGAGTCTGATCATTCATGTTCTGAATATTTTAGGAATGCTGCAGATGATTTAACCTCAGTAACATTTGATGGTGCCGCCAATGCAAGGTGAGGCATACGAGTTTCAAGCAAAATGGTGTTAGCCGCGGAAGTCAGTTGGAGTCTGATCGTACATGTTTTGATGTTTTTAGGAACGCTGCCGATGAACTGACTTCAGCAATCCCTGACGGTGGCGCTTATGCAAGGTGAGGTATACTAATGTCAAGCAAAAAAGTGTAACTCCCTGAGGTCACTTGGAGTCTGATGATATGTGTTTTGAATTTCTTAGGAATCCTGCAGAGGAATTGACATGGGAAATCTCTGATGGACCCACCGGTACAAGGTGAGGTATTCCAAATTCAAGCACACAAATATTTTACGCTGTGCAGTCTCGTACAGTCTGATCATACAGATTTTCATTTTTTTAGGAATATTGCCAAGGATTTGACAGCAGTAATCTCACAGGAATGTGCCCCTGCAAGGTTAGGTATACTAATTTGCGGAAAGTGTACCTCCCCGAAGTCACTAGGACTCTGATCATACATGTTTTCCATTTCTAAGGAATGTTGCACATGAATTGACATCAGGAATCTCCGATGGACGCACCAGTACCAGGAGAGGTATGCTCCTTTCAAGCAAAAACAATGTAGTGTCTGAGGTCACCTGCATTCTGAGGATATGTATTTTGAATTTTTTAGGAATACTGCAGGGGAATTGACATGAGACATCTCTGATGCATCCGCCAGTGCTAGGTGAGGTGTAGTCACTGCAAACAAAATCGTGTCAATGTCTCTAGTCACTTGGAGTCTGATCATACATTTTTTGAAACTTTGGGAATGCTGCAGATAAACGGACCTCAGTAATACCTCATGGAGCGGCCAATGCGAGGTGACGCATCTGAGTTTCAAGCAAAAATGCGTTACTCTCTGAAGTTACTTGCTGACTGATCACACATGTTTTGACTTTTTTAGGAATACTGCCAATGAATTGACGTGAGAAATCTCTGATGGACCCAACAGTGCAAGGGGAGGTGAACCAACGTCAAGCAAGGAAATATTTGACTGTCTGAAGTCTGTTGGAGACTGATCATACATGTTTTCAGTTTTTTCGGCATGTGGCCAATGAATTGACATCAGTAATCTCACATGAACCTGCCAGGGCAAGGGGAGGTACACGAATTTCAAGCAGAAAGGAAACCTCGCTGAAGTCCCTTGGATTCTGATCGCACATGGTTCAAACTTTTAAGGAATGCAGCCGATGAGTTGTGATAATTAATCTCGGCTGGTGCTGCCAATGCAAGGTGAGGTATACTAATTTCAAGCAAAAAAGTGGAACTCTCTGAAGTCACTTGGAGTCTGACGATATGTGTTTTGAATTTTTGAGGAATACTGAAGATGAATTGACATGAGAAAGCTCTGATGCCTTCAGGACTGCATGGTGAGGTATTCTTATTTCATGCAAGCGAATATTTTACTCTCTGAAGCCTCTGGGAGATTGATCATGCATGTCCTCAATTTTTTAGGAATGTTGCCAACGAATTCACATCAGTAATCTCACATGAATGTGCCTACGCAAGGTTAGGTGCACTAATTTCCAGCAAAAAGTGTACCTCGCTGAAGTCCCCTGGAGTCTGCTCATGCATGATTTGAATGTCTGCGGACTGCTGCCCATGAATGCACTTCAGCAATCTCTGATGGAAGCGCCAGTACATGGACAGGTATACTACTTTCAAGCAAAAACGTGTAACTTTCTGAAGTCACTTGGAGTCTGATCATTCATGTTCTGAATATTTTAGGAATGCTGCAGATGATTTGACCTCAGTAACATTTGATGGTGCCGCCAATGCAAGGTGAGGCATACGAGTTTCAAGCAAAATGGTGTTAGCCGCGGAAGTCAGTTGGAGTCTGATCGTACATGTTTTGATGTTTTTAGGAACGCTGCCGATGAACTGACTTCAGCAATCCCTGACGGTGGCGCTTTTGCAAGGTGAGGTATACTAATGTCAAGCAAAAAAGTGTAACTCCCTGAGGTCACTTGGAGTCTGATGATATGTGTTTTGAATTTCTTAGGAATCCTGCAGAGGAATTGACATGGGAAATCTCTGATGGACCCACCGGTACAAGGTGAGGTATTCCAAATTCAAGCACACAAATATTTTACGCTGTGCAGTCTCGTACAGTCTGATCATACAGATTTTCAATTTTTTAGGAATATTGCCAAGGATTTGACAGCAGTAATCTCACAGGAATGTGCCCCTGCAAGGTTAGGTATACTAATTTCAAGCAGAAAGTGTACCTCCCCGAAGTCACTAGGACTCTGATCATACATGTTTTCCATTTCTAAGGAATGTTGCACATGAATTGACATCAGGAATCTCCGATGGACGCACCAGTACCAGGAGAGGTATGCTCCTTTCAAGCAAAAACAATGTAGTGTCTGAGGTCACCTGCAGTCTGAGGATATGTATTTTGAATTTTTTAGGAATACTGCAGGGGAATTGACATGAGACATCTCTGATGCATCCGCCAGTGCTAGGTGAGGTGTAGTCACTGCAAACAAAATCGTGTCAATGTCTCTAGTCACTTGGAGTCTGATCGTACATTTTTTGAAACTTTGGGAATGCTGCAGATAAACGGACCTCAGTAATACCTCATGGAGCGGCCAATGCGAGGTGACGCATCTGAGTTTCAAGCAAAAATGCGTTACTCTCTGAAGTTACTTGGTGACTGATCACACATGTTTTGACTTTTTTAGGAATACTGCCAATGAATTGACGTGAGAAATCTCTGATGGACCCAACAGTGCAAGGGGAGGTGAACCAACGTCAAGCAAGAAAATATTTGACTGTCTGAAGTCTGTTGGAGACTGATCATACATGTTTTCAGTTTTTTCGGAATGTGGCCAATGAATTGACATCAGTAATCTCACATGAACCTGCCAGGGCAAGGGGAGGTACACGAATTTCAAGCAGAAAGGAAACCTCGCTGAAGTCCCTTGGATTCTGATCGCACATGGTTCAAACTTTTAAGGAATGCAGCCGATGAGTTGTGATAATTAATCTCGGCTGGTGCTGCCAATGCAAGGTGAGGTATACTAATTTCAAGCAAAAAAGTGGAACTCTCTGAAGTCACTTGGAGTCTGACGATATGTGTTTTGAATTTTTGAGGAATACTGAAGATGAATTGACATGAGAAAGCTCTGATGCCTTCAGCACTGCATGGTGAGGTATTCTTATTTCATGCAAGCGAATATTTTACTCTCTGAAGCCTCTTGGAGATTGATCATTCATGTCCTCAATTTTTTAGGACTGTTGCCAACGAATTCACATCAGTAATCTCACATGAATGTGCCTACGCAAGGTTAGGTGCACTAATTTCCAGCAAAAAGTGTACCTCGCTGAACTCCCCTGGAGTCTGCTCATGCATGATTTGAATGTCTGCGGACTGCTGCCCATGAATCCACTTCCGCAATCTCTGATGGAAGCGCCAGTACATGGACAGGTATACTACTTTCAAGCAAAAACGTGTAACTCTCTGAAGTCACTTGGAGTCTGATCACTCATGTTCTGAATATTTTAGGAATGCTGCAGATGATTTGACCTCAGTAACATTTGATGGTGCCGCCAATGCAAGGTGAGGCATACGAGTTTCAAGCAAAATGGTGTTAGCCGCGGAAGTCAGTTGGAGTCTGATCGTACATGTTTTGATGTTTTTAGGAACGCTGCCGATGAACTGACTTCAGCAATCCCTGACGGTGGCGTTTTTGCAAGGAGAGGTATACTAATGTCAAGCAAAAAAGTGTAACTCCCTGAGGTCACTTGGAGTCTGATGATATGTGTTTTGAATTTCTTAGGAATCCTGCAGAGGAATTGACATGGGAAATCTCTGATGGATCCGCCAGTGCTAGGTGAGGTGTAGTCACTGCAAACAAAATCGTGTCAATGTCTCTAGTCACTTGGAGTCTGATCGTACATTTTTTGAAACTTTGGGAATGCTGCAGATAAACGGACCTCAGTAATACCTCATGGAGCGGCCAATGCGAGGTGACGCATCTGAGTTTCAAGCAAAAATGCGTTACTCTCTGAAGTTACATGGTGACTGATCACACATGTTTTGACTTTTTTAGGAATACTGCCAATGAATTGACGTGAGAAATCTCTGATGGACCCAACAGTGCAAGGGGAGGTGAACCAACGTCAAGCAAGAAAATATTTGACTGTCTGAAGTCTGTTGGAGACTGATCATACATGTTTTCAGTTTTTTCGGAATGTGGCCAATGAATTGACATCAGTAATCTCACATGAACCTGCCAGGGCAAGGGGAGGTACACGAATTTCAAGCAGAAAGGAAACCTCGCTGAAGTCCCTTGGATTCTGATCGCACATGGTTCAAACTTTTAAGGAATGCAGCCGATGAGTTGTGATAATTAATCTCGGCTGGTGCTGCCAATGCAAGGTGAGGTATACTAATTTCAAGCAAAAAAGTGGAACTCTCTGAAATCACTTTGAGTCTGACGATATGTGTTTTGAATTTTTGAGGAATACTGAAGATGAATTGACATGAGAAAGCTCTGATGCCTTCAGCACTGCATGGTGAGGTATTCTTATTTCATGCAAGCGAATATTTTACTCTCTGAAGCCTCTTGGAGATTGATCATGCATGTCCTCAATTTTTTAGGAATGTTGCCAACGAATTCACATCAGTAATCTCACATGAATGTGCCTACGCAAGGTTAGGTGCACTAATTTCCAGCAAAAAGTGTACCTCGCTGAAGTCCCCTGGAGTCTGCTCATGCATGATTTGAATGTCTGCGGACTGCTGCCCATGAATGCACTTCAGCAATCTCTGATGGAAGCGCCAGTACATGGACAGGTATACTACTTTCAAGCAAAAACGTGTAACTCTCTGAAGTCACTTGGAGTCTGATCACTCATGTTCTGAATATTTTAGGAATGCTGCAGATGATTTGACCTCAGTAACATTTGATGGTGCCGCCAATGCAAGGTGAGGCATACGAGTTTCAAGCAAAATGGTGTTAGCCGCGGAAGTCAGTTGGAGTCTGATCGTACATGTTTTGATGTTTTTAGGAACGCTGCCGATGAACTGACTTCAGCAATCCCTGACGGTGGCGCTTTTGCAAGGTGAGGTATACTAATGTCAAGCAAAAAAGTGTAACTCCCTGAGGTCACTTGGAGTCTGATGATATGTGTTTTGAATTTCTTAGGAATCCTGCAGAGGAATTGACATGGGAAATCTCTGATGGACCCACCGGTACAAGGTGAGGTATTCCAAATTCAAGCACACAAATATTTTACGCTGTGCAGTCTCGTACAGTCTGATCATACAGATTTTCAATTTTTTAGGAATATTGCCAAGGATTTGACAGCAGTAATCTCACAGGAATGTGCCCCTGCAAGGTTAGGTATACTAATTTCAAGCAGAAAGTGTACCTCCCCGAAGTCACTAGGACTCTGATCATACATGTTTTCCATTTCTAAGGAATGTTGCACATGAATTGACATCAGGAATCTCCGATGGACGCACCAGTACCAGGAGAGGTATGCTCCCTTCAAGCAAAAACAATGTAGTGTCTGAGGTCACCTGCAGTCTGAGGATATGTATTTTGAATTTTTTAGGAATACTGCAGGGGAATTGACATGAGACATCTCTGATGCATCCGCCAGTGCTAGGTGAGGTGTAGTCACTGCAAACAAAATCGTGTCAATGTCTCTAGTCACTTGGAGTCTGATCGTACATTTTTTGAAACTTTTGGGAATGCTGCAGATAAACGGACCTCAGTAATACCTCATGGAGCGGCCAATGCGAGGTGACGCATCTGAGTTTCAAGCAAAAATGCGTTACTCTCTGAAGTTACTTGGTGACTGATCACACATGTTTTGACTTTTATAGGAATACTGCCAATGAATTGACGTGAGAAATCTCTGATGGACCCAACAGTGCAAGGGGAGGTGAACCAACGTCAAGCAAGAAAATATTTGACTGTCTGAAGTCTGTTGGAGACTGATCATACATGTTTTCAGTTTTTTCGGAATGTTTCCAATGAATTGACATCAGTAATCTCACATGAACCTGCCAGGGCAAGGGGAGGTACACGAATTTCAAGCAGAAAGGAAATCTCGCTGAAGTCCCTTGGATTCTGATCGCACATGGTTCAAACTTTTAAGGAATGCAGCCGATGAGTTGTGATAATTAATCTCGGCTGGTGCTGCCAATGCAAGGTGAGGTATACTAATTTCAAGCAAAAAAGTGGAACTCTCTGAAGTCACTTGGAGTCTGACGATATGTGTTTTGAATTTTTGAGGAATACTGAAGATGAATTGACATGAGAAAGCTCTGATGCCTTCAGCACTGCATGGTGAGGTATTCTTATTTCATGCAAGCGAATATTTTACTCTCTGAAGCCTCTGGGAGATTGATCATGCATGTCCTCAATTTTTTAGGAATGTTGCCAACGAATTCACATCAGTAATCTCACATGAATGTGCCTACGCAAGGTTAGGTGCACTAATTTCCAGCAAAAAGTGTACCTCGCTGAAGTCCCCTGGAGTCTGCTCATGCATGATTTGAATGTCTGCGGACTGCTGCCCATGAATCCACTTCAGCAATCTCTGATGGAAGCGCCAGTACATGGACAGGTATACTACTTTCAAGCAAAACCGTGTAACTCTCTGAAGTCACTTGGAGTCTGATCACTCATGTTCTGAATATTTTAGGAATGCTGCAGATGATTTGATCTCAGTAACATTTGATGGTGCCGCCAATGCAAGGTGAGGCATACGAGTTTCAAGCAAAATGGTGTTAGCCGCGGAAGTCAGTTGGAGTCTGATCGTACATGTTTTGATGTTTTTAGGAACGCAGCCGATGAACTGACTTCAGCAATCCCTGACGGTGGCGCTTTTGCAAGGTGAGGTACACTAATGTCAAGCAAAAAAGTGTAACTCCCTGAGGTCACTTGGAGTCTGATGATATGTGTTTTGAATTTCTTAGGAATCCTGCAGAGGAATTGACATGGGAAATCTCTGATGGACCCACCGGTACAAGGTGAGGTATTCCAAATTCAAGCACACAAATATTTTACGCTGTGCAGTCTCGTACAGTCTGATCATACAGATTTTCAATTTTTTAGGAATATTGCCAAGGATTTGACAGCAGTAATCTCACAGGAATGTGCCCCTGCAAGGTTAGGTATACTAATTTGCGGAAAGTGTACCTCCCCGAAGTCACTAGGACTCTGATCATACATGTTTTCCATTTCTAAGGAATGTTGCACATGAATTGACATCAGGAATCTCCGATGGACGCACCAGTACCAGGAGAGGTATGCTCCTTTCAAGCAAAAACAATGTAGTGTCTGAGGTCACCTGCAGTCTGAGGATATGTATTTTGAATTTTTTAGGAATACTGCAGGGGAATTGACATGAGACATCTCTGATGCATCCGCCAGTGCTAGGTGAGGTGTAGTCACTGCAAACAAAATCGTGTCAATGTCTCTAGTCACTTGGAGTCTGATCATACATTTTTTGAAACTTTGGGAATGCTGCAGATAAACGGACCTCAGTAATAGCTCATGGAGCGGCCAATGCGAGGTGACGCATCTGAGTTTCAAGCAAAAATGCGTTACTCTCTGAAGTTACTTGCTGACTGATCACACATGTTTTGACTTTTTTAGGAATACTGCCAATGAATTGACGTGAGAAATCTCTGATGGACCCAACAGTGCAAGGGGAGGTGAACCAACGTCAAGCAAGAAAATATTTGACTGTCTGAAGTCTGTTGGAGACTGATCATACATGTTTTCAGTTTTTTCGGCATGTGGCCAATGAATTGACATCAGTAATCTCACATGAACCTGCCAGGGCAAGGGGAGGTACACGAATTTCAAGCAGAAAGGAAACCTCGCTGAAGTCCCTTGGATTCTGATCGCACATGGTTCAAACTTTTAAGGAATGCAGCCGATGAGTTGTGATAATTAATCTCGGCTGGTGCTGCCAATGCAAGGTGAGGTATACTAATTTCAAGCAAAAAAGTGGAACTCTCTGAAGTCACTTGGAGTCTGACGATATGTGTTTTGAATTTTTGAGGAATACTGAAGATGAATTGACATGAGAAAGCTCTGATGCCTTCAGCACTGCATTGTGAGGTATTCTTATTTCATGCAAGCGAATATTTTACTCTCTGAAGCCTCTTGGAGATTGATCATGCATGTCCTCAATTTTTTAGGAATGTTGCCAACGAATTCACATCAGTAATCTCACATGAATGTGCCTACGCAAGGTTAGGTGCACTAATTTCCAGCAAAAAGTGTACCTCGCTGAAGTCCCCTGGAGTCTGCTCATGCATGATTTGAATGTCTGCGGACTGCTGCCCATGAATCCACTTCAGCAATCTCTGATGGAAGCGCCAGTACATGGACAGGTATACTACTTTCAAGCAAAAACGTGTAACTCTCTGAAGTCACTTGGAGTCTGATCATTCATGTTCTGAATATTTTAGGAATGCTGCAGATGATTTGACCTCAGTAACATTTGATGGTGCCGCCAATGCAAGGTGAGGCATACGAGTTTCAAGCAAAATGGTGTTAGCCGCGGAAGTCAGTTGGAGTCTGATCGTACATGTTTTGATGTTTTTAGGAACGCTGCCGATGAACTGACTTCAGCAATCCCTGACGGTGGCGCTTTTGCAAGGTGAGGTATACTAATGTCAAGCAAAAAAGTGTAACTCCCTGAGGTCACTTGGAGTCTGATGATATGTGTTTTGAATTTCTTAGGAATCCTGCAGAGGAATTGACATGGGAAATCTCTGATGGACCCACCGGTACAAGGTGAGGTATTCCAAATTCAAGCACACAAATATTTTACGCTGTGCAGTCTCGTACAGTCTGATCATACAGATTTTCAATTTTTTAGGAATATTGCCAAGGATTTGACAGCAGTAATCTCACAGGAATGTGCCCCTGCAAGGTTAGGTATACTAATTTGCGGAAAGTGTACCTCCCCGAAGTCACTAGGACTCTGATCATACATGTTTTCCATTTCTAAGGAATGTTGCACATGAATTGACATCAGGAATCTCCGATGGACGCACCAGTACGAGGAGAGGTATGCTCCTTTCAAGCAAAAACAATGTAGTGTCTGAGGTCACCTGCAGTCTGAGGATATGTATTTTGAATTTTTTAGGAATACTGCAGGGGAATTGACATGAGACATCTCTGATGCATCCGCCAGTGCTAGGTGAGGTGTAGTCACTGCAAACAAAATCGTGTCAATGTCTCTAGTCACTTGGAGTCTGATCATACATTTTTTGAAACTTTGGGAATGCTGCAGATAAACGGACCTCAGTAATACCTCATGGAGCGGCCAATGCGAGGTGACGCATCTGAGTTTCAAGCAAAAATGCGTTACTCTCTGAAGTTACTTGCTGACTGATCACACATGTTTTGACTTTTTTAGGAATACTGCCAATGAATTGACGTGAGAAATCTCTGATGGACCCAACAGTGCAAGGGGAGGTGAACCAACGTCAAGCAAGAAAATATTTGACTGTCTGAAGTGTGTTGGAGACTGATCATACATGTTTTCAGTTTTTTCGGCATGTGGCCAATGAATTGACATCAGTAATCTCACATGAACCTGCCAGGGCAAGGGGAGGTACACGAATTTCAAGCAGAAAGGAAACCTCGCTGAAGTCCCTTGGATTCTGATCGCACATGGTTCAAACTTTTAAGGAATGCAGCCGATGAGTTGTGATAATTAATCTCGGCTGGTGCTGCCAATGCAAGGTGAGGTATACTAATTTCAAGCAAAAAAGTGGAACTCTCTGAAGTCACTTGGATTCTGACGATATGTGTTTTGAATTTTTGAGGAATACTGAAGATGAATTGACATGAGAAAGCTCTGATGCCTTCATCACTGCATGGTGAGGTATTCTTATTTCATGCAAGCGAATATTTTACTCTCTGAAGCCTCTGGGAGATTGATCATGCATGTCCTCAATTTTTTAGGAATGTTGCCAACGAATTCACATCAGTAATCTCACATGAATGTGCCTACGCAAGGTTAGGTGCACTAATTTCCAGCAAAAAGTGTACCTCGCTGAAGTCCCCTGGAGTCTGCTCATGCATGATTTGAATGTCTGCGGACTGCTGCCCATGAATCCACTTCAGCAATCTCTGATGGAAGCGCCAGTACATGGACAGGTATACTACTTTCAAGCAAAACGGTGTAACTCTCTGAAGTCACTTGGAGTCTGATCACTCATGTTCTGAATATTTTAGGAATGCTGCAGATGATTTGACCTCAGTAACATTTGATGGTGCCGCCAATGCAAGGTGAGGCATACGAGTTTCAAGCAAAATGGTGTTAGCCGCGGAAGTCAGTTGGAGTCTGATCGTACATGTTTTGATGTTTTTAGGAACGCAGCCGATGAACTGACTTCAGCAATCCCTGACGGTGGCGCTTTTGCAAGGTGAGGTATACTAATGTCAAGCAAAAAAGTGTAACTCCCTGAGGTCACTTGGAGTCTGATGATATGTGTTTTGAATTTCTTAGGAATCCTGCAGAGGAATTGACATGGGAAATCTCTGATGGATCCTCCAGTGCTAGTTGAGGTGTAGTCACTGCAAACAAAATCGTGTCAATGTCTCTAGTCACTTGGAGTCTGATCGTACATTTTTTGAAACTTTGGGAATGCTGCAGATAAACGGAACTCAGTAATACCTCATGGAGCGGCCAATGCGAGGTGACGCATCTGAGTTTCAAGCAAAAATGCGTTACTCTCTGAAGTTACTTGGTGACTGATCACACATGTTTTGACTTTTTTAGGAATACTGCCAATGAATTGACGTGAGAAATCTCTGATGGACCAAACAGTGCAAGGGGAGGTGAACCAACGTCAAGCAAGAAAATATTTGACTGTCTGAAGTCTGTTGGAGACTGATCATACATGTTTTCAGTTTTTTCGGAATGTGGCCAATGAATTGACATCAGTAATCTCACATGAACCTGCCAGGGCAAGGGGAGGTACACGAATTTCAAGCAGAAAGGAAACCTCGCTGAAGTCCCTTGGATTCTGATCGCACATGGTTCAAACTTTTAAGGAATGCAGCCGATGAGTTGTGATAATTAATCTCGGCTGGTGCTGCCAATGCAAGGTGAGGTATACTAATTTCAAGCAAAAAAGTGGAACTCTCTGAAGTCACTTGGAGTCTGACGATATGTGTTTTGAATTTTTGAGGAATACTGAAGATGAATTGACATGAGAAAGCTCTGATGCCATCAGCACTGCATTGTGAGGTATTCTTATTTCATGCAAGCGAATATTTTACTCTCTGAAGCCTCTTGGAGATTGATCATGCATGTCCTCAATTTTTTAGGAATGTTGCCAACGAATTCACATCAGTAATCTCACATGAATGTGCCTACGCAAGGTTAGGTGCACTAATTTCCAGCAAAAAGTGTACCTCGCTGAAGTCCCCTGGAGTCTGCTCATGCATGATTTGAATGTCTGCGGACTGCTGCCCATGAATCCACTTCAGCAATCTCTGATGGAAGCGCCAGTACATGGACAGGTATACTACTTTCAAGCAAAAACGTGTAACTCTCTGAAGTCACTTGGAGTCTGATCATTCATGTTCTGAATATTTTAGGAATGCTGCAGATGATTTGACCTCAGTAACATTTGATGGTGCCGCCAATGCAAGGTGAGGCATACGAGTTTCAAGCAAAATGGTGTTAGCCGCGGAAGTCAGTTGGAGTCTGATCGTACATGTTTTGATGTTTTTAGGAACGCTGCCGATGAACTGACTTCAGCAATCCCTGACGGTGGCGCTTTTGCAAGGTGAGGTATACTAATGTCAAGCAAAAAAGTGTAACTCCCTGAGGTCACTTGGAGTCTGATGATATGTGTTTTGAATTTCTTAGGAATCCTGCAGAGGAATTGACATGGGAAATCTCTGATGGACCCACCGGTACAAGGTGAGGTATTCCAAATTCAAGCACACAAATATTTTACGCTGTGCAGTCTCGTACAGTCTGATCATACAGATTTTCAATTTTTTAGGAATATTGCCAAGGATTTGACAGCAGTAATCTCACAGGAATGTGCCCCTGCAAGGTTAGGTATACTACTTTCAAGCAGAAAGTGTACCTCCCCGAAGTCACTAGGACTCTGATCATACATGTTTTCCATTTCTAAGGAATGTTGCACATGAATTGACATCAGGAATCTCCGATGGACGCACCAGTACCAGGAGAGGTATGCTCCTTTCAAGCAAAAACAATGTAGTGTCTGAGGTCACCTGCAGTCTGAGGATATGTATTTTGAATTTTTTAGGAATACTGCAGGGGAATTGACATGAGACATCTCTGATGCATCCGCCAGTGCTAGGTGAGGTGTAGTCACTGCAAACAAAATCGTGTCAATGTCTCTAGTCACTTGGAGTCTGATCATACATTTTTTGAAACTTTGGGAATGCTGCAGATAAACGGACCTCAGTAATACCTCATGGAGCGGCCAATGCGAGGTGACGCATCTGAGTTTCAAGCAAAAATGCGTTACTCTCTGAAGTTACTTGGTGACTGATCACACATGTTTTGACTTTTTTAGGAATACTGCCAATGAATTGACGTGAGAAATCTCTGATGGACCCAACAGTGCAAGGGGAGGTGAACCAACGTCAAGCAAGAAAATATTTGACTGTCTGAAGTCTGTTGGAGACTGATCATACATGTTTTCAGTTTTTTCGGAATGTGGCCAATGAATTGACATCAGTAATCTCACATGAACCTGCCAGGGCAAGGGGAGGTACACGAATTTCAAGCAGAAAGGAAACCTCGCTGAAGTCCCTTGGATTCTGATTGCACATGGTTCAAACTTTTAAGGAATGCAGCCGATGAGTTGTGATAATTAATCTCGGCTGGTGCTGCCAATGCAAGGTGAGGTATACTAATTTCAAGCAAAAAAGTGGAACTCTCTGAAGTCACTTGGAGTCTGACGATATGTGTTTTGAATTTTTGAGGAATACTGAAGATGAATTGACATGAGAAAGCTCTGATGCCTTCAGCACTGCATGGTGAGGTATTCTTATTTCATGCAAGCGAATATTTTACTCTCTGAAGCCTCTTGGAGATTGATCATTCATGTCCTCAATTTTTTAGGACTGTTGCCAACGAATTCACATCAGTAATCTCACATGAATGTGCCTACGCAAGGTTAGGTGCACTAATTTCCAGCAAAAAGTGTACCTCGCTGAACTCCCCTGGAGTCTGCTCATGCATGATTTGAATGTCTACGGACTGCTGCCCATGAATCCACTTCCGCAATCTCTGATGGAAGCGCCAGTACATGGACAGGTATACTACTTTCAAGCAAAAACGTGTAACTCTCTGAAGTCACTTGGAGTCTGATCACTCATGTTCTGAATATTTTAGGAATGCTGCAGATGATTTGACCTCAGTAACATTTGATGGTGCCGCCAATGCAAGGTGAGGCATACGAGTTTCAAGCAAAATGGTGTTAGCCGCGGAAGTCAGTTGGAGTCTGATCGTACATGTTTTGATGTTTTTAGGAACGCTGCCGATGAACTGACTTCAGCAATCCCTGACGGTGGCGCTTTTGCAAGGAGAGGTATACTAATGTCAAGCAAAAAAGTGTAACTCCCTGAGGTCACTTGGAGTCTGATGATATGTGTTTTGAATTTCTTAGGAATCCTGCAGAGGAATTGACATGGGAAATCTCTGATGGATCCGCCAGTGCTAGGTGAGGTGTAGTCACTGCAAACAAAATCGTGTCAATGTCTCTAGTCACTTGGAGTCTGATCGTACATTTTTTGAAACTTTGGGAATGCTGCAGATAAACGGACCTCAGTAATACCTCATGGAGCGGCCAATGCGAGGTGACGCATCTGAGTTTCAAGCAAAAATGCGTTACTCTCTGAAGTTACTTGGTGACTGATCACACATGTTTTGACTTTTTTAGGAATACTGCCAATGAATTGACGTGAGAAATCTCTGATGGACCCAACAGTGCAAGGGGAGGTGAACCAACGTCAAGCAAGAAAATATTTGACTGTCTGAAGTCTGTTGGAGACTGATCATACATGTTTTCAGTTTTTTCGGAATGTGGCCAATGAATTGACATCAGTAATCTCACATGAACCTGCCAGGGCAAGGGGAGGTACACGAATTTCAAGCAGAAAGGAAACCTCGCTGAAGTCCCTTGGATTCTGATCGCACATGGTTCAAACTTTTAAGGAATGCAGCCGATGAGTTGTGATAATTAATCTCGGCTGGTGCTGCCAATGCAAGGTGAGGTATACTAATTTCAAGCAAAAAAGTGGAACTCTCTGAAGTCACTTGGAGTCTGACGATATGTGTTTTGAATTTTTGAGGAATACTGAAGATGAATTGACATGAGAAAGCTCTGATGCCTTCAGCACTGCATGGTGAGGTATTCTTATTTCATGCAAGCGAATATTTTACTCTCTGAAGCCTCTTGGAGATTGATCATGCATGTCCTCAATTTTTTAGGACTGTTGCCAACGAATTCACATCAGTAATCTCACATGAATGTGCCTACGCAAGGTTAGGTGCACTAATTTCCAGCAAAAAGTGTACCTCGCTGAAGTCCCCTGGAGTCTGCTCATGCATGATTTGAATGTCTGCGGACTGCTGCCCATGAATCCACTTCAGCAATCTCTGATGGAAGCGCCAGTACATGGACAGGTATACTACTTTCAAGCAAAAACGTGTAACTTTCTGAAGTCACTTGGAGTCTGATCATTCATGTTCTGAATATTTTAGGAATGCTGCAGATGATTTGACCTCAGTAACATTTGATGGTGCCGCCAATGCAAGGTGAGGCATACGAGTTTCAAGCAAAATGGTGTTAGCCGCGGAAGTCAGTTGGAGTCTGATCGTACATGTTTTGATTTTTTTTGGAACGCTGCCGATGAACTGACTTCAGCAATCCCTGACGGTGGCGCTTTTGCAAGGAGAGGTATACTAATGTCAAGCAAAAAAGTGTAACTCCCTGAGGTCACTTGGAGTCTGATGATATGTGTTTTGAATTTCTTAGGAATCCTGCAGAGGAATTGACATGGGAAATCTCTGATGGACCCACCGGTACAAGGTGAGGTATTCCAAATTCAAGCACACAAATATTTTACGCTGTGCAGTCTCGTACAGTCTGATCATACAGATTTTCAATTTTTTAGGAATATTGCCAAGGATTTGACAGCAGTAATCTCACAGGAATGTGCCCCTGCAAGGTTAGGTATACTAATTTCAAGCAGAAAGTGTACCTCCCCGAAGTCACTAGGACTCTGATCATACATGTTTTCCATTTCTAAGGAATGTTGCACATGAATTGACATCAGGAATCTCCGATGGACGCACCAGTACCAGGAGAGGTATGCTCCTTTCAAGCAAAAACAATGTAGTGTCTGAGGTCACCTGCAGTCTGAGGATATGTATTTTGAATTTTTTAGGAATACTGCAGGGGAATTGACATGAGACATCTCTGATGCATCCGCCAGTGCTAGGTGAGGTGTAGTCACTGCAAACAAAATCGTGTCAATGTCTCTAGTCACTTGGAGTCTGATCGTACATTTTGGAAACTTTTGGGAATGCTGCAGATAAACGGACCTCAGTAATACCTCATGGAGCGGCCAATGCGAGGTGACGCATCTGAGTTTCAAGCAAAAATGCGTTACTCTCTGAAGTTACTTGGTGACTGATCACACATGTTTTGACTTTTTTAGGAATACTGCCAATGAATTGACGTGAGAAATCTCTGATGGACCCAACAGTGCAAGGGGAGGTGAACCAACGTCAAGCAAGAAAATATTTGACTGTCTGAAGTCTGTTGGAGACTGATCATACATGTTTTCAGTTTTTTCGGAATGTGGCCAATGAATTGACATCAGTAATCTCACATGAACCTGCCAGGGCAAGGGGAGGTACACGAATTTCAAGCAGAAAGGAAACCTTGCTGAAGTCCCTTGGATTCTGATCGCACATGGTTCAAACTTTTAAGGAATGCAGCCGATGAGTTGTGATAATTAATCTCGGCTGGTGCTGCCAAAGCAAGGTGAGGTATACTAATTTCAAGCAAAAACGTGGAACTCTCTGAAGTCACTTGGAGTCTGACGATATGTGTTTTGAATTTTTGAGGAATACTGAAGATGAATTGACATGAGAAAGCTCTGATGCCTTCAGCACTGCATGGTGAGGTATTCTTATTTCATGCAAGCGAATATTGTACTCTCTGAAGCCTCTTGGAGATTGATCATGCATGTCCTCAATTTTTTACGACTGTTGCCAACGAATTCACATCAGTAATCTCACATGAATGTGCCTACGCAAGGTTAGGTGCACTAATTTCCAGCAAAAAGTGTACCTCGCTGAAGTCCCCTGGAGTCTGCTCATGCATGATTTGAATGTCTGCGGACTGCTGCCCATGAATCCACTTCAGCAATCTCTGATGGAAGCGCCAGTACATGGACAGGTATACTACTTTCAAGCAAAA